>NC_053393.1:430447584-431047584 GCF_905171765.1 Bufo bufo
TGGAAGGATGATTTGGAAAAAGTAAAGCCAGCAAAAGATGAGGATGGTCATCATTAAGACCTGGACCCCCTAAGGGGTGCAGACTGGATGGTATTGGTTGGCACGCTGGCACTGGAATAATTAAGGCTTCCATCTTAATGGTATTGAATTACATATCTTAGTTTACGGCTGATGTAGGAATAAGTAAATGAAGGAATAAATAAATAAATAAAACTGACACAGCACAAGTCTCCCTGCACTCTCCTTACACTCTCCCTGCACTCTTCCTCTCCAATATTCTTCTATTAATCATTTTCAGTAAACACTGTCCCTAGCGTATGAGCCCTTGCCACGTCTCTCTATGCTCAGCTCACAGGACAATGGTGGAGACCAGATGAGATGAGGGTTTTATAGAGCTGTGACATCACAGGGGGTGGCAATCTGAAGAATGGCTGGCTGCAGTATGTGTGATTTTGCGTTCCCGGGCTTGTCTCCTCTACACTTAGCTTCACTTTGTAACACACAGCCGCCATTTTAGGAAATCCTGATTAAATATCATGAAGTCCGAAAAATTCGGATTTGTTTCAAATCAAATTTTTCCTAAACTGAATTCCGCTTTGAATGCTTCACTTCGCTCAACACTATAAGATTAACAATTTACCATGAATAATATAGAAACCGATGAGCTAGACTAGAATTTCTGCTAAAACTACTTCCATTGCTGGATTGTGAATAGTGATGAGTGAATGTATTAAAATTAGATATGGATTAGATCTGGCCGAATCAGTTGGGCAATTAGATTCGGGTCTGAATAAATTTGACCGAATTGAAATTGCTTAAATTGCCCTGACAAGTTGTGGATGGCATTCTGGGGTCTCCTAGAATTGTATACAATTTATTTCAAGCTCTTTAACACAAAGCCAGCATTAGTATTCTTGAAGTGGGAGCGAACATATATGGCTATGGGCAGCAAGGCTGTTGGGGCTAACAAATACCCTGTCTAACACCTTCTGGACTTCCTCAGTACATGTACGGTTTTTAAAAATGGTGCCTGCACAGAAACTGAGCGAGCTTGACAACTAGTGATGGACGAACATTGGCTAGGACGATTTTCGAACGCGCATTATCGATCAAATATTCGCGAACCGTGCGTTCGAGGCGGGCCCCATTGACTTTAATGGCAGGCGAACCTAAAAACCTTCAGGTCATATTTGCAGCCACCAAATACTAGAAGTGAACAAATAGTCCCACAACATGGACAGTGACATACCAGAGGGCAAAAATTCCCACAAAAAATATGTATTTTAATCAGGGGCCATTTTTATGCGTCTTAAAGGAAAACTCTTTTATTTTAGGCCATGGAAGTACAGGCTCCAAAAATTAGGCATTCACCTGACAGAAAAGAACAAGTGATTATGTTGCTGGAGGTACATTAGGCGGTCACTGATAACAATTTTACTGTAGGCCAGTGGAGTACAGGCCCCAAAAATTAGGCATTCACCTGACAGAAAAAAACAAGTGATTATGTGGCTGGAGGTATATTAGACGGTCACTGGATAACAATTTTACTGAAGGCCAGTGCAGGCCCCAAAAATTAGGCATTCACCTGACAGAAAAGAACAACTGATTATGTGGCTGGAGGTATATTAAACGTTCACTGGATAACTATTTTACTGTAGGCCAGTACAGGCCCCAAAAATTAGGCATTCACCTGATAGAAAAAACAAGTGATTATGTGGCTGTAGGTATATTAGACGGTCACTTGATAACAATTTTACTGTAGGCCAGTACAGGCCCCAAAAATTTGACATTCACCTAACAGAGAAGAACAAGTGATTATGTGTCTGGAGGTACATTAGGCGGTCACTGAATAACAATTTTACTGTAGGCCAGTACAGGCCCCAAAAATTAGGCATTCACCTGACAGAAAAGAACAAGTAATTATGTGGCTGGAGGTAAATTGGGTGGTCACTGGATAACAATTTTACTGTAGGCTCCTGGAGTAGAGGCCCCAAAAATGTGGCATTTACCTGACAGAAAAGGACTTTTAATGCCGCCTTATATACATAAGACAAGAACCATTCTTTGTTCTGGGTGATGGCGGATATGTGGGCACTGGCATGAGGAAATTCAATTACATGTGGTCATCACAGGTGATAAATTCCTCAGAGATCCATGTCTCATAAATTTTTTGAAATGTGAGGTAGTCCACACTGTCGTGAGCTAGGCGAGTGCGTTTATCGGTCACGATCCCCCCTGCTGCGCTGAACGTTCTTTCGGACAGGACACTAGACGAGGGGCAAGCCAAAAGTTCCATGGCAAATTGTGCCAGCTCTGGCCACAGGTCAAGCCTGCACACCCAGTAGTCCAGGGGTTCCTTTCTTCTCCGTGCATCCACATCGGCCGTTAACCCGATGTAGTCGGACACCTGTCGGTCTAGGCGCTCCCGGAGGCTGGATCCGTAGGTCGGATGTCGATAGGTTGGCTGCAAGAATGATCTGATATCCAAAGTGACTAACAAATCTTCAAACCGCCCACTTCTTGCAGGCGTGTTAGGATTGGTACCTGTTTCACTGGGGGTGGAAATCCTTCTGCCAGTGCCCGCAACAGCAGAATGCAGCATCTCTCGCAGCAAAGCCTGGAAATGCTACATTCTGACAGCCGTCTGTGATGATCGTAACATGTCTGCCATTTTGTGTTTGTATCGGGTGTCTAAGTACGTTGCCACCCAGTACTGGTCCTTGCCCTTTATGCTTTTTATACGGGGCCCCTCTTCAAACACTGGAACATGAAGGCCCCCATTTGCACTAAATTGGAGGCGGTGGAGCGCCGTGGCTCCTGCTCATTGCCCAGGAGAATGTCATACTTGGTCTCCTCCCCCCAGCCACGGACAATACCAGGGATCCCCGAAAAGTTCAAAGTCTCCCTCAGAGCCTGCTCTTCTTTCTCCTCCTCCTCCCCCCAGCCACTATCCTACTCTGACTCCTCTTAAGACTCCTGCTGACTTGTCTCAGATGGAGTTGCCCCCCCTGGGAATTCATTCAGCATTGCGACTTCCTCATCTTCCAGCTCCTGCTCCTCGATGGCTTGATCAGTTACACAAAGCAATGCATGCTCCAGAAAGAAGGTGTAAGGTACGATGGCACTGATGGTGCCCTGGCTGCGACTGACCAGTTTGGTGATCTCATCAAATGGCCGCAGAAGTCTGCATGAGTCGCGCATGAGCATCCACTGGCGCGGTGAAAAGAAACCAAGCTCCCCAGAACCTGTCCTGCTGCAGAGTTCGTACAGGTAGTCGTTAACGGCACGTTGCTGCTGGAGCAGCCTATCAAGTATATACAAGGTGGAGTTCCAGCGCGTCGGGCTGTCACAAATCAGATGTCTGACGGGAAGGTGGTGTCGCCGCTGAACGTCAGCAAGGCGAGCCATGGCCGTGTAAGATCTTCTAAAATGGCCAGAGATTTTCCTGGCCTGTTGCAAGACGTCCTGGACCCCGGGGTATTTGGCAACGAATCGCTGCATGACTAAATTCAGGACGTGTGCCATGCATGGCACGTGTGTCATCTTGCCCTGTTTCAGCAGGCTCAGCAGATTGGCACCAATGTCGCACACCACTTTACCAACTGTCAAATTGAGCGGGCTTAGCCACTGATTGGTCTGTGACCACAGAGCTGAAAGCAGTGCAGGACCGGTGTGGCACTTGGCTCCCAGGCACAACAGCCGCAGCACAGCATGGCAACGTCTCACCTGGCACGTCAAATAGGTTCTGGGGAGCTTGGGGGGTGCAGCGGAAGAGGCGGTAGCAGTGGAAAAGGAGGAGTCAGCCGAGGAGGAGACAGAGGATGGAGTAGGAGAAGAAGAGGCAGGCCTGCATGCAATCCGTGGTGGTAACACCAAATCCACACGGGTGCCACGGGTTACATGCTTGACGGCCTTCAGAAGGTTCACCCAGTGGGCATTAAAAGTTATGTGCCTTCCCTGCCCGTGTTTGCTAGACCATGTGTCTGTGGTCAGATGTTGTCACGGCCTTTGGTGTGCGCTGTGACACAGCTGCTGTGCATGCTGTTGCCAGCGGCAACCTGTTGTGGTTACAGCATGTAGGTTCCCCGTCCTTTCTACTTGAGCCTTCCCTGTCTGTTGCCGGAGGGGATACTTATCTAGCTGGTGGGGATTTAGGTGTGTCCTGGGTGTGGCAACAAGGTTTATTTTTACCTGGAGTTGGTTGTACTCCAGCCTTGTTTGGTTATGGAGCTCTGCTCCTTTCCTGGGTGAACCTGCCCAGTCCTTGAGGGCCACCTTGTTGGACATAAATTGTCTGCCCATTCTATCCTCCATGTTCCCCTTCCTTACCTGTGTGGGTTTATGTTCAGGGTGTGATGTCTCGTCTTGTTGTTGTTACATGTCTGGTCAGTTGGTGTTTTATGTCCGGCATGTATGCAAGTCGTACCCTGTTTGTTGTGCCTCCGGAAGGGGCTTCCATGGTTTCCCGGAGGGCTGAACCAAAAGTCAAGTCTGCGAGCTGTTGATGGAGTGCTGGTTCCTGTGTGTCAGTACGTGTTGCATCCGTTTGGTGTTTGGATTGCAGTACGCTTGTATGGGTTCCAGTTTACCTTGGTGTGGTCTTCTGTTGTGCCTTCCAGCAGCTGCGGCAAGTAAGTTAACATGCCTTCCTGGGTTCTTGGTTCAGTGGTTATCCCCGCCACTGGATACTTACCTGCCGTTCCACTTGGCTTCCTTTCCTTTCGGTTAGGCCTGCAGAGACTCCTGCTCTTCCATGTCTTGGAAGAACAGGTCGTCTCTATCCTGCTCCTATGTCAGGGATTATCAGGGTGACTCAGAGTCCTAGGTATACTGGGTATGAGCCGTCCTACCATACAGGTCCGCTCATATGGTGAGGAGTTATGGCAAGGATTAGGGACCTTTAGGAGGTGACCTGCTCCCTGATCCCGGCATCCTGGCCTAGCTGCTTCCCCGCTAACCTAATATCGTACGGTGGGGAGTTTCCCCAACTCCGCACCGTGACAGATGTATCTTGGCACGGACACTGTGTGCCAGAGATATATTCATTTTCCGCTGAACGTGGCCATATAGCTCTGGGATGCCCTTCTGGGAGAAATATTTTATTTTTGGGACTTTCCATTGCGGTGTGCCAATTGCCACAAATTTTCTAAAGGCCTCGGAGTCCACCAGTTTATATGGCAGTAGTTGGTGGGCTAGCAGTTCCGACAAGGCAGCGGTCAGCCATTGGGCAAGAGAGTTATTCGGCATCATTAACTTTTTACGCTCGAAAATTTGGACCACGGAAGCCTGCCTTCTGCCAGATGAACGCGACAATGGCACGGTGGAAGGTGGAGTAGAGGACAAATGGGAGGAGAGAGGAGAAGGAGAAGAGGCAGGATGTGGAGCGCCAGCAGTGTGGCTTTGTGGGTTATGACGGCGTTGCTCTCACTGGGCTCGGTGATGGGAGGCCAGGTGCCTTCTTAAGGCTGCAGATGGCAACACTATTGTCAGCAGCTGACACGTTAAAAAAAGCCCACACTGGTGAGTCATGTGCTGGCATCCTGGGAGCGCAAGATGTGACCATGCATGGTGGATGGCTCGCTCCAGAAACATTTGCCGTCTGCTTTTTGCCTCCTGTGCACTGCGAGTTCTGCCTGCTTCTCCTCTGTATTTTGTGGAAGCAGGTATATTGCCCCCCTCCATCAGTATTTTGTGGAAGCAGGTATATAGAACCCCTTAATCAATATTTGGTGGAAGCAGGTATATCGCACCCCTCAATCAGTATTTTGTGGAAGCAGGTGTATCGCAGGCCTCAATCAGTATTTGGTGGAAGCATGTATATCAATCCCCTTAATCAGTATTTTGTGGAAGCAGGTATATCGCACCCCTCAATCAGTATTTGGTGGAAGCAGGTATATCAAACCCCTTAATCGATATTTGGTGGAAGCAGTTATATAGAACCCCTTAATCAATATTTGGTGGAAGCAGGTATATCGCACCCCTCAATCTGTATTTTGTGGAAGCAGGTATATCAAACCCCTTAATCAGTATTTTGTGGAAGCAGGTATATCGCACCCCTCAATCAGTATTTGGTGGAAGCAGGCATATCAAACCCCTTAATCTGTATTTTGTGGAAGCAGGTATATCAAACCCCTCAATCAGTATTTTATAGAAACAGGTGTATCGCAGGCCTCAATCAATATTTGGTAGAAACAGCTATATCAATCCCCTTAATCAGTATTTTATGGAAGCAGGTGTATCGTAGGCCTCAATCAATATTTGGTGGAAGCAGGTATATCGCACCCCTTAATCAGTATTTTGTGGAAGCAGTTATATAGAACCCCTTAATCAATATTTGGTGGAAGCAGGTATATAGCACCCCTTAATTTGTATTTTGTGGAAGCAGGTATATCAAACCCCTCAATCAGTATTTTGTGGAAGCAGGTATATAGAACCCCTTATTTAATATCTAGTGGAAGCAGGTATATAAAAACCCTTTAATCTGTATTTTGTGGAAGCATGTATATCACACCCCTCAATCTGTACTTTGTGGAAGCAGGTATATAAAAAACCCTTAATCAGTATTTTGTGGAATTAGGTATATCGCACCCCTCAATCTGCATTTTGTGGAGGCAGGTATATAGAACCCCTTAATCAATATTTGGTGGAAGCAGGTATATCGCACCCCTCGATCAGTATTTTGTTGAAGTAGACATATCAAACCCCTTAATAAATATTTTGTGGAAGCAGGATATCAAACTCCTTAATCTGTATTTTGTGGAAGCAGGTGTATCGCAGGCCTTAATCAATATTTGGTGGAAGCAGATATATCAATCCCGTTAATCAGTATTTTGTGGGAGCAGGTTTATAAAACCCTTTAATCAATATTTGGTGTAAGCAGGTATATCGCACCCCTCAATCATTATTATGTGGAAGCAGGTATATAAAAAACCCTTAATCAGTATTTAGTGGTAGCAGGTATATCGCACCCCTCAATCTGTATTTTGTGGAAGCAAGTATTTAGAACCACTTAATCAATGTTTGGTGGAAGCACATATATCGCACCCCTCAATCAGTATTTTGTGGAAGTAGCTATATGAAAACCCCTTAATCAGTATTTTGTGGAAGCAGGATATCAAACTCCTTAATCTGTATTTTGTGGAAGCAGGTGTATCGCAGGCCTTAATCAATATTTGGTGGAAGCAGATATATCAATCCCGTTAATCAGTATTTTGTGGGAGCAGGTTTATAAAACCCTTTAATCAATATTTGGTGTAAGCAGGTATATCGCACCCCTCAATCATTATTATGTGGAAGCAGGTATATAAAAAACCCTTAATCAGTATTTAGTGGTAGCAGGTATATCGCACCCCTCAATCTGTATTTTGTGGAAGCAAGTATATAGAACCACTTAATCAATGTTTGGTGGAAGCACATATATCGCACCCCTCAATCAGTATTTTGTGGAAGTAGCTATATGAAAACCCCTTAATCAGTATTTTGTGGAAGCAGGTATATTGCATCCCTCAATCTGTATTTTGTGAAAACAGGTATATAGAACCCCTTAATCAATATTTTGTGGAAGCAGGTATATCACAGGCCTCAATCAATATTTGGTGGAAGTAGGTATATAGAACCCCTTAATCAGTATTTTGTGGAAGCAGGTATATCAAACACCTTAATCAGTATTTTGTGGAAGCAGGTATATTGCACCCCTCAATCAGTTTTTTTGGGGCAACGGGTATATCATACCCATTGCAAATAGTTGTTCCAATAGCACTTGTCCCTCTATATACCTGCGTTATCACAACAGAACCACACACAACTGCTGCACAATACAAATGCACTATATACTTTCTATGTTAGAAAGTATATTATAGGTATATCACACCCCTCAATAATTTTTTTGGGGGGGGCAACAGGTATATCACACCAGTTGCAATTAGTTACTCCAATAGCGTTTGTCCCTCTATATAGCTGCGGTATCGCAGCAGAACCGAACACAACTGCTGCACAATACAAATGCACTATAATATACTTTCTATGTTAGAAAGTATATTATAGGTATATCACACCCCTCAGTATATGACACCTATCAATAGCACACCTATACCAGTCCTTAAAAGGACTTTTGTGGCCCTATTAGCTAGCATTTGGTGTCCCTAACAGTCTGTCCCTGCTCCTCAAAGCAACCTCTCCGTACACTGGCAGAACACAGAATGTAAAATGGCTGCCAGATCGGGTTCTGTTATAGGGTGGGGGTGTGTCCATGTGCTGAAACGTGTCAATTTGCTGTCCTGTCCCACCTGATGTGTGTGTCATGGGTCAAAGTTGGGCGCAATGCAAAAGAATATGGCGCCAATGGACATCACCATATGTTCACATGTTCGACGAATCACGAACGCGCAACGTTCGCCACGAAACAACCGCCGGGTGAACCGCAAGGCCATCTCTATTAACAACCACCTGGTTTCTACTGTTTCACACAGCAGACACTCGGAGGTTAATGTCTGTGATCAGGGATAATGCCGATCATAGACATTTAAACCTTTAGAAGCTGTGGTTAATTGTGCCTGAGGTTGCTTTCCCAGGAAATGCTGAACTTCTGGGGCCCAACTGTTTTACCCGCACTGCACTCAGGGAAGCCGTTCATTTTATGTGGTAGCCTTGGTCCTTCTGAAGGATTTGAGGCTACCACTGCAAAACTTTCTATGGCAGGGCTTAATTGGGACATAATGAATGTTCTCTAGGCTGCAAAGATAATTCATTGTAGTCTATGCGACATGCAATCTAATCGCATGTTTAAATCCCCTAAGGCGACATAAAAGAGTGTGAAAATAAGTAAAACAGTTTTTAAAGGCATATAAAAATAAATAAAAAATGATGCTTGCTGCATTCTCAAGTGCTGCATTACTAAGTGTATCTGAGATATTCAGGAGACTAACTTAGACTAACTTAGAGCTTTTCCACTGTAGCAGCTGTGTTTTTAGTGGATACTCAGTCAGTGTGCTTCAAAACAGCAGTACTTCAGCTGTGTTTTTGGTGGATACTCAGACACTGTGCTTCAAAACAGCAGAACTTCAGCTGTGTTTTTGGTGGATACTCAGACACTGTGCTCAAAACAGGTAAGGAATTTGTTAGACAGGTTCTTGCTATGGTCTGATTGCAAATGAGCATAGGTGATTAAGGTGTTAAATTTGTTGTTGGGGGGAGGAGCTTTTGTGGGAGTGTGTGTATATATAGCAACATAGTATTAGCTTGCCTAATTATAGCTTGCTGAATTCTCAAGTGCTGCATTACTAAGTGCATCTGAAATATTCAGGAGATACTCAGGAGGTAATCTGGAGGTGGATACAATCTAAAAAAGTAAGATTTGTTTGTTTAAAATCTTTCCCCTCTTTAAAATGCTAGACCTGGTTCAGTGCAGGAATTGTTGTGCTTTTATTTTAGGCTCCACTCTTCGGAGGTTTGGATGCTGTCTGATCTGTAGACAGCTCTCCATAATGCAGCAGGAAATTGCATTTTTGAAATCTGAGATTTGTAAATTAACTGTTAAACAAACTCAGGCTGATAGAAGACATGTCCCACAATCTGTGGCTCTCCATAATTCATTTGCAGCACTTTCAGAGCGCAAGAGCAACATGGCTCAGGCACAGTGAGTGAGGAACAATCATCTCCCATGCCGAAAGTATGCAAGACTGCAGCCAAAGACAAAAAGGATAAGGTGAGGACTGATAGTAAGCAGCTGTTGGTGGGCGATTCTATCATAAGAGGTGTGAAGTTTGAGGAAATGTTTTTGTGAGATGTCTCCCTGGTGCTACCGCTAGCAGAGATAGACGACGTATCCTTAATATTGTTAGGCAAGCAAAGCAGGAAAGGGAGGTGGATGTTATTGTCCATCTTGGGACAAATGATCTGGCTTGCAATGAGGTTTCAAAGGTGAAGGAAGCTTTTCACACACTTGGAAATGATATACGGGAGGTTGCATCAACTGTTTCATTCTCTGCAGTTTTGCCTGTGCATGACAGGAAGATGCGCATTAAGGAATTCAATGTATGGCTTGGTGAATGGTGTCTGAACCAAGGGTTTGGCTTTGTGTCTCATGTTAGCTCTCGTTGGAATGGAAAAGAACTGTACAAGAAAGATGGTTTGCATCTTTCTCTCAAGGAAACGAATGTCCTCAGTGAACAGTTCAAAGTATTTGCTAAGGAGCATTTAAACTAGGAAAGGGGGGCAAAAGAGTGATAATCCAGCAGTCCGACTGCCCCCCGGAACAAGGCCAGAAGATGCCAGTAGCACATAGGTTAAGAAATGACAAGCTCAGATTCTTGTCTACAAATGCTCGCAGTTTAGGGAATAAGATCAATGAAATTGAGTCTACAGGGTGGGCCATTTATATGGATACACCTTAATAAAATGGGAATGGTTGGTGATATTAACTTCCTGTTTGTGGCACATTAGTATATGTGAGGGGGAAAACTTTTCAAGATGGGTGGTGACCACATTATGGGTGTCAGGTCCGAGCATTCCTAGATGAACAGTTTCCTGGAAAGTGGATTGGTCGTCTTGGGCCAGTTGAATGGCCCCCAAGGTCTCCCGATCTGACCCCCTTAGACTTTTATCTTTGGGGTCATCAGAAGGCAATTGTCTATGCTGTGAAGATACGAGATGTGCAGCACCTGAAACTACGGATACTGGAAGCCTGTGCTAGCATTTCTCCTGCGGTGTTGCTATCAGTGTGTGAAGAGTGGGAGAAGAAGGTTGCATTGACAATCCAACACAATGGGCAGCACATTGAACACATTTTATATGTAATCAGAAACTTGTAAATAACTCATGAAAGAATAAAATTACGTTAAAACCAAGCACACAATTATTTTTCTTGCGAAATTCCCAATAAGTTTGATGTGTCACATGACCCTCTTCCTATTGAAAAAACAAAAGTTGGATTCAAAATGGCCGACTTCAAAATGGCCGCCATGGTCACCACCCATCTTGAAAAGTTTCCCCCCTCACATATACTAATGTGCCACAAACAGGAAGTTAATATCTCCAACCATTCCCATTTTATTAAGGTGTATCCATATAAATGGCCCACCCTGTATAATGGCATCTGAGAATATAGATTTAGTGGCTGTTACTGAGACGTGATTCAATGGGAGTAATGACTGGGATATAACAATACAAGGGTTCTCTCTATATAGGAAAGACAGAGAAGGCAAGAAAGGGGGAGTGGTGGCCCTGTATGTGAAAGATAGCATAAAATCTAATTTAATACAAGTTAGCAAAACCAATTTAGAGTCAGTTTGGGTTACCTTGCAGCTTGATAATCATAAGGCAACTCGTGTACGTGTGATATATAGACCACCTAGCCAAGTCAAAGAATTAGATAATCTACTAGTCGAGGAAATAGCTAAAATGACATTGAAAGGGGAAGTTATCATTATGGGAGACTTTAATCTTCCTGATGTAAACTGGAAAACCAAAATAGCTAGTTCTGCCAGAAGTACAGATATTTTAAATTCCCTACTGGGATTATCTCTACAGCAAGTATTTGAGGAGCCAACCGGGAAGGAGGCCATTTTAGATTTAGTATTCACAAATGGGAATTTGGTATCTGATATTACTGTAGGGAAAAGCTTGGGATCTAGTGATCACCAGTCAGTGTGGTTTACTATAAGTACAGTGACTGAGTCACACCACACAAAAACAAAAGTTTTAGATTTTAGAAAAACTGACTTTTCTAAAATTAGATTAGTGGTATATGAGTCCCTATCAGATTGGAACAGTTTCAATGGAGTCCAGCAAAAATGGGACTACTTAAAAGTAGCACTATTGAAGGCAACAGATAATTGCATTAGGATTGTCAGTAAAATCAAAAAAAGGAAGAGACCACTGTGGTACTCAGCAGAAGTGGCCAAAATCATTTAAAATAAAAAGATAGCATTTAGTAATAAAAAAAAAAAATGAGGATGACAGGCAAATTTATAAGATTAGGCAGAGAGAGGCCAAACAAGTTATAAGAGCCTCTAAAGCACAGGCAGAAGAGAAATTAGCTCAGTCAGTGAAAAAAGGCGATAAGACATTCTTCAGATACATAAATGAAAAAAGGAAACTAAAACAAGGAATTACCAAATTAAAAACAAAAGAAGGAAGATATATGGAAGAAGATAAAGAACTAGCTGACTGCCTCAATGAATACTTCTGTTCAGTTTTTACAAAGGAAAATGAAGGAAAAGGACCTCAGTTGGAAAGAAGACTAATGAATCTTTTGATGTATGTGTCTTTACAGAGGAAGTTGTTCTAAGTCAGCTGTCTAAAATTAATACAAATAAGTCACAGGGGCCTGATAAGATACAAAAATCTGGCAACTAAAATTTAATGTGATAATTGCAAGATAATGCACCTGGGGCGTAAAAACCCAAGAGCAGAATATAAAATCAGTGATACAGTCCTAATCTCAGTATCTGAGGAAAGGGATTTAGGGGTCATTATTTCAGAAGACTTAAAGGTAGGCAGACAATGTCATAGAGCAGCAGGAAATGCTAGCAGAATGCTTGGGTGTATAGGGAGAGGCATTACCAGTAGAAAGAGGGAGGTGCTCATGCCGCTCTACAGAGCACTAGTGAGACCTCATTTGGAGTATTGTGCTCAGTACTGGAGACCATATCTCCAGAAGGATATTGATACTTTGGAGAGAGTTCAGAGAAGAGCTACTAAACTAGTACATGGATTGCAGGATAAAACTTACCAGGAAAGATTAAAGGACCTTAACATGTATAGCTTGGAAGAAAGACGAGACAGAGGGGATATGATAGAAACTTTTAACCCCTTCAGGACCTTGCGATTTTCCATTTTTGTGTTTTTATTTTTTACTCCATGTCTTCCCAGAGCCATAACTTTTTTATTTTTCCATTCACATAACTGTGCTGTTTTTTTTTCAGGACAAATTTCATTTTCTAATGGCAGCATTTAATATTGCATATGATGTAGTGGGAAGCTGGAAAAAAATATCAAAATAGGGTGAAAATGGACAAAAATGCAATTCTGCCACAGTTTTATGGGTTTTGTTTTTACAGTGTTCCTTACATGGTAAAACTGACTTGTTACCTTCATTCTCCAGGTCAGGATAATAACAACAAAACCACATTTATATAGTTTTTCTTGTGTTTTAATATTGAAAAAAAATAATAAAAAACTGCATTCACAATATGGAATAAATACATTTATATTTTAATAACAGACTGCACTGTAGGATTTTTAAAAAAAAGAAAATGGTGAGAAAAATTGTTCATTTTTGGGGGCAAATGCCAGCGTACACACCACCTTTGGTCATGTGATCCACCTTCATCTTTCCTATCTACTGATCTGAAAAATGATTATTGCCATTTCAAGAAATTCATCTGGATCGAATTGCCCAATTTTATTATTTTTTTTATTCAGGTTAAATTTGTTTTGTTTAGATTCATTTCACTCATCTATTTGTAAGAAAGGTGTCTAAACAAGAGAAGAGGGAAACATAAGACTAGCAATGCAAATCCTGTTTTCATGGCCTGGGATTGAAGTAAAAAGTACTTCTGACACAGGGGGTGTAGCTATAGGGGTCTTAGTGGTCTCAATTGAGACTAAGCCCCTAAGCCAGGGCGTGGCACAGGTGGCTCGATGATGTACAGCTCAGGAAACAAGCCAGAAGAGGCCTGCACTGCATGGCTGACAACTGCATAGAGTATTTGAGTTTATTGTTTTTCATTTGGCACCATGCTCTTGGGCACTATGGAGGCATGATGAAGACATTGGCTCTACTGGGGGAACTAAGAGGGACCATTTTTGTACTTGCACACAGAAGGTGCCATTTTTTGTACTTTCACAGATTTTAAGGGGCATTTTTTGCACAGGCATACATTAAAAGTGGGCATTTTTTGTACTTACCCACTTATAATGTGCGTATTTTTTGTGCTTGAGCACATTATAAGGGGGTATGGGTATTTTTTGCATTGGCACATGTTATAAGGGGGTATTTTTGTTGTGGCATACATTAGGAGAATTATTACTACTGGGATACCATGGGGAACATGATTACTAGTATGGGCACTATATGGACTTTATTACTATTGGGGGCACTGTTAATACTAAGTGCAATCTTGCAGATTATGATTTATACTGGTGGTATTTTGGGGAGCACTATTACTGTGGGGGGCACCCTGTCACAGTATCATCTTAGCAGCTTATTTATGGGGGACATTATGTTTTTGACACTGTTAGTGTCAGGGACACTATTTGCTGGGCACAGTTATTTTTTAGGGCACTGCGTGCCAATAATTATTTTGTGGGGGGCACTATCTGTGTAGTACTAGTATTTTCAGCGGGAATGTTTCTGCTGTATAGTATTGGGGAGCACAGCGGGCACAGTGTTGGGGGTGGCAGGATTGGGTGTTCAGAATGTGGGGAGGATGATGGAAAAATACAAAACTAAGATTTCTGTTTGTCAAACTCTGCAGAGACAAGAAATCATCATGGCAGTCTGGTCTGAATGGAGAAGATGAGGAAAGAGAACATCTATATCAGAGGAGATATCACTGGATGTAAGAGATATGCCATATTACTGTGTATTTTTACAAGTATGTATGGCTGGAGGGAAGGGATAAGGTTGAGAATTTGGCATGAGGGGAAGGGGGGGGCAGTTTCAGTTTTTGGCTCAGGCAGCAGAAAGGCTATGTGCTTCTCTGCTCCTTGTCACAAAGCACAAGCAGAACTTTTTCATCAGGGCCCATGAGCGTTTAGCTACACCCCTGTGCTGACACCCTACTTAAAGGTGGAAAAACCTTAAAATCTGTCTCAGCCATCCTGGATCAGTGGCGTAGCGTGGGGGGGCTGCCGCAAAAAATCTTAAATCACTGTGAGTTTTTCCCTCTGCTGCACTGCGCAGCCCCGCAGAGTGAGGAGTGGTTTAGGAGCGCGCTCATTGACGAATCACCAGGGCACGCACGGCAGTACGGCACCTAACTGATAGGCTCCGCCCACCTTCCAGGCAGGGAAAGACACTGCGGAGCCGGAGCAGTAAAAGCAGAAGATGGCTCCCGCACTGCCGCTTCAGGACTAGTCCAGAGCCTGTCAGCCATTCTTTACAGCATGTCATTCAGAGTGAGCCCTGTGATAGTCTATGCCCTACCAAAGTCCCCCCATTACGAGGCACCAGGTGTGAGAACTGTCAGCACTGTGGACTTTGTGTACACATGGCGAAGTGTGAATGGACACACCTCATATAAGTGAGACACGTGCAGTGGGATACAAGGCTCCATATATGCCCCTTTTGCTGCTGCACTGACAGGATTATTGCTTCTGTCATTGCAAGGTCATGAGAACAAAATGAAAGGTCAGTGGTGCTTGTACAATAGTAGAAAACAACAATAGTAGAAAACATACAGTACAGACCAAAAGTTTGGACACACTTTCTCATTCAAAGAGTTTTCTTTATTTTCATGACTATGAAGGCATCAAAACTATGAATTAACACATGTGGAATTATATACATAACAAAGAAGTGTGACACAACTGAAAATATGTCATATTCTAGGTTCTTCAAAGTAGCCACCTTTTGCTTTGATTACTGCTTTGCACACTCTTGGCATTGTCTTGATGAGCTTCAAGAGGTAGTCCCCTGAAATGGTCTTCCAACAGTCTTGAAGGAGTTCCCTGAGATGCTTAGCACTTGTTGGCCCTTTTGCCTTCACTCTGCGGTCCAGCTCACCCCAAACCATCTCGATTAGGTTCAGGTCCGGTGACTGTGGAGGCCAGGTCATCTGGCGCAGCACCCCATCACTCTCCTTCATGGTCAAATAGCCCTTACTTTCAAAGTTTTCCCAATTTTTCGGCTGACTGACTGACCTTCATTTCTTAAAGTAATGATGGCCACTCGTTTTTCTTCACTTAGCTGCTTTATTCTTGCCATAATACAAATTCTAACAGTCTATTCAGTAGGACTATCAGCTGTGTATCCACCTGACTTCTCCTCAATGCAACTGATGGTCCCAACCCCATTTATAAGGCAAGAAATCCCACTTATTATACCTGACAGGGCACACCTGTGAAGTGAAAACCATTTCAGGGGACTACCTCTTGAAGCTCATCAAGAGAATGTCAAGAGAGTGCAAAGCAGTAATCAAAGCAAAAGGTGGCTACTTTGAAGAACCTAGAATATGACATATTTTCAGTTGTTTCACACTTCTTTGTTATGTATATAATTCCACATGTGTTAATTCATAGTTTTGATGCCTTCAGTGTGAATCTACAATTTTCATAGTCATGAAAATAAAGAAAACTCTTTGAATGAGAAGGTGTGTCCAAACTTTTGGTCTGTACTGTATATACTGTGATCTAGGGGTGGGGGATATGGCCTAAAATCTATATTGCGATATAATTTTAAGCATGTGCGATATGCGATATTTATCACGATATATTCTATAATTTGTGGGGGTTAAACTTTTTTTATTTTTTACTTTTTATTTAATAACTATTAGCCTCCTTAGGGGCTAGAACCCTTGTCCTATTCACCCTAATAGAGCTCTATTAGGGTGAATAGGACTTCACACTCTCCCTGCAGCCCTGTGCATAGTGCATGCAGCAGCAGGGAGCTGACTATGGCAGCCAGGGTTTCATTAGCATCCCGGATGCCATGGTAACCAATCGGAGCCCCACGATTACACTGCTGGGGCTCTGATCAGAAGCTGCCACCCTGGGCCCACTGCCACCAATGATTTAATCGTGTGGAGGGGGGCCGCAATTAATATAATACTTAGAAGAGGGGGAGTAGAAGGGAGGGGCTGTGGCTACTGCGCCACCAATAAATATAGTTAATATGCCTGAATACAAACGTAGCCTGCAAACTGCGCACAGTAATAGAGGCCGGGTATGGAATATGGCCGGCACATGCAGGCTACGTTTGTATTCAGGCACATTAACTATATTCATTGGTGGCGCAGTTGCCACAGTCCCTCCCCTCCTCCCTGTTCTCATTGGTGGCGCAGTGGCCACAGTCCCTCCTCCTCCTACCCTGTTCTCATTGGTGGCGCAGTGGCCACAGTCCCTCCTCCTCCTACTCTGTTCTCATTGGTGGCGGAGTGGCCACAGTCCCTCCCCTCCTACTCTGTGCTCATTGGTGGTCAGTGGCAGCCGCACACAGTGGGGAGGGAGGGACTCCCTCCTTCTCCACTGTGCCGGTTCAGGAGAACATGGTGCGTGCCGAGAGCGGCGCATGCCATGTTCTACCGTGATATGGCGATATAAACGAAATCTCTATAGTTGGCCAAATTTATATAATTTATATCGCATATCGTCTATATTGCCCACCCCTATCTGATACTATATGAAATGTGCAGGACCAGGTAGTCACCAGCCTCCAAAATGATGTATTCTGCACAACTATGCACACAGAACAGCCAGCTCACTGATGTGATGGGGTACACAGAGTTATCATATAAAGAAATGAAAGATGCGTTTCTTGCATTTTTATTAGCAGCTTCAGATAAGTGGACCTTGGTTCTAGTTTTTAAATCACTAGTTGTACATCTGTTGTATTGCACCCTTTGTTTCTGACAGGTAATTAAAGGGGTTGTCCAAGTTATTTTTATTGATGACCTATTCTCAGGATAGGTCATCAATATCAGATCGGCAGGAGTCCGACACCTGGCACCCCCGCTGATCAGCTGGTTGAAGACAAGGCGGCACTCCATGCCTGTGCAGCCTTCCCTTCATTGTTTACCTGCTCACCGTCGACAGCGCATTAACTTCAATGGGACGGGATTAGCAAGACCCTAAGGCCTCTTGCACACGACCGTGTGTCCCCCGTAGCCGTATTGCAGCCCTCATATGGCGGGTCCGCAATACATGGGACACCGGCCGTGTGCATTTCGCATCACGGATGTGGACCCATTCACTTGAATGGGTCCGCAAATCTGGAGATGCGGTGTGGTGTGGAACGGAAGCACTACGAAATGCTTTCGTGGGGTTCCGTGCTTCGTTCCTCAAAAAGATAGAACTTGTCCTGTCTTTTTGCGGAACGGACTGATCGCAAACCCCATTCAAGTGAATGGGGTCGCGATCCGCATGCGGCTGGCCCACGGTCGGAGCCCGTGCATTGCGGACCGCAATTTGCGGTCCGCAGAATGGGCAGCACACGTTGGTGTGCAAGGGGCCTAAAAATGATTGATTATGGGGGTCCCTGCATCAACATCAAGATGTTGGGTCCCTAATGAAAAAGGATATTTGCGGTTCTGTCTCTGTGCCTAGAAGTCACTTCATTTACCTGATTCCTCTTTAAAAACAAACTGGATAGTTTGATAAATAACACCACGCAACAAAAAAAAACTTTTTGTCTGCTACTGGGCAAAAAACATTTGTCCTATACTAAATCGAGTGTGCGGATTACAAATACGAAGTCAGAATTGTTGTAACACATCACAAACTTTTGCTATGCATAAGTATGCCTAAATGAATAAAGCACTTGGAAAGGATTGAATCATTTTGAACAGAACGAGTTTTACTCCAACAATTACCTGATCTACATCAAAGTTTGCATAGTAAACAGTATATGAAAATGTAATTGAATAACAACATTTCTGAAAGTCTCGTTTTTCAATTTAAAAGTCTTACTTGAGCAAGGCCCATTACTGTTAAAAGTGCTTCAGGCATCTGCTTCTGCGTTTGTGAATGTTCATATTTTCCCGTTGCAAAAACCCCCATCATGTTGGGATTCCAGCGGCCTTGATACCTGTTCTCCATTGTAGAAATATCTTTATGGAACCGCTCTCCATGTTCGTCCCAAATTGGGTGGGAAAAAGTCAAGATGGGAATGTAAGAAATGCACTTTTAATGACATTCGACAGCCAAGTTTTTCATATGCTGTAAGCATGTTGTCTTCTAATTCAGCATAGTTTGCAGCTCGTCTGTTCCCAAGGAAGTTCTGCACTACTAGCACAAATGCATCCCAAGCTGCAAGTTCCAGAGGGTTGAGTTTTGTTCGGAATGTGTCATCATGCATTAGTTTGCTGATTTCAGGGTCAATAAAAATTCCGGCCTTTATTTTCGCATCAGTTTTCAGTGTGCTAAACTTCTCCTTCAAATACTGGAAACCATTTCCATCACGATCAAGTGCAATAAAAAGATTTTTCATGAAACCAAGTTTAATGTGAAGTGGTGGAAGATAAACTTGAAGTGGATCGACCAGTGATTTGTGTTGTACATTGTACTGACCGACTGTGTTACCTTTCAGGTAACTTAGTATGCAGCTAACTTGGTGTGTCGATGACGAAAGTGTGAAGTTGTGGTGCCTCGTTGTAGCAAATTCCATTCCTGAAGTCTAGAAGCTAGCAGTTCTGACTTTTCTTTAGATAATGACAGATCTCTTACCAGATCATCTAAATCTGATTAGCTCAGCAAGTGCGGCTGACCCTCGAGGTGTTCTGGATCAGGAAATACATTGTGAGAATCAGCATCTTCTTCTTCATCAGGATCAGAACCGTTTGTTTCCATTGCCGTTCCTGCTGTGGGAGGGGTAGGCACTGGATTCTTTACATCATGTGGTACTAGTTTAAGAGCAGACTCACAGTTAGGATACCCAATTAGTGACTTGTTTCTCTTTGAATATCCGGTGATTATAGTCTTGCAAAAGTAACAGTCTGAATGGTGATTTTTCTGCACACGCCAAACCATAGGCACT
This sequence comes from Bufo bufo, assembly GCF_905171765.1. NCBI lineage: Eukaryota > Metazoa > Chordata > Amphibia > Anura > Bufonidae > Bufo > Bufo bufo. The sequence continues at coordinate 430,467,278 of NC_053393.1, forward strand.
GCAAAAGCCATTCCTTTCCTTTTACAATTCAACCACCACGTTAGCCCAGAGTAACACACAGAGGAACAAACATGAGGTGCCCAGCTTTTACCTTGATCTCCAATTTTACAGTCAAAGTAATACTTGTAAGCATGACACACTCGCTTTGTCAGATTCTTGCGCTGATCATAAGTAGTGTATTTGCCACATATGTAGCAGAAATTGTCTGGATCGTTAACATATTTGCGTTTATCCATCTTAAGTTTCAAAACTGATAGCACTATAACAGATCACTTTATCAAAATCTGACCAGCTTGCCTTATATACTTACTGCTGACATCAGCCTGAGTGCGTCCGAACATGTCCATTGCAATATTTTCAATATAATGCATTAATATTATAACTGAATAGGCTTTGCATGTATAACTTAAAATCTAGACGTGTCAGCCAAATTCCGAGTTCATATTTGGAATCAGCTCGCTCATTTTAGTATAAATCCCATGTTTATCTCTCAGTAGCCTAATCATTGTTGTGAGGTGTAATCTACCCAGTTTTTATATGAACATAGGCTGGTTGAGATAGTGTGTGCTACCTATCTGTATGTAGTGCAGTCACTTTACTGTGCACTTGTGCAGGTGGTGGGAAACGAGGGGATCACCCTGCTCAAGGGCCTACCAGGGGATTTACCTTTTAGCCTGTGGGCCAGTCTGAGCTTGATCCTTCCTACTTTGTTGCTGTTCTATCTTGATAGTACTATTTAGTAGGCTCGAACTGGCCCACCGGGGAGCCGGGGAAATCTTCGGTGGGTCCCTGCCTAGTTACAGTATACATATCATATTAAATCAGCAGCAGCAGGCAGCCCCAGCTTTCTGCTTGCAAGTGTCGCTGCCCAGTGGCGTAGCGTGGGGGTTGGGGGGCTGGGGGGGCCATTGGTGACAAGTGGGGGGCAGCGCCAGGGCACAGGGAGATGACGTCATTGCGCCACCTGAGCCATACATCTCATCGCTGCCAGCCTGAAGGAGGTAAGTATGAGTGTTTATTTTTTTTATATGGTACAATACAGGAGAGGAGCGCTGTGGGGGCACTTGTTACTGGCACATGATTGGGGGGCATCTATGGGGGGGCACTTATTACTGGCACATAATTGGGGGGGCACTTATTACTGGCACATGATTGGGGGCATCTATGGGGGGCACTTCTTACTGGCACATTATTGGGTGGCATCTATGGGGGCACTTCTTACTGGCACATTATTGGTGGACACTGTTGAGGCATCTATGGGGGCACTTCTTACTGGCACACTATGGGGCACTTTTTACTGGCACATAACTGGGTGGCACTATGGGGGCATCTATGGGGGCACTTTTTACTGGCACATTATTAGGGGCACTATCACGGCATCTACTGAGCCCACAAAGAAGGGGTATTTTATATGGGGCACTATGGGGGTAGGGAGAGGTGAGGAACATTATGGGGGCTTCTACTGAAGCCACAAAGAAGGAATATTTTATATGGGGGGCTCTTTATAGGGGCATTTTATACTGGGGCACATTATGGTGGGTATTATGGGGAAGGGGGAGAGTAGTACTATGGGGTCATCTATGGGGGGTACTCAGAATGGGTATTTTATACTTGAAATTATGGGGGACACTGAGAGCATCTAATGGGGCACTATATATTAGCAATTTTATACTGGTACATTATGGGGGGCACTAGCAGGAAGGCGGGAGAGTAGCACTATAGGGGCATTTACTGGGGGCACTTTATAAGGGTATTTTATACTGGCACATTATGGGGGCACTATTTGCTGGGCCCAGTTACTTTAGGGCACTGTGTGCCAATAATTATTGAAGGGGGCATTATCAGTGGGGGTACTAGTATTATCAGGGAGTTTATCTGTTTCTGTAGTATAATATTGGGGAGCACAGCGGCACAGTATTGGGGGTAGTAGGATGATTTGTTCAGAAGATGGGAGGATAATGGAAAAGTAGTAAACTAAGATTTTTTTTGTCAAACTGCAGAGACGAGAAATGGCTGAAAAATGGTGGTCTGGTCTGAAAGGAGAAGATGAGGAAAGAGAACATCTACATCAAAGGAGACATCACTGGATGTACGAGGTATGGGGCGTTGTATTACCCTGTATGTTCTGTAGTGATGGGAGGGTGGATATAGAATTTGGCCCACACTGTAGCAGCTTGGCCCCAGACTTCAGGTCACACTTCAGGTCTCTACACAGAGAGTTATCACTGTGTTATCTGTGGTGTTACGTATGACTGCAAAAGATATCTACTACATTATCTGGGTGAACGTCAGTCTAACACTGTAAGCGGTAAGGGTCTATTCACACTGCTTTCGCAGTGAAAGTAGTGTCCATGGGTCAAACAGAAGCTAGAAGAGTGTCGTTTTCTCATCAACCGGCCTGGTATTGCTATATCTTTCTTTTATTAGGGGACATCTGCTGCATGCATTACAAGTATCTGTAGAGGTGTATGTCTAGAATATTTAGTAATATATGTGTAGCAAATGCCTCACAATACAATGAAAAAAGATCCTAGCATATGCCCATGACAAAAAAAAAATCTGTAAGTGGACTTTAAGGCCTCTTTTACACTTGCGTTGTCCGGATCCGGCGTGTACTCCACTTGCCGGAATTACACTCCGGATCCGGAAAAACGCAAGTGTACTGAAAGCATTTGAAGACGGAACCGTCTTCAAAATGCTTTCAGTGTTACTATGGCAGCCAGGACGCTATTAAAGTCCTGGTTGCCATAGTAGGAGCGGGGGAGCAGTATACTTACAGTCCGTGCGGCTCCCGGGGCGCTCCAGAATGACGTCAGAGCGCCCCATGCGCATGGATGACGTGTCCAATGCGATCACGTGATCCATGCGCTTGGGGCGCCCTGACGTCACTCTGGAGCGCCCCGGGAGCCGCACGGACGGTAAGTATGCTGCTCCCCCGCTCCCCGCTACACTTTACCATGGCTGCCAGGACTTTAGCGTCCCGGCAGCCATGGTAACCATTCAGAAAAAGCTAAATGTCGGCTCCGGCAATGCGCCGAAACGACGTTTAGCTTAAGGCCGGATCTGGATCAATGCCTTTCAATGGGCATTAATTCCGGATCCGGCCTTGCGGCAAGTCTTCTGGATTTTTGGCCGGAGCAAAAAGCGCAGCATGCTGCAGTATTTTCTCCGGCCAAAAAACGTTCCGTTCCGGAACTGAAGACATCCTGATGCATCCTGAACAGATTTCACTCCATTCAGAATGCATGGGGATAATCCTGATCAGGATTCTTCCGGCATAGAGCCCCGACGACGGAACTCTATGCCGGAAGAAAAGAACGCAGGTGTGAAAGAGCCCTAACTACTTTACGATTATACTTTGCTTATACATAGCACTTGAGAGCTATTTACAGACAATCTGCAAAGGCTGTACAGTCAAGTACACTTTGCTATTGTTGTCTGCCTGTACCCGCCGGAGAGATGAGAAGAGAGGAGGATAAGTCAGCCAATCATGTTAGAGGCACGGTGCACAAGCACTCATCACTTTGCCGCGCTCTGCGTATGTCAGGAATGTACGTGACAGGTATGATGTCAGTGTCAGGTATGGTCCAGGCTTGTACTTAGCAGAGATAGCACTTCTGTTAGATGAGAGGAAAGAGATATTAAAACATAGATTACAGCTACGGATGTAGCAGAGTTAACACACACACTTAGTGAGTTATCACATCTAGTTAATGCGTTATGACTGTGACTGTTAACCCTGCTACATCTATAGTTTAGCTTCACAGAGGTTCTTTCAGACACTATCTAACTACATCCCATGCATTCAGAAGCACTTTAAATATCATTTGGTGGCTGCCTCATGCAGCTTTACATATACTCCTCTATTCTGTTAAGATGGCTGGACCATTGTACAAAACAAGCACTGTTTACTTTTGTGTCCCCGCCATCTCCTCATAGATTATAAGCTCTTGTGACTGCAGCGACCCCTGAGGAGCCAAAGCAGAGGATGGGAGTGGCTTGATGATGATGATGATGGGTCACGGTGTATTCCCTCAGCTCTTCTATCTCTGGTGTTGGTGCAGTGAAGGAGGGGCACCCTTTGTTCCCTTGGGGCACTCCCTGTAGCTGTGGGCTCCCTGCCTTATGGCAGTTCAGAGGTGCCTGTGGTATTAATGTACATGTTGGTAGGGAGGGCACATGTTGGAAATTTAAAGGTCATATAGCATGTGGTTTTAAGACAGTCAGCAACCAGGTCAGAGGAAACTTAATAACAGTCTCACTTTACTGTATGCAGGATTAAAGTTGTAGTACATCCAGAAGTAGTTTGTATATAATTCCAAGTCCTTCCTGAAGTCCTAGCATGAGCTAAGCAGATGAATATGACATTGGCTCTCAGATTACTCTGGCTAAAATATCTGTATAGGGATCTCTGGACAATATCTGTGCTCTGACACTATGAAGTGCATGGGGTGTCTTAACATGTTTCCTCTCTGCAGCAGCAGAGTTTGAATAAACTTGCTGTCTCTTTCTGTCTCTGTAGCCATGGTCTCTCTGTTCTTGCTTGCTTGCATCTCCTAGAGCAGGGATGCTCAACCTGCGGCCCTCCAGCTGTTGTAAAACTACAACTCCCACCATTCCCTGCTGTAGGCTTATAGATGTAGGCTGTCCGGGAATGATGGGAGTTGTAGTTTTGCAACAGCTGGAGGGCCGCAGGTTGAGCATGCCTGTCCTAGAGCTTGTGACTAAGACTCCAGAACTTAGAGCTGGAGTATATGGGAGAGGAGCACCTGGAGACTGCTGCTGTTTTCTTCCTCTCTACAGAAACATTCCTTCCCGACAGTCGGCTGCTAATTCAGTGAAGGAGTTTGCACATTTACATGCCGCGATCTCCTTCACTGTATGATGATCTGGGATCATTCATCAGGTGATCGGCAGCACATTTTGATGGCCAGATGATCGGGAATGATCGTTCGCAGGAATGGTCATTCCTGATAATCTGGGTGATTATTGGATTGTCTAAATGCAACTTTACTCTCCCTGGAATCTTCTGGAACTAGGGGGTGGTGCCAGCTCACATCCTGAGATGCAAAGAGGGCTGGGCCAGGATTGTAAACTCTGGTCTTGCCTGACTCATGCTGGAAAAACTGGTATTTGGGGCTGTATTTTTTCCCCAGTACGATTTTAGAAAGGGCATGGCCGTTATTATAAAGTCATGTGTGAAAACTTCCATGCTTTTCATAATTCTAAAACTGCATTAACATTATTAAAAGCATAGTGTGAAATATCTTTTTGCAAAAAATGCCCAAAAAAGGCTACAAAAAACACAGGTTGCCAAGTATAAACACCAGACAAAATTCATGTGTGTAGGGACCCTAAAACTAGGATCAGATATGATGTCTGGCATTTATTCATTTACCAATGTGCTGTTTCTCTGATTACTAATTATAGCCCATGTTACTTATCCCTTCCAGTTTTTTATATTAATCTCTGTTGTTAGTTTTAGATTTTCTAATGATGATACCTTATGTCATGTCTAGGATCGTTCTATCAACAATAAAAAAAAAAAAAAAAAAGCTTATGACTTGACCTATTTTCATAAGAAGATATGTATGCAAAGAAAATCTTAGAGGTTAAATAAGGAATAATGACAGAACAAACCATAACTAAGATCATCCCATCATGTTCCTAAGATCTTATCAAAGTTCTCAATCCCATACAAGAAAGATATTAATCATAAAGAATCGTCTAATACTTTAATTCCTTTCCTTCTGAGCTTATTGAAAGCACAGTGCATCCTCTTGTATATTGGCTGAGGAATAGGCTATAATTCTTTTTGTATAGGTTAGTGCAGTATATTTGATTGTTGTATATGTAGACAATATTTAGATCTTTAAGTAAATAAAAAGAAAATGGAAATAGAACAAAAAATATCGTACACTTTTAATTTTTTTAATTTTTTTGCATTTCCTCACTGCATGTAAAATATTAAATTGAGTGACTTTTGCAATAGATAAAAAAAGGAAACTAAAAAAATGTAAAAAAAATTATTGTTTCGAATAGGGATAAGTGAACCCGAACTTCACAGGTTTGGGTTCGGCGTTCAGGCGGTGTAGGAAATCTGTTATGGATTCCATTATAATGGAATTGGTAGACTGAATGCAAAACGGAAGCCTTTGAGAGGCATTCCGTTTTGATCTGTCATAATAGAAGTCTATGGCCAAGCATAATGGATCCGTCTGGTTTCCGTTATGCAGGACTTTGTTTTCAGTCCAGCCTAATGAAAACCAGACGGATCTGTTATGCTTGACCATAGACTTCTATTATGACGGATCAAAACGGAATGCCTCTTAAAGGCTTCCATTTCGCAATCCGTCTACGAATTCTGTTATATTCTGTTATAACGGAATCCATACTGGAATTCCCTCACTGCCCCAACACCCAACCCGAACCTGTAAAGTTTGGGTTCGCTCATCCCTAGTTTTGAATCTACACCTCCTATGAAGATGGGGAGGGGGGGGGGGGATTTATCATTCCATTTACCTCAGGAAACTGGTTTCAAAAAGCTGTAGTTTTGGGGCACGCCATGTTTACATGAACATTTAGCATTTTTAAAGTGGACATAGTTATGCTAATTATTTGCATACCAGATTACACCTGGAACCAGCACCAATCAATTTATAATTTGCGGTAGTTTTGGTGTTGGTTTTGAGTCAGTCTTTGCTTTGTAAGGTTGCGCCAAATTTATGAAATGGCGCAGAGCAGTAATATAAAGTGTTAAAGTACAGCAGGGGGTTGCTTGGCGTGGAGATGCGACTTTTTTGCAACTTTTTAAACTTTGGCACATCATAAATGAGACATAAAAGCGTTCTAACCTGTAATCCTTACCTACTTTTCACTCCACTTCTAAAAGTGGCGTGGATCCCCAAATGTTGCAAAATCTGACCAGTTTTCACAAAAATATGCACCAATTGTCATACGCCGGTATCAATTGCAACATTCTTCCACCACAAAACTGGTGTAATAGGTTTGATAAATGCCCCACATTGGTCTAGGGGGGCATTTTCAATTAGTCACAGGAGTGGGCGCTGCGAAGAAATGGCGGGGAGGGTTGGTACCCGTTTAAAAATTTGCTATGGGGCCCAGTCATTTCTAGTTACATCACTAGTCATAGCTGTCTTTTCTTTTTGAAAGGACAGCTGATTTGCATATATTAAATCCACATGTAATGCTGTGCCTCTTCAGGCCATGCCTGACATGTTCCTTTCACTTCTTGTTTTTGCAGTTGGATTTCTGTGTGTAATATGAAAAAATGCCACTGCTCAGTAGTGTGAGGAAGATTTAAAGAGAACGTCTCACCACAAAATGCAGTCAAATCTGCAGGCAGAATGTTATTCAGGGGTCTGACATATAGGCCTAATGGGGATTTGATCTGAAGTCTGAAACTGGGGTTTGATCTGAGTTCTGATATGGGGTTCTGGCATGAAGGTCTGATGGAGGGGTCATCTGAGGATCTGATATGGGGTTCTGAGGATCTGATATGGGGGTCTGATTTGGGGATTTGATATGGGGATCTGATCTGAGCTGTGATATGGGGATCTGATCTGAGGTGTGATATGGGGGTCTGATCTAAAAGATAAGGGGGCATTTTTTGTACTTGTTCAAAAATGATCCATTAATGGTGGCAGATGCCTTCGTCTCTGTCTTCTGATCTGTAAAATGATGGTCAACATTTTGACCATTTCATATGGGATGATAAGTTTTGTATTAGCTGAAATTAGAATTGTCGTAAACTGTAACAAATTTGATTTGTGTAGAATCAATTTGTTTATATCTCTAATAATGCATCATATTACTAACTCCATGAAAAGCAATAGCTATGAATACTTGTAATATGATCATATGCATCAGGATAATAATGATATTAATATCACAGTGCAGTAAGCTTTCTTTAAACCATGAAAAATACTTCCACAGGCATTGCACTTAATCTAATATTAAATGTAAAGCATTTTGTAATCTTATGCACCATGTGGGATTAGGGATGATCTTGAATTAGCATACAATATAAATCAGCTTTATATATTTTAGCAGATTATGCAGTTATTATTTATTTCTTGAATATACTTCTAAAATAATTGGAATTTGAGGATAAATCATTAGCATTTCACTAAAATGTTCTTACATGTTGCTGACGGTAATTAGCCTTATCCTGTGTCATAGCCACACAAAATATACAGTTCAGGATAGTCCATGAAAAACAGGTTTGGGTCTAACACCTGGCAACCCAGCGATCAGCTGTTTTGGGCTGCCATGAGCCACAGCACCAGCACCTATATAGCATGTGGAGCTAGAAGCAGACAGCTCCATACACTGGGTAGTGGCCGTAGCAGGGTACTGCAGCTCAAATCCATTCAAGAGAATGGGAACTGAGCTTCAGTACAGCAGTGCTCGGAACTACACAGTTTACGGAGCCTTCTGCTTCCACTGTGTACATTGTTAGTTTCTGGATCTACAGCCGCCTAAAACAGAAGATCATTATGGGTATTGGGTGTCAAACCCCCAGCAATCCGATCATCCATATCTGTAGTCAGGAGAACTCCTTTAACATGAATCATTATAATCATTGATCAGTGCACATAACTTTGTCATGGCACACAACCATCTTGAGGATCTGTATCACAAGGATTCTTCATACAGCATCATTGCATTCCATTGGAGGTATGAATTCTCCCCCTGTCACCCTCTATGTTCACATGGTCATATACACAAGTTTTACTTGCATGGAAATATGGTGTATGCTTCATCAGAACATAAACCATAATCTCTTCTAAAAACCCAGTTCTCAATTTTGTCAATGTCACAGTCATATATCATATTGCCCACTCTATTATGGGGAAAAATGTACACGATGGTGTGCATGATCTTTAATTATGTTAATCGATAACTACAAATAAACTATAATAGCCGAAATAGTGCAAAACTAAAAAAATCAAAGCTTCCAAAGTTTTATCCTCAGCATGATAGTTTAAAAAATAGCAGAATATAAAATCAGTGATACAGTCCTAACCTCAGTATCTGAGGAAAGGGATTTAGGGGTCATTATTTCAGAAGACTTAAAGGTAGGCAGACAATGTCATAGAGCAGCAGGAAATGCTAGCAAATGCTTGGGTGTATAGGGAAAGGCGTTACCAGTAGAAAGAGGGAGGTGCTCATGCCGCTCTACAGAGCACTAGTGAGACCTCATTTGGAGTATTGTGCTCAGTACTGGAGACCATATTTCCAGAAGGATATTGATACTTTGGAGAGAGTTCAGAGAAGAGCTACTAAACTAGTACATGGATTGCAGGATAAAACTTACCAGGAAAGATTAAAGGACCTTAACATGTATAGCTTGGAAGAAAGACGAGACAGAGGGGATATGATAGAAACTTTTAAATACATAAAGGGAATCAACAAGGTAAACGAGGAGAGAATATTTAAAAGAAGAAAAACTGCTACAAGAGGACATAGTTTTAAATTAGAGGGGCAAAGGTTTAAAAGTAATATCAGGAAGTATTACTTTACTGAGAGAGTAGTGGATGCATGGAATAGCCTTCCTGCAGAAGTGATAGCTGCAAATAGAGTGAAGGAGTTTAAGCATGCATGGGATAGGCATAAGGCCATCCTACATATAAGATAGGGCCAGGGGCTTTTCATAGTATTCAGTATATTGGGCAGACTAGATGGGCCAAATGGTTCTTATCTGCCGACACATTCTATGTTTCTATTTGATGTGCAGAAGTAACAGGCACACAATATATTTCAGAATGCCCATAAGTGTTAATTCTTCTCTGAGCAGTCCAGTGCACTATGATGTTCTGCTAAGGGACAGAGCTGTTTTTCTCGGGCTGTTTTCCAGACTTTTCTGAGGGCTAGCTGTATGAGGAGTAGACAAAGCAGACACGTGGACAAAATAGTTGGCACCTTTCTGTTAAAGAAAGAAAAAACAACAATGGTCACTGAAATAACTTGAAACTGCCAAAAGTAATAATAAATGAAAATTTACTGAAATCAGCTAAATGAAAATTACACATTGCTTTGAATTGTGGTTCACCAGTATAATTTTAAAAACAGTTACAGGTCATGGATCCTCTAACGGGATAATGACCCAAGACACACAGCTAAAACATCCAAGAACCTCTAAGAGCAAACCACTGAATTATTTAAATCCTATTGAACATCTGGCCAGCGTGGTGATGTCATACGTCACCGCACACGAGATTTCACGTGGGATTTTCAATCAAACAAGATGGTCGCGGCTGCCTCTTTGTGTTCAAATGGATGAGGTGAGTATGATTTTTTTTTTACCATCATTTCATGCAAAATTGATTCATTTGATAAAAAAAAAACCCCCACAGAAAACAGATAATAATGCACTAACACAATAGATTCAAGCGTTATATATGGACTAAGCCCTCACTCGATACAATAAAATCGGAGACTCTCAGCCAATATACTCTGATCAAAACAAATCTGTGCCCGCCTACCCGTGCCAAGGTGGTCTCAGTCAGTCAGGTCCTATTCTAAACCCACCTATGCTGTTGAGCATTTATGTTCAGAAGATCAGACCCTGCACATATAGTGTGTTACTCCTAGTCACCTCTATGTGCATCCAGCAACCGATAAGAGGAGGGGCCCACACAGCTATATTTACCACCTAATGAAGGTCAACTGTGGGCGAAAGTGCACAAGAATGCTAGTCCCAGAATCAAATAGAAGTGAATTCACACTTGAAGGTGCCACGAAAAATTGATTCATTACCGAGAAGCATGAGGAAATTCGGCTTCGCAGCAAATCAAATTTTCCCTGAAATTTGGATCGAAGTATCCGAAGTGGCAAATTTCTCTAGTCTAGAGATTTTATGGCTCCCAAAGGCCACAATAAAACTTAAATATGTATTGCAAGCTTAGACATTTATAGCACATTGACAATATATGTCTGATAGATGAGGCTCTTCTTCCTGAAGAGCCCACATGAGTGCAGATCCAACCAATTTTTCATTGCAGCCTGGAGAACTGTAAGCAAAGTATGATGTTTAAAATCTGTCAGTTAATGCATTATCAGAAATGTGACAGCTGCTGTGAGTACATGTATTTGCACTTTGTCACTCATATTGCACGTAAGGAACTGGCCATTAGATTTAGTTGACCTGTCTTGCAACCACCTTCCACTTAGGGCACCCACGAACCACCACCAGGCAGGAGACCCCTCACTCAAGGGTGAGCCCCGAGAGGAAGAAAGGGTGCGACCCTCCATTCACTGTACTGCACCAGCCCAGGGAGAGCTGGAGATGGATTGCCACCATGAGTTCTACTGCCACCAACTTGTCCACCTCACGCCTTCCCCTGCAGAGCATTGCATACTACCTTTGTAAGAAATTGCAGGTAGTCAAGCATGAAAGATAATCCTAAACATATACACATATTTTTTCCCTTATTTTTAATGGCATACTGTACTCAATGCTACCACTATCACAATGCCTCCAATGATCTTCTAAAATACACTGCTCAAAAAAATAAAGAGAACACAAAAATAACACATCCTAGATCTGAGTTAATTAAATATTCTTCTGAAATACTTTGTTGTTTACATAGTTGAATGTGCTGACAACAAAATCACACAAAAATTAAAATATGGAAATCAAATTTTTCAACCCATGGAGGTCTGGATTTGGAGTCACACTCAAAATTAAAGTGGAAAAACACACTACAGGCTGATCCAACTTTGATGTAATGTCCTTAAAACAAGTCAAAATGAGGCTCAGTAGTGTGTGTGGCCTCCACGTGCCTGTATGACCTCCCTACAACGCCTGTGCATGCTCCTGATGAGGTGGCGGACGATCTCCTGAGGGATCTCCTCCCAGACCTGGACTAAAACATCTGCCAACTCCTGGACAGTCTGTGGTGCAACGTGACGTTGGTGGATAGAGCGAGACATGATGTCCCAGATGTGCTCAATTGGATTCAGGTCTGGGGAAGGGGCGGGCCAGTCCATAGCATCAATGCCTTTGTCTTGCAGGAACTGCTGACACACTCCAGCCATATGAGGTCTAGCATTGTCTTGCATTAGGAGGAACCCAGGGCCAACCGCACCAGCATATGGTCTCACAAGGGGTCTGAGGATCTCATCTCGGTACCTAATGGCAGTCAGGCTACCTCTGGCGAGCACATGGACGGCTGTGCGGACCTCCAAAGAAATGCCACCCCACACCATTACTGACCCAATGCCAAACCGGTCATGCTGGAGGATGTTGCAGGCAGCAGAACATTCTCCACGGCGTCTCCAGACTCTGTCACGTCTGTCACATGTGCTCAGTGTGAACCTGCTTTCATCTGTGAAGAGCACAGGGCGCCAGTGGCGAATTTGCCAATCTTGGTGTTCTCTGGCAAATGCCAAACGTCCTGCACGGTGTTGGGCTGTAAGCACAACCCCCACCTGTGGACGTCGGGCCCTCATATCACCCTCATGGAGTCTGTTTCTGACCGTTTGAGCAGACACATGCACATTTGTGACCTGCTGGAGGTCATTTTACTGGGCTCTGGCAGTGCTCCTCCTGTTCCTCCTTGCACAAAGGCGCAGGTAGCGGTCCTGCTGCTGGGTTGTTGCCCTCCTACGGCCTCCTCCACGTCTCCTGATGTACTGGTCTGTCTCCTGGTAGCGCCTCCATGCTCTGGACACTACGCTGACAGACACAGCAAACCTTCTTGCCACAGCTCGCATTGATGTGCCATCCTGGATAAGCTGCACTACCTGAGCCACTTGTGTGGGTTGTAGACTCCGTCTCATGCTACCACTAGAGTGAAAGCACCGCCAGCATTCAAAAGTGACCAAAACATCAGCCAGGAAGCATAGGAACTGAGAAGTAATCTGTGGTCACCACCTGCAGAACCACTCCTTTATTCGGGGTGTCTTGCTAATTGCCTATAATTTCCACCTGTTGTCTATCCCATTTGCACAACAGCATGTGAAATTGATTGTCACTCAGTGTTGCTTCCTAAGTGGACAGTTTGATTTCACAGAAGTGTGATTGACTTGGAGTTACATTGTGTTGTTTAAGTGTTCCCTTTATTTTTTTGTGCAGTGTAGTTTCTAAGACAACAGAAGGTACAAATAACAATTAATTCAAAGCAGAGGACAAAAGTATCCTTGATAATTTTTTTTAATAGCATCGTAATATCTTAGTGAGATATCTCAAAATGTTTTAAACTGGTTGTTAGAAGAAATTTACTGTAGGAGTGATGTATTGAATTAATGGAAACATCTTGTCAGAAATGGATTCATTCAGCATTTATTTGGTGAGGTCACCTTCCCTTTGAAGAATGATACACTGGATGAAGCATTGACCATTGGTAGGAAAGGGTAATTGAAAATGATGCTAAATTTTCAAGTCACCTACTTTATTCAAGGTTGTTAAAATCCACTGCAGACAACACATGACTCAAACCACTGACGTAAGTGATGTCTACATTGCACACTACACGTTCTTACAATACTAAATCCACAATAAGGGGATTAGGAGGAACATTACATTTCTTAAATCTTTTTATGAAAACACTTTAAATGTTATCTACAGTGTTGCAGCAACAGTACATTTTAGTTTTCACTGTTGGGATCGATATCAGGTTGACGCTATTTAACTTTAATACTCTCATCAACATTGACATTGCAGTAAGAAGAAGGACAAGCCATAAGGTTAAGAAAATTGAGGAAGTAGCAGGTGTCACTAAGATCTGCAAATAATCAAATATTCAAGCACCTAGCTCCAATTTGTGGCACGTGGGAGGAGCATAAAAGACAGATTGAAACTAACGTTATTTAGCCACATGAAACCTCAAAAATTGGATGAAATCATGTGGGATTATTGTACAATGCCTCCTGTTCTTTGAGGTGCCTGTTATTGTCACTTGTTGCAAAGTGAGAAGGATAGAATTTATGAACCGATTGACCCTGGTTTATCACTACACCAGATCGCTATCGGTGTAGACCAAGATGTTAACACTGGTCAACGTTGTGTGTCCTGGTGGTTGGAAAAACAAAGAACTGGAATGACAGCAAGAGACAGATTGTCCGATTAGAAGAACGGCACACTCCAAGACTAGGGCAGCAAACAGTATATACACAAATCAGAGGGCACTTTCATTGGGCTACAAGTGAGATGTCCAGCTACAGTTGTTACATTGACCTGACGCCACCTCTATCAAAGGCTATGAAGGTGCACAGCAAAACAGCAATGGAGGCTGAAATCAGGTCTATCCTCTTCAGCATTGAGTCCTTCTTTTGTCTCAGATGCAATAATAGCCAAATATTGTCCTGGAGACCATATGGGCAACACCATAAAGAGGTTTACTCAAGGGATTATCACACTCTCGCTCCAAAGGGCCCGGATATAGGTGGCTCCGGAAACGGAAACCACAGGTTATATTAAGATATGGCTGGATCTCGCAGCAGTGGAACAAGGGGGGGGGGGGGGGGTAAATAGGATCAAATATGTTAAGTTGTCTATCACTACTTTTGTATACTTGAATGGCACGTTACTGAATGTTATATATTTGGTTCAGAAAATAATAAAGGAATTAAAAAAAAAAAAAGGATTATCACACTGGTCCTACTCTCGGGATTATAGTGTGAAATGTGTGGTATGTTGGTCCCGTTTAGTCTTCATTTCAGATACAGCTCATTCTTACATTGATTTGGTCATGGAACCAGATGTACAGCCATTACACTGTTGTCCCAGGAGCCGTTTTTCAACAGGACAACACCAGGCGGCATGTTGCTTGTGCTACAGAGAGCAGCCTGTGTATCAAAAACCTGATAATATGGACTGAAGCATCTAAGGACTTTTCTCCGATCGAGGACATCATTGGTTGGCAATTGCAAAGGTAACTGCTAACAGGGTATCTTGATGATTTGCATGCCCAAGTGCATTCAGTGTGGCAGAATATTACTTTAGACAACCATTAATAACATTACTATGCCACTACTCATTGCCGAACAAATCCTGTGATTTCCATACTTCTACAACTTTTTCTTTTTGGTGTTGCAATCTCCATGTTGTGAATTGTATATTTATAATGTAGAGAGACTGCATAGAACAATATCGCAAAGAGGGAAAGTAATTGAAGTGATAAACAAAAAGTGGAAAAATGAAGTTTAACAACAATAAATTGAAAATTATGCCCATGTGAATTTAAAATACATACTAATAATATTTATGAAATGTTAAAACACTTGGTTAGATTGATGTGGAAACAAATGGCAGTATCTTAAAGGGGTATTCTGAGTAAAAATTAAAAAAAAGTCAAGGACACTGATAGAATTATTCTCATTGTTCAAACAGTTGTGACATGCCCGTATACCCTTATATAAGCAAGAGGCAATTCCTGTAAAGATGTTGGGTAGTTCTCACTTGGGAGTTACTGTGCCAGCACTGTGGTATCTGCACCACATACATATATACAACATACATACACTCACCTAAAGATTTATTAGGAACACCTGTTCTATTTCTCATTAATGCAAATATCTAGTCAACCAATCACATGGCAGTTGCATCAATGCATTTAGGGGTGTGGTCCTGGTCAAGACAATCTCCTGAACTCCAAACTGAATGTCAGAATGGGAAAGAAAGGTGATTTAAGCAATTTTGAGCGTGGCATGGTTGTTGGTGCCAGACGAGCCGGTCTGAGTATTTCACAATCTGCTCAGTTACTGGGATTTTCACGCACAACCATTTCTAGGGTTTACAAAGAATGGTGTGAAAAGGGAAAAACATCCAATATGCGGCAGTCCTGTGGGCAAAAATGCCTTGTGGATGCTAGAGGTCAGAGGAGAATGGGCCGACTGATTCAGGCTGATAGAAGAGCAACGTTGACTGAAATAACCACTCGTTACAACCGAGGTATGCAGCAAAGCATTTGTGAAGCCACAACACGCACAACCTTGAGGCGGATGGGCTACAACAGCAGAAGACCCCACCGGGTACCACTCATCTCCACTACAAATAGGAAAAAGAGGCTACAATTTGCACGAGCTCACCAAAATTGGACTGTTGAAGACTGGAAAAATGTTGCCTGGTCTGATGAGTCTCGATTTCTGTTGAGACATTCAAATGGTAGAGTCCAAATTTGGCGTAAACAGAATGAGAACATGTATCCATCATGCCTTGTTACCACTGTGCAGGCTGGTGGTGGTGGTGGTGTAATGGTGTGGGGGATGTTTTCTGGGCATCGTTTAAGCCCCTTAGTGCCAATTGGGCATCGTTTAACCCCTTAGGGACGCATGACGTATCGGTACGGCATGTTTCCCGAGTCCTTAAGGACCCATGACATACCGGTACGTCATGTGTTGTTCCGATCACTGCCGTGCGGCTGGCAGTTATCGGAACCCGGTGCCTGCTCAAATCATTGAGCAGGCACCTCGGCTAAATGCGCGGGGGGGTCCCGTGACCCCCCCATGTCGGCGATCGCAACAAACCGCAGGTCAATTCAGACCTGCGGTTTGTTGCGCTTTCTGCAGTTTCTGATCGCTGCGGTCCCTGACCGCGGCGATCAGAAACTTTAGTGTGGCAAAAATATATATTTATCACCCCCCCTGCACCTCTGAATGATTTTAGCCCGGTGGGAGGTGCAGAAGGGGGGTTGCGGGCGGTGGGGGCCGTGCGGGAGGCGGGCGGTGCGGCAGGCGGGATCGCGATCCCCCGCCCGCCTCCCATTGAATAATCGTTGGTGTACAGTGGATATACCAGGGTGCCAGCACATTGCTGGCACCCTGGTATAAACGGCTGACATCGGTGATGCGATGTCAGCCGTTTAACCCTTTCCATACAGCGGTCCGTACGGACTGCTGTATGGAAAAGGTTAACAGCTCAGGGAGCTCCCTCCCTCTCCGATCGGGGGGCTGCTGTGCCTTTGCAGCCCCCCGATGGAGAGGGAGAGAGCCCCCAGACAGCCCCCCGCAGCCCCGTGCTCACCCTTCCCCATCTGCGAAGTTCTGAGCAGACGGGGAAGGTTCCCATGGCAACAGGACGCCTGCTCAGGCGTCCTGCTGTCCATGGTGCTGAACAGATCTGTGCTGAAGGCAGAGATCTGTTCAGTGTAAGTAAAATACAGTGCAGTACCCTATATAGAGTACAGTACTGTATTATACAGACATCAGACCCACTGGATCTTCAAGAACCAAGTGGGTCCGGGTAAAAAAAAAAGAAAAACAAAGTGAAAAAAAAAGTAAAAATCAAAAAACACATTTATCACTGATTAAAAATGAAAAAAATTAAATTCCCTACACATGTTTGGTATCGCCGCGTCCATAACAACCTGATCTATAAAACGGTCATGTTACTTTACCCAAACGTAGAACGCCATAAAAATAAAAAATAAAAAACTATGATGAAATTGAAATTTTGCCCACCTTACTTCCCAAAAAAAGGTAATAAAAGTGATCAAAAAAGTCGCATGTACGCCAAAATTGTAACAATCAAATCGTCATCTCATCCCGCAAAAAATGAGACCCTACTTAAGATAATCGCCCAAAAACTGAAAAAATTATGGCTCTTAGACTATGGAAACACTAAAACATGATTTTTTTGGTTTCAAAAATGAAATCATTGTGTAGAACTTACATAAATTAAAAAAAAGTATACATATTAGGTATCGCCGCGTCCGTATCGACCGGCTCTATAAAAATATCACATGACCTAACCCCTCAGGTGACCACCGTAAAAAAATAAAAATAAAAACGGTGTAAAAAAAGCAATTTTTTGTCATCTTACGTCACAAAAAGTGTAATAGCAAGCGATCAAAAAGTCATATGCACCCCATGCAAATCAAACCATCATCTCATCCCGCAAAAAATGAGACCCTACTTAAGATAATCGCCCAAAAACTGAAAAAACTATGGCTCTTAGACTATGGAGACACAAAAACTTTTTTTTGGTTTTAAAAATGAAATCATTGGGTAAAACTTACATAAATTAAAAAAATTGTATACATATTAGGTATCGCCGCGTCCGTGACAACCTGCTCTATGAAATTACCACATGATCTAACCTGTCAGATGAATGTTGTAAATAACAAAAAAAAAAAACGCTGCCAAAAAAGCTAATTCTTGTTACCTTGCCTCACAAAAAGTGTAATATAGAGCGACCAAAAATCATATGTACCCTAAACTAGTACCAACAATACTGCCACCCTATCCCGTAGTTTCTAAAATGGGGTCACTTTTCTGGAGTTTCTACTCTAGGGGTGCATCAGGGGGGCTTCAAATGGGACAAAAACAGTCCAGCAAAACCTGCCTTCCAAAAATCGTATGGCATTCCTTTCCTTCTGCGCCCTGTCGTGTGCCCGTACAGCGGTTTACGACCACATATGGGGTGTTTCTGTAAACTACAGAATCAGGGCCATAAATAATGAGTTTTGTTTGGCTGTTAACCCTTGCTTTGTAACTGGAAAAAAAATATTAAAATGGAAAATCTGCCAAAAAAGTGAAATTTTGAAATTGTATCTCTATTTTCCATTAAATCTTGTGCAACACCTAAAGGGTTAACAAAGTTTGTAAAATCAGTTTTGAATACCTTGAGGGGTGTAGTTTCTTAGATGGGGTCACTTTTATGGAGTTTCTACTCTAGGGGTGCATCAGGGGGGCTTCAAATGGGACAAAAACAGTCCAGCAAAACCTGCCTTCCAAAAACCGTATGGCATTCCTTTCCTTCTGCGCCCTGCCATGTGCCCGTACAGCGGTTTACGACCACATATGGGGTGTTTCTGTAAACTACAGAATCAGGGCCATAAATAATGAGTTTTGTTTGGCTGTTAACCCTTGCTTTGTAACTGGAAAAAAAATATTAAAATGGAAAATCTGCCAAAAAAGTGAAATTTTGAAATTGTATCTCTATTTTCCATTAAATCTTGTGCAACACCTAAAGGGTTAACAAAGTTTGTAAAATCAGTTTTGAATACCTTGAGGGGTGTAGTTTCTTAGATGGGGTCACTTTTATGGAGTTTCTACTCTAGGGTTGCATCAGGGGGCTTCAAATGGGACATGGTGTCAAAAAACCAGTCCAGCAAAAACGCCCTGCTGTGTGGCCGTACAGTAGTTTACGGCCACATATGGGGTGTTTCTGTAAACGGCTGAGTCAGGGCAATAAAGATACAGTCTTGTTTGGCTGTTAACCCTTGCTTTGTTAGTGGAAAAAATGGGTTAAAATGGAAAATTAGGCAAAAAAAGGAAATTCTCAAATTTCATCCCCATTTGCCAATAACTCTTGTGCAACACCTAAAGGGTTAACGAAGTTTGTAAAATCAGTTTTGAATACCTTGAGGGGTGGAGTTTCTTAGATGGGGTCATTTTTGGGTGGTTTCTATTATGTAAGCCTCGCAAAGTGACGTCAGACCTGAACTGGTCCCTAAAAATTGAGTTTTTGTAAATTTCTGAAAAATTTCAAGATTAGCTTCTAAACTTCTAAGCCTTATAACATCCCCAAAAAATAAAATATCATTCCCAAAACAATTCAAACATGAAGTAGACATATGGGGAATGTAAAGTCATCACAATTTTTGGGGGTATTACTATGTATTACAGAAGTATAGAAACTGAAACCTTGAAATTTGCAAATTTTTCAAATTTTTTGGTAAATTAGGTATTATTTTGAGCAAAAATAAATAAATTTTTGACTTCATTTTACCAGTGTCATGAAGTACAATATGTGACGAAAAAACAATCTCAGAACGGCCTGGATAAGTCAAAGCGTTTTAAAGTTATCAGCACTTAAAGTGACACTGGTCAGATTTGCAAAAAATGGCCAAGTCCTTAAGGTGAAATAGGGCTGAGTCCTTAAGGGGTTAAATGCCACGGGATACCTGAGCATTGTTTCTAACCATGTCCATCCCTTCATGACCACCATGTACCCATCCTCTGATGGCTACTTCCAGCAGGATAATGCACCATGTCACAAAGCTCGAATCATTTCAAATTGGTTTCTTGAACATGACAATGAGTTCACTGTACTAAAATGGCCCCCACAGTCACCAGATCTCAACCCAATAGAGCATCTTTGGGATGTGGTGGAACGGGAGCTTCGTGCCCTGGATGTGCATCCCTCAAATCTCCATCAACTGCAAGATGCTATCCTATCAATATGGGCCAACATTTCTAAAGAATGCTATCAGCACCTTGTGGAATCAATGCCACGTAGAGTTAAGGCAGTTCTGAAGGCAAAAGGGGGTCCAACACCGTATTAGTATGGTGTTCCTAATAATTCTTTAGGTGAGTGTATATGATAGAAACATAGAAACATAGAATGTGTCGGCAGATAAGAACCATTTGGCCCATCTAGTCTGCCCAATATACTGAATACTATGAATAGCCCTTGGCCCTATCTTATATGAAGGATGGCCTTATGCCTATCCCATGCATGCTAAAACTCCTTCACTGTATTTGCAGCTACCACTTCTGCAGGAAGGCTAGTTCATGCATCCACTACTCTCTCAGCAAAGTAATACTTCCTGATATTACTTTTAAACCTTTGGCCCTCTAATTTAAAACTATGTCCTCTTGTAGCAGTTTTTCTAATTTTAAATATTCTCTCCTCTTTTACCTTGTTGATTCCCTTTATGTATTTAAAAGTTTCTATCATATCCCCTCTGTCTCATCTTTCTTCCAAGCTATACATGTTAAGGTCCTTTAATCTTTCCTGGTAAGTTTTATCCTGCAATCCATGTACTAGTTTAGTAGCTCTTCTCTGAACTCTCTCCAAAGTATCAATATCCTTCTGGAGATATGGTCTCCAGTACTGAGCACAATACTCCAAATGAGGTCTCACTAGTGCTCTGTAGAGCGGCATGAGCACCTCCCTCTTTCTACTGGTAATGCCTCTCCCAAGCATTCTGCTAGCATTTCCTGCTGCTCTATGACATTGTCTGCCTACCTTTTAAGTCTTCTGAAATAATGACCCCTAAATCCCTTTCCTCAGATACTGAGGTTAGGACTGTATCACTGATTTTATATTCTGCTCTTGGGTTTTTACGCCCTAGGTGCATTATCTTGCACTTATCAACATTAAATTTTAGTTGCCAGATTTTTGACCATTCCTCTAGTTTTCCTAAATCCTTTTCCATTTGGTGTATCCCTCCAGGAACATTAACCCTGTTACAAATCTTTGTGTCATCAGCAAAAAGACACACCTTACCATTGAGGTCTTCTGCAATTTTGCTTATAAAGATATTAAACAATATGGGTCCCAGAACAGATCCCTGAGGTACCCCACTGGTAACAAGACCATGGTCTGAATATACTCCATTGACTACAACCCTCTGTTGTCTGTCCCTCAGCCACTGCCTAATCCATTCAACAATATGGGAGTCCAAGCACAAAGACTGCAATTTATTGATAAGCCTTCTATGTGGGACAGTATCAAAAGCCTTACTAAAGTCTAGATAAGCGATGTCTACTGCACCTCCGCCATCTATTATTTTAGTCACCCAATCAAAAAAATCAATAACATTAGTTTGACATGATCTCCCTGAAGTAAACCCATGCAGTTTTTGATCTTTCAATCCATGGGATTTTAGATGTTCCACAATCCTCTCTTTTAGTATGGTTTCCATTAATTTCCCCACTATTGATGTCAGGCTTACTGGCCTATAGTTGCCCGATTCCTCCCTACTACCTTTCTTGTGAATGGGCACAACATTTGATAATTTCCAATCTTCTGGGATGACTCCTGTTACCAGTGATTGGTTAAATAAATCTGTTAATGGTTTTGCTAGTTCACCGCTGAGCTCTTTTAACAGCTTTGGGTGTATCCCATCAGGCCCCTGTGACTTATTTGTATTAATTTTAGACAGCTGACTTAGAACCTCTTCCTTTGTAAAGACACATGCATCAAAAGATTAATTAGTCTTCCTTCCTAACTGGGGTCCTTTTCCTTCATTTTCCTTTTTAGAAACTGAACAGAAGTATTCATTGAGGCAGTCAGCTAGTTCTTTATCTTCTTCCATATACCTTCCTTCTTTTATTTTTAATTTGGTAATTCCTTGTTTTAGTTTCCTTTTTTTCATTTATGTATCTGAAGAATGTCTTATCGCCTTTTTTCACTGACTGAGCTCATTTCTCTTCTGCCTGTGCTTTAGAAGCTCTTATAACTTGTTTGGCCTCTCTCTGCCTAATCTTATAAATTTGCCTGTCATCCTCATTTTTTTTTTATAATTACTAAATGCTATCTTTTTGTTTTTAATGATTTTGGCCACTTCTGCTGAGTACCACAGTGGTCTCTTCCTTTTTTTGCTTTTACTGACAAGCCTAATGCAATTATCTGTTGCCTTCAATAGTGTCACTTTTAAGTAGTCCCATTTCTCCTGGACTCCATTGAAACTGTACCAATCTCATAGGGACTTGTATACCACTAATCTAATTTTAGAAAAGTCCATTTTTCTAAAATCTAAAACTTTTGTTTTTGTGTGGTGTGAATCAGTCACTGTAATTATAGTAAACCATACTGACTGGTGATCACTAGATCCCAAGCTTTCCCCTACAGTAATATCAGATACCAAATTCCCATTTGTGAATACTAAATCTAAAATGGCCTCCTTTCGGGTTGGCTCCTCAATTACTTGCTGTAGAGATAATCCCAGTAGGGAATTTAGAATATCTGTACTCCTGGCAGAACTAGCTATTTTGGTTTTCCAGTTTACATCAGGAAAATTAAAGTCTCCCATAATGATAACTTCCCCCTTCAATGTCATTTTAGCTATTTCCTCAACTATTAGATAATCTAATTCTTTGACTTGGCTAGGTGGTCTATATATCACACCTACACGAGTTACCTTATGATTATCAAGCTGCAAGGTAACCCAAACTGACTCTAAATTGGTCTCACTAACTTGTATTAAATTCGATTTTATGCTATCTTTCACATACAGGGCCACCCCTCCCCCTTCTTGACTTCTCTATACAGAGAGAACCCTGGTATTGTTATATCCCAGTCATTACTCCCATTGAACCACGTCTCAGTAACAGCCACTAAATCTATATTCTCAGATGCCATTATAGCCTCAAGTTCATTGATCTTATTCCCTAAACTGCGAGCATTTGTAGACAAGCATCTGAGCTTGTCATTTCTTAACCTATGTGCTACTGGCATCTTCTGGCATTGTTCCGGGGGGCAGTCGGACTGCTGGATTATCACTCTTTTGCCCCCCTTTCCTAATTTAAATGCTCCTTTGCAAATTCTTTGAACTGTTCACTGAGGACATTCGTTCCCTTGAGAGAAAGATGCAAACCATCTTTCTTGTACAGTTCTTTTCCATTCCGAGAGCTAACATGTGACACAAAGCCAAACCCTTGGTTCAGACACCATTCACCAAGCCATACATTGAATTCCTTAATGCGCATCTTCCTGTCATGCTGAAGGTTATGCACAGGCAAAACTGCAGAGAATGAAACAGTTGATGCAACTTCTCGTATGATCCAGTACATGGGTAGGGAATTACTTCCAACACTGTAGTAGGTGATATGGTTCAGAACAGATTGTCCTCTTTATACATAACAGATCCTCTTTGTCTGGTATAACAGCACTTCTAGATAATAATTATATTCCAGATATATGATGTAGGCAGGCTATTATAGCTAAATGATAAAGTACATGGAATATATACTATACTGGACTGTACTATTCAGGATAAATGACTGTACTGGCACATTGCGATAAATAAGTGGGTTTTGGGTTGCAGTTTGGGCACTCTGTCTCTAAAAGGTTTGCTACTACTGAGTTATACCCTCTCTGTATCTCTTTCACAGTAGTAATGCCCTATCTGTGCTCCCTTCACAGTAGTTATGCCATTTCTGTTCCCCTTTAGAGTAGTTATGCCCTCACTGTGCCCCCATAACAGTTATGCCCCTTCACAGCAGTAACACCCTCTTTGCCCTTTCACAGTAATAATGCCCTCTGTTCACATTTCACATTATTAATGCCCACATTGCCCCTTCACAGTAGTAATATCCACTCTGTGCCCCATAACAGTTATGCCCCTTCACAGAGGTAATAGGATCTGTGCCCCCTTCACAGTATTAATGCCATCTGTGCCCCTTCACATTAGTAATGCCCTTTGTGCCCCATTTACATTAGTAATGCCCATTTTGCCCACTTCATAGTAGTAAAGCCCTCTGTGCCCCTTTCACAGTAGTAATGTCCTATGTGCCCCTTCACAGCAGTGATGCCCATTGAGTCCCCTTCATAGTAGTAATGCCCTCTGTGCCCCCTTCACAGTAGCAATGCCCATTGTGCCCCCTTCATATTAGTAATGCCCTCTTCATAGTAGTAATGCCCTCTGTGCCCCCTTCATAGTAGTAATGCCCTCTGTGCCCCCTTCATAGTAGTAAAGCCCTCTGTGCCTCCTTCATAGTAGTAATGCCCTCTACACCCCCTTCGTAGTAGTTAACCCCTCTGTGTCCTCTCTGTGTTAATAAAAAAAAACAGTAACTACTCACCTTGCCCCCATTCCTGATGCTCAGATCTAGCTCTCCCCTGCAGACACAGATCACTCTGCATCATTGTGGGAGGGGCACAGGCAGATTCCTTGGCTGCAGGCTCCTCCCACACAGGCCAGCAGCACAATCTGTGCCTGTAGGCTAAATGGTGGAGCAGGGGGTAGAAACGCCAGCGTGAAGCAGAGAAGAAGTGTGGGGATCTGTGTGTCAGTGAGTGACAGGACCCAACTCCCTGAGCTCCAGCAATGAGCGCTTTCATCTGTATTGATGGAAGCGCTCATTGCTTCTGGCACTCTCCTGCTGGCTGGCTGTCCCATCAAATTAAGTAGTCAGGGGGAAAAGGGCCCTGTTAAGATAGTTGACAAAGAACACAATAGTCACATTTCCAGAAGATCAGTGATCACTGTGACACTCCACCAATCTGGCTTGAAAGACTCCCTTTCATTCTCTGGTCTGATGAAACTAAGATTAAATGTTTTGGTCTCAATTCTAAGCGTCCAGTTTGGAGTAAACAAGGCACTGACCTATATATATACCCCTACAGGAGAGAATGGTGGTGGCAGCATCATGTCGTGGTGTTTTTTTTTCAGTGGATGGGGCAGAGAAACTGGCCAGATTTGAGAGAAAGCTTAATAGAGCAAAGTACAGAGATATTCTTAATGAAATCTGATCCAGTGTGCTCTGGACCTCAGACTGGGCTGAAGATTTACCTTCCAACAAGATAATGATCCTAAGCACACAGCCAGGACAACACAGGAGGAGCTTAGGGACAACTCTTAGAGTGAATGTCCTTGAGTGAAGATTCAAAAGATAAGAAAATAAAGGTTTTTCCAGTGATGCTGAAAGGATCGTGAAGAGGTGCTTGTAGTTTTGAAGAGGGTTATTTTATTGATGTCATAATGACACATCAATAAAATAACCCTCTTCAAACCTACAAGAGCCTCTTCACGATCCTTGCAGTGCAGCTGGAAAAACCTCCATTGTTTTATCTTTTGAGTCTTCAGTTGCCGACCTGTATTATTACACCGACAACCAGGACGTGCAGCAGCGAAGATCCCATTATTCTACATGTGTTCTTGGTAGTTGTGCACTCAGCACAACTGTATCAGGTCTCTCCTCCCTACTTGCGTTCCCATCTGGTCCTACACATTTTTCTCTCCTCTCTTCTTCTCAGCAATGTCCTTGAGTGGAGAGACCTGAAAATGGCAGTCCCCATCCAACCTGGCAGAACTTGAGAAGATCTGCACAGAAGTATGGCAAAAAATCCCCAAATCCAGTTGTGCAAATCTTCTGGCATCATACCGAAATAGAATGGAGGCTGCCGAAGGTTCTTCTCCTAAGTAAAGGGTCCGGAAACGTATATTTTAGTTTTTCCTTTTCAATGAATTTGCAAATATTTAGAAAATTCTGTTTTCGCTTTGTCATTATGGGTTATTAAGTACAAAATTATGGGGACAATGTAAACTTTTTATATATTTTAGCACAAGGTTGCAACATGACAAAATGTGAAAAAGTGAAAGGATCTGAAGACTTTCCGAATGCACTGTATGTCAAATGAAATTATATTGCTAATCTGTGATTATTTATTTCAGAATTGAAAAAATATTCAATTTTTTTTCAGTATAAGATGGAGGTATGTACAGTGTGTATGCTCATGAGTAAGGACCGCAACTATCAAGTCCGAAATGCGTAGATCGTGTACCGTGTCTTGTGTATGGAAATTTTACCGCTTGGAATAAAGTGTTTAATCTTAGACGCTGGACTACATCCTCCTTTTTTGCAGTATGTATGCTAAGTATTAAAGGTGCTGTGCCATGAATAACACATATCCCCTATCTACAGATTAGGGCATAAGTGTCTGATTGCTGTGGGTCTGACCACAGGGATACCCAGTGATCACACGAACAGGGGTCAGCAAGAATGGAATGCGATGGAGCGTTGGTGCGCATGTGCGTCCCCAACTTCATTCACTTATATGAGACTACCAAGTACAGTGTTCGCAGCAGCCCCATAGAAGTGAATGGAGTGGACCACCGCTGCATTCTCATGGGCACTTGAGAACCTCCATTCTTGTAATCACTGGTGGTCTCAGAGGTCAGACTCCCAGAAATCACTTTTCCCTTGTCCTGTGGATAGGGAATAAGTGTTATTAGTGGCACAAACTCTTTAAAGGGGTAATACCACGATTAATTTAAATAATCTAAATCAGAAACCATATAGTAGATGGCAATGCCTTTCTACCAAAGCTAGAACCATCCCTGTACCTCACATGGTCCAGAGATCTCCACATTCACTGCTTTACTAGATTATCTTCAGGCTGACAGCTTAGTGGATGTGTCCTTTCAGCTGCAGCTCTCTCTATGTAACTGCCACAGCTTCTAACACAACATATGGCTGGTGCAGTTGAAGATTTAAAATGAGCACGTTCGACCAGCTCAGTGAGACGGACAAAAACATATGGAGAAGAACAAACAGCAGGTGGCGCTATACAGATACATGTTATGGATTAGCTCACTGGCTCTACTAAATTCTTAATTGCATGCAATTGCAAAAGTATTCAGATGCAGGTGCTGGTTTTTAAAATGTAGAATATGCTTTGTGACGCAACCTCTTTAATTAGAGCATACCATTCTAATCAGGTCACTCTTGTCATGCCTGGAGCTTTCCAGCATATACTAGAAAAAACAATGCAAAATAGCCTGAATAATTAATCCTAATTCTGCATGAAATTATTATTATTGGTGCAATCATTATCATTACTACTACTAGTATTACTACTGCACATAGTAATAACCATATCATGAATGCCAGATATAAAAGTACATATCAAATGGATGACCAAAAGTCTAGAAGCAGCAAAGGGGGGGGGGACGGGGGACGGGGGACAACATCTTGGTATAAGCCATACAAGAAAAACAGGACAATATAATCATGCAAACATTTTGGCAAACAATGGTCCACTACAACTGCCATTGAATAGTAATGAATGAAAGAAAGGAAATTGGAGACAAAGCTGGACTCTGCAATCACTTTAAGGCATCTGTAACGGTCCAACCAAAATACTATTAATACGTGTGTCAACACAATGCCCGAACTTCATAGTGTGAATGCATCTGAACAGTTTAAGAAATGGAATGTAGAATTTCCTCCGGGACAGACTTTTCTTTTTCTCTCCGAGATTCTTCATTATGCTGGCATTGTGATACTTCTATTTTATTTGTGTAAAGATTAAATTGCACATCCCTCACAGTGCTTTTTCTGCTCCAACTGTCATAGGTCATTGACCTTCATGGAAGTGAGATAATAGATACACCGTCTGTTATTTGGGTTGGCAGTGTTCTTCCACAGTCCACTACTTTTCTATTGTTATATTTTGAAAGGAATTAAATAAAAACTTGATGAAACAAACCTAAGTTGTATACTGTATTTAATATAGTTAAGGGAACATCATATAATAAAATAATTACACAGCACAAATCGAAGCCAGGTATAATCCTGTTTATTTTTTATTTTTTTTTATCTTTTAGTAATTTAAAATGGTTGTCTCACTTCAGCAAATGGCATTTATCATGTAGACAAAGTTCATATAAGGCACTTACTAATGTATTGTGATTGTCTATATTGCCTTTGCTGGCTTGATTCGTTTTTCCATCACATTATACACTTCTCATCCAGGAGTTATGGCTACTGCCACAGCACAGATACAAGGCGGCCGGGATGGGAGCTACTGGGCACACTGTATGTGCCTACAGTATGCGCTCTTCCATGGTCCTTGCCACCAGAGAAGCCGGTGTTTTTTCCAATAGTGTGCAAGCGCGCCCACCACTGCTGGATAGCAGGGTGGTCATAACCCATGGAACCGTGCAGTTTATAATGCGCTTGAAAAATGAATAAAGCCTGTGAAGGAAGCAATATGAATAATAACACATTAGGAAGTGCCTTGTATTAACTTTCTCTACATGATAAATGCCATTTGCTAAAGTGAGACAACCCTTCAGCAAATATTTTCTTTTCCCGGAAGCTCAAAAACATTTATGTATGTAAACAGTGGCATAACTAGAACTGACTGGGCCCCACAGCAATATAGCAGAGGATCAGAAAAAAATTAGCGTGATGACATCTCCTAAACGTGCCCTACAGTGCGGGGTATTGAGCCGGTGAAAGGCCCTCTTTGATATAGCTACATATCTTATGCACTATATTTGAATGCTATATTTGCTCTCTGACCATACAAGAATTAGACATACTGCCAAAAGATCCACTTCTGCAGAAGAACTCAAATCCCCTGGTCAAAGTTCAAAACAGAGCAAACACTGATGAGGTCATCATTAATACCAAGGTGGAGCCTGCTTTAGAGTTTGCAGGCGGGCCGGAGAGTGCTTACCGCCATCATGAATAGTGCAGAGACACACAGGATCAACACCAGGTGTCATGGTGTGGGGTGCCATTAGCTACTATGGCTGTTACCATATGGTATTCGTGGAGGAAACATTAACCAGCCTTCTGTATGCCATTGTGGAATCAGTGCTACTGCCTTTTTTGACTCTGAAAACATGGTGTTCCAATAATATAAAGCTCACCCACACATTGCCATGTTGCACATCATGCTCTTCAGAGTATCCAAAAAGTCCCCTGGCCAGCTTGGTCACTAGATCTATCCAAAATGTCTGGGACCTGATTGAGTGATGGATCTCCAATGCAAGGTAGCCAACAACCATCTTGGCTGAAGTACTGGTCCACATTGAAAGAGCTTGGAATGACATACCACAGGAGTAAGGGCTCTTTCACACTTGCGTTGTCCGGATCCGTCGTGCACTCCATTTGCCGGAATTACACGCCAGATCCTGAAAAACGCAAGTGAACTGAAAGCATTTGAAGACGGATCCGTCTTCAAAATGGGCTCAGTGTTACTATAGCAGCCTGGACGCTATTAAAGTCCTGGTTGCCGTAGTAGTAGTGGGGAGCGGGGGAGCAGTATACTTACGGTCCGTGCGGCTCCCGGGGCGCTCCAGAATGACGTCAGAGCGCCCCATGCGCATGGATGACGTGATCCATGCGATCACGTCATCCATGCGCTTGGGGCGCCCGGGGAGCCGCACGGACGGTAAGTATACTGCTCCCCCGCTCCCCACTACACTTTACCATGGCTGCCAGGACTTTAGCATCTTGGCAGCCATGGTAACCATTCAGAAAACGCTAAACGTCGGATCCGGCAATGCGCCGAAACGACGTTTAGCTTAAGGCCGGATCCGGATAAATTCTTTTCAATGGGCATTAATTCCGGATCCGGCCTTGCGGCAAGTGTTCAGGATTTTTGGCCAGAGCAAAAAGCGCAGCATGCTGCAGTATTTTCTCCGGCCAAAAAACGTTCCGGTCCGGAACTGAAGACATCCTGATGCATCCTGAACGGATTTCTCTCCATTCAGAATGCATTAGGATAAAACTGATCAGGATTCTTCCGGCATAAAGCCCCGGCGACGGAACTCTATGCCGGAAGAAAAGAACGCAAGTGTGAAAGAGCCCTAAGGGTGTAGCTAGGCTTTCCTGCACCTGTGGCAAAGATTCAGTACAGCGCACAACAGCACTTACCTCACAACTTTAGAAAATCAGAAAGAGGGAAAATGTCAGCAATTTTTTTTAAACTAAACCATGCCTGTAACTCCGACCAATGGATAACTACACTCACCTAAAGAATTATTAGGAACACCATACTAATACGGTGTTGGACCCCATTTTGCCTTCAGAACTGCCTTAATTCTACGTGGCATTGATTCAACAAGGTGCTGATAGCATTCTTTAGAAATGTTGGCTCATATTAATAGGATAGCATCTTGCAGTTGATGGATATTTGAGGGATGCACATCCAGGGCACGAAGCTCCCGTTCCACCACATCCCAAAGATGCTCTATTGGGTTGAGATCTGTGGGGGCCATTTTAGTACAGTGAACTCATTGTCATGTTCAAGAAACCAATTTGAAATGATTCGAGCTTTGTGACATGGTGCATTATCCTGCTGGAAGTAGCCATCAGAGGATGGATACATGTTCTCATTCTGTTTACGCCAAATTCGGACTCTACCATTTGAATGTCTCAACAGAAATTGAGACTCATCAGACCAGGCAACATTTTTCCAGTCTTCAACAGTCCAATTTTGGTGAGCTCGTGCAAATTGTAGCCTCTTTTTCCTATTTGTAGTGGAGATGAGTGGTACCCGGTGGGGTCTTCTGCTGTTGTAGCCCCCTCAAGGTTGTGCGTGTTGTGGCTTCACAAATGCTTTGCTGCATACCTCGGTTGTAACGAGTGGTTATTTCAGTCAACATTGCTCTTCTATTAGCTTGAATCAGTCGGCCCATTCTCCTCTGACCTCTAGCATCCACAAGGCATTTTCGCCCACAGGACTGCCGCATACTGGATGTTTTTCCCTTTTCACACCATTCTTTGTAAACCCTAGAAATGGTTGTGCGTGAAAATCCCAGTAACTGAGCAGATTGTGAAATACTCAGACCGGCCCATCTGGCACCAACAACCATGCCACGCTCAAAATTGCTTAAATCACCTTTCTTTCCCATTCTGACATTCAGTTTGGAGTTCAGGAGATTGTCTTGACCAGGACCACACTCCTAAATGCATTGAAGTAACTGCCATGTGATTGGTTGACTAGGTAATTGCATTAATGAGAAATAGAAATGGTGTTCCTAATAATTCTTTAGGTGAGTGTATATTCACCACACTTACTATCTTTTATGCCTGAAAACAGGTGTAAAAGAAGAGTAAAAACAACTCCAGTCAGGGGCCCAAGTAGTTTTTACTCCAGGCACACAAACTGCCAAAGGTGCACCTAATTAAGAAATTAGGCTAATCCTCCTGCAATGTAGAGGGGGAACAAAGATCGGCATAAAAAGCCAGTCTTTGTAAATTACCCCCAATATGTACACCTAATAAAATCTATGATAGGTTACAATGCGGTAAGAATCCACCATGCAATAATTGAAAGAACCAACTGGTCCTATTGAATTCAGGTTTTCGCCGGCATGTCAGTGTGATGTCCACTGGAACCAGAACAAGGTGGCTGTGGTGATAGAGCAAAAATAATAACCACATGAATCCCCAGCAGGGGGTGCTGTGCTGGCCCCATAATACTTCCCCGTAATGCGGTCCCAATGGTATGACAGGGTAATCTAGGGCATTGCTTTCCGCCTAAGTGTTAGAGGATTGTTTCCCCTTAATGCCCACATTGTGCCCCTTCACAGTACTATTACCCACATTGAGCTCTTTCATATTAGTAATATTCACCTTGTGCCCGCTCACAGTAGTAATGCCCATACTGTGCCCCGTCACAGTTTTGCCCACATTTTTCCCCGTCAAAGTAGCTATGCCCACATTGTGCCCACTCACAGTACTAATGCACGCATTGTGCCCCTTCACAGTAGCAATGTCCAAATTGTACTCCCTCATAGTAGTAATGCCCACTCTGTGTCCTATTACATTAGTAATACCCACATTGTGCCCCTTGTAGAGGGAAGTGTCGGGTAGGCATATATAGATATATACACTGTGTGCAGAATTATTAGGCAAATGAGTATTTTGACCACATCATCCTCTTTATGCATGTTGTCTTACTCCAAGCTGTATAGGCTCGAAAGCCTACTACCAATTAAGCATATTAGGTGATGTGCATCTCTGCAATGAGAAGGGGTGTGGTCTAATGACATCAACACCCTATATCAGGTGTGCATAATTATTAGGCAACTTCCTTTCCTTTGGCAAAATGGGTCAAAAGAAGGACTTGACAGGCTCAGAAAAGTCAAAAATAGTGAGATATCTTGCAGAGGGATGCAGCACTCTTAAAATTGCAAAGCTTCTGAAGCGTGATCATCGAACAATCAAGCGTTTCATTCAAAATAGTCAACAGGGTCGCAAGAAGCGTGTGGAAAAACCAAGGCGCAAAATAACTGCCCATGAACTGAGAAAAGTCAAGCGTGCAGCTGCCAAGATGCCACTTGCCACCAGTTTGGCCATATTTCAAAGCTGCAACATCACTGGAGTGCCCAAAAGCACAAGGTGTGCAATACTCAGAGACATGGCCAAGGTAAGAAAGGCTAAAAGATGACCACCACTGAACAAGACACACAAGCTGAAACGTCAAGACTGGGCCAAGAAATATCTCAAGACTGATTTTTCTAAGGTTTTATGGACTGATGAAATGAGAGTGAGTCTTGATGGGCCAGATGGATGGGCCCGTGGCTGGATTGGTAAAGGGCAGAGAGCTCCAGTCCGACTCAGACGCCAGCAAGGTGGAGGTGGAGTACTGGTTTGGGTTGGTATCATCAAAGATGAGCTTGTGGGGCCTTTT
The DNA here is from genome assembly GCF_905171765.1 of Bufo bufo. Taxonomy (NCBI): domain Eukaryota; kingdom Metazoa; phylum Chordata; class Amphibia; order Anura; family Bufonidae; genus Bufo; species Bufo bufo. The sequence goes on from NC_053393.1 coordinate 430,500,132, forward strand.
CGGGTTGAGGATGGAGTCAAGCTCAACTCCCAGTCCTACTGCCAGTTTCTGGAAGACACCTTCTTCAAGCAGTGGTACAGGAAGAAGTCTGCATCCTTCAAGAAAAACATGATTTTCATGCAGGACAATGCTCCATCACACGCGTCCAAGTACTCCACAGCGTGGCTGGCAAGAAAGAGTATAAAAGAAGAAAATCTAATGACATGGCCTCCTTGTTCACCTGATCTGAACCCCATTGAGAACCTGTGGTCCATCATCAAATGTGAGATTTACAAGGAGGGAAAACAGTACACCTCTCTGAACAGTGTCTGGGAGGCTGTGGTTGCTGCTGCACGCAATGTTGATGGTGAACAGATCAAAACACTGACAGAATCCATGGATGGCAGGCTTTTGAGTGTCCTTGCAAAGAAAGGTGGCTATATTGGTCACTGATTTGTTTTTGTTTTGTTTTTGAATGTCAGAAATGTATATTTGTGAATGTTGAGATGTTATATTGGTTTCACTGGTAAAAATAAATAATTGAAATGGGTATATATTTGTTTTTTGTTAAGTTGCCTAATAATTATGCACAGTAATAGTCACCTGCACACACAGATATCCCCCTAAAATAGCTAAAACTAAAAACAAACTAAAAACTACTTCCAAAAATATTCAGCTTTGATATTAATGAGTTTTTTGGGTTCATTGAGAACATGGTTGTTGTTCAATAATAAAATTAATCCTCAAAAATACAACTTGCCTAATAATTCTGCACTCCCTGTATGTATATGCCCCTTTATTGATATATATATATCTATTAGTGTTGAGCGAGCATGCTCGGCTGAACACCAGTTCGGCTCGAGCATCGCTATGCTCAGCACATCGCGGAGTTTGGCCGAACACCACGTGTGCTCCAGCGCGATGCTCGAGTCAGTGTATTTAAATCTAATTTAGCCTCTATTTCTATGCAGAAGATCGCTGTACAATGAGGAAATCCCTGAGTGTGAGTCTGCGGCTTAGGAGTCCCTGCTCTGACTCCATTTATAGCTATGTCCATATATGGAGTCAGTGCTTGGGGACACCCCAGTGTATTTAAATCTAATTTAGCCTGTATTTCAGAATACAATAGTTACATAGTCAGTTACAAAAAAAATAAAAAATTAGACTTCTACTGTACTGTACTTCTGCTAAGTTTCATATTTGTTAGTTTTTTTAACTGATTTGCTATGCAGCTATAGAGTGTAGTGGTTAAAGTCTGGGCTATGATGCAGAAACTGTGAGTTCAAATCCTGTCACAAACTTTTTCAGAAATAGAGGTTAAATTAGATTTATATATTTTATATATTTTTTTGTAATTGTAAAAAATGTATGGCACAAAATAAATGTGTAATTACTAGAAAAAAAATTATATATATATATATATATATATATATATATATATATATACACACACACACAGTACAGACCAAAAGTTTGGACACACCTTCTCATTCAAAGAGTATTATTTATTTTCATGACTATGAAGGCATCAAAACTATGAATTAACACATGTGGAATTATATACATAACAAACAAGTGTGAAACAACTGAAAATATGTCATATTCTAGGTTCTTCAAAGTAGCCACCTTTGCTTTGATTACTGCTTTGCACATGCTTGGCATTCTCTTGATGAGCTTCAAGAGGTAGTCCCCTGAAATGGTTTTCACTTCATAGGTGTGCCCTTACAGGTTTAATAAGTGGGATTTCTTGCCTTATAAATGGGGTTGGGACCATCAGTTGCGTTGAGGAGAAGTCAGGTGGATACACAGCTGATAGTCCTACTGAATAGACTGTTAGAATTTGTATTATGACAAGAAAAAAGCAGCTAAGTAAAGAAAAACTAGTGGCCATCATTACTTTAAGAAATTAAGGTCAGTCAGTCAGCCGAAAAATTGGGAAAACTTTGAAAGTAAGGGCTATTTGACCATGAAGGAGAGTGATGGGGTGTAGTGATGTCGCGAACATAAAATTTTCAGTTCGCGAACAGCGAACGAGAACTTCCGCAAATGTTCGCGAACTGGCGAACCGGGCGAACCGCCATAGACTTCAATAGACAGGCGAATTTTAAAACCCACAGGGACTCTTTCTGGCCACAATAGTGATGAGAAAGTTGTTTCAAGGGGTCTAACACCTGGACTGTGGCATGCCGGAGGGGGATCTATGGCAAAACTCCCATGGAAAATTACGTAGTGGACGCAGAGTCGGGTTTTAATCCATAAAGGGCATAAATCAACTAACATTCCTAAATTGTTTGGAATAACGTGCTTTAAAACATCCAGTGTGTGTATACGATCAGGTATGATGTTGTATCGATCAGGTAGTGTAAGGGTTACGCCCGCATCACAGACATTGACAGACCAAACTCCCCTTTTAATGCACCGCAAACAGTTCATTTGCACAACCGCAAACTCCCCATTTGCACAAGGTTGGATACCAAGCTAGCCACGTCCCGGTGATGTCATTGAAGGTTTCTTCCTCCACCCAGCCACGTACAACACCAAGGGTCCCCGAAAGGTCAATTGAATTGATTTTTCGAACGGGGAGATGGTTAAAAAAACGCTGGCTCCCTCCCCTTTGTTTTTATCCACGGTGACTGCGTCTGCGCCGTGCAATTTACTGTCACACCCGATATGAGTGGTATTTTCTGTAGTACTATTCTCATCAGTTTAATCCCTCTAACGTCCCCAATCTGGGTGCCATTTATTGAATAGATTTTTCGAACGGGGAGATGGTATCAGTGGTTGGCACTGGCAGTGGGCACACTACAGTCAGTAGAAGCGGGCCTGACACACACTGGCAGCAGGCAAGCAACTGAAATTACACTAAAGTGTAAAAATTAAATGCCTTATTTATCGGCAAGCTACTGTGCCACCCGGTATGAGTGGTTGGCACTGGCAGTGGGCACACTACAGTCAGTGGAAGAGGGCCTGACACACACTGGCAGCAGGCAAGCAACTGAATTTAGACTACTGTCTAAAAATTAAATGCCTTATTTATCGGCAAGCTACTGTGCCACCCGGTATCAGTGGTTGGCACTGGCAGTGGGCACACTACAGTCAGTGGAAGCGGGCCTGACACACACTGGCAGCAGGCAAGCAACTGAATTTAGACTACTGTCTAAAAATTAAATGCCTTATTTATCGGCAAGCTACTGTGCCACCCGGTATCAGTGGTTGGCACTGGCAGTGGGCACACTACAGTCAGTGGAAGCGGGCCTGACACACACTGGCAGCAGGCAAGCAACTGAATTTAGACTACTGTCTAAAAATTAAATGCCTTATTTATCGGCAAGCTACTGTGCCACCCGGTATCAGTGGTTGGCACTGGCAGTGGGCACACTACAGTCAGTGGAAGCGGGCCTGACACACACTGGCAGCAGGCAAGCAACTGAATTTAGACTACTGTCTAAAAATTAAATGCCTTATTTATCGGCAAGCTACTGTGCCACCCGGTATCAGTGGTTGGCACTGGCAGTGGGCACACTACAGTCAGTTGAAGTCGGCCTGACACACACTAGCAGCAGGCAAGCAGCTGAAATTACACTAAAGTGTAAAAATTAAATGCCTTTTTTATGCAAAGTCCTGTGCCAGCCGGTATGAGTGGTGGGCACTGGCAGTGGGCACACTACAGTCAGTGGAAGTCAGCCTGACACACACTGGCAGGCAACTAACCTTAGATTAAAGTGTAAAAATTAAGTGCCTTTTTTTAAGCAAAGTCCTGTGCCACACGGAATGACAGGGGTGAGCACTGGCAGTGGGCACACTACAGTCTGTGGGCCTGCAGCTCCTCACACACAGGCAGGCCAGGCAACTGCAATATGTATATAAAGGAAAAAAAAAAAAGCAGACTAATGTTGCAGCCCTAAAAAGGGCTTTTTGGGGTGCTGTCAGGACGCTGTCCTTACAGCAGAGATCAGATGAGTCTTTCAGGACTGGAGTGGACACTGAATTCACTAGCCTAGCTATCGATTTCCCAATTAAATCAGCAGCAGTTACAGTCTCCCTCCTCTCACTAAGACTGCAGCTTCAGAATGAATCTAAAATGGATGCTGTGCAGGAGGTGGGAGGGTCTGGGAGGGAGGGTATGCTGCTGATTGGCTGGAATGTGTCTGCTGACTGTGAGGTACAGGGTCAAAGTTTGCTCAATGATGATGTATAGGGGGCGGACCGAACATCGCATGTGTTCGCCCGGCAGAGGCGAACGCGAACAAGCTATGTTCGCCGGGAACTGTTCGCCGTCGGATAGTTCGGGCCATCTCTAATGGGGTGCTGCGCCAGATGACCGGGCCTCCACAGTCACCGGACCTGAACCGAATCGAGATGGTTTGGGGTGAGCTGGACCGCAGAGTGAAGGCAAAAGGGCCAACAAGTGCTAAGCATCTCTGGGAACTCCTTCAAGACTGTTGGAAGACCATTTCAGGGGACTACCTCTTGAAGCTCATCAAGAGAATGCCATGAGTGTGCAAAGCAGTAATCAAAGCAAAAGGTGGCTACTTTGAAGAACCTAGAATATGACATATTTTCAGTTGTTTCACACTTGTTTGTTATGTATATAATTCCACATGTGTTAATTTATAGTTTTGATGCCTTCATAGTCATGAAAATAAAGAAAACTCTTTGAATGAGAAGGTGTGTCCAAACTTTTGGTCTGTACTGTATATATAATCATACTTCTGATATATATATGAATGCATAATATGTGCGAAACTATTACTGATGTTTTAGCCATAATATATTTACATATATTATATATTATATATTCTAAATATATAATAACATGTGTAAATATATTATGGCTAAAAACCACATGAATCCCCAGCAGGTGGTGCTGTGCTGGCCCTATAATACTTCCCCGTAATGCGGGCCGAATGGTATCACAGGGTAATCCAGATTCTAGGGCATTGCTTTCTGCCTATTTGAATGAAGTTTAGCCTCCATTTCTGAAAAGGTTTGTGACAGGATTTGAACTCAGAGCTTCTGCATCACAGCCCAGAACTTTAACCACTACACTATATAGCTGCATAGCCACTCACGTTAAAAAAAAATATATAAAAAAATATATGAGACTTCGTATAGGTCTCAGTATAAGTACAGTACAGTAGAAGTCTCTTTTTATTTTTTTAATAACTGGTTATGCAGCTATTATAGCTGAGTGGTTAATTGCCTTGACTCTAATACAGAAGGTCGTGAGTTTGAATCCCAGCAGAAACTTTTCTGAAATAGAGGCTAAATTAGATTTAAATACACTGGGGTGTTCCCAAGCACTGACTCCATATATGGAGACAGAACAGGGACTCCTAAGCTGAACTAGAGTCCAAACACTCTCCTCTCTTCAGAGCAGGGGGTGCCTGGGGTTCTCCCATTGACTTACATTGAGCTTGGGTGCTCGGTAGCATCACAAAGTGTTCTACTCCAGCACCCGAGTAAGTGCTCGCTCAACACTAATGTCTATATATACACTGCTCAAAAAAATAAAGGGAACACAAAAATAACACATCCTAGATCTGAATTACTTAAATATTCTTCTGAAATACATTGTTCTTTACATAGTTGAATGTGCTGACAACAAAATCACACAAAAATAAGAAAATGGAAATCAAATTTTTCAACCCATGGAGGTCTGGATTTGGAGTCACACTCAAAATTAAAGTGGAAAAACACACTACAGGCTGATCCAACTTTGATGTAATGTCCTTAAAACAAGTCAAAATGAGGCTCATTAGTGTGTGTGGCCTCCACGTGCCTGTATGACCTCCCTACAATGCCTGTGCATGCTCCTGATGAGGTGGCGGATGGTCTCCTGAGGGATCTCCTCCCATACCTGGACTAAAGCATCTGCCAACTCCTGGACAGTCTGTGGTGCAATGTGACGTTGGTGGATAGAGCGAGACATGATGTCCCAGATGTGCTCAATTGGATTCAGGTCTGGGGAACGGGCGGGCCAGTCCATAGCATCAATGCCTTCGTCTTGCAGGAACTGCTGACACACTCCAGCCACATGAGGTCTAGCATTGTCTTGCATTAGGAGGAATCCAGGGCCAACCGCACCAGCATATGGTCTCACAAGGGATCTGAGGATCTCATCTCGGTACCTAATGGCAGTCAGGCTACCTCTGGCGAGCACATGGAAGGCTGTGCGGCCCTCCAAAGAAATGCCACCCCACACCATTACTGACCCAATGCCAAACCGGTCATTCTGAAGGATGTTGCAGGCAGCAGAACGTTCTCCACGGTGTCTCCAGACTCTGTCACATCTGTCACATGTGCTCAGTGTGAACCTGCTTTCATCTGTGAAGAGCACAGGGCGCCAGTGGCGAATTTGCCAATCTTGGTGTTCTCTGGCAAATTCCAAACGTCCTGCACGGTGTTGGGCTGTAAGCACAACCCCCACCTGTGGACGTCAGGCCCTCATATCACCCTCATGGAGTCTGTTTCTGACCGTTTGGGCAGACACATGCACATTTGTGGCCTGCTGGAGGTCATTTTGCAGGGCTCTGGCAGTGCTCCTCCTGTTCCTCCTTGCACAAAGGCGGAGGTAGCGGTCCTGCTGCTGGGTTGTTGCCCTCCTACGGCCTCCTCCACGTCTCCTGATGTACTGGCCTGTCTCTATATATATATACTGTAAAAGCGAGCAGCATTCCAACACGTAATAAAGTGAAAAAAAGAAATTTTATTCACCCATATTTGTTGCGACGTTTCTGCTCTATACCAGAGCCTTCCTCAAGCTATAATATATATATATATATATATATATATGTGTATATAGATAGCTTGAGAAAGGCTTTGGTATAGAGCAGCAACTTCGCAGTGTGGGAAGTCGGGAGTAAGCGCGGCCGGGTTCAAATAACCCGGCAGCGCTGCGCTCAGAGGAAGGTTTTACCCAAGCAGCCCCAGAAGGAGGAGGAAACAGGAAGCAGGAGAGAGGAAAGAGCACTTACCGCTCAGAAGGAGAGCAGCCCCATAGAGGTAGAGGGAAGATGCCCCATTGAAGTGAGGATCATCCCCAGGAGAAACGAGCATCAAAGCGAAGATCTTCCCCTGGAGACGAGCAGCATTAACCCTGGATGGCTGAGTAACCCTACCCTATACCACCAACGATTCCCTGATATCATTAACCCTTTCATCCCTGCCAATATTATCCCACTGCCACCAACGCATTTACCCCTGCAATATTATTAACCCTTTCACTTCTGCCATTGCCAACAGACCCCAACCATTACAACCCCTGCCCTGCATTAACCCCCAATCCTTAAATCCTTGCTATAACCCACCGCCACCAATAACTCCTTCACTGCCCCTCTGAACTATTAACCACTGCCCTGCCCTGCAACCCTGGGTTTACCCTTTAACTCTTGCAGTGCCACCATTTGTGTTTATTCCCATAGAGACAGTATAGAGCCAGGAGGGTGGGCTGCTAAATAATGTGTGTGTGTGTAAGTGTATTTTTAGGTAGAGTTTGAGGTGGAATTGTGTAAGATATTGTATTGTGTGTAGTGTAGTTAGGAATGTGTTTATTGTAGTGCTATTACTGTACTGTGGTGTATTCATCTATATGTATATATATATTTATAACCATTTATATATAAATATATATATATAGAGCATAATAGTAGACTGTAGACTTGTATTTGTATTAATAAATACTTTATTGTTCAACATACATTGTATAGTCATTTGTTGTAGCCGCAGTAATAGTAGTAGTAACATAGCGCACGTAGTTCAGTCTAAAAGTAAGGGCAACAAGGAGGTTAGTTAGTTAGTATTTACAGTATTAATAGGCAGAGTTATCAATAGACGATTCATGCCTATTTATGAATATTAATTATTGATATTAACACAAAATATTAATAATTAATATTTCCTTTTACACCCCCTCACAGAAGTAATGTTCACATTGTGTCCACATCTCATTGCCCTTCCACAGTAGTAATGCCCACATTGTGCTCCCTCACAGTAGTTATGTCCACATTTTGCCCCTTTCGTTATAGTTAGCCCACAGTCATAATGCCCTCATTGTGGCCCCTCACAGTAGATAGCTCCACGTTTTATCACTGTCAGTAGTGCACTCTGCATTAAAAAATTAAAAAAACAAAAACTGAATGCTCACCTGTTTACCCGATTCCCTGCTTCATCATCACAATCAACTGCCCATGTTCCCCCTCCACTCTCTGCGTCCAGGGCACATTCGCTGCTTGCCCCACCCTCGCTACGCCCCTGCACAGAAGGATATCCAGCATCTGTATGAATGTCAGTGTGGCAGCCTGTATCACAGGCGCAGCAGGTCCAATTTCCTTCCTTGCTTTACCAGCAGTGGGGTACCTCTATACGGACCCCTTTATATGTTTGTTTATGTGTTATGTTGATGCATCCCTGGGTGTATAAATTTTATTGTATACTGTATAAAAGTTAAATTTTAATAAGGATATTTCCCCACACCTAGGGTAGTGGGCCCCTTCTTACAGCCTGTATCACAGCAAGGGGAGATGCCACCCAATATTAATATGGCCCTGCCTCAACATACACCATGTTGCAGAACCCAGTTTATACTTATACGTCACAGCAGTTTATACTTACTCAATCTCAGCTCAATCACATCAAAGAGGTTCTGCAACTGGCGTAGCTATAGGGGTCGCAGCGGTCGCAATTGCGACCAGGCAACTAAGTCAGACCCATGGAGCCCCCTCAATTCAGGAGAGCCACAGTAAAGCCGTACCTGAGGAGGAGGAGCGGCTTCAGGTCAGGAAGAGGAGTGAGCAGCTATGTGCTGACCGGGTTTGGTTGCGACCAGTAGCGTAGGGATCGCTATAGCAGCCATAGCAATGGCTATGAGGCCCTACGCCACTGGGGGCCCGGGCCGCCGGCTGAGGATTTAAAAAAAATATATATTTCATGTGGCGAGAGGGTGGCGGTACGATAGGGGGCGGCCTCCCCCCCATTTCCCCATCATTGGTGGCAGCGGCATTTCCGATCGGAGTCCCAGCAGTGTAACGCTCGGGCTCCGATCGGTTACCATGGCAGCCAAGACGCTATTGAAATCCTGTCTGCCATGGTCAGTTAGTCAGCAGCATACTTACATGCGCTGTGGCCGCCCGACGCTCCTTCTTCTTGTAACTCGTCTCAGGTCTGTGCGGCGCATTGTTTATGCTTATAGCAAGTATGCTGCTGACTAACTGACCATGGCAGACAGGATTTCAGTAGCGTCCTGGCTGCCATGGTAACCGATCGGACCCCTCAGCATTACACTGCTGGGACTCCGATTGGAACTGCCGCTGCCACCAATGTTGGGGGGGGGGGGGGGGGGGTTGGGGGAAGGGCGCACTGCCCACCAATGATTTTAATACTGGGGAGGGGGGGAGGGCGCACTGCCCACCAATGATTTTAATACTGGGCAGGGGGGGAGGGCACACTGCCCACCATTAATTTTAATACTGGGGGGGGGCGCACTGCCCAACAATGATTTTAATACTGGGGGGGCACACTGCCCACCAATGATTTTAATACCGGGGGGAGGGCGCACTGCCCACCAATGATTTTAATAAAAGGGAGGGGGAGGGTGCACTGCCCACCAATTATTTTAATACAGGGGAGAGGGGGAGGGCGCACTGCCCACCAATGATTTTAATACCAGGGAGGGCGCACTGGAGGCTGATGGAGATTCACTGGGGGCTGATGGAGAGGGTACTGGGGGCTGATGGAGATGCACTGACTGGTGGCTGATGGAGATGCACTGACTGGGGGCTGATGGAGATGCACTGACTGGGGGCTGATGGAGAGGCACTAGGGGGCCGCTGGTGAGAGGCACTGGGAGATGATTGAGAGGCACTTGGGGCTGGTGAGAGGCACTGGGGGCTGGTGGAGAGGCTACTGGGGGCTGCTATCAGGGTACTGGGGGCTGCTATGAGGCTACTGGGGGTTGCTATAAGGCATGGGGCTCATTTATATTGGGGTCTGAGCTGAGGTGTTATCTGAGGTCTTATTAACATTGGGGTTCTTATTGGGGCTGTCAGCTGAGGTCTTATTAACATCGGGGGTCTGATTGGTGGTCTGACCTGAGGTATAATGAAAAATATTTTTTTTCCGGAGCAGCTTGGAGAAAAAAGGCCTCACAGTCTCCCACACTCCTTCTGCCCAGCCAAGCCTGCCAGCACCCCTGAGGCCAAGCCTTCCAGCACCCCAGAGGCCAAGCCAGCCAGCCAGCACCCCAGAGGCCAAGCCAGCCAGCCAGCACCCCAGAGGCCAAGCCAGCCAGCCAGCACCCCAGAGGCCAAGCCAGCCAGCACCCCAGAGGCCAAGCCAGCCAGCCAGCACCCCAGCCATATATATATTTTTTTGGGGGGGGGGGGGGCGGGGTTAGGGTGGCAGTGGATCTTGGGTGAGTTCCCACACTTTTTTCCCAGGACTTGACCCCTGGAGTGGTCCCGCAGTCTGGGCGGCAGTTCTGACTAGTCCTACTTTAATACACAGACATTTATATTCATACATTTCCTACACTGGCACAAATGCATTGCCAATGACCAACTGTCTGTGTTCAGTCTTACAGGTAACCGTCGCAAGTGCATGAGGAGCTGCAGATGTGGCGGCAAGGTCCGAGAGGTATGTGGGGGTGGGAGATCCGGGGGAAGGGACCCATACATTTTTTTTGCTATGGGGCCCAGTCATTTATAGCTAGCCCCTGGGTTCTGCCATGACTGAAAAAAACTAAAAATTAAAATCAACATCATACAGTACATGACATTACCTTTCCAACAAAGCTAGAACCAGCCTTGTACTTCAAATGGATCCAGAGATCTCCACATTTACAGCTCCAATTGCTCTGCTAGCAACAGTCTAGCAGCACAGGGGATGTGTCCTTTCAGCTGCAGCTCTCTTCCTGTAAATGCCATAGCTTCTAACAGAAGATATGGCTGGTGGCAGTTGAAGATTTAGGGCCCATTCACATGACCATGTATTACTGTCTGCATCCGTTCCACATTTCAATGGGGCTGCAAAAAATGTGGACAGCACACAGTGTGCTGTCTGCATCCATACTTTCGTTCCGTGTCCCTGTAAAATAGATAGAACATGTCCTAGACGATCTGATCTGCAAAATGCGGAACGCACACAACGTTGAACCGAGCTTGTTCGACCAGCTCAATGAGGCAGGGAAAAAAAATAGGAAAAGAACAAACAGCAGGTGGCGCTGTACAGATACATTTTATAGGATAGCGCACTGGATGTACAAATTTTTTTATTACATGCAATTAGTATTCAGATTCATGTGCTGGTTTGAAAAATGTAGAACAGGCATGGCCAACCTGCGGCTCTCCAGCGGTTGCAAAACTACAACTCCCACCATAGCCTGCTGTAGGCTGATAGCTGTAGGTAGAGCTGTAGAGCCTCAGGTTGACCATCCCTGATGTAGAATATGCTTTGTGACACAACCCCTTTAAAATTTTACAGGTGTTCTTTTTTTCATATTCGGCTAGTCTAATATGGAATATCACAGAGCATCACAACCTGGCATATCAAACATGGGTTCAAGTTACATAGTGCACTTAAAGGGGTTGTCCCACAAAAAATATTCTTTAGTTTTCAAACCAGCACCTGGGTCTGAATTCTTTTGTAATTGCATGTAATTAAACATGTAGAATAGCCACTGAGTTATTCAAATAAAAAATGTGTCTGTGTAGCGCCACCTACTGTTTGTTTTTATCTTACTTCTTTGACCTGCTCACTGAGATGGCCGCACATGCTCAGTTTCATCTTTCAACTGCCTCCTGAGCTGTGATAGGGAGAGCTGAGACACGCCCCCTGAGCTGCAGAAGAACAGTTTGATATACAGTACAGTGTAAATCTAGCAGAACAATGAATGGGGAGATCTCTGGTTCCATGTGAGGTACATGGCTGGTTCTGGCTTTCTTAGAAAGAGGTTGTAATGGACTATATGATGTCTGATTTTCATTTTTTACATTAATCATGGGATAACCCCTTTAAGTATGGGGAGATATAAAAGAATGCAAGAAGAAAACAAAAGCATTGCTGCTTAGAAGTCAGCGATGGTCACTTAACTGTTCAACTTGGGTGGTACTGCTGCTGTAACAGTAACCTATAGTAAAATATAATTGTAAAGGATACAGTTTTCTTATAAGAGGGAGAAAGGTCATTTTCAACCCTCTTACAAGCCTATATCCAAAGGGATGATACCTGGACACTATGATCAATCCAGTGATCATATCATTTAGGAGTCACTTTTCCTTAGATCATGCAGTATCAAAGCATCAAGTAGCCTTGTGCCCCCTCCTCCATTGGATACAGGCTGTGTGGCCATTTATTCTTCTCTGCTTTAAGTGGTTGAAATGATATCACAGAACTCTTTACTTGGGCCCCCTCCCTATAGTGGGTTATATTTTTATTCCTTCTCCCTTATATGCTTCATTTTCAGCCTTTGAATGAGGATCTAGACTATTTTATCCCATGCCACCCCTTCTTTAGCATGGTTTCTGATTTATACAGGCAGTAGGGAGATATCTTAATTTCATGGCTTTCACTATGTGAAAGTTGGGACATAATATAATGAGTGATATGTTATTTTAATGATATAGTAATCATATAGTATATATAGTCTAAAGGTGCCTTACAAACCCATGGTTAAAATGTGATAATAATAATAATAATTAGAGATTGGCGAATTTCAGGTTATGAAATTCGTTCACGCTTCGTTTACTTGTAAAAGGTGAATTCCCTGCATAACGGAAACAGAACGGATCCGTTTTGCAGCCCATAGACTTCTATTATGACGGAATGAATAATGGAATGCCTCTAACGGCATTCCGTTATGCATTCCATCATAGAATTGCGTTATGGTCCGTGGTAACGGAATCCATAACGCAATTCACCTTTTACCACCAAACGAAGCGTGAACAAATTTCAAAATATGAAATTCGCTCATCTCTAATAATAATAATAATAATAATATTTAATTATTATTATTATTATTATTATTATTATTAAGTGGTGACTACATCCAACAAAATAGTTATAATATATAACAAATTATAATTATTAACTGTGTGCTTATTTTGTGAGTAGGCACCCAATGGGTTAAGTAGTTGTTGTGACCCCCCAGGTACTGTGATAGTGTAAGTGATAGATGTAAGACACCAGTAGTACACATATGGCTTCCCATTACTTGGGGTCATGTAAAGTGACATTTTCAGAGAAAAATGGCACTGGGTGAATAAAAAGAGCAGTGAGATGTTTAGAGTACTTCTGTGCATTTAGGTACTGTATGTATGTAGAATCATTTATGTGACTGCGTGCAGTACCCATGTGCTTGTTGCTCTTGCATCTGCATATCATCACCTAGAATTACAAACATTAATTATTTTTCCATATATAATTGAGATGTAGTTGCTTTGTTCGCATCGCCTTTCCAGATGTTAAGTTCCATTTACTGACTCTGCTCCTGTGAGATTAAAGCAGTTTATTATTCAGTTCAAAGTCATAGTGCTGTTTGCAGCAAAGTTGGAAGTAGTTTTTTCTCCTCTGAGTGTTCCCTGGAGTTCCTAACATGAAAATGTCCTTCTCCGTGCAGTGATAAAGCTGCTGAAGTACAGGGGACATGTTTCTCTAATCTGTAATATGAATCTCATGCTTTGTTTTCCTAGCATTTGTTGCTATTCTCTTCTCTGTAAGCACGTTTATCGAGGTCTACCAAAAGCCCAGAAGCACATAGGTCAGAGAACAGCATTTTGATGGATTACGGGATTGTAACTGTCCCTGCTAGCTGACAGCTTTTATTGGCTGGGAGGATGAGCCTGTAAACCTTTATATAATTATAGTATTAAAGCCACTGTGCCTCTGTGTTGCTGGCGCTTGTTCAGGGATCAATGTGAAGATAATTTCAAAAATGAATAGTAAGTATTGATCGTCCCTTGGTGGAGTCTTATCAGTCTCTGAAGCAGAGTACTGTAGATTATAACCTCAATGTCATTTATGATGATATGATACGTATTGCAGAGTAGCATTTTTTTTTTTAAAAAAAGGTGTTTTAATTCACAATAGATTTTTTTTTCCCAGCGTGATGGGTAATAAATCACAATCTGTGTAATTTTTAGAAATGAGCACATGTTGGCAGTAGTAGTAGGGCAGTTCCTAAGAGATGTGAAAATGACCAGTGAGGGCAAATATCAGCAGAGATTCCTTCTGAATGATTGGCCCTTAGTTGATTCTGACATTCAGATGACCTTGGGGCCTCTGCTACCAGCTGCCGGTTAATTTTCTTCACTGAGGACATAGTGTAACTTTCTATCTGCCTGCCAATTACCTGACATTTCCAACTTATCACCTTATATTTTTTAAGATATTGGAAGCACATCTCCCTTTTGACATTTAAACCATGTTTTTTTTCTTTTCTTTCTAGAACGACAAGTATCCTACAGTCTAGTCTTGTCTAGATGAACAAAAACAGCAAAGATACAAAATATGCTGGTGTTCTGTTTGGAATTAAATGCTTGACCAGTAGCATGAATAAAATTAACATGCAATACATATAATGGGAGTTCAATCTGATTTGAATTGGCTGAACCTTTTGTTGCTTCATTCATGTGAAAATTGAAACATTTATAAAAATGTTCTGTAACCGTTGTTTTAGTTTATTTTTAATATAGTGTAGGGAAAGGGCTATGAAACATTGGGCGAATCTAATATATAAAGCTGAGTGAGTATGTGTGTGTGTATGTATGTTCGCTAAAGGAATCTGCACCGTCGCATTTACAATCACGAAATTCGGCACACAGGCACATCAGGTGTCCGGGAAGGTTTTAGACCAGGTCTCAGCTCTCTAGGACGTACCGTTCCTGAGATATTCCCCCCAAAAATGTATTAGCCAATAGAAGCTTGGTCACATGACCCTTATCAGCCAATAGAAGCTTGCAGGCTGTTAGCCTCCACATACACAGTTTTACTCCAGGTTTCCATAACAACCCAGCCATTTTTCTTCACTGCTATAGGTGAGCTTTAAAGGAAATCTGTCACCAGGATAATTACTATTGAAGTAAAGCCATGGCCTAATAGCACTTAGTACCTTATTTCAAGATGTGCCTTTGTTCCAGAAAAAGATGTTTTTATCCTCTGAAAATCCAGTATATTTGGTATGCAAATGAGCCAGTAAGGTGCCCAGAGGGGCTTCACTCTTGCAGGAAGGAGCCAAGACACACCCCCTGCCACAATGGGTCCACCCTCAAAAGTAGAACTTAAAACTCTGCCCCCAGGTCCCGGTAATCAACGCCCCTTATCTGGTTAGGCCATGCCCCTACCACTCCTCAGCCGTCAGGGTCTCAGGGATTGAAAAAAAAGAAGGTAAAAATTAACTTTTGTCAGCTGCAGGGGTGGGAGGGAGAGTGACTTTCTCCCTGCAGCTCACACTCAGACAGCACAGTGCTGCTGTCTTAGTGTGAGCTGTTCAAAAGGAAACGTCCCCTATCAAGTTAGTCCACGCCCCCCCAGACTCCTTAGCCGACAGGGATTGAAAAAATGAAGTTAAAAATCAACTTCTGTCAGCTGCAGGGGTGGGAGGGACAGTGACTTTCTTCCTGTAGCTCACACTCAGACAGCACAGTGCTGCTGTCTGAGAGTGAGCAGTTCAAAAGGACATCCTTGTGTCCATCCAGGCCCTGTGCCAGACGGAGGACAGGGAGTCTGAAAGCCGAACTGTCTGGCCTAAGGGGCAGGTTGCTGTGGAGGTCACAGTTAAGGGGATGGTCCACTATGGAGATAAGTGTTAAGGGGCAGATTGCTGTAAAGGCCACTGTTAAGGTGGCTGGCTCCTGTGGAGGTCACTGTTAAAGGGGAATTCTGCTGTAAAGGTCAAAGTTAAGGGGGTGTGCTGCTGTGGAGGTCCAATTTTAAGGGATGGGGCACTGTGGGAGGGGGGTCAGTGGTAAGGGGTAGTGATGGACAAACATCATCTGGGATGATTTGTGAATGCGAGTTCGCGATCAAATGTTCGTGAACCGCGCGTTCGTGGCGGGCCCCTTTCACTGCAATGGCAGGCGAACCTGAAAAACCTTCAGGTCATATTTGCAGCCAGCAGTCACTTACTAGAAGTACACAAAAAGTCCCACAACATGGACAGTGATATACCAGAGGGAGATCATTGGCAAAAATTCCCACCAAAAATATGTATTTTAATCAGAGGCCATTTTTATGCGTCTTAAAGGGAAAGTCTCAAAAATGTGCCCTGCTGGAGCCTAGAAATTTTTTATTTCCTATCGGTTTGATGTATACAAATGTGCAGCACTCCACGTTTTTGTATTCTGCAGAGTCCATTAAAAAAATGCATACGTTAACGTACTTTTTTTTCTACTATGGAACTGTATGGTGAATGGACGCCACTGTACGGCATTAGTCTGAGGCATCTGTTAACGCATACATTTTTGGTATACATTAAATGGATGGCAAAAATAGGATGTGAACCCAGCCCTAGTGTCAGAATAAGTACTAGTACACAGCGGAGCAGTGTGGCGGAGAGGGTAGGCCGCCATGTACTGACAGAGCGCTATCTGGTCCTGGTGGTCAGGGATGAGGACTCTGTTTCCCAAGGATCATTTTCTACTGGGAAATACAGGGCATAGTATAATACAGTAGAATCTATATAATATAAAGATATTAGTCCTACCCCCGAGTAATAATACAATTAGGTGGTCATACAGTTCATACGCCACCATAATGAGAGGCAGAAGAGTGAGACAGGGGTGTGATTATGTGGCTAGAGATAAAAATTTAACTGTCGGCCAGTACAGGCCCCAAAAATTAGGCAATAGGATTTCCCCTGACAGCAAAGAACTTTGGATTCTGTGGCTGGAGGTACATTAGGCAATCACATGATAAATATGTAACTGTCGGCCAGTAGAGGCCCCAAAATTTGGCCAATAGGCATTCACCTGATAGCAAAGAATTTTGGATTCTGTGGCTGGAGGGACATTAGGCGGTCACAGGATAAAAATGTAACTGTCGGACAGTACAGGCCCCAAAAATTAGTAATAGGCATTCACCTGACAGCACAGGCTATGGTAGTGGTGGTGGTGTCTTTGGGGGTGCACACAGCAGAGAGTGAGGAGGGTGCAGATACAGAGTATGAGGAGGGTGCAGATACAGAGTATGAGGAGGGTGCAGATACAGAGTATGAGGAGGGTGCAGATACAGAGTATGAGGAGGGTGCAGAAGCGGAAGGCTGAGTGAGCCACTCAACCAACTCTGGTGTGCCCTTTGAAGTTATCACACGCGCCTTCTCCAACTTCCCACTTCAGGTCCCGCCTTGTGCATCTGCCTGACCCCTACCATCACTGCGGAATGGTCTGCCTCTTCCTCTGCCTGTCATTTTCTAAATGACCCTCTGCCTAAGTCTGTAGAGAAGAGCAGTATTTGTGGAAGCAGGTGTATGGCAGCCCTCAGTCAGCATTTGGTGGAAAAAGGTATATAGCAATAGCACCCCTCAATCAGTATTTAGTGGAAGAAGGTATATGGCACCCCTCAATAAGTATTTGTCGGAAACAGGTATATAGCACCCCTCAATCAGTATTTGGCAGAAACAGGTTTATAGCACCCCTCAATCAGTATTTAGTGGAAACAGGTATATGGCACCCCTCAATCAGTATTTTGGGAAAGCAGGTGTATTGCAGCCCTCAATCAGTATTTGGTGGAATAAGTTATATAGCAATGGCATCCCTCAATCAGGATTTTGTGGAAACAGGTATGAAGCACCCCTCAATCAGTATTTGGCAGAAACAGGTATATGGCACCCCTCAATTAGTATTTTGTGGAAGCAGGTGTATCGCAGCCCTCAATCAGGATTTTGTGGAAGAAGGTACATGGCACCCCTCAATCAGTATTTGGCAGAAACAGGTATATAGCACCCTTCAATCAGTATTTGGCGGAAACAGGTATATAGCACCCCTCAATCAGTATTTGGCAGAAACAGGTATATGGCACCCCTCAATCAGTATTTTGTGGAAACAGTTGTATTGCAGCCCTCAATCTGTATTTGGTGGAATAAGTTATATAGCAATGGCATCCCTCAATCAGTATTTTGTGGAAGAAGGTATATAGCATCCCTCAATCAGTATTTGGCAGAAACAGGTATATGGCACCCCTCAATTAGTATTTTGTGGAAGCAGGTGTATCGCAGCCCTCAATCAGTATTTTGTGGAAGAAGGTATATGGCACCCCTCAATCAGTATTTGGCGTAAACAGGTATATAGCACTCTTCAATCAGTATTTGGCGTAAACAGGTATATAGCACCCTTCAATCAGTATTTGGCAGAAACAGGTATATAGCACCCCTCAATCAGTATTTGGCGGAAACAGGTATAGCGTCCTCGCAGTGTCCTCGTCTCCTAGGTGATGGGGGGCGGGACGGACCCGGCCGCGCATGTCTCCTCAGCGCGGCCTGCGTCCTCAGTTCCCCCAGCAACCTGATGAAGCCTGAACACAGAGGTGGGCACTCGTTGCTCAGCCATGAACAGCCGGGTGAGTCATGTGACGCTGGCCACGTCACATGACCCCTGCTACTCAGTATTTAAACAGTCAGCCTGCTGGACACAGGTTGCCTGTTATTTAGGTTCTGCTGTGATTTTGCATACCTGGCATACTTACCCTCTGTGTCTCTCCTGACGATCCTCTGCCTGCTCCTTCTGTACTGCGCTGCTCTCCTGGTATTCAGACCCCGGCTATCTCCTGATGATCCTCTGCTGACTCCTTTAGTACTTCACGACGCTCCTGGTATTTATGACCCCGGCTTCTCCTGACTATTCTTTGCTTGCTCCATTTGTACTTCGTTGCACTTTTGGTATTGACTCAGTCCGTTCACTCTCTGTTTGTCTAGTTTGTCCTCCCAGCACTTATTCCAAGCTAGGGATTGCCGTCCAGTTGTCCCCTGTCATTAGGACTTGCAAGGCAAGTAGGCAGGGCCAGGGGTGAGGGTGCAGCTCAGTGGTCACTATCCTCCCCCCTGTGTGTGTGTATGCGACAGTTACAATATCTTTTAATGACACACACAAACATTAAATGAAATAGATTAAATATACCCGAGCTTAGCTGGGTCCTTCAGCTAGTATACATTGTTAGGGAAAGATGTTTCTTTGTACTAGAAAAAAGGGTGGAAGTATCTTCTTCTGCATTGCTAAGGAGACTCTGTCTTCAGCATTCTACTGAGTACTGAAGAGTCATGTGTGTAACAAGTCAGATAAGCATTGTGATAGGCAGTGATAAGGCACATGTGCATAGTCAGAGACTGGGGTGACAACCGGCAGTCTGGAAGCCTCTGCATGTTATATACAGGTGTCTTCAGCGCCCAGTAGAACGCTGAAGACAGACTCTCCTTAGCAACACTCAGAGGTTTGCTATGAAGAAATCCTGTTTTCTAGTATAAAGAAAATCTTTCTGTAATAAAGTATATTATATATAATATATATATATATTATACATGTCCCTACACTATTAAAAATAAACTGAAACGACAGTTACACTTAGGGTACATTCACACGACCGCGTGTAATCCTTTCCGTTTTGCGGTCCGCAAATAACGGAACCGCGTGTCCGCATTTTGCGGACTAATGACTTCAGTTTGTGTTCCGTATGTCTTCGGTTTTTTACGGTCCACAAAGAATGGAAGAAAAAAAAAAAAAGGCAGGGCTTTCAATAATACGGAAACGGATCCACAAAAAACAGATGACATACGGAAACCATTCTGTATGTCATCCGCAATTTGCGGATCCATTGACTTGAATGGTGCTGCGGACAGAAATTGTCCGATCTGTGCGGACAATAGTAGGACATGCTTCATATTTTTGCGGAATAGAAATGCGGAAACACGTCTGCACATTTTATTCACCCATAGGAATGAATGGGTCCGCTTCTATTCTGCAAAATGAGGAACGGATGCGGAAAAAATAATACGGTCGTGTGAATGTACCCTTAAAATGGGTTTTTCAAACATGACATTTACAATATGTAAATCCTGCCAAGCCTGTGGGGAATGGTATAAAAACTTACTGTCCTGTCCTGTATGTTGTAGGATAAGCTTCATTTTGTGTTTTTGTACAAAATGTGTATGCTAATAATGGTATGTACATATTACTTGCTTTAAACTATTTTCATGTTTTCTCTTTAATTTTCCTTCATCCAAGAGCTATAACTTTTTTTATTTTTCTGTTCGCATAGCCATATAAGGGATTGCTTTTTTTTTTTTGACATTTTACATAATTACATAATTTCCCTAATATTCCATATGATGTTTCGGAAAGCTGGAAAAAAAATTATGAATGGGTTGGAACTGGAAAAAAACACACCTGCGTCTTTGTTTCACAGGTTTTAGTTTTTTAAAATGCTCATAATGTAGTAAAAATGACATTATCTTTATTCTGTCAGGCAATACAATTACAGTGATTCCAAATTTATATTTTTTTGTTTTAATGATTAAAAAAAAACAAAAAAAAAACATTTTCTTTGCATTGCCATATTTTGGAACACATAACTTTTTTTTTATATTTATTTCTACAGAGCTGTGCAGGATGAGCCGCAGTGTTTACCGAGTTGGGGGTTATTATGACTTTTTGATTAGTTTTTATAGAATTTTTGGTAAGTGAAGCATTTAGATTTTTTTCTCTCCTGTTTTGGCGCTCACTGTATCGGATAAATACTTTAAGATTGAATTTTTTCAGGCATCTTTGGACGTGACTAGGGATGAGCGAATCGACTTTGAATAAAACTTTGTTTCAATACTGTAGAGAGTGAGAACTCTGTACAGTATTAGAATGTATTGGCTCCGATGAGCCGAAGTTATTACTTCACAAAGTCTCGCTAGACTTCGCATAATAACTTCAGAAATTGATTGATAATGTAAAAAAAACATTTCCCGAACTCAGGTTCGGTTCCAAGTGGTACCACAGGGACCAGGGATCAGATGTTACTGCAACCTCTGCACCCCTTAAACTACATCATTAATGGTCACTAGAGTCAGCTAGTGTTTTCAGCTGTTTAACTTTTGAGGCTCATTTTATGTCCATGTCTGGGCCCACTGGAGTATCCTCTGGCATTCTAGTGGGTTAGTTTGTCCCTACCTCAGAAGATACAAATACTATTACATTGCCCCTTCATGCCTCAGCGCTTTCCTTGAAGATTATCTAGGGTTGCAATGGTAAAATAGAGGTCAGTACTCTACAATGTTCTTAATAACTTCTGAGCAGAAGGATGGGAATATATTTTCATTCTCTGTTGCATGGGAGACACATATTGCCTGCTGCCTAGCAGATCAACAAATTAGACAGACCAGGCAAATGTATGTATTGAAAACTGACTTTATTAAAGAGGTTATCCAGGAATAAGGGTAGGCCATCAATATTAGATTGTTGGCTGTCCAACTATCAGCACAACTGTTGAGCAGCTGTTTGAAGGACTCAAGTGAGCATGGCATCCCCTTCTTGTTGACCAGGCGTAGCTCTGTACTTTTAGAAGCAACTGAGCCCGATGTTACAGCTCAGTCCCATTTATTTGCATAAGATAAAACTGTTGAGAGTGCCATAGCCTCTTTAAGTAGCTGTTCCTAAAGATAGGATTATAATAATAATAATAATAATAATAATAATAATAATAATAATTTATTAACAAAGCTTCAAGATCTAAGCCTTGTAGTTATCACTCCTACATAAGCAGAATGAGTATAACGCTTTTAGTTTAAAAAGTTTAATATGCTTATTTTAACCCTAATGAACAAGTCACCTTCAGTATATTCTATGATTTAAAGCCTTCATTCGGTGCTCATACTTTTTTACAAGGATTTATTGCAGAGCAGCAGCAGCACGGTTGTTTTGTAACCACCACACTTTGATGAACACAATTATAATCAATGCAAATTATTGAGTTTTACCGCTGCATTATGTTGATGGCCTAATATGTTGCTTTGCAGTTTGTTTATGCATTCATTATTTATTCATATCACAAGATTAACAATGGTGTATAATGCTGTCAGCAAAGCCAGCACAAGTTTAAACCGTATACCATCCCCATTTTTACTTAAAGCACATTATTTTGTCCTGTTATACGTATGCTATGAATGCCATTATAAACAAATGGAGAAGAGTTTAAGGACACTGCCTGAAGCATGCCATGTCCTTTAATTGCCATTTACATAGCAGAAGAATCATTAATTTCTAATTCACCTATTATTCACCCTCTTTAGAATGCTATGTCAATGTCAGTTTTGGGGCAATGGAATTAATGCAGTCTCTGAATGACTTCAGAAAGCAGCCATTGCATTTTTCTTCTTCATGCTTTTTGACCTTAGTTAGAAAGTATTTAGACAAAGAGGAGCTTAGGGCTCTTGTTTATATATGATTTATGATACCACATTAACCCTTCATTGACCTAGAAATACAATAATATTAAAACAGTTTGACACATGGAAAATCAAAAGGCCTTTTATTGAAAGCACTATTGTCCGCATCATAAGTTTCCTCAGTGTGATGGCACAGTTACACCATCAATTTCCTATTACTATTGAACGTAGTATTGAAAAACCAATGCACAGAATCTTTTGTCATTTCTGTTCCAGTGACCAGAAAATAGTTCCAAATAAGACCTTTTAGCCATATCACTTTAGGCACTTCTAAGCATCATTTTTTTTTATACAATTGCATACTGAGTAAAACTCATGAGCAGCTTAGAAACATGAAAGCAATGAGTCATAAATTAAGAAAATCTGTATATTTATTAATCATTAGGCCTCTTTCACACTTGCGTTGTTGGGATCCGGCATGCACTTCCGTTGCCGGAGGTGCCTGCCGGATCCGTAACAACGCAAGTGTACTGAAAGCATTTGAAGACGGAACCGTCTTCCAAATGCTTTCAGTGTTACTATGGCACCCAGGACGCTATTAAAGTCCTGGTTGCCATAGTAGTAGTGGGGAGCGGGGGAGCGGTATACTTACAGTCCGTGCGGCTCCCCGGGCGCTCCAGAATGACGTCAGAGCGCCCCATGCGCATGGATGACGTGATCCATGCGCTTGGGGCGCCCTGACGTCACTCTGGAGCGCCCGGGGAGCCGCACGGACGGTAAGTATGCTGCTCCCCTGCTCCCCGCTACACTTACCATGGCTGTCAGGACTTTAGCGTCCCGGCAGCCATGGTAACTATTCAGAAAAAGCTAAATGTCGGATGCGGCAATGCGCCGAAACGACGTTTAGCTTAAGGCCGGATCCGGATCAATGCCTTTCAATGGGCATTGATCCCGGATCCGGCCTTGCGGCAAGTCTTCAGGATTTTTGGCCGGAGCAAAAAGCGCAGCATGCTGCGGTATTTTCTCCGGCCAAAAAACGTTCCGTACCGGAACTGAAGACATCCTGATGCATCCTGAACGGATTACTCTCCATTCAGAATGCATTAGGATAATCCTGATCAGTATTCTTCCGGCATAGAGTCCCGACGACGGAACTCTATGCCGGAAGACAATAACGCAAGTGTGAAAGAGCCCTTATTTGTAAACCATAACCATTTTTATTAGGCCTTATTGTCACTTAAATTGACAATAAACACAGAGATGCTAAGGACAATGCAAAACAGTGCTCTAAATATGACTGCAAGTACCTTTCTACATGATATGCCATAGTTGACTTTTTGGCAATGGTCCTGAGGTGGGCCTCTGGTCTGAAAGCTAAAACAGGCAGTTTCCTCAAGTCCCATGAACTTTAATGGAGAGAGCAGATTGAGGAGGCCAGTGACAGCTGTATCCAAGGGGAAACTAGATAGAAAGAGGTGGTGGCTTATTGGCAAGCTTTCTCCATTGATATTATTGGATGGTTACAGAAAGATCTTGCCACTTGCTAAATATCCTGTGAATACAAGGGTATAAACTTAAGTGTATATCCATCTGGACATTTAAAATGATGGTCCAGCTCAAGAAAATAGTATTTCTTACAGTAAACTGCAACCACTCAGAAGAATAACTTAAATATTGTGTTAATAATCTAATAATTAAAGTGTACCTTTAAGAAACTGCATGTTTGATTAATTGCAGATGCTGCTGTGATCACAGGAGTTTATAAGCTGACAAGTTCCATATCTATGGTGTAGATACACATCCTATAATTCCATGTTAGATATTTATATTTTTCTGAGCCATGAGGAACTAAAATACAACTGTAATTATCCTCCTACTCTGACCCATAATGAATTTAATGGTATTTACTAGTAAATTAAACTATTAAACAGCACAGAATACTGTATTCTTAAAGGGGTATTCTACATGATATGTCACAAATTCTAGATAGGTGTGGGCCCCATCTCTGGGAGAACAGAGAAAGCAGTGCTCTGCTATATTGGTATTTCCTATAAACTGCAGTGGAGAAAGCTTCTCCATTGAACCTCTCCATTGTATTCCATGGAGATAACATCAGCCATGCAATGATGAACAGGGATCAGCACCTACAACATACTTATCACATATACAGTGAATATCCTTTATATTCTAGATTGGAAACTTGAATCTCCAGTACAAATCTCTGAGAGGATCATTGGAGTTAAAGCCTCTTTACAAGGGGCAACTGAGCAGGTAACTATCAGGAATAAACCACTTGATATCTATAACTACCTGCTTGTCACAGACTACAGTAGGTGTGAGGCACTTACATGCAGCAATCATCTGTATGGGGACAACTGATCACTCATCTCCATAGAGAATTATTGTTTCAGAAATTATGATTTTTGTGCCCGAATCAACGTTTTTTTCATCCAATGAGCGAACATTTGCTCAAGACACCTTTACACAGGGCAATTATCGTAAAGGAGTGTTCATAAGAATGCTCCTAGTCCTTCCCAATCATTTCTCTGATAATCAGCCCATATAAAAGTGGCCTTTCTGCTATTACTTTTACTAATTAGTGATTTTTCTTTAACTTTTATCTTGTATTTCTAATAGCTAATATCTACAAATAAACATACCTTTGCTACAGACTATACAGACTATACAAGCACACTCATATAAGTAAAAATTATATGCAACTTGTAAGTTAGGATCAAACAATCTAACATCCCCTACTATCGAATTAAATATGTGTCAACATATATTATTCTACAGCGTATTAATTTTTTCCCCAAAGGAGTATCTTAATTAATACCCAGTTTTGATGCCAATCATGATTAAAGGTATTAATTACTTACTGTATGAGATGTAACAGTGTTATATGTGCTAAGCATTCCACTAAGCTCCTACGATATTGAAAGAATCTATATTCTAAGGATTTGAAAACATGTCAGCCTACCTAAATTACATATTGATTAGGTTTAATTGCATTCCACCCATCAGTATTAGGTTTGAAAATTCATAAAAGAGAAATAATGTACTCTTTGTGGATGATTACTTCTGGGGCATTTAAATGAATTCCATCACTTAACCCTGAGCTTAGACAGATTATTGAGCCTTTTAATATAACTGGTCAAAGTCCAATGCAGTAGAAAAACAGTTTATAGCTTTCACAAATAAATAAGTAAAACAACAACCATATAAATTCATATAGATTTTCTATGCAGTGGAAATAGCAAAGCTTGCATTAAATTACACATCCATTTTCAGTTATTTGTAAAATAGTGAGTGTTATTCTTATAAATTCTCGTGGTTATAATTATATGTCTTATGCTGTATTTTGCTCAGGAAAAAACTAGGAAATTTGCAAAATCTATTATGTAAGCAGTAAGGCAGCATTAACAGATTTCTTTCACTCTGGTTTTGGTGGTAGAAATGATTTGCATTAGTTGTGCCATTATCGACCCTTTAGACAAAGCTAAATGCCATCTCCGTGTCTTTGCTCTCCTTTATGTATACACAGTGACTCCATATCAAGCTAATAAGAAGTACCCAGCTACACTGGCAAACAATTGTATTATTTTCTTAAAGTATATGGTGATCTATTATCATGCATAAGTAATTTTATTTATTCTAAAATGCTGTGAAAGTCCCATTACTTAGTATGTACTCCATGATTGACAAAGTCCCCCATTTTGGGACATGTCCTGCATGCAGAAACCAGATATGTTCACCTTCAAAAACAGAAATATATGCATCATTTGACTGGGCACCATTACTGTCTTTGTCACCCTCTACAGCCAATCTGTAGATTTAAAGCCAATCTGAAGATCAAGCGAGTTGTATTTGGTGCTAGTCAGCTGTGGATGAGCAGCTTTTGATGTATGTTTGACTTGGCTATTTTCCTTTGTCATGTTTTAAGGCTTTTAAAAAAGTAAAAAAAAATTACTAATAGGGAGCCGCTTCCAAAATGTGGCAGTGGTTGGATGGTTCTCTTTCACGGGGATATACCTCTTTGCAATTCCCAAAGCTAAAATTCATTGTATGCATATAATATAGTTTGCTCATGCATGAATATCAGCTATGAATGAGTACATACTGAAGAAAAAGTTCATTCCAGGCTCAGGATAAAACAATGGAATCCTTTATTGAAAAATAGTGACAAAATCCAGGTATGCCAGACACATAACACACCTCCTGTGACTTTTTTTTGTGCACTGTGTGTTTGGCATACCTGGATTTTATTACTATTTATTACTATTTTTCAATAAAGGATTCCATTGTTTTATAAATGAATGAACTTTTTCTTCAGTTTGCATTTGTTGGAGTGCCACGCTTTTACATGCCCCAGATCTCTGCTTTGGAGCTGGCCATGATTATCTTTTGCATTAATGAGTGCATAGTATGAAGTTGCTGAGCAAAATCCGCATTGCAGGGTCTACAGTGTCCTGCATCAGCATTGGGCCAACATCAAAAGTACCAGAGGCAGACATAAACTATTTTAGTTACAGAATAGTACCCACACATGGAGCCAAAGCTCATCTGCCTGAAAGGAAGAGTGTAGTGTCATAAATGCAGGAATGCCACAAGGTACATGTTTTTGGGAGGGGGTCTGGTACAGATTTTGCATGGAGCCCTAAAAAAAAAAAACTTTGCATAATGGAAATGCTTTTTTATACAATCAGCTGTGAAGGAACAGTTATGTTTTGGCTTCCCTAATACTTTTTCAGCCATATTATTCCCTATTTAAGCTGCACAGCTAGAAGCATTTCACTCAGAAGTAGGGAGCGTATCTCTCCTGCCATACTGTACTGCTGTGAAATCCTTTCTCTTACTTCCCCCTGTGTTGCTTTCAGCTCTGGACCTCAAAGAACAGATAAGGAGGGATAAATAACACTTACAGACACACAGGAGGTTCACGTGATGTTCATAAGCAGTGTAGAAGCAGTTCTTCTATCAGGCTCAGGATCTCAGCTGTGACATGCCCTCACTTCCTCTCAGCCATCCTGTGAGTCTCTATTACCCTGGAAGGATGGATCTTGCCTAATGACAGGCAGTTGACTGCAAATTAGGTGGAAGTGGGACCCTTAGTGGACATGACTTTACAGTTTTTTTCAGGTGGATGCAGGAATATTTTATTAATGAAATGGTTTAGAAATTTGCTACAAGAAAATTAGACTAACACTTTCAAAGTCACAGGTGCACATCCATAAAGCTAACATGCAGACAGCAAACAAAATACATATGGCAGCACACTGTTATACATGCAAACCAAATTTTTTTTTTTTAAATATGGTCATTTATGGGTAGTTTCTATTATGTAAGCCTCACAAAATGACTTCAGACCTGAACTGGTCCTTAAAAAGTGGGTTTTGGAAATTTTCAGAAAATTTTTAAGGCCTTTTAAGGCTTAGAAGTTTAGAAGCAAATCTTGAAATGTTTCAGAAAATTTCCAAAACCCACTTTTTAAGGACCAGTTCAGATCTGAAGTCATTTTGTGAGGCTTACATAATATAAACCACCCATAAATGGCCATATTTTAGAAACTACACCCCTCAAGGTATTCAAAACTGATTTTTACAAACTTTCTTAACCCTTTAGCTGTTCCACAAGAATTAAATGAAAATGTAGATAAAATTTCCGAATTTTACTTTTTTGGCAGATTTTCCATTTTAATCCATTTTTTTCTAGTAACAAAGCAAGAGTTAACAGCCAAACAAAACTCAATATTTATTGCCCTGACTCGGTAGTTTACAGAAACACTGCATATGTGGTCGTAAACTGCTGTATGTGCACACGGTATTGCGCAGAAGGAAAGGAACGCCATATGATTTTTGCAAGGCAGATTTCACTGGGATAATTTTAAGTTGCCATGTCACATTTGAAGACCCCCTGATGCACCCCTAGAGTAAAAACTCCAAAAAAGTGACCCCATTTTTGAAATTACACCCCTAAAGGTATTCAAAACTGATATTGCAAACTTTGATAACCCTTTAGGTGTTCCACAAAAATTAAAGGAATATGTAGATGAGATTTCAGAATTTCACTTTTTTGGCAGATTTTCCATTTTAATCCATTTTTACAGTAACAAAGCAAGGGTTAACAGCCAAACATAACTCAATATTTATTACCCTGATTCTATAGTTTATAGAAACACCCGATATGTGGTCGTAAACTGCTGGAAGGAGTACATGACAGGGCGCAGAGGGAAAGGAACGCCATATGGTTTTTGGAGGGCAGAATTCACTGGGATAATTGTAAGTTGCCATGTCACATTTGAATACCCCCTGATGCACCGCTAGAGTAGAAACTCCAATAAAATTACCCCATTTTGGAAACTATGGGATAAGGTGGCAGTTTTGTTGGTACTAGTTTAGGGTACATAAGATTTTTGGTTGCTCTATATTACACTTTTTGTGAGGCAAAGTAACAAAAGAATTGCTGTTTTGGCACTGTTTTTATTTTATGTTATTTACAATGTTCATCTCACAGGTTAGATCATGTGGTATTTTTATAGAGCAAGCTGTATGGATGCGACAATATCAAATATGACTATAAAAATATTTTTTTGTGTCTCCATATTCTGAAAGCCATAGTTTTTTTTTCATTTTTTGGGCAACTGTCTTATGTGGGGGCTAATTATTTTTCAGTATGAGATGACGGTTTGATTGGTACTATTTTAGGGTGCATATGACTTTTTGATCACTTGGTATTACACTTTTTGTGATGTAAGATGACAAAAAATTGCTTTTTTGACACATTTTTTTTTCTTTTTTTACGGTGTTCACCTGAGGGGTTAGGTCATGTGATATTTTTATTCAGCAGGTCCTTACAAACGTGGCAATAACTTTAATGTATACTTTTTAAAATGTATTTGTTTTTCACAATATCTGGATCTCACAGGCTGTCACGGGAGGCAGCCATGGTGCCTAGGGAAGGCTGCCTTCCCTGCCATCGGGTCCCCATCACAGCAGCACGGGGACCCGATGGCCACCCTGCACCCAGCAGGATCCCGCACGTGCCGCGGTCAGCGCTGACCGCAGCAGTGCGAGGGTTAATGCGCCGGCATTGGCACATACAGCAGGGGTCCAGCTATCAGTGACTGCCAGACCCTTGCCACTGATCAGGCTGGCACAGCTCCTGCACTTGCCCGATCAGCCCGCCGTACATGTACGGCGCCGGCCCTTAAGTCACGTCCACTAACGCCGTACATGTATGGCGGGGGTCCTTATGAGGCTAATTCGTTCTATGGTGCACAAAGTACCCCAGTCTAACAATCAAAATGAATGGTGTTTAATTTAAATCAATGAATACTCACCATATTCCAAATCCAAAAGATAGTCTGGTTTTAGCTAATAGAGGGGGCTTTATTTTTAACAGCTAAGCAGTGCAGCCATCAAAGGTCTGGGAATAATTTGTGTAAATGTTCTGAGTAAATTCAGTTTAGTGTATGCATACAGCAGTCTTCCAATCTAAAACATGCATGCATCAGTTTTTATTTATTTTTAAAGTGCAGTTATGCATTATTTTCTTGAAATGCTATCAATACAGTGGAGAATGAACCAGGTAAAATCACTAGAAGTGCACAGATAACAGCTCAAGCTACATTTTATTTGTACAGTTTGAGATAGTAAATATCAGGAGAATTAATTAACTGTCATATCTTGTAGTTTTCTTTTTAACAAGACTGTATTATTTTTTCTGGTATATATTTAATTCAGCTTGTCTTATTTATACCATAATAACAGAATTGTGCTGATAAAGAATATATAACATGCAAATTAGAGATCAGCGAACTTCTTGACATTTGTTTCATGTCCGATTTGGCGAATTTGTGTCCAAATCAATTCTACATAAATCAAATGGGTTTCAATGTTCCTAGCATTTTTTATATATTTTTATCTATTTTAATTTTTGTTTTATTAATTTTGCATTCCTTCCCCCCCCTTTTATGATCTTTAACCCAATGACAGCAATAGCAAATAATGTCAGAGAGACATTGACATACTGTATATAGCTATAGTTAAATCCATGGTTAATGGTGTTAACAAACAGTGTGTTTGAAAACACACTGCACCGTGGTATATGTTATGCTTTTTAATATTAGAAACCTTCCAAAAGTTATTGAAGGCAGATTTTGTTTAACCCCTTAAGGACTTAGGGCGTACCGGTACGCCCTGTTTCCCGAGTCCATAAGGACTCAGGGCGTACCGGTACATCCTAACTTTAAATCGCGATTGCGGTGCTGCGGGGGTTAATCGCAACAGGATGTCCGCTGAAATCATTCAGCGGGCATCCTGTCACAACGCCGGGGGTCATCCCGTGATCCCCCCGTTTTCGGGACCTGCGGTTTCGGGACCTGCGGTTTGCGGCTTTTACCTTATCCGGCGGGCGGCGGTGCCATCGGGTCCCCATGCGGCTGTAGGGGGGACCCGATGGAATGGAAGGCAGCGCGATGTCTAAGGAAGGCATCGCGCTGCCTTCCGGTGATGAGTCTGTGAGATCCAGCCCCCTGGACCTCACAGGCCGGAGGCTGTATGTGTAATACACACAGTATTACTCATACAGCCAATGCATTCCAATACAGAAGTATTGGAATGCATTGT
Organism: Bufo bufo; assembly: GCF_905171765.1. Lineage (NCBI taxonomy): Eukaryota > Metazoa > Chordata > Amphibia > Anura > Bufonidae > Bufo > Bufo bufo. The sequence goes on from NC_053393.1 coordinate 430,531,089, forward strand.
AAAAGGGATTAGACCCCCAAAAGTTCAAGTCCCAAAGTAGGACAAAAAAATAAAGTTAAAAAAAAGTTGAAAAAATAAAGTCCCCCCCCCCCCCAAATTAAACGTTTCAAGTAAAAATAAACAAAAACGTCATATTCCCCAAATAAAGTTAAAAACAATTGGGAAAAAAAAGTATACATATTAGGTATTGCCGCGTCCGTATCGACCGGCTCTATAAGCATATCACATGACCTAACCCCTCAGATGAAGACCGTAAAAAAAAAAAAAAAACTGTGCTAAATAAACAATTTTTTTGTAACCTTACATCAAAAAAAGTACAACAGCAAGCGATCAAAAAGGCGTTTGCCCACCAAAAAAGTACCAATCTAACCGTCACCTCATCCCGCAAAAAATGAGCCCTTACCTGAGACAATCGCCCAAAAAATAAAAAAACTATGGCTCAGAATATGGAGACACTAAAACATCTTTTTTTTTGGTTCAAAAATGATATTATTGTGTAAAACTTACATAAATAAAAAAAATGTATACATATTAGGTATCGCCGCATCCGTGACAACCTGGTCTATAAAAATATCACATGATATAACCTGTCAGATGAATGCTGTAAAAAACAAAAAATAAAAACAGTGCCAAAACAGCTATTTCTTGTTACCTTGCCTCACAAAAAGTGTAATATAGAGCAACCAAAAATCATATGTACCCTAAACTAGTACCAACAAAACTGCCACCCTATCCCGTAGTTTCTAAAATTGGGTCACTTTTTTGGAGTTTCTATTTTAGGGGTGCATCAGGGGGTGTAAAAATAAACAGTCCAGCAAAATCTGCCTTCCAAAAACCGTATGGCATTCCTTTCCTTCTGCGCCCTGCCGTGTGCCCGTACAGCAGTTTACGACCACATATGGGGTGTTTCTGTAAACTACAGAATCAGGGCCATAAATGTTGAGTTTGGTTTGACTGTTAACCCTTGCTTTGTAACTGGAAAAAAAATTATTAAAATGATAAATCTGCCAAAAAAGCGAAATTTTGAAATTGTATCTCTATTTTGCATTAATTCTTGTGGAACACCTAAAGGGTTAACAACGTTTGTAAAATCAGTTTTGAATACCTTTAGGGGTGTAGTTCCTAGAATGGGGTAATTTTTGGGTGGTTTCTATTATGTAAGCCTCGCAAAGTGACTTCAGACCTGAACTGGTCCCTAAAATTTGGGTTTTTGAAAATTTCTGAAAAATTTCAAGATTTGCTTCTAAACTTCTAAGCCTTGTAACATTCCCAAAAAATAAAATATCATTCCTAAAATGATCCAAACATGAAGTAGACATATGGGGAATGTAAAGGAATAACTATTTTTGGAGGTATTACTATGTATTATAAAAGTAGAGAAATTGAAACTTTATAAATAAAAATGTTTTTTTTTACTTCATTTTACCAGTGTCATGAAGTACAATATGTGATGAAAAATCAATCTCAGAATGGCCTGGATAAGTCAAAGCGTTTTAAAGTTATCAGCACTTAAAGTGACACTGGTCAGATTTGCAAAAAATGGCCAAGTCCTTAAGGTGAAATAGGGCTGAGTCCTTAAGGAGTTAAACACACACAGTGCTATCAGAAAAAAATCAGTGTCTAAAACATTATGTGTTAAGGCGGCCAAATGCCTGCCCGTATTTATACACACGATAATTGTCAGAAGAAACGGTGCCTTGTTCTGCACAAACATCCAAAGATTATGGATTAACAGGGGCAGAATGCCTGTATTTATACACACACAAGTTTTTATTATCAGAAGAAACAGTGGCTTGTTCTGAAGTTGAACAAGCTTGGAAAAATTCTCCCTTTTATTTGGGAGCAGCAACAAAGGTTAAGGTGTGTAGGGGTAATAGTGGAAGCAATAGTAATGCCAGCAGTAGCAGCACAGCATGTAAATGACAAAGCAGTAAGTAGATATGAGCATTGCTGTGTTAGGTTAGTAGTCATAGTAGTGGGTGCTTTGTAGTGGTAATGGTAGTGGCAATAGGGGTAATGAAAGTGGCAGCATGGGAGCAGGGAGTATCAGCTTTAACATTGGCTTTGTCCATAGGGGTGTCACAACATCACCTGCTATGTTGAAAACCCTCCCTGAGATGACACTGAAGGCTGGACAAGATAGTACAGAGAGAAATAAATGGTACAGTTTCGCCCACTGTTCCAAACTGGCTTCCCAGAAGTCCATGCGCTTAGGGAACACAGTATGCGCTAGATAAAAGCCAGAGTCCAGGTAAGACTGAACCTGTTGTTCAGGAAGTACACCTCTGTTTGCTGATTTGTGTCAGCCTGGCGCAGCACATGGAAAAACCGCTCCATCATGTTGATGATACTGCTGCTTCTGCTGCTTGTAGTAGCGGAGATGGTGAAAGGTGGGTGACTTGGTGGGAGCCAGAGAGGGGCCTCCTAGTCAAAAAAATAGCAATCAGGTGCCTGTTTGCCAAAAGCTGCTGAAAGCTGCATGCACAGTGTATCCTGGTAATAAAGAAATGTGGCTTCCTGTTCAACAACAAGAAAACATTGCCCCATTTTGCTTTGATAGCAAGGGTCTGAAAACATGACTATCCAGTAATTAGTAGATTGCTTGATATTAAGGATATGCCTGTCAGTACATAAGCCATACCTCCCAACTTTCTAAAATCACAAAGAAGGACAACATATTCCGGCATGCATCACAGCAATTTTTTTCATACTAGGCCACACATCTACATCCGCATAAAGCATAATTACTAACTAGAGATGAGCGAATCGAAGTTGACGAAGTGGAATTTGATCCGAATTTCAGGTTTTATTCGATTCGCACTGAATCAGAATTTCCTCGCGATTTGTGTTAACAAATCTAATTTTTTCATAAAATGGCTGCTGCATGTGTGAGGACATGGAGCAAGGAACTCTGGGAAGGCGGGATCACCCATAATGCCATGCATGCAGCCAATCAGCAGTCAGCCAGCCCTGTGATGTCACAGCCCTATAAATAGCCTCAGCCATCTTGGATTCTGCTATTTTCCAGTGTACTTAGTGCAGGAAGAGATGTCAGCAAGCTCTAGAGACAAGATTTCCAAGTGCAGGGAAAGATTATTCAAGGTGTGGGGAAAGGATAGGGAGGAATCATTCCACAGCATTTATGTTGAACAGGGTTCAGTAGGGGAGGTTACAGCCTGGGTAATAGGAACAATCCTATTACACCTTTCTGCACTGACTGGGGATCCAAATTGCCATTATACAGTTCTGTAATTCCAGCAAACCATTTGTATTAGGGTGCAAGTGCTGTTTAATACAGGCATTAACAGGGTTTATTACAAGGAAATATTTCTATGTGTTATTTGCCCTTGTACGGTGCAGTTATATGTTCTAAAACATTTTTTGATTTGTATTAGTGGGAAAAAATGGCTTATTAGCCATTGTGTGGTGAAGTGTGAAAATGACAGCCCTTTTTGTCGTGTATTAGTGGCAAAAGTAAAATATATTTGCCGTTCATCGGTGCAGTTATATGTTCTAAAGCCTTTTGTGGCGTGTATTAGTGGCAAAAGTAAAATATATTTGCAGTTCATCGGTGCAGTTATATGTTCTAAAGCCTTTTGTGGCATGTATTAGTGGCAAAAGAAAAAAATATTTGCCGTTCAGCGGTGCAGTTATATGTTCTAAAGCCTTTTGTGGTGTGTATTAGTGGAAAAATAAAAAATATATTTGCCGTTCAGTGGTGCAGTTATATGTTGTAAAGCCCTTTTTTGCATGTATTAGAGCACAAAAAAAGGATTTGCTGTTGAGCGGTGCAGTTATATGTTCTAAACCCTTTTTGGCGTTTATTAGTGGGAAAAAAGAAAAAGGGCTTATTAGCCGTTGTGTGGTGAAGTGAGAAAATTACAGCCCTTTTTGGTGTGTATTAGTGGCAAAAAAAATATTTGCCGTTCAGTGGTGAAGCTCCATTGTACTACAGCCATTTGCAGGGTTTATTAATAGGATAGATACGTTCTGTGGTGAATTGTGATTGCTGTATTTATTTTTTGGGGGTGCATTAATAGGAAAAAGAATACAGGAAAATTAATGGGTGATTGTAGATTTCCTTCTGCTGTATGGACCGAATTACGTAGATTAGCCATTCAGTGGTAAAATTTATTTGTGATACAGCCTTTTTGGCGAAAATTGATGGGTGATTGTAGACTTCCTTTTGCTGTATGGACCGAATTACGTTGATTAGCCATTAAGTGGTGAAATTTGTTTGTGATAGAACCTTTTTTGGGAAAATGTATGGGTGATTGTAGACTTCCTTTTGCTGTATGGACTGAATTACGTTGATGAGCTATTCAGTGGTGAATTTTTTTGTGATAGGACCTTTTTTGGGGAAAATTAATGAGTGATTGTAGACTTCCTTTTGCTGTATGGACCGAATTACGTTGATGAGCCATTCAGTGTGTTACGTGCCAGGGGTCCAAGGCAGACCTCCGGGACATCAGGAAACCGGTTTACAGGTAAAACAGATCAAGGATACAGATGTACGCACAGAAGCACTAAACAGAACAGCGGGTGTGCACCCACTGTGCCACTGACTGGCAATACTCTGGAGGGGCATGACTAAGCAACACCTGGTATTCACTAGAGCCTCAGAAGGTGAGGATAGGTTTGGGCTGAAGGTAGTTGCCAGGGGCTACTCCAGAGCGTAAACAGAGTCAGTGGCAGCTGGTCCAGACAGACCGGGAGGTACCTGAATTAGGTACCGGCAGGAAGCACAGACAGAGACATAGCCAGGAGCAACGGAATACATGGAGAACCACAGATCAGATATACAAGGCACAGAACAGGCTAAAACAGAGACAGAAGCAGTTACCTGTGCCGCAAGTAATAGAAGCTAAGTGGCCCCAGGCAGAGCTGCACAGAACAGGCATAGCAAAGACAGAAGCAGCTACCTGCGCCGCAAAAAATAGAAGCTAAGCGGCCCCAGGCAGAGCTGCACAGAACAGAGAATGGGCAATCCCCCTCCAGGGACCACAGGAACCCTTTTCCGAAGGCAGGACAGAACAACAGCCAGACATGAACAGAACGAGGAGAGAAACCAAGGCACTACAGGACAGGCATGGAACAGGATAAGTGATGGACGAACATCGGCCGGGACGATTCGCGAACCCGATCAAATGTTCGCGAACCGCAAGTTAGCGGCGGGCCCTATTCACTTTAATGGCAGACGAATTAATGCAGCCACAAAATACTTACAAGAAGTGCACAAATCATCCCACAACATGGATAGTGACATACCAGAGGGGGATCAATGGCAAAATTCCCCACAAAAAATGTTTTAATCAGGGGCCATTTTTATGCGTCTTAAAGGAAAACTGTCAAAAATGTGGCCTGCTGGAGCCTAGAAAATTTTTATTTTAGGCCCCACGGGAGTACAGGCCCCAAAAATTAGGCATTCACTGGACAGAAAACATCAAGTGATTATGTGGCTGGAGGTATATTAGACGGTAATTGGATAACAATTTTCGTGCAGGCCAGTACAAATAAATGTCTAATACATATGTTTAAAATAACTAAAAATATAAAATTTGATTAAAAACATGGCTAACGAAATACCCCCTCTGTCTTCTGCATGTCATAGTGACTCACAGTATTATTTTACTACCAGAGCAGACTCCCTATACGTGTTTCTGCAAGGCACAGTGTTCTACATGACTATTAAGGCTCTCTGCAGCCAGGAAATAGCAGTTTTTAACAAAATTTGCCGCAAATAAATTTGTATCGAACCAAATTTTTTCAAAAAATTTGGCGAACTGGCTGAATCGAATTTTTGAAAAATTCGTTCATCTCTATTACTGACCCCTGTTACAACTGCAGCAGCCGGGGACCGGTTAGGGGAGTGTGAGTTCCTTTATTTTTTACAGCATGTGGAGCCCCATAGACAATTTTTTTCTTGTGCTTCAATATCCATTTAAATAATAGCACATAAATCATCAGATTATAGATATTTTAAGGTAGAAATTGTACCAAATAATGAGTTATGGTCTAATATACAGGTATTAATGCACATTTATGCATATCAAAAAGAGGGACATTTAAGGAACAAAGAGGGACAGAGGGACTTGGGTCAAAAAGAGGGACTGTCCCTCCAAAAGAGGGACACTTGGGAGGCATGCATAAGCAAAGAAGCAAACAGCTTTCCTTTCTCACTAGCATCCCAGAAGACCAAGTACTTTCCACCTCTGCACCCACTGAGATGATTGGTAATCATTAGAGATGAGCGAATCAAAGTTGACGAAGTGGAATTCGATCCAAATTTCAGGAAAAATTTGATTCGCACCAAAGCCGAATTTCCTGACTCTTCGTGGTAACTAATCAAATTTTTTCATAAAATGGCTGCTGCACGTGTTAGGACATGGAGCAAAGAACTCTGGGTACGAGGGATCACCCACAATGCCATGCATGCAGCCAGTCAGCAGCCAGCCAGCCCCTGTGATGTCACAGCCCTATAAATAGCCTCAGCCATCTTGGATTCAGCCATTTTCCAGTGTGCTTAGTGCAGGGAGAGATGTCAGCAGGCACTAGGGACAGTGCTAGGAAAGACTTTATTATGCTTAAAAATCTATTTACAAGTTTAGGGAAAGATTATTCAAGCTGTGGGGAAGGATAGGGAGGCATTATCAACACTATAAAAGGAAAACAGAGTGCAATAGGAGAGTGTACATGTTGGGTAATAGGAGCAATCCTATTGCACCTTCCTGCACTAATTGGGGATCCAAATTGCAGTTATACTACTGCTTTTAGGTTGTTTGGGGTGCTTGTGATTGGGGTGCAAATTCTGTGTGCTACAGTCATTTATGGGGTGTATACGTATTTACTATTAGCCATTCTGCATTGATTTAATATTATTTTTTGGGGGTGTATTAATAGAAAAAAAGTAAAAAATATATGTCATAACTGCCGTTCAGCGGGAAGTTACATTGTACTACAGCCATTTACGGGTGTTAATAGGAAAGATACGTACGTCCTATTTGCCGTTCTGCGTTGATTTTACATTGTTTGACTTTTTTTTAGGGGGGTGTATTAATAGGAAAAAGAAAAGGAAAAAATATATGTCATAATTGCCGTTCAGCGGCACTACAGCCATTTATGTGCTGTATTAACAGGAAACATACTGTACGTACGTCCCATTAGCCATTCTGTGGTAAATTATGATTGTTATATTTCTTTTTTTGGGGTGTAGAAATAGGAAAAAGAATACGTCTTAATTGCTGTTCTGCGGTGAAGTTACATTGTACTACAGCCTTTTTTGGGGGGTATAATTTTAATTAAATTATTTTATTATACAGTATGTCAGACAGACAGGTGACAAGCCCTTCAAAGGGCAGTGGCCAAAATTTTTCTGTCACAGGCAGCAGAAGAAGGGGGGTGGCAGCAGGAGTCGCAGCGAAAGGCCTGAGCTCCCGGTATCATCTAGCGGTTGTGTCTTGACCAGCAACCCAGAAGTGCTTGACTCAGTCTTTGACTTCATCGCAAGTGACATCAGACACCCCCAGCCAAGAGTTGGTGGGTTCCTCTGACATGGCGCTTAGTTGGGATGGCCCGGGAGCAGGCTCTGTGCCCCCACCTGTCCTGAACCTTCCGCTGTCATTTTCAGTTCCCTCAGCGCGAGAAGTATTATATGCCTTAGGCTCAGATCCACTTTTCAGCGAGGACGAGCTACTAGAGGACAGTCAGCAGCTACTGCCCAGCCAAAATCTGGAGGAGAAATCCGACGCTTTCTCCGGTAGGTGGGCAAGTAGTGATGATAAGAGTCGCGTGGGAGCAGGTGTTGTGAGCGGTCAGGCTCCTGGCCCTGAGACCGTTGGGGGGGACATCAGTGACATGCAAAAAGTAGCGGATGATGATGTAGCGGATGGCACTTGGAAGGCGGGTGATCATTATCATGATCAGGAGAAGAGGATGGCAGATTTCATGTGCGGCAGAAGCTGAGCTAGCAGGGTTGTAGCGTAGCTGGGAGTCAGCAGGGTGGCAGCAGTGGGAGGTTGGGAACTAAACGTGCCCAGGGTAGACCACCCGCTTCACAGGAGCCTACTGGCCTGGACATCAGCGGGTTAGGGGTTCACAGAGGCAGCGGTAGCAGGCAGTCAGCATGGAGTGTTGGGGGAAAATGCCATACTCAGCGGTGTGGGAATTTTTTTGTTAAGCTTCCGGATGAGGTGAACATGGCAATTTGCTGAATTGGCTTATGATTTGGTAGCCAAAAGCAGGTGTGGGTACAAAACACAGAAGACATGTAAATATTCCATACATATGTCATCTCTGTTTTGGAACAACTCCTGTTTTCTTTGGCTTTAGCAATACTGATTGATTACTTACCAAATACTGACCAAGTGAAGGCGGATGCTCAACAGACAGGATCCGTTTTTTGTGGGTTATTGTTCTGACAGATCAGAGGAAAGGCAAAATAATCAGTGACGTCAACACAAACTTACTGCTGACACCCTCTCCACTTTGTCGGGGGGGCTCTACTTGTATAAGCGTTTAATAGAACAGGTTCTGTAGAATCAGCTGATGACGGTGTAAAAGGAGTTCACTCTTTCACACTATAGTAGGATCTTGGGGCTGTTCTTGTCCCCCCACCCTCCTCCAGCAGTCATGGCAGTGAAACATAAGCGCAGAGGGCCCCCCTGGTTAGACCTTCGTGAGGATGGGTAATGGCGTGCATAGGCAGCAGCCAACTGACTACATAAGTTGTCTCGATAGTAGTTGAGTTTATCCTTCCTCTCAGTGGGTGGATAAAAGGCCCCCATTTTAGAGCAGTAGTAAGGGTCTAACATGGTGGAGAGCCATTAGTCATCCCTCATGCCAATTGGTGATAATACGGCTGTCACTACGCAAGCAACTCAGCATGCATATGGCCATTTGTGCAAGGGTCTCGGAGGGACTCCCTGCCTCCATCTCCACTGCATACTGCCATGTTGTGTCGGGGTTTACCTTTTCTTCCTGCTCCTCTCCTGTCACTTGTGCAGAAAAACCACCTATTTCTATCTACATTGCTTGTGCGTGAATGTCCTCCTCCTCCTCCAGTTCAACCTCCCATTTCCCCTGTCCAGCCAGATTTATCAGCATCTGCTCGAGGATGTGAAGGAGTGGAATGACATTGTTCATCTCATAGTCCTGGCGACTGACAAATAAAGTGGCCTCCTCAAAGGGCCTGAGTAAACAACAGATGTCACGCATGAGCTGCCACTGGCTATCGTCGAAGTTACACAGGGGAGTGCTCCTGTTCATCTACATCATCAAGGAATCGTTTATGGCCTTCCTTTGCTTATATAGTCGGTCCACCATGTGGAGGGTGGAGTTTCAACAGGTGGAAATGTTGCATATGAGTCGATGTTGGGGAACACTATTCTGCCTTTGCAGCTCAAGGAGGGCGTGTTTTGAAGTGTAATAGTGACTAGTGACTGAAGTACAAGCACAGTTTCCTGACCATTTTCAGGATGTCCTGCAGTTGGGTGGAAGACTTCAGGAACCGCTTTACAACCAGATTAAACAGGTGTGCCATGCAGGGCGCATGGGTCAGCCCTCCTTGATGCAGCGCTGACACAATGCTCTTCCCGTTGTTTGTAACCATGGTTCTGATTTTCAGTTGGTGAGGAAAAATGCCAGGATTTGATTTCCTCTTGAAGGATGCGGAGCAGTTCCTCACCAGTGTGACTCCATTTGTGCAGGCAAACCAGGTGCAGAACAGCTTGACACTGCCGTGCTTTGCAAAGGTGGTACACTGGAGGAGCATTTTGAATTGTGCCTGCAGTGGAAGCTGAGGAATAGGTGGAGGATAAGGAGGCAGAGGAGGACATTGGTGCAGGACTCACAGCTTGAGAACGTGGAGGCGGCAGTGCCGTCACCTGGCCAAGTTGGTGGTGTAACTGGGCAGGAACCACATTTACCCAGTAGGCTGTAAATTATATATATTATCCTTAAAGGTAGTTATAGCTCCAAATGTTGGCGCTGCTGTGAACTTTAGCAGACACTGACAAGCTCAAGGACTGGCCCCTCTTCTGTTCAACATACGTGTGCAGGGCTGGTACTGCCTTTTTAGAGAAGTAATGACGGCTTAGGACTCTCTTGGCTTGGCACAAGCCATCAGTTCTCTGAAAGGTGCAGAGTCAACCACATGGAAGGGAAGGGACTGTTGTACCAGCAACTTGCCCAGGAGCACGTTCATCTTCTGCACCATTGGATGAGTGCACGCATACTGTTGTCTTTTTGCGATTGCATCAGTGATCAATTGCTGATTAAACGAGTAACGAGGAGTAGGAGCAGGAGCATCAGGACCAGTAGATGATGGGAAGGAAACACAGCTTCCTTCTGTTGAGGTGGTGGAGCCTTGACTGCTGGAGAAGGGGTGCAGGCCACTGGGTGAGGTAACAATTGCTGCATCAGGCTGTACCACTACATTATCACCACAGTTTTTTCAGGCCACTTTATGGTGACGCTGCATGTGTTGACGCATGACCGTGGTGCCAACAGTGGCACCCTGGCCATGCTTTCTCTTCTGCCCACAAATTCTACCACACCAACATCCTCCAGCGACTTGATAAAAAATTCCCACAGCTGCGAGTATGGCATTTTCCCCCACCACTCCGTGCTGTCTGCCTGCTGCCGGGAACCCGTGCACCGCTAGTTATTTCCGGGCAGGTAGGCTCCTAAGTTGCAGATGCCGGTGCCACCCTGCTGACTCACGCCCACACAAGCACTCTGTTGCCTCACGTGCAAGCTGCCACCCTTATGATAATGATGATGATGATGATGATGAAGCCCCCTCTTCACTCAGCTCTCATCGGCGATCGGCTACATCATTATCCACAATACTGTATGCATGTCACCACCACCAGTCTCAGGGCCGCATGCCTGACTGCGCGGAATACCAACTCCCACGCGACTCTCAACGTTGCAACTTGACCGCCTACCGGAGGAAGCAGTGGATCTCTCCTCCACGTCTTGGCCCCCCCTTCTTCTGCTGCTACTTCTGCCAGCTACAGAAACATTTTGGCCACTGCCCGTTCCCTTAGAAATGCCTGGCCCCTGTTTGTTGGACATATAGTTACTGTTACAGTGCATTCAGGGTTAAAATATCAGTAAAAATTACCAATCAATTAGATTATTTAGAAGATTCCTTATCACATAGATTTATAACATATTCATTTATTAAGTTAGTGACTTTTAAAATTACCTTTATTAATCAACGTGCGGGTATAGGTATGTATATACCAACAGACAATGCTACGATTCAAAAGAATTATATATAAGTAACTTATATATAATTCTTTTGAATCGTAGCATTGTCTGTTGGTATATACATACCTATACCCGCACGTTGATTAATAAAGGTAATTTTAAAAGTCACTAACTTAATAAATGAATATGTTAAAATATCAGTAGTGTCAGGGCGCAATTTTACACCCAAAACAAGGATGAATGGATGTACTAATATATAAGAGAACGTGAGCACCCTAAAATCTGTATTATCAGGCCGTAATTTCACCCCAGTTACACAATTAGGGATTAAAGAATTGAACTATGTGAAAAAGAACATGAGCACCCTATAATCTGTAGTATCAGGCTGCAATTTCACCCCAATTACACAACTAGGGATTAATGGGCCCCGGATGTTTTGTCCCAGGCACCGAATGTACTGCCTGCCAGACAGATACAACTGTATTGCTGTCCTCAGGACGGCAATACAATTGAATCTAATGCACTGGAAGAGCTGAAGGAGCTGTGATGACATCACAGACCATGTGATCAGTCCTGAATGCAGTGGTTGAGGACCTGCGATGATGTCACCCTCATGTGACCATTGCAGGAGAGGATGGCGCTCAGCAGTGAAGAGAAGTCCTGGGGAACAAGTTGTCGTGAGGTGTGTGTCAGCGGTAAGTGAAGGGATAGATTCTCAGTGTGAGAGGCAGAGTAATGCTGGGAGTTGTGGTTATTTAACTGGGACTGTATGTTAGAGCTGAAGGGTGGGGTGTTATTTACATGGGATTGTATGTTGGAGTGTGGTGGAGTGATGTTATTTACATTGGACTGAATGTTGAGGGGGTGATGTTATTTATATGGTGGCTGGGGCAGGGTGATGTTTTTTACATGGGACTGTGTGTTGAAGGAGGCTGTGGGAGGGGTTGATGTTAATTACATGGGACTGTATGTCGATGGCAGCTGAAGTAGGGAGTGATGTTATTTACACGGGACTGTATGTTAAAGGCGGCTAGGGGAAGGGGTGATGTTATTTATATGGGACTGTATGTTGATGATGGCTGTGGGAGGGAGTGATGTTATTTACATGGGACTGAGTGTTGAGGGATGATTTTATTTACATGGGACTCCATGTTGAAGGTGGCTGGGAGAGGAAGGGATGTTATTTACATGGGACTGTTTGCTGATGGCGGCTGTGGGAGGGAGTGATGTTATTTACAGGGGACCGATTATTGAGGGGGGATGTTATTTACATGAGACTTTATGTTGAGGGCGGTTGGGGGAGGGTGATGTTTTTTACATGAGAGTGAATGTTGAGGGGATGATGTTGTTTACATGGGATTGCAGGTTTGAGGTGGCTGGGGAGGGGGTGATATTATTTACTTGTGACTGTATATTGGAGGGGCTGAAGTGCAGGAAGTGATGTTATTTACATTGAACTGTATTTTGGAGAGGGATGTAGATGGAAAGGGATGTTATTTACATGGGACTGTATGTTGAAGAAGGCTGGAGAGATGGTTGTCATGTTATTTACATGGGACTCTACGGTGGAGGGAAATAGTGTTATTTACATGGTACTATATGGTGGAGGGGCTGAGGAATTATAATTTCTAAGGACACTAAAGGGAGGAATATAACTACAGGAGGCACTGCAGGGGCATTCTAAATACTGGGGGCACTTCAGGGCGAGCATTATAACAGTAGGGCAATATAACTACAGGGGGCACTGCAGGGGGCATTATAAATACTGAGGGCACTTCAGTGCGAGCTTTATTACCACTGGGGGAACAATAGGGGGGCCTTATTTCTACTGGGGGCTCTGTGAGGACATTATTAATACTGAAGGGCTTTTCTACTAATGTAGCTGTCACGGACGTTCCCGTGGCAGGTTCCAGGAGATCGATGAGACTGGCAACACGTGGTTTGATCTGACAGGTTCCTTGTGGATCAATTCTTGTCTGGGTTGTTTCTAGTAATGGCCACACACCTTGCCTCAGGTGTTGCTTACGTGGTCATTTTACCTTCCCTATTTATTGTGGCTTCTCCCACCATGCTGTGCGGTTTATAGCTTCAGTCTTCTTGTGGATTGCTGGTGTTTAGATCTCGACGGAGTTCCTGTGCTTCCATAGCCATTTGAAGTTAAGTGTCTCCTTCCCCTGTTTTATTGTTTGGGTTTTCTTGTGTTGCTCTTTTCCCTGCCATTTGTGTTTAGGCCTGAGGGAGACTCCTGTTTGTCCTACCGTTTGGAGGAATAGGTTGTCTCTTGTCCTGACGTTAGTAGCAAGGTCCAACAGGGTGAGTTAGGACTCTAGTTTCCTGTATTATGAACTCACCTACCTCTGGGGTCAGTTCATACTTGCAGTCAGTCAGTACTTGGATTAGTGTTTTCTTTATGAGGTGACCTGCTCCTTTCCCTAGTTTCCAGGCCTCTTCCCCTTACCCCTTTCCCTACTACGTTCGGTGTGGGTTTCCCTCCCTCACCGAAGCGTGACAGTAGCATTATCACTGTTGGGGGCACTGTAGGGGGCAGCGTTACTAATGAGGGCATTCTAGAAAGGAATTACTATTGGCGGGACTTTGAGAAGCACTATTACTATGGGGGGGGGGCTTATCTGTATGGCACACATTTTTCTTCAGGATAGTATTTGGGGGTATTGGGGAGCACAGTGAGCAGCAGGATAACACTGTTGAGACTCCAGGTTGGGGGATGATGATAGAAAAATGTGGAAGCTAAGATGTCTGTGTGTCAAACTCTACAAAGACGAGGCACGGCTGAAAGACATTGCCTAGACCGAATGGAGAAGATGATGACAGAGAAGATCTACATCAGAGGAAACATCACCTGGGAGGCACTGGATGTGACAGGTATGTGCTGCTGTATAGCAAGTACAGTAAAATGCTGTGTGTGGGGGGAGGGTTGACTTAATTAGGCCATATTCATTGGGGCTTGGGCCCTGGATCTTTTGAGACGCTAGCAACACCCCTCGTCAGGCCATAATTTCACCCCAATTACACAATTAGGGAGTAACGGATATAATTATGTATAAGAGTATGTGAGCACCCTAAAATCTGTAGTATTAGGCCGCAATCGTACCCCAATTACACAATTAGGGATTAACAGATATAGTTATCTATAAGAGAACGTGAACACCCTAATCTGTAATATGAAGCCGCAATTTCAACCCCAAAACAAGACTGAATGGGTGTACTTATAGAATGTGAGCACCCTAAAATCTGTAGTATCAGGCCACAATTTCAATCCAATTACACAATTAGGGATTAAAGGATATACTTACAGTATATATTAAAAAAAAATTGCGCAAAGAGCTTCTATTTTTTCATGTACATTAGGTATAATACCACTTTAATTCAGAATAATCCCTACTCCCCAGTTTCATTGTTTGTATGTGTAATGTTGTGCTGCCATACTTTTTTTGTTTGCTTTCTGCAAGCTAGCTTTATGGATGTGCACCTGCGACTATGAATGTGCTAGTATACATTTTTTTTTTGTAGTATATATAAGAGAATGTGAGCACCCTAAACTCTGTAGTATCAGGTCACAATTTCAGCCCAATTATACGATTAGGGATTAACAGATATATTTATTAGACATGAGCACATTTTTCAAAAATTCGATTCAGCCGTTTCGACAAATTTTCTGAAACATTTGGTTTGATCTGAATTTATTTGCGGCGAATCGCGTTAAAAACTGCTATTTCCCACATGCTTTTGGGAGACTTCAGATGTGTTTTTGCAAAATGTAGCCTGGCTTGAATGTTTTTCTTAGTAAGAAAAGGCTTTCGTCTTGCCACTCTACCCCATAGCCCAGACATATGAAGAATACGGGAGAATGTTGTCACATGTACCACACAGCCAGTACTTGCCAGATATTCCTGCAGCTCCTTTAATGTTGCTGTAGGCCTCTTGGTAGTCTCCCAGACCAGTTTTCTTCTAGTCTTTTCATCAATTTTGGAGGGACGTCCAGTTCTTGGTAATGTCACTGTTGTGCCATATTTTCTCCACTTGATGATGACTGACTTCACTGTGTTCCATGGTATATCCAATGCCTTGGAAATTCTTTTGTACCCTTCTCCTGACTGATACCTTTTAACAATGAGATCCCTCTGATGCTTTGGAAGCTCTCTGTGGACCATGGCTTTTGCTGTGGGATGCGACTAATAAAGACCAACTAGAGCAGCTGAACTTTATTTGGGGTTAATCAGAGGCACTTTAAATGACGGCAGGTGTATGCTGACTCCTATTTAACATGATTTTGAATGTGATTGCTGAATTCAGAACACAGCTTCATCCCCAGTTATAAAGAGGGTGTGCACACTTATGCAACCACATTATTTTAGTTTTTTTTGTTTTCTTCCCTCCACCTAAAAGATTTCAGTTTGTTTTTCAATAGAGTGGTACAGTTTATAGGTCACATTAAAGGTGGAAAAAGTTCTGAAATTATTTATCTTTGTCTCTTTTTTTACATCTCAGAAACCTGTCATTTTAACAGGGGTGTGTAGACTTTTTATATCCACTGTATATTTTTCTTTTGCCACTAATACACACCACAAAAGGCGAAAGCACCGCTGAATGGCAAATATATTTTTAGTTTGCCACTATTACACAACAAAAAGGGCTTCAGAACATATAACTGCGCCGCTGAATGGCAAATATATTTTTCTTTTGCCACTAATACACGCCACAAACAGCTTTAGAACATATAACTGCACCGCTCAAAGGCAAATATATTTTTATTTTGCCACTTATAAATGCCACAAAAGGCTTTAGAACATATAACTGTACTGCTGAACAGCAAATATATTTTTCTTTTGCCACTAATACACACCACAAAAGGCTTTAGAACATATAACTGCACCGCTGAACGGCAAATATATTTTTATTTTGCCACTAATACATGACAAAAAGGGCTTTTCGCTTTATAAGACGCACTTTTTCCCCCCAAAGTGGGGGGGGGGGGGGGGGGGGGGGAATGGCTCTGCGTCTCATAAAGTGAATACTTATGAGCGCTTCTATTATGGAAGCGCTCATTAGTACCGGAGGACCAGGAAGCAGTGGAGGCTCTGTACTCACCCCTTCCTGGTCCTCAGCTGTCGGCTGTGCTGTGGCTGCACAGCGCGTGATGGCGCTCTGTGACCTCACGCTGTGTGCATTGGATCACAGCACAGCCACAGCAGGAAGAAGACAGAGCGCTTTGGAGGTGAGGAGCAGTGGCGTCCAAGAGCAGGAGAAATACATTTTTTATTTGATTTGTGGCATTAGGGCTAATAAATGGCTCTGGGGGCTCATAATGGGGGATAATAAATGGCACTAGGGGCTCATAATGGGGGATAATAAATGGCACTGGGGCTCATAAATGGCACTAGGGGCTCATAATGAGGGCTAATAAATGGCACTGGGGCTGAAAAATGGCATGGGGCTCATAATGGGGGCTAAAAAATGGCACTGGGGCTGAAAAATGGCATGGGGGCTCATAATGGAGGCTCATAGATGGCATGGGGGCTCATAGTGGGGGCTGATAAATGGTATGGGGGCTAATAAATTGCATGGGGAGAATCTGGTCTGAGGCATGGGGGGCTGATCTGAGGAATGGAGGGCTGATCTGAGGCATGGGGGGCTGATCTAAGGTCTTACTGATGTCTTATTAACATTGGGGGTCTGATCTAAGGTCTGATCGAGGGTCTTATTAACATTGTATAAAAAGATTCTGGATAAAAACGGGCACTCACCATCTGGTATAATATATAAATGGATACTTTACTCAATATAATATGTTGCAGTTCACCATAAATTGATACAAAATCTCATAATAATATACATAGGAATATACATAAAATTATACACTATAATAAACTATAATAAAACAATTAAAATGTCAGATAGGAAATGCCCTATAATGGCTGATTCCTACTTGATGATTAGTATAGGTTTTTGGGATAGATGTTGTAGTACACTAGTGCCTAAATAGTGCTAGATTTCTTGTTAACATGTACCAATACACATATATTGGTATTTTGCAACCCCAATTGCAATATATACCAATATATATGTATTGCTACATGTGAACAAGAAATCTAGCACTATTTAGGCACTAGTGTACTACAACATCTATCCCAAAAACCTATACTAATCAGCAAGTAGTAGCCATTATAGGGCATTTCCTATCTGACATTTTAATTGTTTTATTATACAGGGTGGGCCATTTATATGGATACACCTTAATAAAATGGGAATGGTTGGTGATAATAACTTCCTGTTTGTGGCACATTAGTATATGTGAGGGGGGAAACTTTTCAAGATGGGTGGTGACCATGGCGGCCATTTTGAAGTCGGCCATTTTGAATCCAACTTTTGTTTTTTCAATAGGAAGAGGGTCATGTGACACATTAAACTTATTGGGAATTTCACAAGAAAAACATTGCTGTGCTTGGTTTTAACGTAACTTTATTCTTTCATGAGTTATTTACAAGTTTCTGACCACTTATAAAATGTGTTCAATGTGCTGCCCATTGTGTTGGATTGTCAATGCAACCCTCTTCTCCCACTCTTGACACACTGATAGCAACACCGCAGGAGAAATTCTAGCACAGGCTTCCAGTATCCGTAGTTTCAGGTGCTGCACATCTCGTATCTTCACAGCATAGACGATTGCCTACAGATGATACGAGATGTGCAGCACCTGAAACTACGGATACTGGAAGCCTGTGCTAGCATTTCTCCTGCGGTGTTGCTATCAGTGTGTGAAGAGTGGGAGAAGAGGGTTGCATTGAAAATCCAACACAATGGGCAGCACATTGAACACATTTTATAAGTGGTCAGAAACTTGTAAATAACTCATAAAAGAATAAAGTTACGTTAAAACCAAGCACACCATTGTTTTTCTTGTGAAATTCCCAATAAGTTTGATGTGTCACATGACCCTCTTCCTATTGAAAAAACAAAAGTTGGATTCAAAATGGCCGACTTCAAAATGGCCGCCATGGTCACCACCACCCATCTTGAAAAGTTTTCCCCCTCACATATCCTAATGTGCCACAAACAGGAAGTTAATATCACCAACCATTCCCATTTTATTAAGGTGTATCCATATAAATGGCCCACCCTGTAGTTTATTATAGTGTATAATTTTATGTATATTCCTATGTATATTATTATGAGATTTTGTATCAATTTAGGGTGAACTGCAACATATTATATCGAGTAAAGTATCCATTTATATATTATACCAGATGGTGAGTGCCTGTTTTTATCCAGAATCTTTTTATACATATACGTCACATTGGATGAATAGGTGAATCATCCTAAAAACAGAGCACCTTAATCATAAATCAGATTCGGGTGAGCCACGATATATCTTGATTAATCTTATTAACATTGGCGTATGATTGCTGGCCTGATCTGAGGTCTAATGAAAAATATTTTTTCTTATGGTCCTCCTCTAAAACCTAGGTGCGTCTTATCATCGGGTGCGTCTTATAAAGCAAAAAAATACGGTAACTGAACGGCAAATATATTTTTCTTTTGCCTCTAATACACGCCACAAAAAGCTTCAGAACATATAACTGCACCGATGAACAGCAAATATGTTTTTCTTTTGCCACTAATACACAACAAAAAGTGCTGTAATTTTAGCACTTCACCACACAACAGCTAATAAGCCTTTTTTTCCCCACTAATACAAGCCCAAAAAATGCTTTCGAATATATAACTGCACCGCACAAGGGCAAATAAGACGTAGAAATATTTCCTTGTAATAAACCCTGTTAATGGCAATAACAAGAACGGTTTGCTGGAATTACAGAGCTGTATAATCCCAATTTGGGTCCCCAGTCAGTGCAGCAAGGTGTAATATGATTGTTCCTATTACCCAGGCTGTAACCTCCCCTACTGAACCCTGTTCTGCTTCAATACTGTAGAATGATTCCTCCCTATCCTTTCCCTACACCCTGAATAATATTTCCCTGCACTTGTAAATAATTTTTTTAGCACAATGAAGTTTTTTCTAACACTGTCCCTAGCGCCTGCTGACGTCTCTCCCTGCACTAAATACTCTGGAAAATGGCAGAATCCAAGATGGCTGAGGCTATTTATAGGGCTCTACATCACAGGGCTGGCTGGCTGCTGATTGGCTGCATGAATGGCATTATAGGTGATCCAGTGTTCCCAGAGTTCCTTGCTCCATGTCCTCACACGTGCAGCAGCCATTTTAGGAAAAAATTTGATTGGTTACCACGAACCGTAATTCACCTGTGTTATAACCCCCCTCATCCATAGGAATACACTCATGTGCAGCAGTGCATGGGTGAATTTCTATGGATGAGGGGGGTTATAGTCACATTTAATATTAACACTGTCCAGGGATTGTACCATAATTGACCTGTGTATATTAAATGTGACCATAAGCCCCTCATCTATAGGAATAGACCCATGTACTGTAGTACATGGGTGCATTCCTATGGATGAGGGGGGTTATAACACAGGTGAATTACGGTACACTGGACAGTGTTTATATTATATGACTATAACCCCCTTCATCCATAGGTATGCACCCATGTACTGCACATGTTTTAGCTTTAGGTTTAAATTTTTTTAAAATTCTTTTTCTCCTCTAAACCTGGGGTGCATCTTACATTCAGGTGCGTCTTATAAAGCGAAAAATACGGTATGCATTTTAAATTTGGCAACAATTTTTTTTATTTTGCTCCTAAATTTTTCAGTTTAGGAGCCAATGGCTCCTGCGTATTTTTGCAGTCCTATGTAACACTACAGATAGCATAAGGTAAAAGAGTTCTCTGGGATTTATATGTTGATGGCCTATCCTCAGGAAAGGTTATCAATATGAGATTGGTAGGGGTCCGACTCCTGGCACCCTAGCCAATAAGCTGTTTGAGGAGACCGCGATGTTCCAGTAAGCGCCGCAGCCTCTTCGCTCAGTGCTGTAATTTGCTTGGTATTGCAGCTCAGCCCCAATCACTCGGATGGAACTGAGCTGCACCTAGGCCATGTAACAATGAATGTGATGTCATATGGCCTAGGAAGAGACTGTGGCGCTAACGAAAAACCACAGCCTCTTCATATAGAAAAAAATAAATAAACTAAAATGGAGGGAGGGGCCCGAGTTGGGTTGCTATTTTGCTATCTAATAATTGAACAAACTAATGTTCCTTGCGATCTGTTGGCGATTATTGGATATTTTGTATTTTATTATTTTTGTAGTGATATGCTCGGTGGCGCCACCTATTTCCATCTTACATTTTAAAGGCACGGATCACTATACCTGGGATAATGCCCTTTGCTATGTTCTCTGTACCGTCTTCCATCTTGCCTTTTTTCTTTTGAACATTTATTTATACTTTTAATATTTATTATTTAATAAAGATCTTTTCTATATTTGGAGTCCCACAATTCTTCTCTCGTATGTTCAGATGTTGGTTCTTTCTGTGGGTTTTGATGCTGTCTGATAGGACAGTGAGGTTTTTGTAGGTTATTTATGTGTAATTTCACCCCAATTATGCAATCAAGGATTACCAGATTGAACTATATATAAAAGAACGCAAACACCCTAAAATCTGTAGTATAAAGCCGCAATTTCACCCCAATTTCACAATCAAGAATGAACGGATTGAATTATATATAAAAGAAACTTAAACCCCCAAATTCTGTAGTATTAGACCACAGTTTCACCCCAATGACAGAATCAAGGATTAATGGAATTACTTATGTATCAAAAAATGCAAACAGCCTAAAATCTGTAGTATTAGAACACTTTTTAACCCAATTTAGTGCAGCAAGGTGCAATAGATTAGCTCCTATTAACCAGGCTTTACACTGTTCCCTGCTCTCTCCCTACAGTGTGGATAATGCCTCCTTATTATATCCTCACTCTATCAATAATCTTGTAAATAAAGTCTTTTCTAATCACTGTCCCTAGTGCCTGTAACGTCTCTTCCCTGCTCTAAGTTCACTGGAAAATGTCGAAAATCGGGCAGGAGGAGACTTTTTATATTGCTGTGACATCACAGGGGCTGGCTTTCTGCATGGCATTATGGGTGGTCCTTTGTTCTTACTTCCTCTTTCTAACATGTGCAGCAGCCATTTTAGAAAAACATGATTCGTTCCCACGAAGCATGAGGAAATTTGACTAAGGGACAAATCAAATTTTTCCTGAAATTCGGATCGAATTCCACTATGTCAACTTCAATTTGCTCATCTCTATTTAAGGGTGGTAGCTTTGAGATGGACCCTTATGGTTTTAGTCTGGTAAAAAGAACAAGTCCCTGCACTACAATGAGGCCTATACTTTTCACCAAGGTAAAATCATATGAACCCAGACTGTGTAGCTGCTGACTGCGGCCAGTGGGCCCCTTACTGCCAGGGCCGGTGCCACCCATAAGCAAAGTAGGCCACTCTTGCTGGGGGCGCCCGCGGTGGCCTACTTTGCTTATGGGTGGCGACGACCCTGCCCGCTGCTCACCCCCTGCAACCTCTGGCATCCCCGTCTCTATGGGGTACGGACTGCTGGCTGCGCTGCGGAAGTATCTCCGACTCCTCACACACAGCAGAGAGAGCGGGCTGCGGGCAGATAGGCATGTATAGTGGGACACGAGAAGAAACTGTGACCTCTACTGGACAAAGCCCATACTGCGCCTAGGAGACAGGGAAGTTGTCTCCTAGGCACAGTATGGGCTTTGTCCAGTAGAGGTCACAGTTTCTTCTCGTGTCGCACTATACATGCCTATCTGCCCGCAGCCCGCTCTCTCTGATGTGTGTGAGGAGTCGGAGATACTTCCGCAGCGCAGCCAGCAGTCCGTACCCCATAGAGACGGGGATGCCAGAGGTTGCAGGGGGTGAGCGGCGGGCACCATGGCAGAGGAGAGCACCAAAGCGCTCAAGTCAGGGTTCGTGTTTGGTGCCCTCGCCTTTCAGCATGTGAGCTCTGACTCAGACACGGTAAGTAAGGCGGCAGTCTCCTGTGACAGGGGGAATAGGAGAGGACCCCTACTACTGTTTGTGGAAGTAGTGTGCCTCCACAGGTGCCATGGAGACCATGGTTAGTTCTTCTATGTGCAGCTCAGTATGGTGCCCTACGCCTGGCTTCACCAGGATTACATTGCCAGCTCAGTCCCTGTACACTGGGGGGAGGGGGCACATTCCTGTCCAGTGAAAAAGGGGCGGATCAAAGGGCGTGGTCAAAGGGCGGAATCAAGGGGGCGGCAAAATTTGCTTTTGCCTAGGGTGGCAAAAATCCTTGCACTAGCCCTGCTTACTGCAGTACTACCACAGAGAGCTCCCGAGGAACCGGTGCATAGGATGGGAGTGTTAGTGGCCCTGATGAGATGTTGTCATGTCAAGGTTTCCTACCTGAGGCCATTGATCCCTAGGGTCTGGTTCAGTAAAAAAGGGGATGATGAAAGGAACCAGGCAGAGATGGTTGAACAAATAACATCTTCCTTTACTGAGTGCAAAAACGGATAGCAGCACATCCAACAGCAGTTTATACAAAGTTCACTTTCTCTCCTCTCAGATGATGGGGTAAGATGGCTGCCACTGCAGAAAAGATGACATTCAGAAACTTGCCAGCTGACGCTATCTCTTTCTCTGGGTTGCTTTCCCTACAGCTTTGCTCTGGCACCTGTGACAGTAAGTGTCCACTGAATCATGTAGGCTTCGAGCTATGTCCTGAACTCTTGTGATGATGTCATAATGTGTTTCCCAACACTTTGCAGTGGAGTCTTGATAGCTCAGTTGCTTGATCACTCTGCTGATGCTAATACGCTGTAGCTTACAAATCCTCTGTAGTTTTGGACCCTGCAGTCTCCCTGGGGCAAATGCGTCTTCCTAAGTAGTGATGAGCGGCAGGAGCAATATTAGAATTCACGATATTTTGCGAATATTTTGTAGAATATTTGTTATATATTCGTGAATTCGAGAATTCGCGAATATTTTCTTGATTGCGAAAAATCGTCAATGTAATATTCGCGTAATGCGCGCGCAATACAGGTGTGGGTGACTTTTGCTACATTTTCCAAGCTGCTTGAAGTTTCCGGAGACTGGAGAAAATGGTTGGCACGGCAGAACATTAAAAATGGCTTTATATGCAGATAGAGTGATCCAATATATTCACGATTGCGCTAATCTGCTCTAATGATGCGAATATTTTGGTGCAATACGTGAAACGTCACATTTTATCAGTTCTGACTACATATTACTGATTGGTGCACTATGTATTGCTGTGACATCACAGCACGATGTCTGTAGCATGTATGTATGGACAGCAGAACCTATCACACTACCTAACACTGCACTGCAACAGCTACACTATATCAGGATATAACCTACACTGACTATCTCCCACTAACTATATGTAACTATAAGCTAACTAACTATCTACCGTATTTTTCGCACCATAAGACGCACTCCCCCCCCAAAAGTGGGGGAAAAGTGCCCCTGCGTCTTATGGGGCGAATGCTGGCAATTTACATTGCAGTCTGTGATGCTGCAGCATCGCAGACTGCGATGTATTAGTGAGGAGGGAGGAGGGGCTGGATAAGGGGGGGAGAGCGGCGGGCAGTGAAGGCACTGTACTCTGGCCCCGCCGCTCAGTTTGTACTGTATTATACGTAGTGTTAATTATCATATCTAAACTGAGTAATGATGCGCTCCCTCTGCTCCCCATGTGTACCGTACTTACTGGTACACATGTCACACTCCTGTAGTAAGCGAAAGTAAATCCCGGCAACTGCTTAAATATGCTGAATCTTCTTCTTTTATTGCTTATTATTAGGGATGAGCGAACCCGAACTGTATAGTTCGGGTTCGTACCGAATCCCGAACCCGAACATTTTCGTAAAAGTCCAGGATCGGGTTCGGTGTTCGGCGCTTTCTTGGCGCTTTTTGAAAGGCTGCAAAGCAGCCAATCAACAAGCGTCATACTACTTGCCCCAAGAGGCCATCACAGCCTTGCCTACTATTGGCATGGCTGTGATTGGCCACTGCAGCATGTGACCCAGCCTCTATATAAGCTTGGGTCACGTAGCGCTGCACGTCACTCTGCTGATTCAAGCATAGGGAGAGGTTGCTGCTGCGACGTTAGGGCGAGATTAGGCAGATTAACTCCTCCAAAAGACTTAATTCAGTGATCGATCTCCAGCTGTGGATCATTGAAGTGCTGATATTGAATTGCTCACGTTTTTTAGGCTGCCCAGAGCGTTTTTAGATCACTTTTTTCTGGGGTGATCGGCGGCCATTTTGTGGCTTGTGGTGCGCCAGCACAAGCTACCACCAAGTGCATTTAACCATCAATAGTGTGGTTATTTTTTGCTATATCCTACATCAGGTGCAGGCTGAGCCTGTGTCACCCAAGTGCATTTAACCATCAACAGTGTGGTTATTTTTTGGCCATATACTACATCAGGTGCAGGCTGAGCCTGTGTCACCCAAGTGCATTTAACCATCAACAGTGTGGTTATTTTTTGGCCATATACTACATCAGGTGCAGGCTGAGCCTGTGTCACCCAAGTGCATTTAACCATCAATAGTGTGGTTATTTTTTGCTATATCCTACATCAGGTGCAGGCTGAGCCTGTGTCACCCAAGTGCATTTAACCATCAACAGTGTGGTTATTTTTTGGCCATATACTACATCAGGTGCAGGCTGAGCCTGTGTCACCCAAGTGCATTTAACCATCAACAGTGTGGTTATTTTTTGGCCATATACTACATCAGGTGCAGGCTGAGCCTGTGTCACCCAAGTGCATTTAACCATCAATAGTGTGGTTATTTTTTGGCCATATACTACATAAGGGGCAAGTTGAACCTGTCACCCAGCGCCTAAAAAATAGGCCTGACATTTCTATTCCTCCAAATCAGTACAGTTTTAGCTGGTCAAGTTATATTTAGTGACCGTAAAAGCACAGTTTTTGTTCTGGGTTGAAAAACTATTCCCAAATTTGCCATTCTCAAAATTAGTAGTTTCTGCTATATCAGGCCTACTTTAAATCTAACCCAAAAAGGATATCTTAGATTGAAGGTGCTGATAGTGTCATTCTGAAAAACTTAACACACACGCTACAGTGCAGATACAAGTCTAATTCTGTGATTAAAGGTATATCTGTCACACAGCACGTAAAAAATAGGCCTCACATTTCTATTCAACCAAATCTGTACTGTTTTAGCTGGTCAAATTATTTGTAGTGACCGTAAAAGCACAGTTTTTGTTCTGGGTTGAAAAACTATTCCCAAATTTGCCATTCTCAAAATTAGTAGTTTCTGCTATATCAGGCCTACTTTAAATCTATCCCAAAAAGGATATCTTAGATTCAAGGTGATGATAGTGTCATTCTGAAAAACTTAACACACACGCTACAGTGCTGATACAAGTCTAATTCTGTGATTAAAGGTATATCTGTCACACAGCGCGTAAAAAATAGGCCTCACATTTCTATTCAACCAAATCTGTACTGTTTTAGCTGGTCAAATTATTTGTAGTGACAGTAAAAAGACAGTTTTTGTTCTGGGTTGAAAAACTATTCTCAAATTTGCCATTCTCAAAATTAGTAGTTTCTGCTATATCAGGCCTACCTTAAATCTATCCCAAAAAGGATATCTTAGATTCAAGGTGCTGATAGTGTCATTCTGAAAAACTTAACACACACGCTACAGTGCAGATACAAGTCTAATTTTGTGATTAAAGGTATATCTGTCACACAGCGTGTAAAAAATAGGCCTCACATTTCTATTCAACCAAATCTGTACTGTTCTAGCTGGTCAAATTTATTGTAGTGACAGTAAAAAGACAGTTTTTGTTCTGGGTTGAAAAACTATTCCCAAATTTGCCATTCTCAAAATTAGTAGTTTCTGCTATATCAGGCCTACTTTAAATCTATCCCAAAAAGGATATCTTAGATTCAAGGTGCTGATAGTGTCATTCTGAAAAACTTAACACACACGCTACAGTGCAGATACGAGTCTAATTCTGTGATTAAAGGTATATCTGTCACACAGCGCGTAAAAAATAGGCCTCACATTTATATTCAACCAAATCTGTCATTACTTGTGTGCCTGTATTAGTGTAAGACGGTACCTAAATAGATAGCCAGACAGTGTTAGGTGTCTGTAAAAAAAGGCCTGAATTTTAATTCAATACATTGGCCCGAATAATATTTTTCTTATTGTGGTGAACGGTAACAATGAGGAAAACAACTAGTAAGGGACGCGGACGTGGACGTGGTCGTGGTGGTGTTAGTGGACCCTCTGGTGCTGGGAGAGGACGTGGCCGTTCTGCCACAGCCACACGTCCTAGTGTACCAACTACCTCAGGTCCCAGTAGCCGCCAGAATTTACAGGGATATTTGGTGGGGCCCAATGCCGTTCTAAGGATGGTAAGGCCTGAGCATGTACAGGCATTAGTCAATTGGGTGGCCGACAGTGCATCCAGCACGTTCACATTATCTCCCACCCAGTCTTCTGCAGAAAGCGCACAGATGGCGCATGAAAACCAAGCCCATCAGTCTGTCACATCACCCCCATGCATATCAGTGAAAATGTCTGAGCCTCAAGTTATGCAGCAGTCTCTTATGCTGTTTGAAGACTCTGCTGCCAGGGTTTCCCAAGGGCATCCACCTAGCCCTTCCCCAGGGGTGGAAGAGATAGAATGCACTAACGCACAACCACTTATGTTTCCTGATGATGAGGACATGGGAATACCACCTCAGCACGTCTCTGATGATGACGAAACACAGGTGCCAACTGCTGCGTCTTTCTGTAGTGTGCAGACTGAACAGGAGGTCAGGGATCAAGACTGGGTGGAAGACGATGCAGGGGACGATGAGGTCCTAGACCCCACATGGAATGAAGGTCGTGCCACTGACTTTTACAGTTCGGAGGAAGAGGCAGTGGTGAGACCGAGCCAACAGCGTAACAAAAGACAAAGAGGGAGCAGTGGGCAAAATCAGAACACCCGCCGCCAAGAGACTCCGCCTGCTACTGACCGCCGCCATCTGGGACCGAGCACCCCAAAGGCAGCTTCAAGGAGTTCCCTGGCATGGCACTTCTTTAAACAATGTGCTGACGACAAGACCCGAGTGGTTTGCACGCTGTGCCATCAGAGCCTGAAGCGAGGCATTAACGTTCTGAACCTTAGCACAACCTGCATGACCAGGCACCTGCATGCAAAGCATGAACTGCAGTGGAGTAAACACCTTAAAAACAAAGAAGTCACTCAGGCTCCCCCTGCTACCTCTTCTGCTGCTGCCGCCTCGGCATTTTCTGCTGCTGCTGCCGCCTCGGCCTCTTCCTCCGCCTCTGGAGGAACGTTGGCACCTGCCGCCCAGCAAACATGGGATGTACCACCAACACCACCACCTGCGTCACCAAGCATCTCAACCATGTCACACGGCAGCATTCAGCTCTCCATCTCACAAACATTTGAGAGAAAGCGTAAATTCCCACCTAGCCACCCTCGATCCCTGGCCCTGAATGCCAGCATTTCTAAACTACTGGCCTATGAAATGCTGTCATTTAGGCTGGTGGACACAGACAGCTTCAAACAGCTCATGTCGCTTGCTGTCCCACAGTATGTAGTTCCCAGCCGGCACTACTTCTCCAAGAGAGCCGTGCCTTCCCTGCACAACCAAGTGTCCGATAAAATCAAGTGTTCACTGCGCAACGCCATCTGTGGCAAGGTCCACCTAACCACAGATACGTGGACCAGTAAGCACGGCCAGGGACGCTATATCTCCCTAACTGCACACTGGGTAAATGTAGTGGCGGCTGGGCCCCAGGCGGAGAGCTGTTTGGCGCACGTCCTTCCGCCGCCAAGGATCGCAGGGCAACATTCTTTGCCTTCTGTCTCCTCCTCCTCCTACTCAGCTTCCTCCTTCTCTTCTTCCACCTGCTCATCCAGTCAGCCACACACCTTCACCACCAACTTCAGCACAGCCCGGGGTAAACGTCAGCAGGCCGTTCTGAAACTCATATGTTTGGGGGACAGGCCCCATACCGCACAGGAGTTGTGGCGGGGTATAGAACAACAGACCGACGAATGGTTGCTGCCGGTGAGCCTCAAGCCCGGCCTGGTGGTGTGCGATAATGGGCGATATCTCGTTGCAGCTCTGGGACTAGCCGGTTTGATGCACATCCCTTGCCTGGCGCATGTGCTGAATTTGGTGGTGCAGAAGTTCATTCACAACTACCCCGACATGTCAGAGCTGCTGCATAAAGTGCGGACCGTCTGTTCACGCTTCCGGCGTTCACACCCTGCTGCACGCCTGTCTGCGCTACAGCGTAACTTCGGCCTTCCCGCTCACCGCCTCATATGCGATGTGCCCACCAGGTGGAACTCCACCTTGCACATGCTGGACAGACTGTGCGAGCAGCAGCAGGCCATAGTGGAGTTTCAGCTGCAGCACGCACGGGTCAGTCGCACTGCGGAACAGCACCACTTCACCACCAATGACTGAGCCTCCATGCGAGACCTGTGTGCCCTGTTGCGCTGTTTCGAGTACTCCACCAACATGGCCAGTGGCGATGACGCCGTTATCAGCGTTACAATACCACTTCTATGTCTCCTTGAGAAAACACTTAGGGCGATGATGGAAGAGCAGGTGGCCCAGGAGGAAGAGGAGGAAGAGGGGTCATTTTTAGCACTTTCAGGCCAGTCTCTTCGAAGTGACTCAGAAGAAGGTTTTTTGCAACACCAGAGGCCAGGTACAAATGTGGCCAGACAGGGCCCACTACTGGAGGACGAGGAGGACGAGGAGGACGAGGATGAGGAGGAGGTGAAGGAGGATGAGGATGAAGCATGTTCACAGCGGGGTGGCACCCAAAGCAGCTCGTGCCCATCACTGGTGCGTGGCTGGGGGGAAACACAGGACGATGACGATACGCCTCCCACAGAGGACAGCTTGTCCTTACCTCTGGGCAGCCTGGCACACATGAGCGACTACATGCTGCAGTGCCTGCGCAACGACAGCAGAGTTGCCCACATTTTAACGTGTGCGGACTACTGGGATGCCACCCTGCTGGATCCCCGGTACAAAGACAATGTGCCCACCTTACTTCCTACACTGGAGCGTGATAGGAAGATGCGCGAGTACAAGCGCACGTTGGTAGACGCGCTACTGAGAGCATTCCCAAATGTCACAGGGGAACCAGTGGAAGCCCAAGGCGAAGGCAGAGGAGGAGCAAGAGGTCGCCAACGCAGCTGTGTCTCGGCCAGCTCCTCTGAGGGCAGGGTTAGCATGGCAGAGATGTGGAAAAGTTTTGTCACCACGCCACAGCTAACTGCACCACCACCTGATACGGAACGTGTTAGCAGGAGGCAACATTTCACTAACATGGTGGAACAGTACCTGTGCACACCCCTTCACGTACTGACTGATGGTTCGGCCCCATTCAACTTCTGGGTCTCCAAATTGTCCACGTGGCCAGAGCTAGCCTTTTATGCCTTGGAGGTGCTGGCCTGCCCGGCGGCCAGCGTTTTGTCTGAACATGTATTCAGCACGGCAGGGGGCGTCATTACAGACAAACGCAGCCGCCTGTCTACAGCCAATGTGGACAAGCTGACGTTCATAAAAATGAACCAGGCATGGATCCCACAGGACCTGTCCATACCTTGTGCAGATTAGACATTAACTACCTCCCCTTAACAATATATTATTGTACTCCAGGGCACTTCCTCATTCAATCCTATTTTTATTTTCATTTTACCATTATATTGCGGGGCAACCCAAAGTTGAATGAACCTCTCCTCTGTCTGGGTGCCGGGGCCTAAATGTGTGACAGTGGCCTGTTCCAGTGGTGGGTGACGTGAAGCCTGATTCTCTGCTATGACATGAAGACTGATTCTGTGCTTACATGAAGCCAGATTCTCTGTTACGGGACCTCTCTCCTCTGTCTGGGTGCCTGGGCCTAAATATGTGACAGTGGCCTGTTCCAGTGGTGGGTGACGTGAAGCCTGATTCTCTGCTATGACATGAAGACTGATTCTCTGCTGACATGAAGCCTGAATCTCTGTTATGGGACCTCTCTCCTCTGCCTGGGTGCCTGGGCCTAAATATGTGACAGTGGCCTGTTCCAGTGGTGGGTGACGTGAAGCCTGATTCTCTGCTATGACATGAAGACTGATTCTCTGCTGACATGAAGCCTGAATCTCTGTTATGGGACCTCTCTCCTCTGCCTGGGTGCCTGGGCCTAAATATGTGACAGTGGCCTGTTCCAGTGGTGGGTGACGTGAAGCCTGATTCTCTGCTATGACATGAAGACTGATTCTGTGCTTACATGAAGCCAGATTCTCTGTTACGGGACCTCTCTCCTCTGTCTGGGTGCCTGGGCCTAAATATGTGACAGTGGCCTGTTCCAGTGGTGGGTGACGTGAAGCCTGATTCTCTGCTATGACATGAAGACTGATTCTCTGCTGACATGAAGCCTGAATCTCTGTTATGGGACCTCTCTCCTCTGCCTGGGTGCCTGGGCCTAAATATGTGACAGTGGCCTGTTCCAGTGGTGGGTGACGTGAAGCCTGATTCTCTGCTATGACATGAAGACTGATTCTCTGCTGACATGAAGCCTGAATCTCTGTTATCGGACCTCTCTCCTCTTCCTGGGTGCTTGGGCCTAAATATGTGACAGTGGCCTGTTCCAGTGGTGGGTGACGTGAAGCCTGATTCTCTGCTATGACATGAAGACTGATTCTGTGCTGACATGAAGCCAAATTCTCTGTTACGGGACCTCTCTCCTCTGTCTGGGTGCCTGGGCCTAAATATGTGACAGTGGCCTGTTCCAGTGGTGGGTGACGTGAAGCCTGATTCTCTGCTATGACATGAAGACTGATTCTCTGCTGACATGAAGCCTGAATCTCTGTTATGGGACCTCTCTCCTCTGCCTGGGTGCCTGGGCCTAAATATGTGACAGTGGCCTGTTCCAGTGGTGGGTGACGTGAAGACTGATTCTCTGCTATGACATGAAGACTGATTCTCTGCTGACATGAAGCCTGAATCTCTGTTATGGGACCTCTCTCCTCTGCCTGGGTGCCTGGGCCTAAATATGTGACAGTGGCCTGATCCAGTGGTGGGTGACGTGAAGCCTGATTCTCTGCTATGACATGAAGACTGATTCTCTGCTGACATGAAGCGTGAATCTCTGTTATGGGACCTCTCTCCTCTGCCTGGGTGCCTGGGCCTAAATATGTGACAGTGGCCTGTTCCAGTGGTGGGTGACGTGAAGCCTGATTCTCTGCTATGACATGAAGACTGATTCTCTGCTGACATGAAGCCTGAATCTCTGTTATGGGACCTCTCTCCTCTTCCTGGGTGCCTGGGCCTAAATATGTGACAGTGGCCTGTTCCAGTGGTGGGTGACGTGAAGCCTGATTCTCTGCTATGACATGAAGACTGATTCTGTGCTGACATGAAGCCAGATTCTCTGTTACGGGACCTCTCTCCTCTGTCTGGGTGCCTGGGCCTAAATATGTGACAGTGGCCTGTTCCAGTGGTTGGTGACGTGAAGCCTGATTCTCTGCTATGACATGCAGACTGATTCTCTGCTGACATGAAGCCATATTCTCTGTTACGGGACCTCTCTCCTCTGCCTGGGTGCCTGGGCCTAAATATCTGACAATGGACTGTTCCAGTGGTGGGTGACGTAAAGCCTGATTCTCTGCTATGACATGCAGACTGATTCTCTGCTGACATGAAGCCAGATTCTCTGTTACGGGACCTCTCTCCTCTGCCTGGGTGCCGGGGCCTAAATATATGACAATGGACTGTTACAGTGGTGGGTGACGTGAAGCCAGATTCTCTGCTATGGCATGAAGACTGATTCTCTGCTGACGTGAAGCCAGATTCTCTGCTATGGGACCTCTCTCCAATTGATATTGGTTTATTTTTATATATTTTATTTTTATTTTAATTCATTTCCCTATCCACATTTGTTTGCAGGGGATTTACCTACATGTTGCTGCCTTTTGCAGCCCTCTAGCTCTTTCCTGGGCTGTTTTACAACCTTTTTAGTGCCGAAAAGTTCGGGTCCCCATTGACTTTAATAGGATTCGGGTTCAGGACGAAGTTCGGGTCGGGTTCGGATCCCGAACCCGAACATTTCCGGGAAGTTCGGCACACTGCCTTTCTCAACAAGTACCTGCTCCTGTAGTAAGCACTAGCAGCTGGCAGGGGAGCCGGGCGGCAGTACTCACGGAGGTCACGTGCCTGCTCCTCCTACTTTATGAATGAAGTAGGCGGAGCAGGCACGTGACCTCAGTGAGTTACGGCCGCCCGGCCTGCCTGTCAGCTGCTAGTGCTTACTACAGGAGCGTGACATGTGTACCAGTAAGTATGGTACACATGGGGAGCAGGGGGAGCACATCATTACTCAGTTTAGATATGATGATTAACACTACGTATAAAACAGTACATACTGAGCGGCGGGGCCAGAGTACAGTGCCTTCACTGCCCGCCGCTCTCCCCGCCTTATCCAGCCCCTCCCTAGAAATCTGTGGATGGGATAATGATGGGGGGGGGGGGGTCTGTGGATGGCATTATCATGGGGGGATCTATGGATGGGACTGTTATGGGGGGATCTGTGGATGACACATATAGCAGTGTCATCCACAGATCCACCACCCCATAACAGTGCCATCCACAGATCCCCCCCACCATCATAATGCCATCCACAGATCCCCCCCACCATCATAATGCCATCCACAGATCCCCCCACCATCATAATGCCATCCACAGATCCCCCCACCATCATAATGCCATCCACAGATCCCCCCCACCATCATAATGCCATCCACAGATCCCCCTCACCATCATAATGCCATCCACAGACCCCCCATTATAATGCCATCCACAGCTCCCCCCCACCATCATAATGCCATCCACAGATCCACCCCACCATCATAATGCCATCCACAGATCCCCCTCACCATCATAATGCCATCCACAGACCCCCCCATTATAATGCCATCCACAGCTCCCCCCCATAATAGTGCCATCCACAAATCCCCCACCCCATAACAGTGCATCATCCACAGATCCCCCCCATAATAGTGTCATGCACAGACTGCCATTAGTTCAAACCCACCAAAAGCACACCTTTTGGTTAAAAATATTTTTTTATTATTTTCCTTCTCAAAAACCTAGGTGCGTCTTATGGGCCGGTGCCTCTTATAGGGCAAAAAATACGGTAATGTAATTAATCAGCAAAGCACAGAGCACAGCAATGAGGCTGCTGTCTCTCTCAGAACTTTAAAAAACGACAGAAAATGGCTGCTGGGGAGGTTCTTATATAGTAAAGGGGTAGGCAACTTTCCTATTGGTTGCTAGGGATGTTGCTAAGCTCAGACAAAGACATTACAGCCTTCTCATTGGCCCACAAGCAAGAAGCAGGGAGGGATCATGAATTCGGATGAAAACAAATCTAGAATATTGGAAAATACGAATATATATCACTATATTCTAAATATTCGCGAATTCTCCAAGTGCCGATATTCGAGATTAATATTTGCGATTCAAATATTCGCGCCCAACACTATTCCTAAGTGAGCCACCTCTGTTTTCCACCTTCACTTCACATTATTGCATCCCATTCTAAATCCATAGGCATTAATCTGGAGTTGGCATCCTCTTTGTGTAATACCCCAGAGTATTATTATATTGTACTTTTTTTTACTGTATTTTACATATTTTTATGCAATGTGAATTTAATGAATTTAATGACATGTTATGCACTTAGTTTACCAGAAGATGGAGTATGGTTGGCAATCTGTAACAGGAATGGAACTTACCATTCCATTCCTTCCTCCTTTGGTAGAAGTGGGCTAGACCGCCTTCCTGCCAAGGGTGGGGCTGAGCTAGGAAAGTCACTCTGAAGGAGAGTGGAGGTGGAGATGGGATGTGTGTGGACCCTCTCCTGCCAGACAGACACTTCCCAGAATTACGTAGGATTCAAGTGGAGTCTTGGAATCAGAGCGACTTGCTACATCCAGCTTTGCTGACCCTTCTGTGAAGTGAGGGAAAATGGGCTAAAGACACCCTCATCACCATCACTAGGCCAGTATGATTAAAGTGCAGGATTGAAGCTATCCAACCTGCCACCATACCTCCTCATTTCACTGAAGCCTGCTGCTACTGTTTGTATTTGCAAGTACTACATTGCACTTGGTAAAAGGACTTTGTTCAGTTCTGGCTTCCTTCTTCAGCGCTACAACTTTAACTGCAATGGACCCCAAGGCCACAACCACTCCTTGCCTCTATACCAGCTCCCACAGGGACTCGCTGCATTTGCAGCTACAACAGCTTCCACTTTTCTGGGATATTTTAAAGTGTGAAGGTGGAAATTTTTGCGCATTCGTCCAGAAGAGCACTTGTGAGTGCAAATGATAACTTGTGGATCATCCAACTATAATGAATACAAGGCACAGTCTCTGTAACCAGTAGTGATGGCCTTGCAGTTTGCCAGGCGGTCGGTTCACGGCGAACTTTGCTAGTTCGCGATTCGCCGAACATATGGCGATATTCGCACCCGCCATATTCTTTTACATTGTGAAGAACTTTGACCCATGACACATCCATCAGGTAGTACAGGACAGCCAATTGAAAAGTTTCAGCACATGGACATACCCCCTACCTTATAAATAGACCCGATCTGGCCGCCATTTTACATTGTCTTTTGCCAGTGTAGGGAAAGGTTGCTGTGTGGAGCAGGGACAGGCTGTTAGGGACAAAAACGCTATCAAATAGGTCCACAAAAGTCCTTTTAAGGACTGGTATAGGTGTACTATTGATAGGTGTGCAGTACAGAGGGGTGTAATACACTTATAATATACTTTATAACATAGAAAGCTAAATATTATAGTGGATTTGTATTGTGCAGCAGTGGTGAGCGGTTCTGCAGCGATACTGCAGCTACACAGAGTGACAAACGCTATTGGAAAAAATTATTATAACTGGTGTGATATACCAGTCGCCCCCCAAAAAACTAATAGAAACGGGGTGTTATATACCAATAATATACTTTCTTTATAGTGTATTTGGGTACTGCAACATTTGTTTGCTGTTTTGCTGCGTTCCCTCTGCTACACACAGTGACAAACGGTGTAGCAAACTCACCTTTTTGCCAGAGTTTGCCATGAGCTTTTGGAGGGGGCTGCGTGCCCGCCTCTTGCCCCAGGATTATGGGCCCTCTCATCAGCCAGGCCTCATTTGTTCACAAAGGACTTGGTCTAACTTGAACTCTCACCCACACGAATTAGACCAGGGTTCAAGTTAGTCCATTACGTTTGGTAATTGTATTTTGTGGATTGGGTCTCAGACAATACTCATTGTATTTTGTTTATTGCGTTACAGACAGAGGGAAGGGGATTTTGTGTACAATTGCTGGGAAGGTTGAATACTGTAACTACATGTGATTGGCTGTTTTTACAAAACCCTGTGGGTGGTAACATTGTTGGAAGATGTGTATAAATCAATGCTTGTGTTAAAATAAAGGGAGTTCCTGTTTTAACCCTCAAGGTGAAGTGTCGTCTCATTCTTGGGGGAGGATTTATTGCATGCTGTCCCAGTTTGACTGCTAGGAGTGTAAACCTATTCGTATGGTTCCCTATTCAACTGTCTACAGCATTCACATGCTTGAAGAGGATTTATCTGCTTCTTCGGTTCGTGATTGTGGTGTCTGCCAGAGTGCTTGGAAACCTCAGGAAAACGCTAGGAGCAACTGTCAACGGAGGTACTCAGTCGGGGTGCCAGGTGATCCGTTACAAACAGTATTGGAAAAAATAATTATAACTGGTGTGCGCATGCGTGTACGCGAAAATTATATTGCTGATATTTCGCATTTAAAAAAATAATGAATGGAGATCGCAAATTCTAATACATCTGGTATGTCACTGTCCATGTTGTGGGACTATTTGTGCACTTATAGTAATTATTTCTTGGCTGCAAATATGAGCTGAAGGTTTTTCAGGTTCGCCTCCCATTAAAATAAATGGGACCCGCCACGAACTTGCGGTTCGGGAACATTTGATCGAGTTCGCAAACCGTCCCGGCAGATGTTCGTCCATCACTAGTCACCAGGTGATGAAGTATGGTGGCTGGTTAGATGGCACTCAGAGGTAAACTAGGTGTCTCTTTCCCCCGATTCTTCTTTACTATGGCGATTAAGATGGCTCCCATAACTGTTGGTGTCTGCTACATAATGCAGGCTACCAGATTTGCCTATCCAGCCCTCGGGTGATGGATGTTTTAACTTGTAATAATAATTTTGTCTATATGGTGTAGATATTTCAATAGTCAGAGCAAAAGAAATATAGTGCACCATTCATATGTTTTACCACAGATAAAAAATGGTCATACTGTATCTTGACGACGAGTTATGACTACCTGACACAGAAAACACACTGAAACACTGAAATTTCACGTTCTAAATGACAATGTTATTTAAAAAGAAATAAAATATGACAAAAAAGTAACAAATAGAACTTAATGCATACTCTGTTTATAGCGCTGCAGTAACAGACATTCACAGTTTTTCATTTCAAACAATATATATTGTAGTAAATGGCTCTCTACAGCCAGGCACTGACGTTTCATCAAATGAAGAAAAGTTAAGGATTGGTATCTAGAATTATATCTACTCACAGCTGAAATTGTTTGTCCATTCTATGACTTCAGGACCAGAAACTTCAATTATTCTTTGATCTTCCCCACCAGCAAGATAATAATTGGAAGTTGACAAAATTCCAGATTATTTTGTTGGCTGTTGATTTCTGTTTGTCTTGCATGAAAGCATGAAGCAATAGGGTTGTCACATCTACTGAAACATAATATTTATAACCTTCCTAGAAAGTTTTACTAAATCATGAAACAAGAAAGCAATTATTGGCATTTTCTTAATTACAAAATATCCTGGCATGTCAAATAGAAAACATTGAATTATAGCTATCTCTAAGAGGCATTCTAGCCTGCTGCAGTTGGTGAACCATTGTAAAGGGGGTGTAGGTAATTGTATGTGTGTTATAGATGATTAGTTTTGGATGAGATTCCTTAGTAGTTGATACCTTCAAATGGCTAAATGAAAATATGATGACGAAATTGCAAGCTTTGGAGACTACTCAGGTCTCTTCATCAGACATTATATAACAGTTGTAGGGTTTCGCTCTGGTAGACAGGGTAAGTGGGCGCAGTACAGAGGCAAAATATAAGTTCTTAACTCAAAACGTCAGTGTTTATTCACACTTGAGGCAATTGCACAAAACAGCGCGTAACTTTGTTAATTCACACACAAATGGAAAGTTCATATAACACAAATCACCTTGCTGGCAATTCTGCCTCCTGTAGTCCAGAGCAGGCTTTAGGGGGATCCCTCACTGCTTCTTGTTTGTGGGCCAATGAGTAGGCTGCAATATCTTTGACTTTAGGAGTAGTGTTAATCGCAAATTTTCATATTGCTGATTTTCGCAATCAAGAAAATAATGACTGGAGATCACAAATTCTCGAATATATGATGAATATTCGCCCAAATATTCGCGAAATATAGCAAATTCGAATATTGCCCCCGCCGCTCATCACTGCCAGGAATGACTTTATTTGCCTAGTGGTGACAGGTCGGGGACAATTCCGTATCGCCTCTGTTTTGTTCACTTGGGGTTTGATAACACCACGCCCAATGACATACCCCAGGTACTTAGTCTCTTCTAACCCTATTGCACATTTTTTGGGGTTAGCGGTTAGGCCAGCTTTCCGAAGGGAGTCCAATACAGCCTGCACTTTGGGTAATTGACTTTCCCAGTCGGTACTGTGGATGACAATATTGTCCAGGCAAGCCGAAGCGTACCGACGATGTGGTCACAGCACAATGTCCATTAGTCTTTGGACAGTGGCGGGGGCGCCATACAGACCAAAGGGTAACACCATAAACTGGTACAGCCCCTTCGGTGTGATGAAGGCCATTTTCTCTTCGGCAGCCTCTGTTAAAGGTACCTGCCAGTACCCTTTGGTGAGGTCCAAAACAGAAAAATACCGGGTTTGTCCTAATCTCTCAATCAGCTCATCTACCCGGGGCATGGGATACACATCG
This sequence comes from Bufo bufo, assembly GCF_905171765.1. Classification (NCBI taxonomy): domain Eukaryota; kingdom Metazoa; phylum Chordata; class Amphibia; order Anura; family Bufonidae; genus Bufo; species Bufo bufo. Next base: position 430,569,411 of record NC_053393.1, read on the forward strand.
AATTTGGAAACCTCATTAAGTTTTCGAAAGTCATTACAAAACTGCAATGTCCCATCTAGCTTGGGTATCAATACTATAGGACTGGTCCACTCACTTTTTGACTCCTCAATGACATCTAGCTGCAACATTAGCTGCACCTCCTCCGATATGGCTTGTCGCCGAGCCTCGGGTACCCAGTATGGTTTTAATCAGACTTTTGCCTGAGGCTCAGTGACAATGTCATGTTGGATTATGGAAGTGCGTCCAGGGAGGTCCGAGAACACATCCGTGTTCCGACAAACGAACTCCCTGGCCTCCTGAGTCTGTTTAGAGGAGAGGCTGTCAGCCATTTATACTGTGACAGCCACCTCTCTTGCATCAGACAGAGGGGCCAGTACCTCTTCTCCTAGAAAACCCAGCCGCGGGCTGTCTTCTGTACAGGTTTGCCTATCTTTCCACGGTTTGAGTAAATTCACATGTTAAACCTGCTTCGGCTTTCGCCGCCCTGGCTGGTGTACCTTGTAGTTTACATCTCCAAATTTCTCGAGTACCTCGTAGGGCCTCTGCCACCTAGGCCAGGAACTTACTGTCCACGGTCGGCACCATGACCTAAACCCGATCACCCGGGTTAAAGATCCGGACCCGAGCCTGCCGATAATAGACCCGACTCTGGGCTCCCTGAGCTGCTTTCATATGCTCCCTAACAAGAGGCAACACTGTCTCCATCCAATCTTGCATCTGGGTAATGTACTCAATGACACTTTTATGTGGAGTGGGTTGTTGTTCCCACGCCTCTTTGGCCACGTCCAAGAGACCGCGAAGGTGTCTTCCATATAGCAGTTCGAAGGGCGAGAACCCACTTGCACCGGAAACATGAGATAGGGCAGAAGGAGGTCCCAGTCTTTCCCATCTTTAGACACTACCTTTTTCACCATATTTTTTAATGTTTGGTTAAACCGTTCTACCAGACCGTCCGTTTGCGGATGGTAAACGGACGTCCGTAGTTGTTTTATGTGCAGCAACTTACAGAGTTCCCTCATCACCTTGGACATAAAAGGGGTCCCTTGGTCGGTCAGAACCTCTTTAGGTATTCCCACTCGGGAAAACATCTCCATTAACTCCTTAGCTATGAGTTTGGCCGAGGTATGTCGCAGTGGTACAGTCTCTGGGTACCGAGTGGCGTAGTCTAGAATGACTAAGATGTGTTAATGCCCTCTGGCGGACTTTGGTACTGGGCCTATGAGGTCCATAGCTATTCGGTCCAACGGTACTTCGATAATAGGGAGAGGTACTAGGTGACTACGGAAATGTGGATGGGGGCTAGTTATCTGGCAGGTCGGGCAAGACTTACAAAACTCTTCCACTTCTTTGAATATGCTGGGCCAGTAAAACCGCTGTAGAATACGATCCTGAGTTTTCTGCAGCCCCAGGTGACCCCCGAGAATGTGTTGGTGGGCTAAATCTTACACAAGCTTGCGATAAGCCTTGGGGACCACCAACTGTTCAATAGGCTCACCCCATAGTTGGTTAACCTGATACAACATATCCTGATGAATCACAAAATGGGGAAACACTGACTCTGCCCCAGGTTGTTGTGGTTCACCATCTACTATTAACACATTTTCCCAGGCGCGGGATAGGGTTGGGTCCTGACGTTGGGCGGTACCAAAATTATCCCTGGAGACATTAAGGTCTGCCAATTGAGGACCCGGCGGCAAGTCCTCCACGTCTCCCACAATCAAACTTTGCGGGGTTGTCTCTCTTCCACCGAAGTGGCGGTCACCCCTACCGCTGGCCCTTTGGTCTCAGGTTCCCAGGGTTCTGGTCTCACCCCTGAGCCGGGCCACTCTGCTAGGGTTACCCCTGTCTCATGGGTATCAGTCACTCTCATAGCAGGCTACAGTGTCGGGAAGTCTGACCCTATTATAAGTTTGTAGTGTAAATTTGGGGCAACGGCCACTTCGTGAGTCCATCTGCCAGCCCCTGTGGTTAGAGACACCAGGGCAGTGGGATAGTGTTTTAAGTCTCCATGGATGCACATGACCCCGACTTTCCGGCCAGTATACTCTGCTGACCGTACCAGGGGAGCCCTTACAAGGGACACCAGGCTCCCTGAGTCCAGCAGAGCCTCCGCTGGAGTGTCTCCTACCTCCACCAGGCACAGGTGGTTTAGAGTTTTTCGGGTACCTGCTGCACAAAAATTCCTGGCATATAGCGACTGACGGTAGCCATAGTTAGTATCCATGGGTTCCACCTGATGGGGAAAGTCAGCTCTTATATAGCCCGGACCCTGAAACCAGAAGCAGACCATCAGAGCCAGGTCCGTAGAGGGTACACCCCTGGTGGGTTTGGCAGGTACAAATCGCCGGGTCTGGGATGGAGATTTATGGGGTTTGACTGCACCCCTCCCAAAAGAACCCCCTGTAACAGTCTTAGTAGCCTCATAGCGCTCCACCAGGTCCACCATTTCTAGGGCGTTTCCAGGAGACACCTGGCCAATCCAGTGCTGGAGAGGGGGTGGCAGAGCCCTCCAGAACATATCAGCCAATAGTCTATCTAGCATAGCCATGGGACTCAGCACATCAGGCTGTAGCCACTTTTGCAAGAGGTGGAGTAAGTCATAATACTGGGTCCTCGCAGGCTCAGCCAGCTTAAACCCCCACTGATGTACCGGCTGGGCCGAACCAACACATTCACCCCCTGTCTTGCCAAAATCTCACCCTTTACTTTTTGGTAGTCGGCCGCTTGATCGTCCGGCAAGTCAAAATACACCCGCTGGGAATCGGATGCCAGGAATGGAGCGACGACCTTAGCCCACTGGTCATGGGGTAGCTTTTCCCTGATGGACACTTTCTCGTACATCGCCAGGTAGGTTTCAATGTCGTCTGCGGGGGTCATCTTAGGAATCGCAGCACGGACTGCTTTCCGGGCATTGTGGACGCTCGGGTTGCTCCTGCTGTCTGCAAAGCTATCACGTGTTGTAGCAGCAACTGGTTAGTCTACTGCTGCTGCTTATTAGCCTCGCATTGCTGCAGGTTTGTCTCTCACTGCTGCAGATTAGCCTCCATGAGGGCCTTCACAACAGCCTCCATTTTGTCGTGGGGCACTGGTTGTAATACAGCTGGTTTAATGTACAACATACAACCGTGCCTGAAAAATGCAGAAACCAAAAATATCAGCATTCACGCCAGCGTCACTGCTCTCGCCCGCATCCTCCACCAATTGTGGGGTTTCACTATGGTAGATAGGGTAAGCGGGCGGAGTACAGAGGCAAAATACCAGTTCTGATCTCAAAACGTCTATGTTTATTCACGCTTGAGGCAATTGCACAAAACAGCTCGTAACTTTGCAGTATTGGTGTTAATTCACACACAATGGAATAAAATATATAACACAAATTGCTGGCAGTTCTGCCTCCAGTAGTCCACAGCAGGCTTTAGGGGGCCTGTTTCCCCAGCATGCGACTCTCAGCCCTCCAGCACGGCACAAAGCCTCAGATCCCAAAAACAGAGACATCTCTGCTGAGCCCAGCTGCCTATTTAAAGACAGCCAGGTGCTGCCAAAACCCGGAACGGCACTTAAACTCCGGTCCGGTATTTGACCTCACCTGGCTGGAAACCAGCTCAGCCGCACATGCTGGGAGGAAAATACGATATTCACATATTTTTACAAAAAAGTACATAGGAATAGTGAGAGCACTCACTTTTTCCTTCATCGATGTTGTAGGTCTTTGGAAAACTAACCCCACCCAAACCTGCCCCACCTACAGGTGAAACTCGAAAAATTTTAATATTGTGCAAAGTTAATTTATTTCAGTAATGCAACTTAAAAGGTGAAACTAATATATGAGATACTTATTACATGCAAAGCGAGATATTTCAAGCCTTTATTTGTTATAATTTCGATGATTAGGGCTTATAGCTTATGAAACCCCAAAGTCACAATTTTGAGGTACCCTTTGCTCAGGGAGTATAGATTAATTAGCTGACTAGAGTGTGAAACTTTGAGCCCAATTTTTTTTTTTTTATTATTTAAAATTTTTATTATTTTTGTAGATAAACATTACCCGTGGAACTACAAGAACAGTGTAACACGGTACAGAATAAGACATCAATATACTTATATCAGCAGTATAGTAAATCCACCTAATAGCAAGTCTAGAGTGCAGTCTGAAATGTGATATATAATTGGACTTTGAGCCTAATTTTAAGCTGCATTAATGCAATGCCTTTTAATTTGCATTACTAAAATAAATGGACTTTTGCACGATATTCGAATTTTTCGAGTTTCACCTATAAGAGTTTCTCACTGGGTCTCACCAGCCACTTAATTTTCATCTGCCCTTCACCTTTGTAGTTGATCACTGGGCCACTAATTTTCACAGAATTTTCCCTCAACAAACCTCCAACATATGAACACAAACTTGCAGGTTGTCCTACCCACAATGCATCAGGTGTATGGTCCCACACTAGTGGGTGGTCACATAATGACAGCTCCCCATTCGCAAATAGTCAACTGTGTCTACAAATAACTTAAGAAGTACAGTGACGTCACATGGCCTAGGAAGAAGCTGCGGCATTACCAGTGCGCCGGCCTCTTTTAACGGCTGATCTGATAGAATAGGATAGGTCATCAATATAATTGACTGGATAACCCCTTTAATGCTATCTTCACCTAAATGCTATCTTCACAAAGATGACTTTAAAGAGGACCTTTCACTAATTTAAAAACTAGCTGTGCGCTACGATTGGCCAGCGCTGCAGCAAGGGACAACCCTAATACAAAAACTCTGCCCAGTACAACAGAGGGAGCTGCACACACCGGAGCCTATACCGGGCGAACTGAGCGGCTCCCAGAGATACTAGTAAGTGCAGGGGGACCCCTGGGCGCCGCTCTGCCCACTGATATAGTTAGTTTTTCGTTTTTAAACTAGTGAAAGGTCCTCTTTAACCTCTTCCCTCATAAAATGTAACTGCAAATCCTTGCTTTAACTAAGTTAATGCAAAACAATGTACAGTTACATCGCAGGGATGGAGTGGCACAGCAGACGCGCCTGTACCATCAGCAGTGGCAGCAAGTTGTAATATACAGCTGGGCTCCGGCTACATTGACCACGGAGTTAGTTAGCTGTGATACTGGTTGGATAGAAGGAGTGGACTCCTTCTGTAACTTCATCATCCCCATGTGATGCGACTGCAGAGTGCCAATAGTTGTCTCTGGCAAGATCTAATAGCTACCTGCCAGTAATGTCAGTTATACTGCATGGTGAACACTGAAGGAAGAAAAAATTCCAGAAGTGCTTTTTTTTGTGCTAAATGTGCCTCCCTTAAAGTAGAATAATAAATGATCAAAAAGTGCATGTACCCCAAAATTATACAATGAAAACTACAGCTTATCCTGTAAAAAAAACTCCTCAAACAGGAACAATTAAAAGTTATGGCTCTCAGAATATAGTGACACAAAAGCAAATTGTGTTTTTTAGTAAAAGTCTATTTATTGCGACTAAACTGTAACTATATACCAAAATTTATAATGCAAAATATAATGGCTTAATTGCAATATTTTTCATTCCCCCACAGAAAAAGTTAATACAAATGAATAAATAAGATATAGGCATCCCAACATGGTGCCAATGAAAAATACAACCCATTTCACAAAAAATAAAATAAAAAATGCTATAGCATCCCGACTGAAATCTCGCTCGTGTGAGACAGCCCTAATAGGTTCTGCCCTTCTCTCAGACATGATTATGGCTCTTTCACATGAACAAGTTTTCCGTCTGGATGCAATGCGTGTAACAAACGCATAGAATCTGGACTGAATCCTGATCCCTTTATTTCAGTGGGTTTTCAGGCATCATCTCTGCGTTCAGGAAAAGTCGTTCTTTATTGTGCATTTTTCACACTACTACGGCTCCATAGAAGTGAAGGGGTCTTGCATTAAAAAACTGAAGGTATCTGGATGCAATGCTTTTTTCACTGATGGTTGCTACAGGTAGATTGTTATTCATGTATGTGACCCATTGACTTGAATGGTTCCGCAATCCGTAAGATACGGAAAAAAATAGGACATGTCCTATCTTTTGCAGTATAGAAGCATGGACCCAAAAGCCCATAAAAGTGCTTTCAGACAGGACATGTCCTATCTTTTGCCGTAATTTGCGGATAGCGGACCCATTCAAGTCAATGGGTGCGCATCAGCAGCACGGAGTTAACACGGCCAATGTCGATGTATTGCGGACTGCAATTTGCCATCCACAATGCGGGCACTGTGGCCATACAGTTGTGTGACTGAGCCATTAGTGTTCAGTCAATGATTTCTATTAGTGATTTTGAGCCCAAACCAGGTGTGGCTCTAAAGACAGAACAGGTGCAGATCTTTCTGTGGAGGCTTCATTCCTGGTTTTGGCTTACAATGACTGATGGAAATCATTGACCATATACTGACTGTGTGAATACGGCCTCATGCACACGACCGTTCCGTTTTTTTTTTGCGGTCCGAAAATTGCGGATCCGCAAAACATAAAAGCCGCCTGTGTGCCTTCTGCAATTTGCGGAACGGAACAGGCGGCCCATTGTAGAAATACCTATTCTTGTCTGCAAAAAGGGGCCACGGAACGGAGCAATAGATGCGGGCAGCACACGGAGTGCTGTCCACATCTTTTGCTGCCCCATTGAAGTGAATGGGTCCGTACCCAAGCCGTAAAAACTGCGGCTCGGATGCGGACGAGAACATTGGTCGTGTGCATGAGGCCTAAGGCTTTAGGATACGATCACACTGTTCAGTCATGTTGCAGTTTTGGCAATGCAGCGCAGTGGTCAGATAGAGTGTAGCTGTATGGGCCCTAATTAAACTAATGAGGGCCACATTGTTAATAGCTGTGTGGATCCCGCAATACTATGCCACGTGGTTAAACCCCTAAGCATTGTTTGTATCAATCCCTTATCCAGAATCAAATAAGTTCTGTAAAAAGTGAATAAATTATTCAGTCCCAGCAATGAAATACATGACTTGAACATTTCAGTTCATAAACAAGCAAACATACAATAACGTATACATACGAAGTCTCTGGGAATGTCAGCCTATTTAGGCCACTGATACATATGATAATCCTGAAGATAATTAGTAACTGGTAAGGAGTGATGGTCACACACAAATATTGTCCACAATCACAATTATAGTATCAAAAAAGTGATTTTACCGATTCATGACCATACACAAAATATAACCCATAATCCCCAACATAAGGTGCAGTCTTATAATACAAAAGGTTCTGTCACGGGGTTCCGAAGGTGCACTCAGTCCCCCATTTCCCGCAGACCTGTTGCTTAGCTTTGGGAATGAGGATTTGTGCTTGACCTCATTCCCAGGGTGGCTTTGCTGGCTGGGTGGCTCCCTGCTCCTAGTCTGCCTTGAGCGCCGAGCTGATCACTCGGTGCTCGACTGGTTGGTCTGTCGGTCATGTGACGCTGGCCACGTCACACATGACCCTCACTCCCCACTATAAATACAGGCAGCCTGCTGGCCACAGGTTGCCTGTTAATTTCTAGGTTCCTGGCTATTTGTTGGACTACTGAATACTTACCTGATCCTGTTCCCTGACGATCCTTTGCCTGCTCCTCCTGTACTGTGCATCCCTCCTGGTATTGTGACCTCGGCTCCCACCTGACTACTCTCTTAGGACTCCTCTTGTACTTCGCTACTCTCCTGGTATTTGACCCCGGCTTCTCCTGACCATTCTTTGCTTAATCCGTTGTACTGCGTAGCTCTCTTGGTTCTGACCCGGTCCGTTCATGTTCCGTATTTTGTCTTGTCTGTCTTCCCTGCACATATCCTAAGTTAGGGACTGCCGTCCAGTTGTCCCCTGTCATCAGGACTCGTGAGGCAAGTAGGCAGGGCCAGGGGTGAGGGTGGAGCGCAGTGGTCACTACCCTTCCCCCTGTGTGTGTGTGGACGTGACCGTTACAGGTTCCCATCAAAAGGGGTTCTATGCTGAAAGATAAGATCTTCTAAGAGAGGATTTGCAGGAAACTAAAGCTCCCCCTACAGGTGGGACCATTTTGCCTTTTATTTTAATTTTTATGACTGTTTTTTTTTTTACACTTATGTGTGAATGTAGCTTTAGAAAAATCTAGCTATGCAACCACTTATACTGTCAAACAATAGAGTCCCCTTCAATTGTATTTGGGCTTTTGGTCAAATAAAATGGACAAAATAAGACATGTCCTATTTTTGGATGGCCGTTATACACTGGCTGTCGAAAAATCTGCCATGTTAATAACCCCATAGACCACCACTGTTCTTAAAATTGTAGCGTGACGGCCATTAAAAAAAAAATGTCGGCACAAACAGCCGTTTTTCACTGTTGTGTGAATGTAGCCTTATATACAAAGTGTCCAGCAGTAAATTATCAGAAAACAACATTTACCTGTCTCCTTTCTGTAAGTTTATTTGTAAAGGAAGGTCTGTCTGAAAGGTTACACTGTTCCCTATTACTAGATTTCTGTCTGTAAGGAAACAAATTCCCCTCTAATGTAATGCCTGAAAAATAGGATGATTTCAGCACTTATTTTGAAAAATGGTTGTGTTTCACCCACCAGTGGAATATTGAAGTAATCGAATTTTGTGGCCCTTACTTCAGCTCTCACTTTAATTACTTGTTTGTCTTTTATTGGGAAAGAAAATATTGCTGTCAGGTTTATGGGGGCAAAAAGGCTGACCCTGTTTTATCTGTCCTTGCATGCGATTCAGTGTAATGATGACAAAATTGGATGTTAACTAATGATTAGTAGAAATGGTTGCAGTTAATTAGTTGGTTCTTCGTTTATCGTTCCATTTGCACATTTTGGGAGTAATCATTATTAATTAGGACCATCAGCCGAAAGGGTCGAGGTGGAACCCTACAGCCAAGTTAATCAGGCAGCAATGAAAGCTCCATTATCTTGTCAGATCATTTTGGCCTGTGATCTATTTGCATTATCTAAAAGCTGCATTGGGATCAGAGATGAGAATAGAAAAGAGCACCGTTTCATGAGATTTTGCCTGGATCAGTGGTTCTTTATAATAACTAAAAGCGTGAACTTATACTTTTCAGATACCTATAAATGCTCATTAACCTCTGTGAACGGAGTCAACCATTATATTTGATGTAAACGGTGGACAGTCGTTATTAGCAATAGAAAATAGAATTAGTTACGTTATATAGAGTATCTCTGGTGAGTATAAACCTATCTTTATGGTTAGTATTTTACTTGAATGTCCAATATTAACTTTTTGAAAAACTTTCGCTGATAAAAATAATGTAATACTTTGCAGATATGATAGCTTTGTGAGGCCAGAGTAAATGACGACTCGCAGTCTTTTACTTGCATCCCACTTCAAATACCTGTGTAGCAAATACCTGTGTTTCAAAAAAGAAAAAAGAGAATTAGATCGCACATCCACAAACTTAGCTTTGATCTATAACTGCTTCTCAGCAAAATTAACATCGCTTCTCAGCGCAATAATTAGTGTACGGCCCCCCATACTGCATGCTATATAAGAGGCATTAGTGTACTATTTGATCAAAAGGCATACGCCCACTCACCGTGCCAAGGTTGCCTCTTGGAGTGGGACCTATTCTAAATTTGGCACGGCACAGCCTGGCAACCGCCGGCGCCACAGCTCCGCACCTGCAGACGGCGGGAACCAGCCACCAAACAGCACCCCTGCTGCCTGGCAATGCCACCCTGGCACCAGGTCCCACCAGCGCAGCACCACAGCAACAACAGTCGCCACACAGCACCGTGTGAACAGTTGTAAAAGCTCACATTGTTACCTGCTCTCAGAGACTCAGACTGAGGGCTGGTAGGTCACGTCACACTTATATTCAGGCTACTGCTAATCAAAAGCACCTGTACCGAATGGGAGGAGTGCTGATCCTGGACAGAATAATCATACATAATTCAAAAAAGAAAAAAGACACAATAAGATCGCACATCCACAAGCTTAGCTTTGATCTATAACTGCTTCTCAGCAAAATAAACACCTGTGTTTCCTGTCTCATGTTCCCCGCCAAGTGTCCATTTTTGGATGCAAAATCTCTAAATCACTCTGTCCTTCTTTGCTAAAGAAAAAAGGCAAAGTACATGCCTTATTTTATGATTTATTTAAAGGGGTTTCCCAGCTTTTTAACACTTTTCTGTTACTCCCCACCAGACCTGTGAAGGGAAGCCTGTTCCTTGACGGTTGGTTCTTGCTCATTCATTCTTGCTGCATTCCGATCCCTGCTTGTAAACTTCATACATGGACAGGGATCATGTGTGCCACTGCAGCCAATGACTAGCTGCAGTGGTACCGTGTTCCCCAAGCAGCACGCGACTCAGTGACAGAATGCTTAGGGGACACTTCACCGCTGCAGCCAGTCATTGGCAGCAGCAGAACATATTTTATTATTTATTTAGATTTTTCAGATTTCTGTTATTGGTGGATACATTTAGTTCCAGGCAGACTGTTACAAGATTTACTATAGTCACCTCCATCATTGTGATGCCCTGGTGTTGTTGCCTTATCACGTGTTACTAAATTTTCATGTCTGCATTATTATTATTACTTTTATTTAATAAAGCTTATTATATTTTTGTGGATATTTGTTGGATATACAGACTTGCTTGTTGATAAGTTAAGAGCTAAGCTGGCTGTGCATATTGGATCTTTGTCAGTCGAACTGACAATGTGTATGTGGACTCTACCCCAATGCATCATGTAGGACGAGATAAGGATTGGGCACGCTGGATTTTTACTGCCCCATTCCTTTGTTTTCAGGGGGTAAGCCGCTGCCAAAGCTGCTGCCATCCACTACATGTGCAGTGAGCTGAGCATGCCTATGTATGGGAGGATCTGGAGATGTAGCTGTCCTGCAAATAATCGTTCAGCTTACAGTTATGTGTATGCCTTGCTTAAGGATTGGTTCACACGTGGCAGGAGTTGGCAGAGCTCTCTGGATTCTGAATTGCCGGACATTACTGGAATGCCCACAGGCACCATTGACTATAATGGGGTCTGGTGGAGATCCGGCTGATACACAACAGACATACCGGGATTCGGCCGCACTAAAACTGTTGCGTGCAGGGAATAGAGAAGGCCTTGCAGTTCGCCCGGCGGTTGTTTCGCGGCAAACTTTGCGCGTTCACGATTCGCCAAACATGCAAACATATGGCGGTGTCCGCCGGCACCATATTCTTTTGCATTGCGCCGAACTTTGACCCATGACACATCCATCAGGTGGGACAGGACAACTAATTGAGATGTTTCAGCACATGGACACACCCCCACCCTATAAAAGAACCCGATCTGGCAGCCATTTTACATTCTGTGTTTTGTCAGTGTAGGGAGAGGTTGCTTTGTGGAGCAGGGACAGGTTGTTAGGGACACTAAACGCTAGCTAATAGGGCCCCAAAAGTCCTTTTAAGGACTGGTATAGGTATGCTATCGATAGGTGTGATATACTGAGGGGTGTGATATACTTATAATATACTTTCTAACATAGAAAGTACATTATAGTGCATTTGTGTTGTGCAGCAGTTGTGTGCGGTTCTGCTGCAATACTGCAGCAGGATAGAGGGACAAACGCTATTGGAACATCTAATTGCAACGGCTGCAATATACCTGTTGCCCCAAATAAACAGGGTGGTGTGATATAACTGTTGTGGCAAAAATAATATTGATTAAGGGGTTCAATATACCTGTTTCCACCAAATATTGATTGAGGGGTGCGATACACCTGCTTCCACAAAATACTGATTAAGGGGTGCGATATACCTGCTTCCACAAAATACTGATTAAGGGGTTTGATATACCTGTTTCCACCACATATTGATTGAGGCCTTCAATATACCTGCTTCCACAAAATACTGATTAAGGGATTTGATATACCTGCTTCCACAAAATACTGATTAAAGGGTTCGACATATCTGTTTCCACCAAATATTGATTGAGGCCTGCGATATACCTGCTTCAAAAAAATACAGATTAAGGGGTTCGATATACCTGTTTCCACCAAATATTGATTGAGGGGTGTGATATTCCTGCTTCCACATAATACTAATTAAGGGGTTCGATATACCTGTTTCCACAAAATATTGATTGAGGCCTGCGATATACCTGCTTCAACAAAATACTGATTAAGGGGTTCGATATACCTGTTTCCACAAAATATTGATTGAGTCCTGCGATATACCTGCTTCCACAAATGCTGCTCTTCTCTAGGAACTTAGGCACAGGGTCATTTTGAAAATGACAGGCAGAGGAAGAGGCAGGCCGTTCCGCAGGGGTGGTAGGGGTCGGGCAGGTGCACCAGGCCAGAGCCTAAGTGGGAAGTTGGAGAAGGCACGTGCGATTACTTCAAAGGGCACACCAGAGTTGGTTGAGTGGCTCACTCAGCCTTCCGCTTCTGCACCCTCCTCCTCCTCTGTATCTGCACACTCCTCACTCTCTGCTGTGTGCACCCCCAAATATACCACCACCATAGCCCCTCCACTCGAGTCAGAGTAATTATTTTACCATCAATTTCCAGACCTTACCGATGCATAGCCATTCTTGACATCGGAAGAGGAAGAGGAGGTAGCAACCGCCGCCACGCAGAGGTCTGACGATAGTACCCAGATCAGCCCAAGGAGGGTGGTCCCCGCTGTTGCTGCCTACTCCAAGATCTCAAATGTCAGTGGTGGTGAAGGTGACGATGATGACGTGTCGATGGACACCACATGGGTACCCACAAGAGAGGAAGAGGAGGGGAGTTCAGAGGGTGAGACAGAGCAGCAGAGAGAGCTTGCAGGGCACAGGAGGCAAAAAGCAGACTGCAAATGTATCTGGAGCGAGCCATCCACCATGCACGGTCACTTCTGCCGCTCCCAGGACGCCGGCACATGGCTCCACAGTGTGGCCTTTTTTTAACGTGTCAGCTGCTGACAATAGTGTTGCCATCTGCAGCCTGTGCTGTCAACTCATAAGTCGCGGTAAGCCCAACACTCACCTTGGGATGACTGCCTTAAGAAGGCACCTGGCCTCCCATCACCGAGCCCAGTGGGAGCAACGCCATCAGAACCCACAAAGCCACACTCCCGGAGCTCCACATCCTGCCTCTTCTCCTCTCTCCTCCCATTTGTCCTCCACTCCACCTTCCACCGTGCCGTCGTCGCGTTCATCTGGCAGAAGGCAGACTTCCATGGCCCAAGTGTTCGAACGTGAAAAGTTGATGACACCGGATAACCCTCTTGCCCAACGGCTGACCGCTGGCTTGTCAGAACTGCTAGCCCGCTAACTACTGCCATATAAACTGGTGAAGGCCTTTAGAAAATTTGTGGCCATTGGCACACCGCAATGGAAGGTCCCCGGAAGGAAATATTTCTCCCAGAAGGGCATCCCAGAGCTATATGGTCACGTTCAGCAGTAAGTGAATATATCTCTGGCACACAGTGTCGGTGCCAAGATACATCTGACCACAGACATGTGGTCTAGCAAACACGGGCAGGGAAGGTACATAACCTTTACTGCCCACTGGGTGAACCTTCTAACGGCAGTCAAGCATGTAACCCGAGGCTCCCATATGGATTTGGTGTTACCGCCAAGGATTGCATGCAGGCCTGTCTCTTCTTCTACTCCTCCTACTCCATCCTCCGTCTCCTCCTCGGCTGACTCCTCCTTTTCCACTGGTACCGCCTCTTCCGCTGCGCACCCCAAGCTCCCCAGAACCTATTCGACGTCCCAGGTGAGACGTTGCCATGCTGTGCTGTGGTTGTTGTGCCTGGAAAACAAGAGCCCCACCGATTCTGCACGGCTTTCAGCTCTGTGGTCACAGGCCTATCAATGGCTAACCCCGCTCAATTTGACAGTTGGTAAAGTGGTGTGCGACAACGGTGTAAATGTGCTGAGTGCGCTGAAACAGGGAAAAATGACACAGGTGCCGCGCATGGCACACATCCTGAACTTAGTCGTGGAACGATTTGTTGCCAAATACCCCTGGGTCCAGGACGTCTTGTGGCAGGCCAGGAAAATCTCTGGCCATTTTAGAAGATCTTACATGGCCATAGCTTGCATTGCTGACATTTTGCGGTGACACCACTTGCCCGTCAGACATCTGATTTGTGACAGCCTGACGCACTGGAACTCCACCCTGTATATGCTTAATAGGCTGCTCCAGCTGCAACGTGCCGTTAATGACTACCTGTACAAACTCTGTAGCAGGACAGGTTATAGGGAGCTTGGTTTCTTTTCACTGCGCATCACATGCAGACTTCTGTGGCCATCAGTGACATCGTACCTTACACCTTCTTTCTGGAGCGTGCATTGAGTCGTGTCATTGATCAAGCCGTCGAGGAGCAGGAGCTGGAAGATGAGGAAGTCGCAATGCTGAATGAATTCCCAGGGAGGGCTACTCCATCTGAGACAATTCAGCAGGAGTCTGAAGAGGAGTCAGAGGAGGATGGTGGCTGGGGGAAGGAGGAGCAAGAAGAGCAGGCTTTGAGGGGTACTTTAAACTTTTCGGGGATCCCTGGTGTTGTCCGTGGCTGGGGGGAGGAGACCAAGGATGACATTCTCCTGGGTGATGAGCAGGAGACAGGGCGCTCCACCGCTTCCAATTTAGTGCAAATGGGGGCCTTCATGCTCCAGTGTTTGAAAAGGGCCCCCCGTATAAAAAGCATAAAGGGCAAGGACCTGTACTTGGTGGCAACGTACTTATACCGCCCGGTACAAAGGGCTGGCAATAGGGCTGGCAGAATGCAGCATTTCCAAGCCTTACTGCGAGAGATGCTGCATTCTGCTGTTGCGGGTGCTGGCAGAGGAATTTCCACCCACAGTGAAACAGGTGCGGGTACCAATCCTCGTGAACCTTGCAGCTAACCCATCGACAGCTGCCCTCCGGATCCAGCCTCAGGGAAGGCCTAGACCGACAGGTGTCTGACTAGATCGGGTTAACGGCCGATGTGGACGCTCTGAGAACCAGGGAACCCTGACCTATTGCCATGTGACTCTTGGCTTGCTTCACATTTCTAAAAATGAATGAGGCAGGTTTCTCTGAGGAATTCAACACCTGTGACGACTACGTGTAATTGAATTTTCTCATGCCAGCCCACACATATCCGCCAGTACCCAGACAAAGAATGGTCCTTTTTTAATGTATATACAGCTGCATAAATGATAGGATCCTGGAATTTAATATGGAAGGATCCGCATGGGATTTTGATCATGGCAAGGTCATTAGGTGAGGTTTTGGCGGGAGATTTTCCCGCCAAAAGTGGTGGCCAGGGTGGCTAAATTTAGCCAGTGTTACTGGGGGAGATGGATTGGCTAGTTAGGGCACCTATAGATGATGGTTGCTGGGCAGATTAATTGTTGATGCCCAGCAACAGTTAGGGCATTGGTTGTTGATTTATGGGGATGGGGTCTCTCTATGTATATATTGCGGTGGCTGTCAGTGATCCAGCTGTCAGCCAAACCGCAAGTCTGGAGCTGCACTCTGCCTGTCTGTCCCTGTGAGGATTCGCCTGCTTCCTGCGTTCCTGCCAGCCGTACCTGATGGATGGTTTCATCGCTGCCCTGTGGAGCCGTGCTGTGGAGGAAGGAGCGTCTGCCTGGTTTAAAGCGTGCCTGTCGGACCTTTCGCCTGCCTTCCCGGAGTTGCCTGGAGCTGGAGGAGCCTCTTGCGGTGATGGACCGGAGCCTGTGGACCCTGCTGCTGTCTTGCCTGCGCTGCGCTCTTCTCAGCGTGAGAGGAGGCAGCGCACCCGTTTTTCACCTTCTCCATCTAGGTCCTCTGCTGAGCGGCGGCGTCCAGAGAAGCGGCAGGCATCGGAGTCCAGACCCGGAAGTAGCGGCGCGGGCGTGATGTCACTTCCGGTGGTGCAGCAGCCTTCTGTGTCCCCCGGGAACTTTGATGGGACTGATGGTTCCGGCGGTTATTTGCTTCCTGGGTGCCCTCCGGTGGACGTTCAAGGAATTTCTTCTTTTCGTCGCAGAAGTGGGAAGAGGTCCAGGACTCGCGGACAGCAGGTGCAGCGTCCAGCTCTGCGGCTCCACTCCGGTGTTGAGCCGCGGGCGGATGCGCGCCAGGAAGATACCTCTTTGCCACCAGGAGTGTCATCGCTTTCCCCTCCTCGCAGGACTGAGGCTTCGTCTGATGGTGAGTGCCTTAGTGGCTTGGCTCCGGTACTTACCTCCTTGTCCTCTGTCCTCTCCTCTCTTCAAGCTATGATCCCCGCTGTCCCTCTATCTGCCGTTCCGTCTGCCGTTGCGGATGATGTTACATCTGCTTGGCGGTCGGTCGGGCAGAGGGATGAGCAGAATTCTGACAGCGAAGGTTCCCTCCCTCTTCCGTTATTTTGTAAGCGGAAGGGGGTAGCGGAGACCTGTTACAAGGAGGCTCTCCCTTGTGAGATGTCCCCCTTAGGTTTTCATTTGCCTGTCTCTGTTAAAGAAAAAATTTGGCGTAATGAATTTGTTGATATTTTATCTCTTTTGCCTGCGTCTAAGGATTTTGTAATTAAATTGACAACTGTTTCTCAGCCGTCTGCTTTGAGGAAGGGCACTTGCTTTGCGTTCAATGAGTCGCAGTGTCGATGGCCTTCCTCATGCAGATATCGGCATGAGTGTACATTTTGCGGAGGCAGCCACCCCATGGTGCGTTGCTTCAAGAAAGCAAATCTGCCCTCTCAGCCATCCGCAAGGGAATATGTTTCAAAGAGCCTGGACGCCAGTAAGGGTAGCGAGCATGGGTCCGTGGTTAGAGCAGTATCCAAACCGCATGATGGCGGAGTTACTTCTTAAGGGTTTTTCTGTAGGTTTTATTTTGCCTTCATTTTCAGGTTCTGGTTGTGAATGGGTTAATAACCTATCTTCAGTTAACCATTTCCCGTCTGTGGTGCGTGCGAAATTGATGAAGGAGCTGGAGGCGGATAGGATTTCAGGTCCTTTCTCTTCCCCTCCTTTTGTTAATTTTCGTCTCTCACCTTTGGGTATTGTACCTAAGAAGGAACCGAATGCCTTTCGCTTGATTCATCATTTATCTTTCCCTTATGGGGCATCTTTAAATGATGAGATCGATAAGGCCTTGTGTTCCGTTAAGTATGCAACCTTTGACGCTGCAGTGGATATGGTCCGCTCGTTCGGTCAGGGCGCTTTAATGGCAAAGGCCGACATTCAGTCGGCTTTTCGCTTATTACCTGTTCACCCGTCTTGTTTTAATTCTCTGGGTTTTCAGTTTCAGGGTTTGTTTTATTTTGATAGATGTTTACCTATGGGTTGTTCTGTGTCTTGTTTTTATTTTGAAGCTTTTTCCTCTTTTATTGAATGGGTTGTGTCTGTTCGGTGCATGAAAGGCGCTGTGACGCATTATCTAGATGATTTTTTGTTTATAGGTCCAGTTGATTCCCCAGTTTGTTCTGATTTGTTGGGTTCGTTTTTTCAGGTTTGTTCGGAGTTTGGTGTGCCTTTGTCTGCGGAGAAGACTGTTTATACTGTTAATTGTTTAGAGTATTTAGGTATTACTATTGATTCAGTGAAGGGTGAGTTTCGTCTTCCCCAGGAGAAGGTATTTAGAATTTGTTCTGTGATTTCAGATCTTTTGAGTAGGAGGAAAGCTACGGTTAAGGAGATTCAGTCATTATTGGGTCTTTTGGCTTTCGCATCTAGAGTCATGCCGATGGGTCGGGTTTTTTGTCGTCGGCTAGCGGCTTTAATTGCAGGCATTCGGAATCCGGTTTTTTATGTTCGGTTGTGTAGGGATAGTAAGGATGATTTGGTAATTTGGTTGGAATTTTTTAGGAATTATAATGGTCGTTCTTTTTGGCAGGATCAGTTTGTGTTTGCCCCCTCTTTGAAGCTATTCACGGATGCAGCAGGGGCCTCTGGTTTTGGGGCCTTCTGGAATGGGCACTGGTGCGCGGCTGCGTGGCATTCATCTTGGGTGGATAATGGGGTAACAAAGAATATAGTGGTTTTGGAATTGTTCCTTGTTATTGTGGCTCTGGTTTTATGGGGTAGGTTTTTTGCTAATAAAAGGATCTTTCTACACACAGATAATAAGGGGGTGTTGTTTGCGGTTAATTGCTTGTCCTCAAAGTGTCCTTTAGTGGTAAAGCTGTTACGCCATTTAGTTTTGCTTTGTTTGCAGTTGAATATTTGGATAAAGGCGCGCCATATTCCAGGTATAGATAATTCTATTGCTGATGCTTTGTCTCGGTTTCAGTTTCAGAGATTTCGCTCATTGACGGCGGGGGCCGATTTGGAAGGGGAAGTGTGCCCTCCACATCTGTGGAATCTGATCTGGTCCTAGGGATGTCGTATCTTCAGTCGTCAGTAGCCCCAGCGACGTGGTCAGACTATGTCCGTTCGTGGAGTCGTTGGTGTCGTTTTGTGGAAGGTAGAGGTGGGTCTCCCTTTGTGAGTAATGAGGTTTCAGCGTTAGCATTTTGTCTGTCTCTCTTTAGGATTAGGTTAGCTCATGCCACGGTAGTTAGGATCTTGTCCGGTGTTTCATTTTTTCTTAGGATTCTGGGGGTTCCTTCTTTTCTGGAATTTTTTATGGTGAAACAGATGTTGAAGGGTTATAAGGGGGGTAATTGTTCTTCTGACAGCAGGTGTCCTATCTCCCCTGATTTATTGGTTGCTTTGTGTGAAGCTACAGCTGTGGTTTGTATCAGTGATTATGAGTCTCTGCTTTTTTCTACTGTATTTTTGTGCATGTTTTTTGGGGCTTTCAGGATAAGCGAGCTGTTGCCAAAGAGCGGCACGTCTGGCTTAGGGTTGTTGCTAGCTAATGTGCACGTTCATGCTAACTATGTTTTATTTTTCCTTCCTACTACTAAGACGGATCAGTCTGGACAAGGTTCTTGGATTCGGGTGGGTAGGGTCAGGTCAGGTGATCTCTGCCCGGTGAGTATGCTAATGCATTTTTGAGAGTGCAGACCAGTCGGTGGTTCTTTGTTTTTTGTTCATCAGGATTTTTTTTTTTTTTCCCCTTTAACACAGTACCAGTTTCGGAGGGTTTTGTGTAAGTGTCTTACTGTATTGGGTTTGGAAGATTTTCGGTTTACTTCTCATTCCTTTAGGATCGGGGCCGCATCCACAGCAGCTCAATTTGGTTCGGGCGCTTCTGTGATTAAGAGGATTGGGAGATGGTCCTCCAATCGCTTTAAGATGTATGTTCGTCCGTTTCCCGATGCCCTCTAATGTTGTTTGTCTTCTCAGGTTTCCAAGGCATCACCGTATGGATCGTCGGCCATTCTTTCGTTCACTGGGCCCAGCGAAGAGCTTCAGGAAGGTCGTACGGTGATAACTTGTCTTGGTCTACAGATGATGTTAGAGTCCATTGGAATGGTGTCAGAGGACTGCGCTGGGAGGGTATTATTGATGTAATTTTGGAAATGTGTTCGTTGTATCCGGACCCTGATATTATTATTCTTCATGTTGGTGGCAATGATGTGGGGAAGCTTGGGACCATGGAGTTAGCTTTCAGCATGAAGCGTACTTTGGTTCGGATGCGGCGATTGTTTCCGGTGTCACGTTTAGTTTTTTCAGAGATGGTTCCGCGGCTAGTATGGCTGTCTTGTGCGAGTCTGAAATATCTGGACAGGATTAGGATTCGCATCAACAGAGTCATGGCAAAATTTATGCCCTTGGTTTGGGGTTTTTCATATCGACACGTGGACTTGGAGGGAGGTTTGCCCGGCCTGTATTTCTCTGATGGTGTTCATCTATCGGCCATTGGTCTTGACATTTTTAATTTGGGCTTTCAGGCTATGATAGAAGCAGCTATGGGTGGGGGGGGGGGCCCATGCCTCCTGCTTAGTCGGTCTGGTCCGGTGGGTAAAGTCGCTCACTGGAATGGTGAGCGGACTAGTTATTTGGGTATTTAGGCCGAGCTTATGGCTGGTCTAAACTATGGTATTAAGCTGGATGGTCCGAGCTTATGGCTGGACCGTTATGTGGTTATAAAGGTTATATTGGTACATGGTTTAATGTTTATTTGGTTTAAGCTGTTCTTTAATAAAGCTGGTCGTGGCCAAAATCTTCCACCATATAAAGGTGTCCACGTGTCTTATTTATTTATTTTAGTTGTATTGATAAGATGATTGGATGCGGGTTTTGTATGCTCTATAATCCCAAGGCCTTTTCTGTCAGGTGAATGCCTCATTTTGGAGGCCTGTACTGGCCTACAGTAACCTTTTTATCCAGTGATCGCCTAATTTACCTCCAGCCACATAATCACAAGTTCTTTTCTGTCAGGCAAATGCCAAATTTTTGGGGCCTGTACTGGCCTACAGTAAAAATTTTATCCAGTGACCGCCTAATGTACCTCCAGCCACAAAATCACTAGTTCTTTTCTGTCAGGTTAATGCCTCGTTTTTGGGGCCTGTAAATAAGTTTTTCAGAAACAGCACACCGATGTAGTTTGTTATTCAACCTTTATTTACCAGTGGTACATTCTCTAATTATTTTATGACATTTATTGCTATCTGCAACGTTTCGGGCCCATTCGGTGCCCTTTGTCAAGCTATAAATGCAAAAATAGACACAGAACAATATAATTAAAAACAGAAGGAAAAAATTCATATATACATCAATAGGAGTTCATCTATATACATATATCTCAAAACACATGAAACATATCATATTATTGCTCCTTAATAGATGGGAATTTCATCCGTGATTCAATAAATCATTCATAATTCATATCCTTCAAAGGATTGTAGCTCATATGTGAGTGCATATCAATTACATGCATGATTCATGCTTTGATGGTAGACACCGCTGTAAATGGTGGCTCCTCTATGCAGCAACAGATGCATGAGGCCCAGGTGTGGTTTCACATTAAATAAGGAGAAGAGCGGTGGAATCCTAGCATCAAAAGGGGACATCAATAGGGACGCGTGTTTGACAAATGTCGATCAAACTTATGATTCTACATTGATTTGAATGGTCTGTTTCAAGGTGGGCATCGTTGTGGACAACTGTCCTTCATGGTTAGGCCTCTTTCACACTTGCGTTGTCCGGATCCGGCGTGTACTCCACTTGCCGGAATTACACTCCGGATCCGGAAAAACGCAAGTGTACTGAAAGCATTTGAAGACGGAACCGTCTTCCAAATGCGTTCAGTGTTACTATGGCACCCAGGACGCTATTAAAGTCCTGGTTGCCATAGTAGGAGCGGGGAGCGGGGGAGCGGTATACTTACAGTCCGTGCGGCTCCCGGGGCGCTCCAGAATGACGTCAGAGCGCCCCATGCGCATGGATGACGTGATCCATGCGATCACATGATCCATGAGCTTGGGGCGCCCTGACGTCACTCTGGAGCGCCCGGGGAGCCGCACGGAAGGTAAGTACACTGCTCCCCGCTCCCCACTACACTTTACCATGGCTGCCAGGACTTTAGCGTCCCGGCAGCCATGGTAACCACTCTGAAAAAGCTAAATGTCGGATGCGGCAATGCGCCGAAACGACGTTTAGCTTAAGGCCGGATCCGGATCAATGCCTTTCAATGGGCATTAATTCCGGATCCGGCCTTGCGGCAAGTCTTCCGGATTTTTGGCCGGAGCAAAAAGCGCAGCATGCTGCGGTATTTTCTCCGGCCAAAAAACGTTCCGTTCCGGAACTGAAGACATCCTGATGCATCCTGAACGGATTTCTCTCCATTCAGAATGCATTAGGATTCTTCCGGCATAGAGCCCCGACGACGGAACTCTATGCCGGAAGACAAGAACGCAAGTGTGAAAGAGCCCTTAGACATATACATGAGGTGCCCGCATACATCAATTCATTAAAAAGGAGGGGGGGGTGTTTATTTTGCATCAGTATCAAAACTAACATGATTAGAATCAAATTCATGAGAAGTCACAATTCACAATTCATGAGAGATAAGGCATGATTAGAAGACAACATGATTGAAGCATAGTTTAAATAGAACATGATTAGAGCAGGGGATACACAAAGCCTAATTTGGGTGAAGGGATTCATGGAAAGCAGCAATAGTGGCAGGTTAAATTCATGATAATTGTACAGTGTAAGCTAGCCAGGGTGACCGTCCATAGTTATAGGGAGCGCCCAGGTTGTGTGATCACACACTACACCCTTGTAAACACCCTGGGGAGGCAGATAGTGTACACAATCCAATGCAATGTAAGAGGGCAAAAACCTGTGGCACGAGCGAGGACCGTAGAAACCTCTCAGTAGTGCCTGTCATCTATTTGTAGCGCATGGTAAGCGAACATACAGTAAGTAGTGTGTTCCTGTAAACTGACCTACTCTGGAACAAAGTAACGTACCTGGATGGCCGGTCTGTATGTTTCCACGGCGTGCGGTGACTGCGGTGCACGCCGTGGTGTATTTATTCAGAGGCCAGGTCGGATATCCGGCCGTTGCCGGCATGTGGGGGGTGGGTCCGTGTGATGTGGCCCCCCCCGTGGGGGAGGAGCGAGCGGGTTTCAGGCTAGTGAACACCCGGCGCATGCGCAATACTGCACTGTGTCTCCGCGGCGCCATCTTGGTTCCTGGCACTTGGATGGGAAAGCGTGGGTGGCGCATGTCAGGCACTGTCATGGGGTTCCTGTTATAATTTTGGAACTCAGACAAAAAGAGGGGCTAGATCAACTATGATAGGGATGTATGGATGAGACTTCACGTGGGTACACATAATTTTGGCAAAACGGTCAGTGTGAGGCGCAGTTCTCTGAGGTGCCACAGGTTTTTGCATATCAGACATATACATTTTCAATCTATAACTACATCTATAGGCATACTATACCCAAAAGTAGTGATATATAAGTTGGACTATGGAGGTCTATAGTGGACGTTCTATGTGGGCCCATAGGGATGCGTGGTGGGTGAAGATCCTATTAGAAAGAAATATGAAAAAGGCATAAGAGATAATTATTCATGGAAATAAGCCAATTTAAGCATATTTATAATCCTTGTTTAGACCTCCTGGGCCCAACGTCCCCAGACGGCGGATCCATTGCATCTCTCTCAAGTGTAACATCTCATCACGATTCCCCCCTCTCCTAGGGGTGGGGACCCAATCAATTACCTGGAAACGTAGTTGGCTGGGCGTGTGTTTGTATTCCTGAAAATGTTGTACTAAGGGGGCTTCTTTCTTGTTGGTGCGGATGTTGGACTTGTGTTGACTAATCCTGTCTTTTATTTTTTGTGTGGTCTCGCCCACATATCCCAGGCCGCAAGGGCATTTAATGAGATAAATGACATAATTTGTCATACATGAGAAGTGGCCCTTAATATAGCACTTTTTCCCTGATGAGGGGTGAGTGAAGGAGTTACCCTTTGTGACATTGCCACACTGCGCACACCCCAAACAAGGGTAGGTGCCCAGGTTGGGGGATCCCGTGATGGTGCGTTGTGCATCCATTTTTGCGGATCCAAGATCGGATCTCACTAACTGATCACGGATGATGGGTGGGCGTTTGTAGGACATCAGGGGTTTGGAGTGGAAAATGCTGGGAATACTCCTTTGTAGGATCTGCCAATGTTTGTATATAATTCTTTTGATAGAGGTACTCCAGGTGGAGTAGGTTGTTACACAGGGAATTCTACCGTCCTGTTTGGTACTGAATTTGGTTTTAGGTTTTAGTAGGTCATCTCTCTTTGTGTCACTAACACGCTCCGCGTGACTTTTCAGTATTTGTGCTGGAAAGCCACGAACTGCGAATTTATGATTCATTTCTGTGAGTCTTCTTTCCGCAGTTGTGGGGTTAGAGACAATTCTTTTTACCCTCATTAGTTGTGAAAGTGGAAGTGAGTTAATTAAACCTGGTGGGTGGTAACTTTCGTATAATAAGAGGGAATTTCTGTCTGTGGGTTTTGTGAACAGATCATAATGTAGGTGGCTATTCTCTACCTGGAGGAGGACGTAGAGGAACGGAATTCCAGTTTGGCTAGTCTCAAAGGAGAGAGCAATGGATCCCACCGCTGCGTTCAAGTCCCCATGGAAGCTCTGTAGGTCTTCTGGTGATCCCGGCCACAAACAGAAAATATCATCAATATAGCGTAACCAAATTTTAACACATTTGTCGAATAGTGGGTGGGTGTAAACAAATTGTTCCTCAAAGGCATTCATATAAATAACCGCGAATGTCGGTGCCACATTGCATCCCATTGCGGTCCCTGCTATCTGTAGAAAAAAGTCGTCTTCAAACAAAAAATAGTTATTTTTCAAAACAAATTTCAATAGGTCCTGAATAAACAGGTTTTCCTTGGGTGAGTATTCCTGGTGTTGAGCCAGGACCTCCATGACAGTCCGAATACCATCTTCCATGGGAATGTTAGTATATAAACTAGAGACATGCATGGTAACCAGAATAGAGTCAGTTCCGTGGATGTCCAGACCTTTAGTCTTATTAATAAAGTCTGTGGTATCCAGAATGAAAGATTTCCCTAACTGGGCATAAGGGCGTAACAGTTTGTCTAAAAGGATGGCAGCTGGCTGAAAGACGGAATCGCATCCTGATACTATGGGACGGCCTGTTTTTTTTTTTGATTTTTATGGATCAAGATATAAAGTACAGGGGTTCTAGGGTGTTCGATCATAAGGAATTTGGCTAATTTGTCTGAGATTATTTTTTCCCTTTGTGCTTGTGATATTAGGTTGCCTAGAGTTGTTTTTATCTCGACTATTGGATCATAATTGATGCGTTGATAGGTATTTCTATCGTCAAGCTGTCTAAGGATCTCTCCCCTATAATCCTCTCTGTTTAAGATCACTATTCCTGAGCCCTTGTCTGCCGGTTTGATAATTATTTCCTTGTTCTGTCTAAGGTTGTTAAGTGCCCTTTGTTCTGACTTACTAAGATTGTGTCTCACCTTTATGGATGTTCCCTTTTTCTCCAATTCCAGTAGGTCAGCTTTAACGAATGAAATGTAGGTCTCCACGGCATCATGGTCATGTGGTGGTTCAAAGGTGCTCTTTGGTTCGCATTTCTGAATTCTTGAGTTAAAGATACTCAGAGTTGAGGTTGGATCTGTGATGGCCCATGTTGGGTTGTCCAATTTAATGTGTGCTTTCAGCCGGAGTAAACGGTAGAACTTAGCCATTTCTTGGTCCAAGGTGAAAGGGTTGGTATGGTTTGTACTGGCGAATCCAAGTCCCTTGTTCAGGACCATAGTTGTGATTGGGTCCAGTATGGTGTTGGATAGGTTCACCACCAAGTTGGATGGCTCTTTAATCGAAGGTTCTCTGTTGCCGTCTACCTGCTCCTGTTGCTGGATCTGGTCTGTATTGGATCTCGTCTGTATGAGTTGGGATTGGAGGTGTCTCTTCCGGTGTTTCCTCCCAGACCTCCTCGGCGTCTTCCTCTGCGTGGCCGGGTATCCTCTAAAAAATCGGTGTCACTGGTGTTGGAGGATCCGGAGGCTCTTGACCGTGCCCGTTGGTGTGTTGTTTGGTTTCTTTGGGGGATTCTATAGACGTATCCGGACTCGTAATCTTGACTATCTCTCAGGAATTTCGTACGTTTTCTGTCCTCCAAGTTTCTTTTGAAGAAGTTGATCTTCTGGGTCAAATTGGTTCTGATATTGGTACTTTCTTCGGGTCCTATGTTGTTAAATAGGGAGTTTTCTAGTACAGTGATTTCTTCTTTCGTCTTCTTTCGGTCGGCTCGTTCCAAGATCAATAAGATGATGTCGAAAGATGCCTTATTTAGGATTTTTTCGAAGTTATGACAAAACTCTGGGTCCTCTGCGAACAATGTTGGACGTAGGTTGCATCTCAATCCTCTGGGGATGCGTCTGGTTCTGTAATATTCTGCCAAAGTGACAGCGTGGAGTTCCAATGCGGTCACCTTTTTAAGTGATTTCTCCAGGGTTGAGACTGATGCATTTGGCCCTGAATTGGTCAGGAATTCATTCGATGCCGTCACGCTTGCGGTGATCCTCAGGGCATCTTCGTCTGTGTAGGAGAAAGTACCACTGGTATCTCGTTGAATGTGAGGGAGAGACATCAAAACAAAGTGATGCGTCGTCAGCCTGGGACGGTGACACGAGGTATCTTGAGTGGATCAAAATCTTCTTAGTTGTAGTGACACCTCAGCACACGTCTAAATTGAACTGCTTTTGTGGGTGCTCGTCTCCTGTTAACCTCCTTCCACCCGCGGAGTGAGATTATAGCTTTAAATAGGTTTTTCAGAAACAGCACACCGATGTAGTTTGTTATTCAACCTTTATTTACCAGTGGTACATTCTCAAATTATTTTATGACATTTATTGCTACCTGCAACGTTTCGGGCCCATTCGGTGCCCTTTGTCAAGCTATAAATGAAAAAATAGACACAGAACAATATAATTAAAAACAGAAGGAAAAAATTCATATATACATCAATAGGAGTTCATATATATACATATATCTCAATACACATGAAACATATCATATTATTGCTCCTTAACCACCTCAGCCCCCAGTGCTTAAACACCCTGAAAGACCAGGCCACTTTTTACACTTCTGACCTACACTACTTTCACCGTTTATTGCTCGGTCATGCAACTTACCACCCAAATGAATTTTACCTCCTTTTCTTCTCACTAATAGAGCTTTCATTTGGTGGTATTTCATTGCTGCTGACATTTTTACTTTTTTTGTTATTAATCGAAATTTAACGATTTTTTTGCAAAAAAATGACATTTTTCACTTTCAGTAGTAAAATTTTGCAAAAAAAACGACATCCATATAGAAATTTTGCTCTAAATTTATAGTTCTACATGTCTTTGATAAAAAAAAAATGTTTGGGTAAAAAAAAAATGGTTTGGGTAAAAGTTATAGCGTTTACAAACTATGGTACAAAAATGTGAATTTCCGCTTTTTGAAGCAGCTCTGACTTTCTGAGCACCTGTCATGTTTCCTGAGGTTCTACAATGCCCAGACAGTACAAACACCCCACAAATGACCCCATTTCTGAAAGTACACACCCTAAGGTATTCGCTGATGGGCATAGTGAGTTCATAGAACTTTTTATTTTTTGTCACAAGTTAGCGGAAAATTATGATTTTTTTTTTTTTTTTTTTTCTTACAAAGTCTCATATTCCACTAACTTGTGACAAAAAATAAAAAGTTTTATGAACTCACTATGCCCATCAGCGAATACCTTGGGGTCTCTTCTTTCCAAAATGGGGTCACTTGTGGGGTAGTTATACTGCCCTGGCATTCTAGGGGCCCAAATGTGTGGTAAGGAGTTTGAAATCAAATTCTGTAAAAAATGACCTGTGAAATCCGAAAGGTGCTCTTTGGAATATGGGCCCCTTTGCCCACCTAGGCTGCAAAAAAGTGTCACACATCTGGTATCTCCGTACTCAGGAGAAGGTGGGGAATGTGTTTTGGGGTGTCATTTTATATATACCCATGCTGGGTGAGAGAAATATCTTGGCAAAAGACAACTTTTCCCATTTTTTTATACAAAGTTGTCATTTGACCAAGATATTTATCTCACCCAGCATGGGTATATGTAAAAAGACACCCCAAAACACATTCCTCAACTTCTCCTGAGTACGGGGATACCAGATGTGTGACACTTTTTTGCAGCCTAGGTGGGCAAAGGGGCCCATATTCCAAAGAGCACCTTTCGGATTTCACTCCTCATTTTTTCCTGAATTTGATTTCAAACTCCTTACCACACATTTGGGCCCCTAGAATACCAGGGCAGTATAACTACCCCACAAGTGACCCCATTTTGGAAATAAGACACCCCAAGGTATTCCGTGAGGGGCATGGCGAGTTCCTAGAATTTTTTATTTTTTGTCACAAGTTAGTGGAAAATGATGATTTTTTTTTTAATTTTTTTTTTCATACAAAGTCTCATATTCCACAAACTTGTGACAAAAAATAAAAACTTCCATGAACTCACTATGCCCATCAGCGAATACCTTGGGGTCTCTTCTTTCCAAAATGGGGTCACTTGTGGGGTAGTTATACTGCCCTGGCATTCTAGGGGCCCAAATGTGTGGTAAGTAGGTAAATGACCTGTGAAATCCGAAAGGTGCTCTTTGGAATGTGGGCCCCTTTGCCCACCTAGGCTGCAAAAAAGTGTCACACATCTGGTATCTCTGTATTCAGGAGAAGTTGAGGAATGTGTTTTGGGGTGTCTTTTTACATATACCCATGCTGGGTGAGATAAATATCTTGGTCAAATGCCAACTTTGTATAAAAAAATGGGAAAAGTTGTCTTTTGCCAAGATATTTCTCTCACCCAGCATGGGTATATGTAAAATGACACCCCAAAACACATTCCCCAACTTCTCCCGATTACGGAGATACCAGATGTGTGACACTTTTTTGCAGCCTAGGTGGGCAAAGGGGCCCATATTCAAAAGAGCACCTTTCGGATTTCACAGGTCATTTTTTACAGAATTTGATTTCAAACTCCTTACCACACATTTGGGCCCCTAGAATGCCAGGGCAGTATAACTACCCCAAAAGTGACCCCATTTTGGAAAGAAGAGACCCCAAGGTATTCGCTGATGGGCATAGTGAGTTCATGGAACTTTTTATTTTTTGTCACAAGTTAGTGGAATATGAGACTTTGTATGAAAAAAAAAATAAAAAAAAAAATAAGCATTTTCCACTAACTTGTGACAAAAAATAAAAAATTCTAGGAACTCGCCATGCCCCTCACGGAATACCTTGGGGTGTCTTCTTTCCAAAATGGGGTCACTTGTGGGGTAGTTATACTGCCCTGGCATTTTCCAGGGGCCCTAATGTGTGGTAAGTAGGTAAATGACCTGTGAAATCCTAAAGGTGCTCTTTGGAATATGGGCCCCTTTGCCCACCTAGGCTGCAAAAAAGTGTCACACATGTGGTATCGCCGTATTCAGGAGAAGTTGGGGAATGTGTTTTGGGGTGTCATTTTACATATACCCATGCTGGGTGAGAGAAATATCTTGGCAAAAGACAACTTTTCCCATTTTTTTATACAAAGTTGGCATTTGACCAAGATATTTCTCTCACCCAGCATGGGTATATGTAAAATGACACCCAAAAACACATTCCCCAACTTCTCCTGAGTACGGCGATACCAGATGTGTGACACTTTTTTGCAGCCTAGATGCGCAAAGGTGCCCAAATTCCTTTTAGGAGGGCATTTTTAGACATTTGGATACCAGACTTCTTCTCACGCTTTGGGGCCCCTAGAATGCCAGAGCAGTATAAATACCCCACATGTGACCCCATTTTGGAAAGAAGACACCCCAAGGTATTCAATGAGGGGCATGGCGAGTTCATAGAAATTTTTTTTTTTTGGCACAAGTTAGCGGAAATTGATATTTTTAATTTTTTTCTCACAAAGTCTCCCGTTCCGCTAACTTGGGACAAAAAATTCAATCTTTCATGGACTCAATATGCCCCTCACGGAATACCTGGGGGTGTCTTCTTTCCGAAATGGGGTCACATGTGGGGTATTTATACTGCCCTGGCATTCTAGGGGCCCTAAAGCGTGAGAAGAAGTCTGGAATATAAATGTCTAAAAAATTTTACGCATTTGGATTCCGTGAGGGGTATGGTGAGTTCATGTGAGATTTTATTTTTTGACACAAGTTAGTGGAATATGAGACTTTGTAAGAAAAAAAAAAAAAAATTCTGCTAACTTGGGCCAAAAAAATATCCGAATGGAGCCTTACAGAGGGGGGGATCAATGACAGGGGGGTGATCAATGACAGGGGGGGTGATCAATGACAGGGGGGTTGATCAATGACAGGGGGGTTGATCAATGACAGGGGGGTGATCAGGGAGTCTATATGGGGTGATCACCACAGTCATTGATCACGCCCCTGTAAGGCTTCATTCAGACGTCCGGATGCGTTTTGCGGATCCGATCCATCTATCAGTGCATCCGTAAAAATCATGCGGACATCTGAATGGAGCTTTACAGGGGGGTGATCAATGACAGGGGGGTGATCAGGGAGTCTATATGGGGTGATCACCACAGTCATTGATCATGCCCCTGTAAGGCTTCATTCAGACGTCCGGATGCGTTTTGCGGATCGGATCCATCTATCAGTGCATCCGTAAAAATCATGCGGACATCTGAATGGAGCTTTACAGGGGGGTGATCAATGACAGGGGGGTGATCAGGGAGTCTATATGGGGTGATCACCACAGTCATTGATCATGCCCCTGTAAGGCTTCATTCAGACGTCCGGATGCGTTTTGCGGATCGGATCCATCTATCAGTGCATCCGTAAAAATCATGCGGACATCTGAATGGAGCTTTACAGGGGGGTGATCAGGGAGTCTATATGGGGTGATCACCACAGTCATTGATCATGCCCCTGTAAGGCTTCATTCAGACGTCCGGATGCGTTTTGCGGATCGGATCCATCTATCAGTGCATCCGTAAAAATCATGCGGACATCTGAATGGAGCTTTACAGGGGGGTGATCAGGGAGTCTATATGGGGTGATCACCACAGTCATTGATCATGCCCCTGTAAGGCTTCATTCAGACGTCCGGATGCGTTTTGAGGATCGGATCCATCTATCAGTGCATCCGTAAAAATCATGCGGACGTCTGAATGGAGCTTTACAGGGGATTGATCAATGACAGGGGTGTAATCAATGACAGGGGGGGTGATCAGGGAGTCTATATGGGGTGATAACCACAGTCATTGATCACGCCCCTGTAAGGCTTCATTCAGACGTCCGGATGCGTTTTGCGGATCTGATCCATCTATCAGTGGATCCGTAAAAATCATGCGGACATCTGAATGGAGCTTTACAAGGGGGTAATCAATGACAGGGGGGTGATCAATGACAGGGGGTGATCAGGGAGTCTATATGGGGTGATCAGGGGTGATCAGGGGCTAATAAGGGGTTAATAAGTGACGGGGGGGGGGTGTAGTGTAGTGTAGTGGTGCTTGGTGGGACTTTACTGAGCTACCTGTGTCCTCTGGTGGTCGATCCAAACAAATGGGACCACCAGAGGACCAGGTAGCAGGTATATTAGACGCTGTTATCAAAACAGCGTCTAATATACCTGTTAGGGGTTAAAAAAAACACATCTCCAGCCTGCCAGCGAACGATCGCCGCTGGCAGGCTGGAGATCAACTCTCTTACCTTCCGTTCCTGTGAGCGCGCGCGCCTGTGTGCGCGCGTTCACAGGAAATCTCGCCCATCGCGAGATGACGCATATATGCGTGACTCTGCGCAGGGCTGCCACCTCCGGAACGCGATCCTGCGTTAGGCGGTCCGGAGGTGGTTAATAGATGGGAATTTCATCGTTTTTGGGGCCTGTACTGGCCTACAGTAAAATTTTTATCCAGTGACCGCCTAATGTATCTCCAGCCACATAATCACAAGTTTTTTTCTGTCAGGTGAATGCCTAATTTTTGGGGCCTGTACTGGCCTACAGTAACATTTTTATCCAGTAACCGCCTAATGTACCTCCAGCCACATAATTACAAGTTCTTTTCTGTCAGGTGAATGCCTAATTTTTGGGGCCTGTACTGGCCTACAGTAACATTTTTATCCAGTAACCGCCTAAAGTACCTCCAGCCACATAATTACAAGTTCTTTTCTGTCAGGTGAATGCCTAATTTTTGGGGCTTGTACTCCAGTGGCCTACAGTAAAATTTTTATCCAGTGACCGCCTAATGTACCTCCAGCCACATCATCACAAGTTCTCTTCTGTCAGGTGAATGCCTAATTTCTGGAGCCTGTACTGGCCTACGGTAAAATTTTTATACAGTGACCGCCTAATGTACCTCCAGCCACATCATCACAAGTTCTTTTCTGTCAGGCGAATGCCTAATTTTTGGGGCCTGTACTCCCATGGCCTAAAATAAAAAATTTCTAGGCTCCAATAAAGCACATTTTTGAGAGTTTCACTTTAAGACACATAAAAATAGTCCCTGATTAAAATACTTTTGGTGGAAATTTTTGCCAATGATCCCCCTCTGCTATGTCACTGTCCATGTTGTGGGACTATTCGTGCACTTCTAGTAAGTATTTGGTGGCTGCAAATATGACCTGAAGGTTTTCAGGTTTGCCTGCCATTAAAGTCAATGGGGCCCGCGCGAACGCGTGGTTCGCAAAGATTTGACCGCGAACGCGCGTTCGTGAACAGTCCATTACTAGCAGGGAACAGCCTGCGAGAACTCTTGCAGCAAATGTGAAACAGGCCTAAGAGTTCATGTGTATGAATTGTATATATAACCTGTACAGCAGCTCATGGAGTTCCTACAGCTCCATACTATGGAGCTATAAACACTCCAATGGCTGCCATATTTAGGAAGATTTCACATTTGTCATACAGCATCTGACTAAGCATGCCACAACTCTTCTTCCATGTGAGAGTACATTCACACCTTGTTGAAGAAATTTTTACTGTTCCAGTCATCTGAAAGGGGCTTCCAAAAATTCAAATGCCTACTAATATGATAGCACCATTCACATGAACAGAACTGATTTCCAGGTGTAGAACTTTCTGCAGCAAATCAGCTGCATTTGACCATACTCTTAAGCTGGCCATACCAATTATACTTTTCTTGGCTGAACCCATCAAGAACGGCGGGTTTGGCCGACACATTAATGTATGTAGGGAGCTTCCGACTTTTTCCCAACAGATGAGTTTCACCTGATCCTTTTTCTCTCCGCTGAGTGAAGCTATGGTCAGTACTGTCTGGCAGTGGCTTTCTCCTCTCTCCCCAAACGATTGTTCAGCTGACAGCTATTGAATGTGTATGGCCAGCTTTAGTCTGACAGAAAAAAACGGTATGTCTCCATATTAAATTGGTAATCAGACATACGGTATGGCATCAAAGACTTTTATAATGCATAGTAGAGCTCAGAATTTCACTGGACATAGCTGAATTTGTAATTATCACTATGTGCCATGATTTCAGAAAAAAAGGCATTAAGAAACAGGTGCTTTTACCACAACTTCCTTTTTCATAGGTGAAACATGTTAAATCGAGGCGTTTCACTTGTTAACATTGCATGAGCAATTACCTCATTGCAAAACCATGGCAATTGCTGTAAAAGTAAAGCACCTACAAAAAAAACTCACTAATCTATATCATAGAATAATAGGAGCCCATAGGAAACTATAGTATATACGATTCTAAACAACAACAGGACCTTCAACAAAAATCATCATAAAAAATGCCCACGTTTATTGAAGATGAATAATAGTCCATAAATTTACAAAAATAGAAATAGGGGAGACAGATCAGCTAGATCGAACCACACCACACCAGATTATACCAGTTATAACAAATCTGGTCAGGATAGCTTAGAGGTAACAAACCCATCCATGCACATGTCACGTAAGGGCAATAAACATATTGTATAAAAAGGATATAGCCAAATATGAAAATTGATAATCAAAACATCAAATATACATACCCTGTGACATGGCTAATATAAGAAATACAGCCCCAAGCGCTAGCACTTCGATGCAAGTTTCATCTTAACAGAAGTGATGAGCGGCATAGGCAATATTCAAATTCGCGATATTTCGTGAATTATTGGCCGAATATTCGCCATAATTTCACAAATTCGAGAATTCGTGATCTCCAGTCATTGTTTACTTGATTGCAAAAAATCGGCAATGTAATATATTCACGATAAATTAGAATATTCAACACTATTCACGATTCAAATATTCGCGCTCAACACTACTCAACAGGCTTTGTCAGGAGGTGAATTGCTTTTAAAAAGCAACACAACATCAGCATATACATCCATCATAGATAGATAGATAGATAGATAGACAGACATATGATATATAGATAGATATGATATAGATAGATAGATTAAATAGATTTGAGAGATGATAGATACAAAAAGATTTGAGATAGAAAAATAGATATACTCAATTAATCTTTTTATTTTAAACAGGAGACTTGTGCAATCAATGGAGCATGTGATGTACTCTTTGATGTAATTACAGAGCTCAGGTTTAAGGATCAAGCAAATTGATTGGCTGACAAGGTGATAAATATGTTTGCATATTGAAAAATGTGTTTAACAAGATGAATTTCAGGAAAGTTCCTCCCTAGAAATCATACAGTGATGTACTATATGTCTCAGCATGTAATACTGTAGATATGCATAAACAAAACTTATAATTTTAAGTTTAACCATTATCTCTTTTCTTATTATCTGCATGCAGATTCCTAACAGAAGTATTCAACTGACTATGCAAAAATGCTAACAGTCATAAGAAGGGCCAGGGAGAGCAGGGTAAACATACATTTGCTGCAGATCTTTTATTATGAGGAAAAGTATGTGTAGTAACCCAGACTCAGGGGCACTACAATCTGTGCACTGTTATATTATACTAGACGTTAAGCCTGTTACAATAACGGGCGCTAGAACAGTAGTGCATAACAATTAGTAGGAACAGTCTATAGTAAATGGCAAGGGAACTGACTGGTGGCTGTGGCTGAGACTGCTGGCTGTGGCTTGTGGCTGAGACTGCTGGCACTGACTGGTGGCTGTGGCTGAGACTGCTGGCACTGACTGGTGGCTGTGGCTGAGACTGCTGGCACTGAATGCTGGCTGTAGCTGAGAATGCTGGCACTGACTATTGGCTTAGACGGGTGGCTGTGGCTGAGACTGCTGGCACTGACTGGTGGGTGAGACTGCTGGCTGTGGCTAAGACTGCTGACTGCGGCTGAGACTGCTGGCACTGACTGGTGTCTGTGGCTGAGACTGCTGGCACTGAGCATTGACTGTGGCTGAGACTGCTGGCTGCGACTCATGGCTGAGACGGCTGGCACTGACTGGTGGCTGGTGGCACTGACAACTGGCTGATACTGCTGGCACTGTGCCTGGTGGCTGTGGCCGGTGGCACTGACTGATGGCTGAGACTGCTGGCACTGGTGTGGGTAGCACGGTTGCAAGTGGAACGTCGTGTGTTGATTGGTAAGCGCGCCACGCATGCACAGTTCAATTATTGGCACACACGCACAGACTCGCAGCCCTGAGCATGCACACAGGGCTTTTATTACAAAGGATACTGACATCTAGTGGTATATTATCGTGTTATACTGACATCAGTTGGTATATTATCATGTTTTGCTTTCTTGTTTGCACTCTCCCTTTATGATTACTTGTCAGGTTGTTTTCATCGGGCTGTAGCGCCAGTGGCCTGCCTAGGGTATTTGGCACCCGGGACGGGTCCTTTCTCTGGCACCCCGGACGGGTCCTTTCTCTGGCACCCGCTACTTTCAAAAAATTGTACCCCCTCACAGTAGTTTTGTACAGATGTATGCCCCCTCACAGTAGTTATGCCCCTCTGTGCCCCTTTCACAGTTGTAATGCCCTCTTTGTGCCCCCTTCACAGTAATAATCCCCATTGTGCCCCATAGTAATAATGCCCACTTCATTGTAGTAATGCCCTCTGGCTCTGTGCCCCCTCCATAGTAATAAAGTCCTCTGTGCCCCTCCATAGTAATAAAGTCCTCTGTGCCCCTCCATAGTAATAAAGTCCTCTGTGCCCCCTTCATACTGATAAAGTCCTCTGTGCCCCCTCTATAGAGATAAAGTCCTCTGTGCCCCCTCCATAGTAATAAAGTCCTTTGTGCCCCTCCATAGTGATGAAGTCCTCTGTGCCCCCTCCATAGTGATAAAGTCCTCTGTGCCCCCTCCATACTGATAAAGTCCTCTCTGCCCCTCAATACTGATAAGGTCCTCTGTGCCCCTCCATACTAATAAAGTCCTCTGTGCCCCCTCCATAGTAATAAAGTCATCTGTGCCCCCTCCATAGTGATAAAGTCCTCTGTGCCCCCTCCATACTGATAAAGTCCTCTGTGCCCCCTCCATACTGATAAAGTCCTCTCTGCCCCTCAATACTGATAAGGTCCTCTGTGCCCCTTCCATAGTGATAAAGTCCTCTGTGCCTCCTCCATAGTAATAAAGTCATCTGTGCCCCCTCCATAGTGATAACGTCCTCTGTGCCCCTTCCATAGTCATAAAGTCCTCTGTGCCCCCTCCATACTGATAAAGTCCTCTCTGCCCCTCAATACTGATAAGGTCCTCTGTGCCCCCTCCATAGTGATAAAGTCCTCTGTACCCCCTCCATAGTAATAAAGTCATCTGTGCCCCCTCCATAGTGATAAAGTCCTCTGTGCCCCCTCCATAGTGATAAAGTCCTCTGTGCCCCTTCCATAGTGATAAAGTCCTCTGTGCCCCCTCCATACTGATAAAGTCCTCTCTGCCCCTGAATACTGATAAGGTCCTCTGTGCCCCCTCCATAGTAATAAAGTCCTCTGTGCCCTCTCCATACTGATAAAGTCCTCTGTGCCCCCTCCATAGTAATAAAGTCCTCTGTGCCCCCTCCATGGTGATCAAGTCCTCTGTGCCCCCTCCATACTGATAAAATCCTCTGTGCCCCCTCCATAGTGATAAAGATCTCTGTGTCCCCTCCATAGTGATAAAGTCCTCTGTGCCCCTCCATACTGATAAAGTCCTCTGTGCCCTCTCCATAGTGATACAGTCCTCTGTGCCCCCTCCATAGTGATAAAGTCCTCTGTGCCCCCTCCATAGTGATAAAGTCCTCTGTGCCCCCTCCATACTGATAAAGATCTCTGTGTCCCCTCCATAGTGATAAAGTCCTCTGTGCCCCTCCATACTGATAAAGTCCTCTGTGCCCTCTCCATAGTGATACAGTCCTCTGTGCCCCCTCCATACTGATAAAGTCCTCTGTGCCCCCTCCATACTGATAAAGTCCTCTGTGACCCCTCCATAGTGATAAAGATCTCTGTGCCCCCTCCATACTGATAAAGTCCTCTGTGCCCCCTCCATACTGATAAAGTCCTCTGTGACCCCTCCATAGTGATAAAGATCTCTGTGTCCCCTCCATAGTGATAAAGTCCTCTGTGCCCCTCCATACTGATAAAGTCCTCTGTGCTCTCTCCATAGTGATACAGTCCTCTGTGCCCCCTCCATACTGATAAAGTCCTCTGTGCCCCTTCTGTATTAAAAAAAAACCACACTAACTCACCTTCTCCCGTTCCTGTAGCTCACAGTCGTTTCTTCCCTGCAGACACAGATCACTCTGCAGCACTGTGTAGGGGCGGAGCTGATGCAGATTTCCCAGTTGCAGGCTCTGCCCACACACTTGCTGGCAGCGCAATCCGTGCCTGCAGGCTGAATGGTGGAGCGGGGAGAAGTCTTCCTGCTTCACCATTCAGAGTGCCGCCGGCCTGCAGGAGGGGAGGAGCGCGGAGAGCTGAGCGGTGAGTGATGGGACATCAGCTCCCTGTCCCCCCCCCCCCCCCCCCCCCCCCCTTAGTACACCACTGTGTAGCTCGGTCTCGGTTCCCTGCCTTTTGCCTTTTCCCTGCCTTTTGGTGCGGGCGGTGTGTGGTGCGCTGTGTGTTGATTGGCCGGTGCGCCGTGCATGTGCACTTCAATAAATCGGCACGCACGCACATACACCAGCCCTGAGCATGCACACAGGGCTTTTATTAGTATAGATTGCATAATGTAGTTTATTGTTTTATTTCTGGCCGTAGCTACCAGGGCTGGTTTTGCTTCCTGAGAAGACTGGGAATTATGAGGTTCTTGAGATTCTAGACACCTGTCACCCAGTACATTACTAGGCCAGTGCAACCTCAGTGCTTAAATTCAGCCACCGTACCTGCCTCCACATTCCTTGCTGGTGCCAAAGAGAATTGCACTTGGAAATTGCTACTACTGTATGTATTTAAAGTTCTACATTGCACTTAGTGAAAAAGACTTTGTTACATTTAAATTATAGCTTCATTCTTCAGTACTACAGTATATTTCCACTGCACCAATACCCAGGGAGCGATGGCCTGAGGAAGTTCACATGACACAACACTTCATCAGGGCCTCTACCACTCCTTTTCTCAACACCGACTCCTCAGGGGGTTGCTCCATATGGATATGAACTTTTTTTCTGCTTTTTTTCCACTGCTCCAGCAAGTGCCAGGGAGGTGGTGTTTCACTGTGAAGTGCTCTCTGCATTTAGCTGCTTCCCAATCCCCCCATGCTCTGAATGACAGATGTCGTGGACTCCTGGTTGAATACTACAGCTGTCATTCAGAGCAGAGGGGCAGCGTGGTGAAGCAGGTTAATGTAGAGAGCAGAGAACACATCACCATTACAAAACTAGTTTTCTGACAGCCACAGATGCAACTTGAATGGGGCTGAGCTGCTCTTAGGCCACATGACACATGAACATGTTGTCACTCAGCTTAAGAAAAGCAGAGGGAAGGCCGTGGAGCTACTGCTAGTGCCACTGCCTTCTCAAACAGCTGATCAGAATAGCAATTCCAAGATTCGGGCAGGCAGAGTCTGTGCATAGTCCAGCTCAAAGTTCCAAGGTCGAGACAGGCAGCAAGGAACAAAATCGGTAGACAGGCAAGGTTCAATACAAAAGTATTAAGGCAACAGATCACCTTAGGGTGCTGGCACACTGTGCAGTTATGACATGCATTTAGGATGGAGTTTTCAATTTAACCAAAACCATTCCAATCCACAAGAGAAAAGGTCTTGCCTTTCACCTTGTTCATATCCAAAACATTGCTGACTTCAAATTCATCTCCAGTGCCAACAAGGATAGGAGCAGCAACAGAAGACTTAGAGTAATGGTTTAATACCAGGGGTCTGTGAAAAGATACATGAAAGGAATTTGGAATGAGCAGAGAAGGCAGCAGACAGAGCTTGAGATATAATCTTGAAAGGTCCAAAAAATCGAGGAGCAAATTTGTAAGATGGAATCTTGAGGCAGATATTTTTTGACGGTAAGCAGACCTTGTCAACAAGCAAGAATTGTGGAACATCTCTTCTTCTCTTATCTGCCTTTTTTTTCATGGATATTGAGGACCAAGAAAGAGAAACCTTGTCTCTTCTGCCAAATCTAGAAAAAATCCCTGGCTGATGCATTCACAGCTGGCATGGCAGTGGATAGCTGATAAGGTTCAGGCACCCAAGGATGTTGACCATAAACAACAAAGAAAAGAGACTTGTCAGTAGATTGACCGGAGAGATTGCTATAGCAGAATTCAGCCCATGTAAGCAGAGATACCCAATTGTCTTTCTTGGCAGAAAGCGTAGATAGTTCTCCAGAACCTGGTTAACTCTTTCTACCTGCTCATTAGTCTGTGGATGATATGCAGAGGAGAAATTAAATTTTGTTTGTAGCAACTTACAGAGGGACCTCCAGAATTTAGAAGTGAATTGGCTTCCTCTATCAGAAACAATGGTGGTTATTTATTAAGACCCCTTAATACCCCTTTAGCTGGCGGTGGATATGCCTGTTGGTGCTGAAGATGAATTTGAAGTAGAGCAAGTCCTTTAAGTTGTTGGTAAGGGGATAATTCCTTTCCCACAATGGGATGATTCCTTCAAGGGCCCCACCAGAGAGGAGGGACATCATAAAGGCAACCTTGGCATGATCAGTGGCAAACTCATCTCATCATACCGAGAAGGAGCACATAACTGGGGACCAAATTCTCCCATCAGTGCAAAATACAGAGTAGGAGCAGCAGTCAGTGGCTGCAGTACCTCTATGCTAGTAGTCAGAGATTCCAAACAGGTAGATACGTCACTTAGATAGGAAAATATCTGTAACTGACTTGTCAGCGGGGTCCATGGCTGGAGCTTACTGTAACTGGCAATGGGTGTGGACCCACTGTGCCAACTAACCAGTTTGATTTTGGGCTAAACAAAAGGGAGTTGTCCTGGTGGTTCCCTGGTATTCACCTGCTAAACCCTGTACAGGGATCTGGTCTTTGCTGCAGGGAACCAATCAGGCCGCTACCTCCAGAAGTAGTCCTGGTTTTAGTTGACTGCTTTACCACAGGGGTCAGAGACACCCATGTAAAGCACCAAGTATACAGGCAAAAGCGTAGTCTGAACACAGTCCAAAGTCAGGGCAGGCTGAGTACCTGCGTATTCCACATAACAATTCCAAGATCGGGGCAGGCATATGTATGCAGTCCAGGTCACAGTTCCAAGGTTGAGGCACGCGGCAAGGAGCAGAATCGGTAGACAGGCAAGGTTCGGTGCACAAGTATTCAGACAACAGATCACCTTAGCTGGTTACTAGAGACTAGACAACCTCAAAGCTCAGGCGAGGAGGTGGAACCACAGCCCATCAAATAGGGAGACTTATTAGCAACTTAACCAGCATCTGGACAGACAGGAGGAAAGCATTAACTTTCTTAGTGCTAAAGGAAAGTTCACTGAGCACTAGCCCTAATTCACACAGGGAGAGCAGAGCAATGTCTGCGCCTGCCCAGGAAAACAAGACAGTGGCAGGCATGGACTGCCGGGATGACAAGTAGTAGCATCAGTCCACAGTTCTCCCTGACTTCCGGTGGGTGCCAGATTATTATTATGGATAATTAAAGAGCATAACATTGTGGACTGGATGTCTCATTTATTCTCTCAGTCACAGTAGGATGATGTGGATGTCATCTCTGAGTCTGAAACCTTGCCTTGGAGACAAGTGTCAAGCATTCCTCCTGCTTTTCCATCTTGCACATACCATTAGCACAGACTCAAATCATGCCAGACATAGACCAGGCTTGGCTGCTGCTAGCTCTGTGAAAGTATCTCCTGTATGGCAGTTTTTCTCCACACGGCCTGCAAACAAAACCATTGCTGTGTGCAAGATCTGCTGGATAAAATTAAGCCATGAGTGTTCAAACCCTACCAGATGTACCAGGGTTCTGTTGCAGCACATGAGGCTGCATCACCGGATCCAGTGGGAAAATTGAACTGGCTTTGAGGGTGGTAGTAGAACTCACAGTTCACTGTGGTTGTTATGGGCAATTATGCCAGTTCTACTTTACAATAGTTTAATAAACGACCCCAAAAGTCTTTATTTTTTGGATGGATGATGGAAGCAGTAATACAAATAGCAGCAATGGGCAAAGTTCCTAAGTATATAACATTGCAGTCTTCTCCCAATGGCAGTGTATAGGCAAAAAAATAGAAGTTGCAGTATTCCCTAAATCTCTCCTTCTAGATACACTTTGCAGTTTCTCCAAATAACCACAGGCATGCAACTCTGTTCTTGTTAGGCTAGGTTCACATTTCAGTTATTTGGTCAGTTATTTTCATCAGTTGTTGTGAGCCAAAGCCAGTTGCGCATCAAAAACACAAAAGAGGTGCAAATCTTTACATTATACCTGATCTTTGAGTAGGTTTCACTACTAGTTTTGGCTCACAATAACTGATGGAAATAACAGATCAAATAACTGAAGTGTGAACTTGGCCTAGACTCTTTCTACAATCCCCAGAGTGAGGGGTACAGATCTTTTGATATGAATAGCCAGTTCTTCTCAAAATGTGGTAGGTGCCAAAGCAATACATATATCCTTTCCATGACAACACCGTCCCAATGCTATAAATGAGCTAATACTTTGCTGTCTGAAGCTTGCACAGCCTGGTTGGTTCTGGACCTTCTAAGGCTACTTTCACACTGGCGTTTCTGGGTCCGCTTGTGAGATCCGTTTCAGGGCTCTCACAAGCGGCCCAAAACGGATCAGTTTAGCCCCAATGCATTCTGAATGGATAAGGATCCGTTCAGAATGCATCAGTTTGCCTCCGTTCAGTCTCCATTCCGCCCCGCTCTGCTTGCAGCGTTTTGATGTCCGCCTGACGATGCAGAGCCAAACTGATCCGTCCTGACTTACAATGTAAGTCAATGGGGACGGATTCGTTTTCACTGTCACAATATGGTGCAATTGAAAACGGATCCGCCTCCTATTGACTTTCAGTGTAAGTAAAAACGGATCCGTTTGCATTATCATGCATTATGCATTATCATGCATTATCATTGCATTATCATTGGTAATGCAAACGGATCCGTTCTGAATGGATACAAGCGTTTGCATTATAGGTGCGGATCCGTCTGTGCAGATGCCAAACGGATCCGCACCTAACGCAGGTGTGAAAGTAGCCTAAGATGCCTGGTCTCTTCCTGTCAGGGTTACTGTGATGGTAAACAAACTTCTCTGGCAGCAGTAGCCTCAGAGATAAAGGTTCTCTGGACTTGGGACTAGCTTTCAGGAGCTTGCACATGTAGGCCTTCTCCCTGCTCTATGTAGACTCAACTCACTAACCAGGGGGCAGACCCTGGTTACCTAGCCAGTCTGCCAATATTAACTATACATTAACCATACATTGCCCCTACATCTGTGTATATAATGCATAAAGAAATTAGTGATTTAACAACATGTGACTCAATACAAAATGTTAGCTCTTTTTGTAGTAATTGCAGTCATCCTCTGCGGTACTGCACAATTGGAACAAGACTGTCCTCCTTCTCCTGTCTTCTTTGTGGCAGCCAGGCCGCATACTAAAGAAGTACAGTTTTCTTGTTATCATTAGCTACTTCTTCTCCTGCTCAGGCTTTTCCTCCTTTTCCTCTACTCCATCGTGAAACATTCATAATGGAATTTGTGGCCATGAGACAACTATTCGCGACCAGTATTTAGCTTATGTTCAAGCGAAATGCAGGTGGCCAAGTTGCTGGCTGTGCAGTTGCTGCACATGTCCCCGGTGTTCGTTATAGCTGAAGACTGCGCCAGCCCCTACCTGGGGTAGACTTCAGATTCTAGTGCATGGAGAGGCAGAGATAAAACTAGAGGCAGATGCCTCTTAATAAATTAAGCGCTTCTCACTCCAGCACACAGGGATCAAGACTGATGTATGGGAACGCCAGTCTTGATAAACGCAGTGTGTTTCCAAAAAAGCTGTTTGTTAACAACATCAACCATGCGTTTACCCATATTTATATATGTCAGTGTCACTTCAACATTATTTACTACTAGCTGAAGAACCCGGCTTCGCTCGGGTAGATTTAATTTATTTCATTTAATGTTTGTGTGTGTCGTTAAAAGATATCAACATTATCCAATATAACAGTGACGTCTACTGCACCCCGCCCCCGAAACAGTGACCTCCACAGCCCCCCACAGTGCCCCGTCCCTTAAAATTGGACCTCCACAACAGCCCACCCCCTTAACTTTGACCTTTACAGCAGCATTTCCCTTTAACAGTGACTTTCACAGCATACCACCCCCTTGACAGTGACCTCCACAGGGGCCCACCCCCTTAACAGTGGCCTTTACTGGATCGGGGGCATGTCCTTTTGAACAGCTCACTCTAAGACAGCAGCACTGTACTGTCTGAGTGTGAGCTGCAGGGAGAAAGTCACCCTCCCTCCCACCTCTGCAGCTGACAGAAGTTGATTTTTACTGTGGCGAAACTAACCTCGCCACTGGGTTTTGGAGGGGCCTGGTTGCCAGCCTCTTGCCCCAAGATTATGGGCCCTCTCATCAGCCATGCTTCCTTTGTTCACAAAGGACTTTTACTAACTTTTGAACCCCTGGTCTCTAATTCGTGCCATTTTGGGATATGTTAAATGTCTATGTTACTGTAATGGGTGGAACATT
Organism: Bufo bufo; assembly: GCF_905171765.1. Taxonomy (NCBI): domain Eukaryota; kingdom Metazoa; phylum Chordata; class Amphibia; order Anura; family Bufonidae; genus Bufo; species Bufo bufo. The sequence goes on from NC_053393.1 coordinate 430,612,793, forward strand.
GTATATTTGAGTGGTGATGTCTGTCCTATTGTCTCCACATGTGTATTGGCGATTTCCCTTTGTCCTGAGAGATAATTGAATTACTCTTCGTTGTCTCCAGGACAGAGGACATTGTGTATTCTCCTGCCTGTGATAATTACATCTACCCATTGTACCATAATTATATCACAGGCAGAGGGGGGGGGGGATTTTGTGTGGGAGTGTTTTACTGTATTGTACGTGGTTATTGGTTGTTTTTACAAAACCCTGTGGGTGGTACTGATGTGTACCAATGTTATATAAGATCAATAAAACGCACAGCTCTGGGTGACCACTGCTTGACCCTCAACACGGAGCCTCGTCTCGTTCTTGGGGGGATTCACTGTATGCTGTTAGAGACTGATTGCTAGGAGTGTAAGCCGCTTGGGTGCGTTTCCTATTCGTCTGCTAGCAGCTATTCGTGAGGTTCCGTTCGGGAGTTTGGAGCATTCCCTTGTATGCCGTTACATTTACCTTCATTTTATTAATCCCTGTCGGCTGTGTTGTGGAGGGGGCGTAGCCTAACCTGATCTGGGCGTGGCTTAGCAGGACCTAGAAGTTGATTTTTAACTTCATTTTTTCAATCTCAGTCTGCTGAGGAGTGGGAGGAGGCATGGCCTAACCGAATCGGGGGCATGTACTATTAAACAGCTCACTCTAAGACAGCAGCACCGTGCTGTCTGAGTGTGAGCTGCAGAGAGAAAGTCACCCTCCCTCCCATCCCTGCAGCTGAGAGAAGTAGATTTTTACCTTCATTATTTCAATCCCTGTCGGCTCGGGAGTGGAAGGGGGCATGGCCTAACCAGATCTGGCCGTGGATTAGCAGGACCTGGGGTGTGGTCTGGTGGTGCATTTTTGTGGTGGGAATCTTTTATCGGGTCAGTATATTGCTCACGGTTATGACTTACTTGCATGCTAGTCAGGAACTCAATTTGGATATGTATCCTCTGTTCATTGTTCAGTTTGGTGAATCCCTTTTTGCTAATATATATAGCTCCTGTTGTGATTTAATTATATGTTATTTATGTATTCAGTCCTGGTATTTATTAATTGCTCACTGGTGTGATTTATTTCTTTATTATCTATGTATTTAGCCTGGGATTCTATCAGGCACTAAATTGGGCTGTACATATTAAAATCCCACAGCACTTTTTGAGCTAGCCATATAAATTTGTATTTTATTTACTTACCGTGATACATTTGCACTAGCACTTTATTATCCTGTTAACTGTCATGCACCACCAGTCACTTTTGTTTAACTTTCATTTTAATTGTTGTGTATTGTCAATCATGTGAATAGATATTATGAATTGATGTACTAATAAAATGTTTTTTTTATATGCATATGGTGTTGATATAGTTCTTTACATGTAGACTCATAAATCTTTGTATATATGATGTGTGCAAAGTTTCCATTCAGTGCTATAGGAGTTACAGTTCCCATAACTCTGCCTCCTCTGGCAGGTGCTTACTGTGATTCTTCCCATTTCAGCCATGGACAACCCCTCCCTGCTTTTTTATATTGATGATCTGTCATCAGGATAGGTCATCAATATTAGATCAGTGTAGGCCCTACTCCTGGCACCCTCGCGATCAGCTGTTTAAAGAGAATGCAGTGCTTGTACGAGCGCTGTGCTCTTCTGACTGTTTACCTGCTTGCCGTTGCAATTAAAGTGGCGAGCAGTGTAATTACAACTCTGCCGTCCCCATTCACTTCAATCCTAGTCACTTGAACAGGAAGGAGCCTTCCCAATTGCGATGGCGAGAAGGTAAGCAGTGAAGAAAAGACAGCGCTTGTTCTGGCGCTGCACTCTCTTCAAACAGCTAATTGCCAGGCATGCCGACAGTTGGCTTCCCACTAAATTGATATTTGATAACCTATTCTGAGGATAGGTTTCTCAATTTAAAAAAGCGGATAACCCCTTTAAGCATTAAAAACTGATAAGTAGAGATGAGCAAATTTCCTTAAATTTTTGGTAGTTCCGCTTCTATTATTAACGTAATAAATAATAAATTCAACCTGAATCAGAGTGCCCTGGAAGATAATGTATGAGACTCTGAGGTCTCCTAGTACTGTCTTCAACTCTTTTCAGGCTCTTCAATGCCAAGACAGCATTAGTAACGTCAAAGTGATAGCAACATATATGGCCATGGGTAAATGGATGGTAGAAGGGGGGCCTGTTTAAAAGCACATGGCACTGTTGGATTTTTTAAAATGAAGAAACTGTTCAAAAATCCTCACTTTTGGTGGCAGATGCCGTCTTATTTGTCTTCTGACCGGTGACATGAAGGCTGACATTTTGAATGATTCGTCCAAAATAAATCGCAGAAGTTTTGGATCCACTAGAATCTGAATTTTGGGGGTAATTCATAGTGAATTCAAATTTATAATGGGTAATGCAATTTACCGGTACATATCTCTGTCTTATAATATTTGCTGCAACAAAATACATTTATGACTGAGTTTGGACTAAACAGGAATTATCATGCAGCCCGATCCTTTGTACAAGGTACATACAGTACATTTAGCCATTGTTACTTATTAGCCTTAAATATTATCCTCATTTTATTAGGACAATGAAGCATAGCTTGCAATGATAGGGATAATCAAGTGGGATACATATCCCTATTTCTATCCGTCATTGTTTTAAGTAACAATATCATGGAAGGGTCGCTTACACACAATTGCAATTCAATACACGTTTGTTCAAAAGCCAATCTAATAACTGAATGACTGATAACGTGAATATCAGATTGGATGAATCTGCACTTTTCATAAAAACTTTACCAATGGCCATAGATTTGGAATTTTTCTCACAGATAGGCTATACAGTCATGTATCTCTGAAGGGCAGATGACCCAAATGAATGCAAATCAAATTAGGTTTCCTCTCAGAGACTTTAATACCATAAATGAGAAAGAGCATTCATCACAAATAACTAGGGATTGTATACTAAAGTGCTTGAAAAAAATCAATATAGTTTCAGCTGCTTTAGGCCTATAAATGTAAATGAGAACAGATATAAAGCTGATATACACTAAAGAAAGGTTATTGAGAGAGCAACACATAACACTAAGAAATCAATTGAGTAAATTTGAAAAATGATTCAGATAGAGTAGATATGAACATAGAAAATCAATCATATAATTTAAAGAATAAACAGCTTGAACCTTACAAGTCTCCCTTATGGTTTTAGAGTGCGGGATTTTTAATTTAGCACTGATATAATGCCAGACTACAAGAATCTGCAGATGGTGGAGACCAGGAGGAAAATCAATTCATTCTTGTTCTACGGTCTTAAGGGGTATTTGATATTTACAGCAAGGCAGCATGAATCCTTGTATAAATTTACATTTTAAGAGATAAAGGGCCTCTGTATTTTGTCTTGTTATTGCTAATAGAAACTGTCGACTTTTATTCTGTCCACTTTCGACGGAAACGTAGCTGTCTTTGTGTTGGTGTGTTTCTAAGGCAATTTCTGCCTCTTTTCTTGATATCCAAGTCTAGCCTAGTGTTTTTTTCCATTGAGAGCCAATTGAAGTGGCATAATTGCATCAGGGCTCTAGAAATATAGCCTGCAATTTGAAAAGAAGGGGAAAAAAGTAAACTAAAAATACTTGCAGACAAGTTCATTTAGCTGCTGTTTGGAGATTTAGAGGTTAAGAAAATGTGACAAGGTACAAGTAAATGTGTATGTAAATTCTGCTACCTTTCATTGGTCTTGTAATCATTTATTCAGGTTTTCTTAAGGTCTGAATTGGCGCACTTTACAATGCTTGGAATTTAAATTAAATGGAAGAATAGTGTCAGGTTCTCGTGATTAAAATATGTTCTTGAAAATGTAGGTCTGTGATAATCTCTGCTTCCTGCTGGATAAAATGTACTGAGTATTTAGATCATTTGAATGATTTTCAGGAGTTTATTTGCCTAATAGAAATGGATATCATTGTGTTTCACTTGTCTTTCTGGTGGCTCACTTGGTCCCCATAGAAAATACAAGCAAAGCTACAAAACCTTAAAGAGAACATGCAGGCAATGGGTATTTTGTTCAAATTAAGAAGGGCTGGGCACTGATTTCTCTTAAGCCTATTTTGCATGAATTTTCTTTCATTTGTATTACATTTTACAGATCTATTGCATTAATATGATTATTAATAATTAATATATATATTTTTTTGTTTTTGTTACATTTTTTAACATAATTTATTCTATGTAAAATAGGATCAGGGGTAAAATAATAGTATAAAACAGGTAAGAATAGAGGGGGGTGGGGGGGTGGGAATGACCAATGTGATTACCTTATATTTTAGAGCAGTTGCTGTAGATTGTACAGTAGTCCATTGAAAGTGTTTATTAATGGAAACCTGTCATGTTGAACATGTATCTGAGCTGCAGGCAGCATGTTATAGAACAGGAGGAGTTGAGCAGATTGATGTATACTTTATGGGAAAAGATTCAGTAAAACACATAATTAATTTCATTTTTGTCCATGCTTATTCTTGGCTTTGGAGTCACGGAGGCGGTCCTATCAGTAACTGACAGCCTTCCCTTTATGTGCATATAGAGATAGCTGTCAATCACTGATAGGACCATCTCCTGGACTTCAATGCCCAGAATAAACAGGAATATAAGTGAATGAAATACAGCATATACTGAACCTTTTCCTACAAGACTAATTTATCAATCTGCTCAGCTAATCCTGCTCTACAATTTGCTTCCTACAGATTAACTAAATTTTTATGCTGACTTTCATGGTTCCTTTAATCCTCGAATTTTCGTAATGCAAATTTATTTTTCGTAATGCAAATTTTCACAATCAAGAAAATAATGACTGGAGATCACGAATTCTCGAATATATGGCGAATATTCACCCAAATATTCACGAAATATCGCAAATTCAAATATTGCCCCTGCCGCTCATCACTAGATATTTTGGCAAAGTTGGTTCACTGGGAATATGGTCTTGTTCACACTATTAACCTCTCATATTTTATTCACTAAAAAAATAGGGGACAGAATGCAAACCTATTCAAGTAAAAATTTTATGACTTTTTTTTTTTACGACTAACACAAAGATATCCATCTACTGGTGTAACATTTTGTCACATTCCTATAATCTCTAAAACAAAGAATATATGCTTGTTGGTAATATTTGAAATAATTATTTTTAGAGATGAGTGAATTTTTTTAGGCCCGATTTTGCTGAATTGTCTAGCCAAAAAATACATTTGACCCAAAGTGAAAGTGCTCACATTGCCTGGAAAATTGTCTCTCTTGCATTAGATCACTCATAGACCGAGTTGTTAGAATAAGAACTTTTTGGAAAATTTGGGTGAGATTTCGAAATCTATTTGCCTATCTCTAACTATAAATCACAGACTAGAAATAAGCAAATGGATTTTTAAACATTCAACCAGATTCAACCCGAATTTTGTAAGATTTGATGTGGATCCAAATCCAAATTTTTGGTGATTTGATTTGGACATTTTGGAGAGAGAAAAAAAGTCTTAGGGAACCTCAAAGTGTCATAAACAAATTTTCAAGCCAACTTGAGCACTTTCAATTAGAATAGAATCATTTTGGAATCGGTTAACCTATTCAGCTGAATCAAACCTGAATCAAATTCTGAGCAAGTTGTTGATCTCTGTCACAACCTATTAAAGCAAAGATCCCAGGCATTAGCTTAGGTGTGTGTTACAGTATCACCAGTGGTGTACCTTCAAAGGAAGCAGACTACACAACTGCTATAAGACCGTGGTTAGAGAGTGCACAGCTCTGAACTCCTTCTTTTCTTTCTGATGTGAAAATATAGCATACATATGATTACAGCTTCCATTTCAGTCAACTGTAACTGTATAAATTCCTATGCATGCAGCTTCCCCTAGTGGTGGCTGCAGCCAGACAGCTTTGTCATAGAAGGTAAGCAGGAAAATAATCAATGTATTTATTCCAGTTGTCTAGAATGAATACATTAAGAAACATCATGTTCAGAGTGAGCGCCATATTTATGGTGCACTTGTTCCGCTTTACTGCCATACAAGTTACATAAAGTGGGTGAGGCCAGGCGTGACTTTTTTATTACAATTTTTTTGCCTGGAAAATATGTCCCACACTCTGTGTTCAGACTACAATGTACCCACCATACAGTGCCAGTCACAGTGTCAATCACAGCATGCCCCCATACATTGCTGGCAACAGGGTGCCAGCTATAATGCGCTTATTGTGTTCCCTTTTCTGTCAGTGCTAAAGTCCTTAATGAACAACTATCTATGAGAAATAACCTGAAACATAACTTTTATTGGGCACATAAAATGATTCAGTCTTTAAGACAAATAGAAAAATACATGTGATGTTATTGGCCTAGGAAGATGCTGTGGTGCTCATTGGCCTCTTCAAACAGCTGATTGTCGTGGGTGCCAGACTCAGGCCCCCACAATCAGATATTGATGGCTTATCTTGAAGACAGGCCATCAATATTAAACTCCCCAAAAAAACTTTTAAGAACATTGATTGGGCTACATTATACAGCAAGTACTTTTATGCAGTGACATTTTTCCCTTCTGATGAAAAGTTCAAAAATCTACTATTGCTTGAAAATAATAATTTTGTAATAGTGCAAATACAAAAACAGGTACTCATAGGGTAAAAAAAGTTTGATTTCAAAATCTTCAAAGAGATGAAGTATGCTCACCTCATGTTGTGCCTACTTAGGCACAACACTAAACAAATTAATGTAGGTTTAAGGTACTGATCACTACAACCAATGTCATCTATAGCTTCCATATTGAGGAAACTGTAATACGAAGAAGATCCCCCTACCTGCGATCTCTATAGCACGGTGTCCCTGTTTCTGTGGACTGGTGTGGCCACAGTGGTCAGTGGTGTTTTTTTTAGCCACCTGACATTCTCAGTGTTACTGCAAGTCCAAATAATTTGACATTATGAATGCTGAAATACTGTACTATATATCTATACCACCATACAGTTTTTTTTTTCTGGACAATACTGTATATAAGCTACAGACTTGGGGTTTTAACTTCATTTTTAATTAGTAGTTGACTGATATATATTTTTATATATTTTTTCTTTTTGCTACTCTTTATATATATTTGTGGATCCACACTGTTGTGCTTTTTCATAAGTGTAAACAGTTATATCTACTTATTTTAATTATAATGGGTATTCATCGCCTTTAAGAGCAATGTTGATTTATATTCACTGTTTTGTATGAATTTTCATGAAGGCCGAAGTAAGTCCATGGGAAGATTACTGTGCCGTTCAAAAAGCTAGTGTTATTGTAACAATATATTATATATTTGTCACGAGGGTGTCGAGGACCACGCCTGACTCCGTTATACCCGGGGTCAGGAAGTCGCAGCGGTTGGCTGCACGCTCTATTTAAGATAGGGCTGTTTTCCTTATGGTAGCTTTCTGGGTTTGCTTAGCAAACCCTTTTGGCTCACTCAGGGATCCGTAGCTCCTTCTCCTCAGCTGTTCCTTGTCCAGCACTCCCAGACCTCCTTATATTTCTCTCTCACACTTCTCTGGTTGCCAGAGATAGAGCTTCCTGCCTGGACATCTATTCTGACCTTCTGGAGCTGTGTTGCTGCGTTCGCTGGTAGTTGGTCCAGTACGCTACCCTCCAGATCCCTGTTGGACCTTTTTGGTTTATTGTGGTCGCCCACCTGGGTGTATGTGTTTGTATGTTTTGTCTGTCCTCTCCCTGGTGTTTCCCTCTTAGTGATAGTGGTGTGGACTAGCGATCCCACCGGCCTGTTCACTATCCAGGGCTCATATTAGGGAAAGCCAGGGTTTAGGCACGCGATCGCCGCACGGGTGAGGAACCCGTCTAGGGACGTCAGGGCAGTCAGGTGCCAGCCGCAAGGTGAGTTAGGGGTCACCACCTTTCCCTCTCCCTTGGGCAGGGCTTTCCCTGTTTTCCTCCCTGTGCATGTCGTCGGTCATTACAATATTTAGACAGTTAGAAGATACACCGCACCTGCAGATTTAGCGGCCTTATTGTATTTCTTATCTAAACATGAATTCCACAGTGTGAGAATTGTCTAGATGTTCCTCAAAGTATACATTCATGTATCAAAGTTTGTCCCTTGGTTCTAAAACAAGGCCTCAAGATGTCAGAGGTGTGTAGTATTGAAAATATTAGGCATGTATGAGTTAACCCTTAATGGTATTATGCTTATTGCTTATACAATAGTGCCACCTAGATATGAGCAGGTAATACTACACCAGTAGCAAAAGTGCATTCTGGGTAGTATTATGACGTCACGCTCCTTATCAATGCACACGCCCATCCAACAATGATTGGAAAGTTCCAAACTAGGAGGGTGTGTTCATCTGATAAGTTTTGGGTTAAGAAACCAGATACCGAAAAGAAAAAAAAAAAAGAGACAGAAAAAAAAACAAGAAAGAAAGGGAGGTCTCGGGAGAAACATTTGGATTATCGGAAAAACTCTTGAGAGCTAACTGCCCCAAGACTCTGCACATCACTTAACCCTTGGGTAATGTATATTTTTGTTTTATGCAGTATTGATCTAAATTAATTGGCTTGATACTTAACCAGATACCCGCTCATTTGCGGACGTGTAACGTTAGTTGCTACATCAATGTTTTCTCTGATTTCAGTTACGATGCATATAACTGAATAAAGGAGATAATATTGGAGAAACTCTGTTGGGAATCTTTATATTCCCTAGTTTGATATGAAGCCAATAATTTATAAGTTTTGTTGCAATACTACTATTATCTAAGATTGGTCATCATTTTGGGGCAGAGCAAGGGCTCGTATCTGTCATTTTCTTGATTGAGTTTTTCGCATAATCCATTGATTTTATATCTCTCACAATTTTTAAAGCCATATAGCATAATATTCTTGTGTTGGTTGAGTAGTGTTTTGTTGGCACCATATAGTGGTGAATTCTGGGTACTGCATATAATTGTATATTATTGAAATTTACGTTGATTAATTTTTGATTGTATTTTAAACTATTGTATAATAAACCATTTATATTTTTGCATAGACACTTTTACCCTGTTTTACTGATTGCACAAAAAAATCAGGTTCTTGATTGAACTCTTTTTGAGATGTTTATGTCCATCTCGCGGGTCAATATCGTTTGCATAATTTTTCTTTTGATCCGCTAATTTTTTAAAATATTTATATATAAAGCATTTGCTTTATATACCCGACAACATTATTCATAGCTGCAGGGCCCACAACAAATATTTAGACTGGAAGAGTTAGGTTTAATTCTATCATAATTATACATTGTTAGTTTGTGTATGATTGTAAGGTTTTTTATTATTTTTTATTTTTATTAAATATATTATAGAAATATTTGTTTATAGCACCTGCCCATTATTATTTCATTATTTTCCCTTTATCTACAGGCACCAGATAGGTGCAGGATTTCAACAATATTTCTTTTTTTTTCTTTGTTTTTTTCCTTTTTTTTCTTTATGAATCAAATGCTAACAAATGAAAAGCACGTGTATATACATTTCTGAAACCTGGGAAATTTGATGAAAGAAATAAAAGCCGAAATAAATAATTGTTTCTAGCATTATTCTAACATTTCACATCTTTGAAATATAGCAGTGATCCTAACTATCCTAAAACTGTCAGTTTTTCATGGACATTTTTCAACCATTTGTTCATCCATTTTCTGGCCGGCAGTAATATTGCCCCCTTTGATGGCCCATACTGTCCCTCATCATGGCCCCAGCTTTAAAAATGTCCCCCATAGTGGCCCCTAGCTGTAATGTTTCTTTTTAGCAAAAAAAACCCTAAAAACTAGGGTCTAAGGGATTATTAATTTTAACCCCCTGATGAAAGTATGGACTGTCCCAGAGGCAATCCTCGTTTCTATCAGAATAGTCACTGTTAGGGTGAAGCTATGTTGCACAGTACTAAACAGAAGAATACTGATGCATAAGCCTAGGTCAAGGATAACGTTATAACGTGAGAGAGGGAGCAGTAAAGACCTTAGCAAAAGATGAGCTCCCCTCCACTCCTTTACCATGTATGAGTGGTGCATTGGAGCATTTCTAGCTCCGATACTCCCCCTTTCCCTGCACTCCATAGTGCAGGACAAGGGCTGTTTTTTACTGCCAGTGACTTACCCGACTTTTTCTCCTTATGCTAGGCGCAGGTTTATGCCTGGTGATCATGTTGACGCTAAATTCTCCACCTAGCATTCCCATAAGAAGCCAGGTACGTCACAGGTAGTAAAGAAAAAGCCCTTGCCCTGAGCAATGCAGCGCAGGGCAAAGGGGAGCATCGGAGCAAGAAATGCTCCAATGCTCCACTCAGACATGGTAAATGAGTGAACAGGAACTTATGTCTAGACAACCCTTTTAACACACATAAGATGACTAACTTAACTGTCCCTATACTTTCCCTAAAACCTATCGCTCTATCAATTTATTCAATCTGACTATTTAGTATCTTCCCTAAAACTGTCCCTGTTTGAACCAAACTAACTGTATTAGTGTATTTGATCTCTCTCCCTGACAAAAATGCCCAGCCCTATGTACAAGCTCAGAAATGCTTTCTTAGGATCTTTGATAGTGCCTATTAGTGTTGAGTGAATCGCAGCTGACCAAGTGGAATTCGATCCAAAGTTTAGGAAAAATGTTATTAGCACCAAATCCAAATTTCCTGGCGCTTCGTGGTAACTAATCGATTTTGTCCTAAAATGGTGGCTACACGTATTACAAAGTGAAAGTAAGAAGCCCGGGAACACGAGATCACCCATAATGCAATGCAGACAGCCAATCAGCAGCTAGCCAGCCCCTGTGATGTCACAGCCCTATAAAACCCTCATCCCGTTGGTCTTCAATATTTCACTGTGACGTGAGTATAGGGAGAGATATGACAAGCACTAGGGACAGTGATTAAGAAAGCCTTTAATTGTAAAATATTCGAAAGGAAGAGTTCAGGGACAGCACAGGGACAGTGTAGGAAGATCGTAGGGAGACTTTTTACACAATATAGGGGGAGCATATGGAGAGTACAAGGACTAATTGAACACTGTCCTCCTTGGTTAATAGATAAGCAATTCCATTACATCTTGAGTCACTAATTGGGGTGAAAAAGTGGTCTAATACTACTTCTATTGGGGTGTCCACATTGTTTTATTTATTAAAAATTCTATAACACTTGATTCTCTAATTGGGGTTAAAAAGCAGTCTAATACTACTGCATTGTGTTACAGATAGGAAACTATAGTTTATAGGGAGAATACAGGGACTAATTGAACAGTGTCCTCCTGGGTTAATATATAAGCAGTTCTACTATACCTTGATCCACTAATTGGGGTGAAAAAGCAGTCTAATACTACTACTATTGGGGTATCCACATTTTTTTATTGCCAAGAAATTCTATAACGCTTTGAATCTCTAATTGGGGTTAAAAATCTGTCTAATACTACTGCTATTGGGGTGTCCACATTGTTTTAATATTTAAGTAATTCTATTACACCTTAAATCTCTAATTGGGTTGAAAAAGCTGTCTACTGCTACTGCGATTTGGATGTCCACATTGTTTTATAGAAAAGTCATTCTATAATGCGTTGATTCTGTAATTAGGGTGAAAAAGCGGTCTAATAATACTGCTATTGGGGTGTCCACATTGTGTTATAGATAAATAATTGTATAATGCCTTGATTCTGTAAATGGTGTGGAAAACTGCTCTATTTTTACAGTTTTTTGGTTTTCCACCTTGTTTTATAGATAAGTAATTCCATTAGGCCTTGATTCTGCAATTGGGGTGAAAAAGCAGTCTATACTACTGCTATTGGGGTGTCCACATTGCTTTATACATAAGTACTTCTCTAACGTCTTGATTCTGTAATTGGGGTGAAAAAGGGCAGTGTTTTTGCAGTTAATTGTTTTTCCACCTTGCTTTATAGATACAGTATGTAATTCCATTAGGCCTTGATTCTGTAGTTGTGGTGAAAAAGTGATGTACACACAACCAATTCAGCAATGGTCACTGCTAAGATAGCTGGGGGTAACCCAAATTCATAAAACACTATAACTATTTAAATCCCACAAGTACCTTAATACATAACTTTTATTATAAATTTACAAAAATTGACCAATTAATAGGTGTCTATATTAAAATTGTGCTAAAAACACATTATTCCGCAATGCCACTAGAGCCTAGGGATGGGGGGCTATTATAATGGGTCTCATATCTATTTTGCCCTGCCAAACCTAATGTCCTATGCTAGCTAACTGTCCCTCCTTGTCCCTACGCTGCGGGAGTGACTTCCCAGCTTTGTCAATTGCTAAGGGAGGGACCTTAATGCTAATCAATGATAAAATGTACGCAATAAGTCCCTAGTACATAAATAAGTGAGGGACACAAATGTCAATACAAATAATTGTCCACAAATTGTCACAGCTGCATAGATAGGTAGGGGACACAAATGTCAATACAATAAATTGTCGACAAATTGTCCCAACGTGTTTAGGTATAGCCTGAGGCATCTCCTAGCGGCCTGCACCCTATTTCCAGCAGTCAAGGCTCCACCACCTCAGCAGAAGGGAGCTGTGTTTCCTTCCCATCATCTATTGATCCTGATGCTCCTCCTCCTCCTACTCCTCGTTACTCTTTTCGGCAGCAATTAATCACCAAGGCGATTGCAAAAAGGCAACAGTATGCGTGCACTTGATTGGAGCAGAAGCTGAACGCGTTCCTGTGGCGCAGAAGCTGAACGCGCTCCTGTGGCGCAGAAGCTGAACGTGCTCCTGGCAAAGTTGCAGGTACTTCAGTCCCTCCCTTTCCATGTGGTTGACTTTGCACCTTTCAGAGAACTGATGGCTTTTGCCAAGCCAAGATGGAGAGTCCCAAGCCATCATTACTTCTCTAAAAAGTCTCTACCAGCCATGCACACTTATGTTGAGCAGAAGGTGGGCCAGTCCTTGAGCCTATCGGTGTCTGGTACAGTTCATGGCCATGCTGATGTGTGAAGCTGTAACTATGGTCAAGGAAAATATCTGTCCTTTATGGCCCACTGGGTAAATATGGTTTCTGCCCAGGCACACCAGAAACTTGGCCAGGTAATGGCAATGCCGCCTCCGCATTCTCAAGCTGTGATTCCTGCGCCAATGTCCTCTGCCTCCTCATCCTCCACCCTGTACTCAGCCTCAACTGTTGAACACAGTTCTGAGTGGTCCTCCAGCATACCACCTATGCAGAGCTGTTCTGCACCTGGCCTGTTTGGGCAAACGGAGTCACACCGCAGAGGAACTGCTCCACGTCCTTCAACAAGAAATCGAATCCTGGATATCTCCTCGCCAACTGAAGATCCGCACCATGGTCACTGATAACAGGAAGAATATTCTGTGGCCACTGTATAAAAGAGGGCTGATCCGTGTGCCCTGCATGGCATATGTCTTTAATAGGGTTGTAAAGTGGTTCCTGAAATCTTCGACTCAAATGCAAGACATCTTGAAAATGGCCAGGAATCTGTGCATGCTCTTCAGTCACACTAATTTGCAAAACACCCCCTCCTTGAGTTGCAAAGGCAGAAGAGCTTTCCTCAACATCTCCTCATATGAGACGTTTACATATGTTGGAACTCCACTCTCCACATGTTGGACTGACTATGTGAGCTGAGGAAGGCTGTGAATTATTTCTTGATGATGCAGGCGGACAGAAATACTCCCCTGTTTAACTTCGACGTTAGCCAGTGGCAGCTCATGCATGACACCTGCCATTTGCTCAGGCCCTAGGAAGTGGCCACTTTATTTTTCAGTCACCAGGACTACGAGATAAATTAGGTCATTCCACTCACATCCTGGAGCAGATGCTGATAAATATGACTGCCCAGGAGACCTGGAGCCTATGTTTCACGTGCACCTGAGCCCTGTGGGGGCTGAACTGGAGCAGGAGGAGCATCAGGAGCTGGAGGGTGATGAGGAAGACCAGGCAGGTGACCCCGACAGACTGTGGCAGTATGCAGTGGAGATGGAAGCAGGGAGTCACTCTGATTCGCTTGTGCCAATGGCTAGATGCATGCTGAGTTGCTTGAGTAGTGACATCCGCATTATCACTATTCAGCAGAGGGACGACTACTGGCTCTCCACCATGCTAGACCCTTGCTACTGGGCAAAAATGGGGGCCTTTTTTACACCTGCTGAGAGGGAGGAAAAACGGAACTACTATCGAGACATCCTATGTAGAGATGGCCTTGCGGTTCGCCCGGCAGTCGTTTTGCGGCAAACTTTGCACGTTCGCGATTCGCCAGCATCATATTCTTTCGCATTGCGCCGAACTTTGACCCATGACACATCCATCAGGTGGTACAGGACAGCCAATTATGATGTTTCCGCACATGGACACACCCCCACCCTATCACAGAACCCGATCTGGCAGCCATTTTACATTCTGTGTTTTGCCAATGTAGGGAGAGGTTGCTTTGTGGAGCAGGGACAGGCTGTTAGGGACACCAAACACTAGCTAATAGGGCCACAAAAGTCCTTTTAAGGACTGGTATAGGTGTGCTATCAATAGGTGTAATATACTGAGGGGTGTGATATACCTATAACATACTTTCTAACATAGAAAGTATATAGTGCATTTGTATTGTGCAGCAGTTGTGTGCGGTTCTGCTGCGATACCGCAGCTATATAGAGGGACAAGCGCTATTAGAACAACTAATTGCAATGGGTGTGATATACCTGTTGCCCCCCAAAAAACTGATTGAGGGGTGTGATATACCTATAATATACTTACTAACATAAAAAGTATATAGTGCATTTGTATTGTGCAGCAGTTGTGTGCGGTTCTGCTGCGATACCGCAGCTATATAGAGGAACAAGCGCTGTTGCCCCAAAAATAACTGATTTGAGGGGTGTGATATACCTTCTTCCACAAAATACTGATTGAGGGCTGCGATATACCTGTTGCCCCAAATAAACAGGGTGGTGTGATATAACTGTTGTGGCAAGAACAATTATTGAGGTGTGTAATATATCTGCTTCCACAAAATATTGATTAAGGGGTTTGATATACCTGCTTCAACCAAATATTGATTGAGGGGTGTGATATACCTGCTTCCACAAAATACTGATTAAGGGGAATGATATACCTGCTTCCACAAAATACTGATTAAGGGGTTCGATATACCTGCTTCCACCAAATATTGATTGAGGCCTGCGAGATACCTGCTTCCACAAAATACTGATTAAGGGGATTTATATACCTGTTTCCACCAAATATTGATTGAGGCTTTAAAGATACCCGCTTCCACGAAATACTGATTAAGGGGTTTGATATACCTGTTTCCACCAAATATTGATTGAGCCCTGCGATACACCTACCTCCACAACATACTGATTAAGGGGATTGATATACCCTGCTTCCACCAAATATTGATTGAGGCCTGCGAGATACCTGCTTCCACAAAATACTGATTAAGGGGATTGATATACCTGCTTCCACAAAATATTGATTTAGGCCAGCGATATACCTGCTTTCACAAAATACTGATTAAGGGGATTGATATACCTGCTTCCACAAAATATTGATTTAGGCCAGCGATATACCTGCTTCCACAAAATATTGATTAAGGGGAATGATATACATACCGGCTTCCACAAAATACTGATTGAAGGCTGCGATATACCTGCTTCCACAAAATGCTGATTAGGGGGATTGATATACCTGCATCCACCAAATATTGATTGAGGCCTGCGAGATATCTGCTTCCACAAAATACTGATTAAGGGATTTGATATACCTGCTTCCACAAAATATTGATTCAGACCTGCGATATATATGCTCTTCCACAAAATACTGATTAAGGAGTTTGATATACCTGTTTCCAGCAAATATTGATTGAGGCCTGCGATATACCTTCTTTCGCAAATACTGCTCTTCTCTAGGGAATTAGGCATAGGGTCATTTTGAAAATGACAGGCAGAGGAAGAGGCAGGCCGTTCCGCAGGGGTGGTAGGGGTCGGGCAGGTGCACCAGGCCGGAGCCTAAGTGGGAAGTTGGAGAAGGCACGTGCGATTACTTCAAAGGACACACCAGAGTTGATTGAGTGGCTCATTCAGCCTTCTGCTTCTGCACCATCCTCTGTATCTGCACCCTACTTACTCTCTGCTGTGTGCACCCCCAAAGACACCAACACCACTACCACCATAGCCACTCCACTCGAGTCAGAGGAATTATTTTCCCATCCAATACCAGACCTTACCGATGCGCAGCCATTCTTGACATCGGATGTGGAAGAGGAGGTAGCAATGGCAGTAAGCCAACGATCTAATGACAGTACCCAGATCAGCCCAAGGTGGGAGGTCCCCGCTGTTGCTGCCTACCCAAGATCTCAAATGTCAGTGGTGGTGAAGGGGACGATGATGACGTGCTGATGGACCTCACGTGGGTGCCCACAAGAGAGGAAAAGGAGGGGAGTTCAGAGGGAGAGACGGAGCAGCAGAGAGGGAGGAAAAGGAGGAGAAGCAGGCAGAGCTCACAGGGCACAGTAGGCAAAAAGCAGACTGCAAATATATCTGGAGCGAGCCATCCACCATGTACGGTCACTTCAGGCGCTCCCAGGAAGCCAGCACATGGCTCCGCAGTGTAGGCTTTTTATAACGTGTCAGCTGCTGACAATGGTGTTGCCATCTGCAGCCTGTGCTGTCAACGCATAAGTTGCGTTAAGCCCAACACTCACTTAGAGATGACCGCCTTAAGAAGGCACCTGGCCTCCCATCATCCAGCCCAGTGTGAGCAACGCCCTTAGAACCCACAAAGCCACACTCAGCCACTACTGTCCACTGGGTGAACCCTCTGATGGCTGTCAAGCATGTAACCCGTGGCTCCCGTGTGGATTTGGTGTTACTGCCAAGGATTGCATGCAGGCCTGTCTCTTCTTCTCCTCCTCCTACTCCATCCTCCATCTCCTTCTCGGCTGACTCCTCCTTATCCACTGCTACCACCTCTTCCGCTGCGCCACCCAAGCTCCCCAGAACCTATTCGACGTGCCAGGTGAGACGTTGCCATGCTGTGCTGCGGCTGTTGTGCCTGGAAGCCAAGAGCTACACCGGTCCTGCACTGCTTTCAGCTCTGCGGTCACAGGCCGATCAATGGCTAACCCCGCTTAAATTGACAGTTGGCAAAGTGGTGTGCGACAACGGTGCCAATCTGCTGAGCGCGCTGAAACAGGGAAAAATTACACACGTGCCATGCATGGCACACGTCCTGAACTTAGTCGCGCAGCGATTCGTTGCCAACTACCCCGGGGTCCAGGACGTTTTGTGGCTAGCCAGGAGAAGCTATGGCCATGGCTCGCCTTGCTGACGTTCAGCGGCGACACCACCTGCCCGTCAGATGTCTGATTTGTAACAGCCCAATGCGCTGGAACTCCACCTTGTATATGCTTGATAGTAGAGATGGCCTTGCGGTTCGCCCGGGGGTCAAACTTTGTTCATGCGAGATTTGCCAAACATGCGAACATATGGCGATATTCGTAAGCGCCATATTTTTTGCATAGCGCCAAACTTTTACCCATTACACATCCATCAGGTGGGACAGGACAGCCCCTTGAGACTTTCCAGCACATGGACACCCCCCCAACCCTATAACAGAACCTGATCTGGCAGCCATTTTACATTATGTGTTTTGCCAGTGTAGGGAGAGGTTGCATTTTGGAGTAGGGACAGTTAGGGACACCAAACGCTAGCTAATAGGGCCCCAAAAGTCCTTTTAAGGACTGGTATAGGTGTGCTATCGATAGGTGTGATATAGAGGGTTGTGATATACCTATAATTTACTTTCTAACATAGAAATTATATTATAGTGTATTTGTATTGTGCAGCAGTTGTGTGCCGTTCTGCTGCGATACCGCAGCAAGATAGAGGGACAAACGCTATTGGAGTAACTAATTGCAACAGGTGTGATATACCTGTTGCCCCCCCAAAAACTGCTTGAGGGCTGTGATTTACCTTCTTCCACAAAATCCTGATTGAGGTGTGCTATATACCTGTTTCCGCAAAATACTGATTGAGGGGTGCTATATACCAGTTTCTTCCAAATACTGATTGAGGGGTGCTGCATACCTTCTTCCACAAAATACTGATTGAGGGGTGCTATTGCTCTATACCTTCTTCCACCAAATACTGATTGAGGGCTGCGATACACCTGCTTCCACAAAATACTGATTGAGGGGTGCTATATACCTGTTTCCACCAAATACTGATTAAGGGGTGCCATATACCTTCTTCCACAAAATACTGATTGAGGGGTGCTATTGCTATATACATTCTTCCACCAAATACTGATTGAGGGCTGCGATACACCTGCTTCCACAAAATACTGATTGAGGGGTGCCATTTACCCGTTTCTGCCAAATACTGATTGAGGGGTGCTTTATACCTGTTATTGCCAAATACTGATTGAGGGGTGCCATATACCTTCTTCCACTAAATACTGATTGAGGGGTGCTTTTGCTATATCCTTTTTTCCACCAAATTCTGATTGAAGGCTGCGATATACCTTCTTCCTCAAATACTGCTCTTCTCTACGTTGCCATGCTGTGCTGCGGCTGTTGTGCCTGGAAGTCAAGAGCGACACCGGTCCTGCACTGCTTTCAGCTCTGCGGTCACAGGCCGATCAGTGGCTAACCCCGCTCAATTCGACCGTTGGTAAAGTGGTGTGCAACAACGGTGCCAATATGCTGAGCGTGCTGAAACAAGGCAAAATGACACACGTGTCGTGCATGGCACAACGTCCTGAACGTCTTGCGGCAGGCCAGAAGAATCTCTGGCCATTTTAGAAGATCTTACACGGCCATGGCTCGCCTTGCTGATCTTCAGCGGTGACACCACTTGCCCGTCAGATGTCTGATTTGTGACTGCCCGACGCGCTGGAACTCCACCTTGTATATGCTTGATAGGCTGCTCCAGCAGAAACATGCCGTTAACGACTACCTGTACAAACTCTGCAGCAGGAAAGGTTCTGGGAGCTTGTTTTTTCTCCACCGCGCCAGTGGCTGCTCATGCGTGACGCATGCAGACTTCTGCAGCCATTTGATGAGAGCACCAAACTGGTCAGTCACAGCCAGGGTGCCATCAGTGACATCGTACCTTACGCCTTCTTTCTGAAGCGTGCATTGCCTCGTGTCATTGATCAAGCCGTCGCGGAGCAGGAGCTGGAAGATGAGGAAGTCGCAATGCTGAATGAATTCCCAGGGGGAGCTACTCCATCTGAGACAAGTCAGCAGGAGTCTAAAGAGGAGTCAGAGGAGGATGGTAGCTGGGGGGAGGAGGAGCAAAAAGAGCAGGCTTTGAGGTAGACTTTAAACTTTTCGGGGATCCCTGGTGTTGGCTGGGGGGAGGAGATCGAGGACGACATTCTCCTGGGCGATGAGCGGGAGCCAGGGCGCTCCACCGCTTCCAATTTAGTGCAAATGGGGGGCCTTCATTCTCCAGTGTTTGAAGAGGGAACCCTGTATAAAAAGTATAAAGGGCAAGGACCAGTACTGGGTGGCAACGTACTTAGACCCCCGATACAAACACAAAATGGCGGACATGTTACTAGCTGGCAGAATGCAGCATTTTCAGGCCTTGCTACGAGAGATGGTGCATTCTTCTGTTGCGGGTGCTGGCAGAGGAATTTCCACCTACAGTAAAACAGGTGTGGGTACCAATCCTACCGCTCCTGCAAGAAGAGGGCAGTTTGAAGATGTGTTGGTCACTTCGGATATGAGATCATTGTTTCAGCCAATCCATCGACAGCCGCCCTCCGGATCCAGCCTCAGGGCACGCCTAGCCCAACAGGTGTCTGACTACATCGGGTTAACGGCCGATGTGGATGCTCTGAGAAGCAAGGAACCCCTGGACTTCTGGCTGTGCAGGCTTGACCTGTGGCCAGAGCTGGCACAATTCGCCATGGAACTCTTGGCTTGCCCCTCGTCAAGTGTCCTGTCCGAAAGGACGTTCAGCGCAGCAGGGGGGATCGTGACCGATAAGCGCACTTGCCTAGCTCACAACAGTGTGGACTACCTCACATTTCAAAAAATTAATGAGGCATGGATCTCTGAGGAATTCAACACATGTGACGAGTCGATTATGTTTGATTGAATTTTCTTATGACAGCCCACAAATATCCGCCACCACCCACCAAATCATGGTCCCTGTCTTAGGTAAATACAGCGGCATAAAAGGCCTTTTATGTCCTTGAATGCCTAATCTTTGTGGCCTGTACTGGCCGACAGTTAAATTTTTATCCTGTGACCGCCTAATGTACCTCCAGCCACAGAATCCTACAAAGTTCTTTGCTGTCAGGAGAATGCCTATTGGCTAATTTTTGGGGCCTGTACTGGCCAACATTAACATTTTTATCCTGTGACCGCTTAATGTCCCTCCAGCCACAGAATCCTACAAAGTTGTGTGCTGTCAGGTGAATGCCTATTGGCTAATTGTTGGGGCCTGTACTGGCAAGTTCTCACAACAATACTTAGTGCACCAATCACTAATATCTCATGAGACCTTATAAAATGTGAAGTTATGTGTACTGCGAAAAAAAAAGTCACATCATTAGGGATTTTCGCAATGGCACTTTTTTTAAACACTCAATCTGCATATACAGTGATTGTTCTAACATGCATGTGAAATGTAATCAAATACACTGCTTTAATGTGAAATTACTTACAGTGAGAAGTTCTTCCTCAACGTTGCAAAAATTGTTGCCAACCATCTTTTATGATCGCATCCAATTTCGGTCTGGTGGAAACCAGTTGCTGTAGTAGGCCGAGCCTATTTTGCGCATGCGCATACGCGAAAATTATATTGCCGATATTTCGCATTGAAAAAAAATAATGAATGGAGATTGCAAATTCAAATAATACATCTGGTATGTCAGTGTCCATGTTGTGGGACTATTTGTGCACTTCTAGTAATTATTTGGTGGGGCCCGCTGCGAACACAAGGTTCGCGAACATTTGAGCGCGAACGCGCATTCGCGTTTGTGAACCGTCCCGGCCAATGTTCGTCCATCACTACTTATTCGGCCAATAAGCTAATGTTGATGAGTCCACCATCAGGAGGACAATGAACAACAATGGTGTGCATGGCAGAATTCCAAGGATAAAGTTGCTGCTCTGAAAAATGAATATTGGTGACCATCTTCAGTTTGTGAAAATTCAAAGACCATTTTCAGTTTGCTAAAGGTCTTCTGGCTTGATTTTTTAGACTAGCCAGAAGGCTATTGGAACAGTGTTTTGTGGATGGATGAGACCAAAATAGAATTTTTTGGTTAAAATCAGAAGCATTATGTTTGGAGTAAGGAAAACACGGCATTCCAGCATAAAAACCTCATCCTATTTGTGAAACATAGTAGTGGTAGTATCATGATTTGGGCTTATTTTGCTGCTCTGAATTAAACCAACACATTCTAAAGAGAAAATGTCAGAACATTTGTCCGTGAGATGAGTTTTAAAGGGGTTTTCTGGGTTCAGGGCTGAACCCGGTTAAACAGTAATTTCCCCTTCACTCCTTTACCATATACTAGTGGAGCATCCAAGCATTTCCTTGCTCCGATGCTCCCCTTGCCTAGCGCTGCATTATGCAGCATTAGGTCTGTTTGTTGTGAACTGGTAACATACTGGGCTTCACATCAGTATGCTAGGCGAAAATGCCTCCAACAATTGCCAAGGTTCACATACTTTTGCCACTCACAGACATGTGATATTGGATAATTTTGTTGCATTTAGTTATCTTTATCTACTTTAGTTATCTTTAGGACATGTGGGAAAATCTGATATAGTATTAGGTAAAATTTAAGCAGAATTGTAAAAAATTCTGAAGGGTTGACAAACTTTTAAGCACCACTGTAACTCAAAACTACTTTCTGCTTGCAATACTAGATACATATGATGGTCCATCAAGTTCCAATGTTCTCAAGTTGAAATGTTTTCAACATACATTGAATACAGTGCTACAGACACTTTGGGATCAGTGATACATAACTACAGTACATGTGATTGTCTGGAAGACTGAACCAATCAGTGCGCATATTTCATTGGTAAAAAACCTGTATTACTGGCCTGCATGTAGTGATTGGTTGTCTAGTATCACTTATTTACAGTACATTACTGTACTACATGTTCTGTACTGCTTTTTACCTGTGCCAGAATGAGCTGCACCTTTGAACACCAGGTGTGGACAGCCGCATTTTCTGGTATGCTATGTGTAATGTACAGGACCCTGCAGAAGCTCCTGTTCTCTGAATAGAAATGTAATTCTGTTTTCTAAATGGAAGAACTTGCTGTATCTTTATTCTGTATCTACTCATTTTTGTCTGTTTTTTTATTTTTTATTTTGGGTTGACAGTTTGGGTCCTCTAGAGCCAATTACTAATTTTTTCAAAGAGTTATGATCTGAAGTTCTGTATATTGTTTCAATATTTTCAACATCCAATGATTGTCCAGAAAAATGTATATATGAACTTGAGGGATATACTTTAGGCTAGGGCAGATTTATTATTTTTAGTTTTGATAAACATATTGAAAAATATAGGCTGAAAAATGTCATAAAAGGGGCTTCGGCTTCAGAGATGCATGAAGTTGGACTCAGTGCCATTTACAGTACAACCTTTTGGAAATCACTTGAACAGGGCTCACACGGTGCACCAATATTATTAAATCTCCTCCATTATTTTCCAACTATTGTGAGATTTTCTGTAGTTTCCCTATAGGCAATTATTGAAATAATTAAATATTACCACATTTGTCAGTGTCATTGCCTGTTAGATCATGGATGATCCCTGCTCACCTTTGATGTGCTCATGGCATTTTCTGAGAGTTTGATAGTTACGACCATTTTTTTTTTCTTTTTGGCTTAAGTGACTGCAGCTCATTTAGCTGTTAATTATACAGGGAGGTCTGCATGACTGCGGCTGGTAATTTGAATACACTCCTAGTGTCAGAGCTGAGTACATGCGACTGAGCTTGTAAAAGGATTATGATGATTAATGTATGGTTCATAGATAAGTGGGCTAATGAACGCACCTAATTTGATCAAACACAATTAATTAAATGAACTTATGATATTAACCCATCTTGTGATGCATGCATAATGCTTACTATTGATTTGCAGCAAAAGAGTGGACTTATCAGTTTGGCCACTGTCAGTCCCAGGAAAAGGAGGTGCCATAAGCATTAGTTTGATGCAAACCATAATTGATGTGTCTGTGTGCTTTAGTGATGTAACAAATGTACTGTTAATTGTCAAAAGAAGCTGTAATTGATTTTGCCTACATTAGGTTTTAAATTCAGATTGATTTGTGGCATGCTACAAATTTATTGAGGTGTTAAAATAAGGGTACACTTATTTACAGTGCCTTGCAAAATATTAACCCCCCTTGACTTTTTTTCGTGTTTTGGTGCCTCACAACCTGGAATTAACATGGATTGTTAGAGGATTTGCATCAATGAATTTACAGAACATGCCCCCAACTTTGAAGAGGTTTGTTTTTATTTATTGTGAAGCAAAAAACAAATAGGACAAAGTAATAGAAAAAGTGCATAACTATTCACCCCCCTAAAGTCAATTCTTTGTAGAGCCACCTTTTGCGGAAATCACAGCTCCAAGTCGCTTTGCATAAGTCTCTATGAGCTTGCCACATCTTACCACTGGGATTTTTGCCCATTCCTCCTTGCAAAACTGCTCCAGCTCCTTCAAGTTGGATGGTTTGCACTTGTGAATAGTGATGTCGCGAACATAAAATTTTCAGTTCGCGAACAGCGAACGCGAACTTCCGCAAATGTTCGCGAACTGGCGAACCGGGCGAACCGCCATAGACTTCAATAGACAGGCGAATTTTAAAACCCACAGGGACTCTTTCTGGCCACAATAGTGATGAGAAAGTTGTTTCAAGGGGTCTAACACCTGGACTGTGGCATGCCGGAGGGGGATCTATGGCAAAACTCCCATGGAAAATTACGTAGTGGACGCAGAGTCGGGTTTTAATCCATAAAGGGCATAAATCAACTAACATTCCTAAATTGTTTGGAATAACGTGCTTTAAAACATCCAGTGTGTGTATACGATCAGGTATGATGTTGTATCGATCAGGTAGTGTAAGGGTTACGCCCGCATCACAGACATTGACAGACCAAACTCCCCTTTTAATGCACCGCAAACAGTTCATTTGCACAACCGCAAACTCCCCATTTGCACAAGGTTGGATACCAAGCTAGCCACGTCCCGGTGATGTCATTGAAGGTTTCTTCCTCCACCCAGCCACGTACAACACCAAGGGTCCCCGAAAGGTCAATTGAATTGATTTTTCGAACGGGGAGATGGTTAAAAAAACGCTGGCTCCCTCCCCTTTGTTTTTATCCACGGTGACTGCGTCTGCGCCGTGCAATTTACTGTCACACCCGATATGAGTGGTATTTTCTGTAGTACTATTCTCATCAGTTTAATCCCTCTAACGTCCCCGACTCCCCAATCTGGGGGCCATTTATTAAACAGATTTTTCGGACGGGGAGATGGTTAAAAAAACGCTGGCTCCCTCCACTCTGTTTTAATCCACGGTGACTGCGTCTGCGCCGTGCAATTTACTGTCACACCCGATATGAGTGGTATTTTCTGTAGTACTATTCTCATCAGTTTAATCCCTCTAACGTCCCCAATCTGGGTGCCATTTATTGAATAGATTTTTCGAACGGGGAGATGGTTAAAAAAACGCTGGCTCCCTCCCCTTTGTTTTTATCCACGGTGACTGCGTCTGCGCCGTGCAATTTACTGTCACACCCGATATGAGTGGTATTTTCTGTAGTACTATTCTCATCAGTTTAATCCCTCTAACGTCCCCGACTCCCCAATCTGGGGGCCATTTATTAAACAGATTTTTCGGACGGGGAGATGGTTAAAAAAACGCTGGCTCCCTCCACTCTGTTTTAATCCACGGTGACTGCGTCTGCGCCGTGCAATTTACTGTCACACCCGATATGAGTGGTATTTTCTGTAGTACTATTCTCATCAGTTTAATCCCTCTAACGTCCCCAATCTGGGTGCCATTTATTGAATAGATTTTTCGAACGGGGAGATGGTTAAAAAAAACCTGGCTCCCTCCACTCTGTTTTAAACCACGGTGACTGCGTCTGCGCCGTGCAATTTACTGTCACACCCGATATGAGTGGTATTTTCTGTAGTACTATTCTCATCAGTTTAATCCCTCTAACGTCCCCAATCTGGGTGCCATTTATTGAATAGATTTTTCGAACGGGGAGATGGTTAAAAAAACGCTGGCTCCCTCCACTCTGTTTTAAACCACGGTGACTGCATCTGCGCCGTGCAATTTACTGTCACACCCGATATGAGTGGTATTTTCTGTAGTACTATTCTCATCAGTTTAATCCCTCTAACATCCCCAATCTGGGGGCCATTTATTAAATAGATTTTTTGAACGGGGAGATGGTTAAAAAAACGCTGGCTCCCTCCACCGATATGAGTGGTATTTTCTGTAGTATTATTCTCATCAGTTTAATCCCTGTTACGTCCCATATCAGGAATTGCCTTTTATGAAAAAAAATTTAGGCCGGGTACCTTCGACTGCCTTCACAGTGACAGACCAAACTCTCATACACTAAACTGAATTGATTTCAGGAACCGGGAGATGGAAAAAGCAGCTTGGTCGGTCCTCTTACTCCCAAATTGGGGCACTGCGCGTGCACAGAGCAATGTGCTGTGACACCCTATATGAGTGGTGTCTTAACTAGTACTATTGCTATCAGTTTAATCCCTGTTACGGACCCTATCCGGTCGAATTGATTAACCATTGTCGAATCCCCCATTGACATCCCCCTTATAAGCTGTGTAAAGCATATTTTTTAGTTTGGTTTTGAACTGCTGCATCCTTTCCGACTTTTGGTAATTTGGTAACATTTCTGCCACTTTCTGCTTATACCGGGGGTCTAGTAGCGTGGCCACCCGATCGCTTTTGGTCTGACCATAATGAAGCAACGGCCTTATCATCTGGGGTGTGGCAACATTGCCAACACACTTTTATAGAGGTGATGATGATTGCTTCATTGTGATACGCAAGCCCCTTCACCACAACAAGGTAACGATCACGAAGGGGAATTGACACTTGTATGTGCCTTTTTTTTTTGGTTTGTTTTTGCAGCCACAGTGCTGCACCATAGGACATAAAAATTAGGCATGTACACATGCCTGAAAAATAATGGCACTGTTGCAGACGCTATTGTAGCAGCGGCCGGAAAAATTTATGTTTTCCAGGCAGAAAAGTGACTAAAACATTACGGCTTGAACCCTAGTTGGTGGTGGAGAATTCACGAAAGTCATCCGGTATGCAGACATTAAATACAGCAGCGTGGGGACCATTTTGAGGCCAAGGCATGTAATCAGGCCTTTTGTTAGTCAAACGTATCCCCCACTGTCAGTCCCTTCGGGATCCATGCCTCATTCATCTTTATGAAGGTGAGGTAATCAACACTTTTTTGACCGAGGCGACTTCTCTTGTCAGTGACAATGCCTCCTGCTGCACTGAAGCTCCTTTCTGACAGGACACTTGAAGCAGGGCAGGCCAGAAGTTCTATCGCAAACTGGGATAGCTCAGGCCACAGGTCAAGCCTGCACACCCAGTAGTGAAGGGGTTCATTGCTCCTCAGAGTGTCGATATCTGCTGTTAAGGCGAGGTAGTCTGCTACCTGTCGGTCGAGTCGTTCTCTAAGGCTGGATCCCGAAGGGCTGTGGCGATGAGTAGGACTGAAAAAGCTCCGCATGTCCTCCATCAACAACACATCTGTAAATCGTCCAGTCCTTGCCGCCGTGGTAGGAGGAGGATTACACTCACCTCTTCCCCTGTTAGATTCCCGTTGTGCTGTGACATCTCCCTTATAAGCTGTGTAAAAGCATATTTTTTAGTTTGGTTTTGAACTGCTGCATCCTTTCCGACTTTCGGTAATTTGGTAACATTTCTGCCACTTTCTGCTTATACCGGGGGTCTAGTAGCGTGGTCACCCAGTACAGATCGTTCTCCTTTATCCTTTTTATACGTGGGTCCCTCAACAGACATGACAGCATGAAAGACCCCATTTGAACAAGGTTGGATGCAGAGCTTCTCATTTCCCGTTCCTCGTCCTCACTGATGTCATTGACGGTCTGTTCTTCCCCCCAGCCACGTACAACACCATGGGTCCCAGATAGGTGACAACAACGAGCACCCTGGGGTGCCTGCTGTGGTTGGTCTTCCTCCTCCTCAAAGCCGCCACATTCCTCCTCTGACTCCTCTTCCTCATACTCCTCTTCCAGCGTTGCTGCAGGTCCGGCAAGCGATGATGACAAGGCTGTTTCTGGTGGTGATGGTGACCACAACTCTTCCTCTTCCTCTTCACGCTCATCTACAGCCTGATCCAGAACTCTTCGCAGGGCACGCTCCAGGAAGAAAACAAATGGGATGAGGTCGCTGATGGTGCCTTCGGTGCGACTGACTAGGTTTGTCACCTCCTCAAAAGGACGCATAAGCCTACAGGCATTGCGCATGAGTGTCCAGTAACGTGGCAAAAAGATTCCCAGCTCCGCAGAGGCTGTCCTAGCACCCCGGTCATACAAATACTCGTTGACGGCTTTTTCTTGTTGGAGCAGGCGGTCGAACATTAGGAGTGTTGAATTCCAACGTGTCGGGCTGTCGCATATCAAGCGCCTCACTGGCATGTTGTTTCGCCGCTGAATATCGGAAAAGTGCGCCATGGCCGTGTAGGAACGCCTGAAATGGCCACACACCTTCCTGGCCTGCTTGAGGACGTCCTGTAAGCCTGGGTACTTAGACACAAAACGTTGTACGATGAGATTCAACACATGTGCCATGCACGGCACATGTGACAACTTGCCCAAATTTAATGCCGCCAACAGATTGCTTCCATTGTCACACACCACTTTGCCGATCTCCAGTTGGTGCGGGGTCAGCCACTGATCCACCTGTGCGTTCAGGGCGGACAGGAGTGCTGGTCCTGTGTGGCTCTCTGCTTTCAGGCAAGTCAACCCCAAGATAGCGTTACACTGTCGTATCCGGGATGTGGAATAGCCCCTGGGGAGCTGGGGGGAATCAGTTGATGTGCAGCCAGACGCCGCAGCAGAAGAGGACTCAGCCGAGGAGGAAATTAAAGAGGATGGAGTAGGAGTAGAGGAGGTGGCAGTAGGTCTGCCTGCAAGTCGTGGTGGTGTCACCAACTCCGCTGCAGAGCCACGCATTCCATGCTTGTCAGCCGTCAGCAGGTTGACCCAATGCGCAGTATACGTGATATACCTGCCCTGACCGTGCTTTGCAGACCAGGTGTCAGTGGTCAGATGGACCCTTGCCCCAACACTGTATGCCAGAGATGCCATGACTTCCTTTTCAATGACATGGTAGAGGTTTGGGATTGCCTTTTTTGAAAAAAAAATTCGTCCGGGTACCTTCCACTGTGGTGTCCCAATAGCGACAAATTTTTTGAAGGCCTCAGACTCTACCAGCTGGTATGGTAAAAGCTGGCGGGCTAAGAGTTCCGTCAAGCCAGCTGTCAGTCGCCGGGCAAGGGGGTGACTTTGTGACATTGGCTTCTTATGCTCAAACATGTCCTTGACAGACACCTGACTGTGGGCAGATGAGCAGGAACTGCTGAAGGTGAGAGATGGAGTGGCGGGTGGTTGAGAGGGGGCAGGGAGGACAGCAGTGGTTGACGTGGCTGAAGATGCAGGACCAGGAGGAGCATGGTGGCTTTGAGTTTGTGTGCTGCTTGTACTCATGTGTTGATCCCATAGGCGTTTGTGATGTGAGATCATGTGCCTTCGCAAAGCAGTTGTACCAAGGTGGGTGTTGGACTTCCCACGACTCAGTTTCTTTTGGCACAGGTTGCAAATGGCATTGCTTTTATCAGAGGCAGACACACAAAAAAAATGCCACACTGCTGAGCTTTGCAATGACGGCATTCTAGTGGTGGCAACAGCATGCGTTGACTGGCGTGCTGTCTGGCTGACCCCAGGTGCCGATACATGCTGTCTGACTGTGCCACTAACTCCTTGCGACGACCTCCCCCTGCTTCCAACTCGTCTCCTCATTCTCTCTGTCTCCCCTTCAGAACTTTCCCCCTCTTCTTCTCTTCGAGCAGGCACCCACGTGGCATCCGTGGACACATCGTCATCATCAACCGCTTCACTTGTATCTGACACCTCAGCAAAGGAAGCAGCAGCGGGTACAACATCATCATCATCACACTGTACGTCCATGTGTGTAATCCTGCCTGACTGAGACATATCCCCGTAATCTACATCATCTGGCAATAATGGTTGCGCATCACTAATTGCATCCAACTGATGTGTAAATAACTCCTCTGACGGATCAAGTGAAGCGGCTGTGGTGGCTGTGGTGGTAGTGGCGACGGGCGGGTGCGTGGTAACTTGAGAGCAGGTGACCGAAGCTGAGTTGGAGGAGGATGGTGCGTCAAGGTTCTTAGCGGAAGCTGTTGAAGATTGGGTGTCCTGTCTAAGCCAGTCAACTACGTCCTCTGAATTTTTCGGGTTCAGGGTACGTGGCCTCTGAAAACTGGGCATTATTCCAGGGACAGTGGAAATCACAGCACCACGACCACGACGGCCCCTGCGGGGTGGCCTGCCTCTGCCTGTCATTTTTTTTTTAGATAAGTGGTACTACGCGTGCTAGGTACTGTGCCACCCGGTATGAGTGGTTGGCACTGGCAGTGGGCACACTACAGTCTGTGGAAGTGGGCCTGACACACACTGGCAGCAGGCAAGCAACTGAATTTAGACTACTGTCTAAAAATTAAATGCCTTATTTATCGGCAAGCTACTGTGCCACCCGGTATCAGTGGTTGGCACTGGCAGTGGGCACACTACAGTCAGTGGAAGAGGGCCTGACACACACTGGCAGCAGGCAAGCAACTGAAATTACACTAAAGTGTAAAAATTAAATGCCTTATTTATCGGCAAGCTACTGTGCCACCCGGTATGAATGGTTGGCACTGGCAG
This sequence comes from Bufo bufo, assembly GCF_905171765.1. Taxonomy (NCBI): domain Eukaryota; kingdom Metazoa; phylum Chordata; class Amphibia; order Anura; family Bufonidae; genus Bufo; species Bufo bufo. The sequence goes on from NC_053393.1 coordinate 430,642,839, forward strand.
TGGGCACACTACAGTCAGTGGAAGAGGGCCTGACACACACTGGCAGCAGGCAAGCAACTGAATTTAGACTACTGTCTAAAAATTAAATGCCTTATTTATCGGCAAGCTACTGTGCCACCCGGTATCAGTGGTTGGCACTGGCAGTGGGCACACTACAGTCAGTGGAAGCGGGCCTGACACACACTGGCAGCAGGCAAGCAACTGAAATTACACTACAGTGTAAAAATTAAATGCCTTATTTATCGACAAGCTACTGTGCCACCCGGTATCAGTGGTTGGCACTGGCAGTGGGCACACTACAGTCAGTGGAAGCGGGCCTGACACACACTGGCAGCAGGCAAGCAACTGAATTTAGACTACTGTCTAAAAATTAAATGCCTTATTTATCGGCAAGCTACTGTGCCACCCGGTATCAGTGGTTGGCACTGGCAGTGGGCACACTACAGTCAGTAGAAGCGGGCCTGACACACACTGGCAGCAGGCAAGCAACTGAAATTACACTAAAGTGTAAAAATTAAATGCCTTATTTATCGGCAAGCTACTGTGCCACCCGGTATGAGTGGTTGGCACTGGCAGTGGGCACACTACAGTCAGTGGAAGAGGGCCTGACACACTGACTGGCAGCAGGCAAGCAACTGAATTTAGACTACTGTCTAAAAATTAAATGCCTTATTTATCGGCAAGCTACTGTGCCACCCGGTATCAGTGGTTGGCACTGGCAGTGGGCACACTACAGTCAGTGGAAGCGGGCCTGACACACACTGGCAGCAGGCAAGCAACTGAAATTACACTAAAGTGTAAAAATTAAATGCCTTATTTATCGACAAGCTACTGTGCCACCCGGTATCAGTGGTTGGCACTGGCAGTGGGCACACTACAGTCAGTGGAAGCGGGCCTGACACACACTGGCAGCAGGCAAGCAACTGAATTTAGACTACTGTCTAAAAATTAAATGCCTTATTTATCGGCAAGCTACTGTGCCACCCGGTATCAGTGGTTGGCACTGGCAGTGGGCACACTACAGTCAGTAGAAGCGGGCCTGACACACACTGGCAGCAGGCAAGCAACTGAAATTACACTAAAGTGTAAAAATTAAATGCCTTATTTATCGGCAAGCTACTGTGCCACCCGGTATGAGTGGTTGGCACTGGCAGTGGGCACACTACAGTCAGTGGAAGAGGGCCTGACACACTGACTGGCAGCAGGCAAGCAACTGAATTTAGACTACTGTCTAAAAATTAAATGCCTTATTTATCGGCAAGCTACTGTGCCACCCGGTATCAGTGGTTGGCACTGGCAGTGGGCACACTACAGTCAGTGGAAGCGGGCCTGACACACACTGGCAGCAGGCAAGCAACTGAAATTACACTAAAGTGTAAAAATTAAATGCCTTATTTATCGGCAAGCTACTGTGCCACCCGGTATCAGTGGTTGGCACTGGCAGTGGGCACACTACAGTCAGTAGAAGCGGGCCTGACACACACTGGCAGCAGGCAAGCAACTGAAATTACACTAAAGTGTAAAAATTAAATGCCTTATTTATCGGCAAGCTACTGTGCCACCCGGTATGAGTGGTTGGCACTGGCAGTGGGCACACTACAGTCAGTGGAAGAGGGCCTGACACACACTGGCAGCAGGCAAGCAACTGAATTTAGACTACTGTCTAAAAATTAAATGCCTTATTTATCGGCAAGCTACTGTGCCACCCGGTATCAGTGGTTGGCACTGGCAGTGGGCACACTACAGTCAGTGGAAGCGGGCCTGACACACACTGGCAGCAGGCAAGCAACTGAATTTAGACTACTGTCTAAAAATTAAATGCCTTATTTATCGGCAAGCTACTGTGCCACCCGGTATCAGTGGTTGGCACTGGCAGTTGGCACACTACAGTCAGTTGAAGTCGGCCTGACACACACTAGCAGCAGGCAAGCAGCTGAAATTACATTAAAGTGTAAAAATTAAATGCCTTTTTTAAGCAAAGTCCTGTGCCAGCCGGTATGAGTGGTGGGCACTGGCAGTGGGCACACTACAGTCAGTGGAAGTCAGCCTGACACACACTGGCAGGCAACTAACCTTAGATTAAAGTGTAAAAATTAAGTGCCTATTTTTTAAGCAAAGTCCTGTGCCACTCGGTATGTCAGTGGTGGGCACTGGCAGTGGGCACACTACAGTCAGTTGAAGTCGGCCTGACACACACTAGCAGCAGGCAAGCAGCTGAAATTACACTAAAGTGTAAAAATTAAATGCCTTTTTTATGCAAAGTCCTGTGCCAGCCGGTATGAGTGGTGGGCACTGGCAGTGGGCACACTACAGTCAGTGGAAGTCAGCCTGACACACACTGGCAGGCAACTAACCTTAGATTAAAGTGTAAAAATTAAGTGCCTATTTTTTAAGCAAAGTCCTGTGCCACTCGGTATGACAGGGGTGGGCACTGGCAGTGGGCACACTACAGTCAGTTGAAGTCGGCCTGACACACACTAGCAGCAGGCAAGCAGCTGAAATTACATTAAAGTGTAAAAATTAAATGCCTTTTTTAAGCAAAGTCCTGTGCCAGCCGGTATGAGTGGTGGGCACTGGCAGTGGGCACACTACAGTCAGTGGAAGTCAGCCTGACACACACTGGCAGGCAACTAACCTTAGATTAAAGTGTAAAAATTAAGTGCCTATTTTTTAAGCAAAGTCCTGTGCCACTCGGTATGACAGGGGTGGGCACTGGCAGTGGGCACACTACAGTCAGTTGAAGTCGGCCTGACACACACTAGCAGCAGGCAAGCAGCTGAAATTACACTAAAGTGTAAAAATTAAATGCCTTTTTTATGCAAAGTCCTGTGCCAGCCGGTATGAGTGGTGGGCACTGGCAGTGGGCACACTACAGTCAGTGGAAGTCAGCCTGACACACACTGGCAGGCAACTAACCTTAGATTAAAGTGTAAAAATTAAGTGCCTATTTTTTAAGCAAAGTCCTGTGCCACTCGGTATGACAGGGGTGGGCACTGGCAGTGGGCACACTACAGTCAGTTGAAGTCGGCCTGACACACACTAGCAGCAGGCAAGCAGCTGAAATTACATTAAAGTGTAAAAATTAAATGCCTTTTTTAAGCAAAGTCCTGTGCCAGCCGGTATGAGTGGTGGGCACTGGCAGTGGGCACACTACAGTCAGTGGAAGTCAGCCTGACACACACTGGCAGGCAACTAACCTTAGATTAAAGTGTAAAAATTAAGTGCCTATTTTTTAAGCAAAGTCCTGTGCCACTCGGGATGACAGGGGTGGGCACTGGCAGTGGGCACACTACAGTCAGTTGAAGTCGGCCTGACACACACTAGCAGCAGGCAAGCAGCTGAAATTACACTAAAGTGTAAAAATTAAATGCCTTTTTTATGCAAAGTCCTGTGCCAGCCGGTATGAGTGGTGGGCACTGGCAGTGGGCACACTACAGTCAGTGGAAGTCAGCCTGACACACACTGGCAGGCAACTAACCTTAGATTAAAGTGTAAAAATTAAGTGCCTATTTTTTAAGCAAAGTCCTGTGCCACTCGGTATGACAGGGGTGGGCACTGGCAGTGGGCACACTACAGTCAGTTGAAGTCGGCCTGACACACACTAGCAGCAGGCAAGCAGCTGAAATTACATTAAAGTGTAAAAATTAAATGCCTTTTTTAAGCAAAGTCCTGTGCCAGCCGGTATGAGTGGTGGGCACTGGCAGTGGGCACACTACAGTCAGTGGAAGTCAGCCTGACACACACTGGCAGGCAACTAACCTTAGATTAAAGTGTAAAAATTAAGTGCCTATTTTTTAAGCAAAGTCCTGTGCCACTCGGTATGACAGGGGTGGGCACTGGCAGTGGGCACACTACAGTCAGTTGAAGTCGGCCTGACACACACTAGCAGCAGGCAAGCAGCTGAAATTACACTAAAGTGTAAAAATTAAATGCCTTTTTTATGCAAAGTCCTGTGCCAGCCGGTATGAGTGGTGGGCACTGGCAGTGGGCACACTACAGTCAGTGGAAGTCAGCCTGACACACACTGGCAGGCAACTAACCTTAGATTAAAGTGTAAAAATTAAGTGCCTATTTTTTAAGCAAAGTCCTGTGCCACTCGGTATGACAGGGGTGGGCACTGGCAGTGGGCACACTACAGTCAGTTGAAGTCGGCCTGACACACACTAGCAGCAGGCAAGCAGCTGAAATTACATTAAAGTGTAAAAATTAAATGCCTTTTTTAAGCAAAGTCCTGTGCCAGCCGGTATGAGTGGTGGGCACTGGCAGTGGGCACACTACAGTCAGTGGAAGTCAGCCTGACACACACTGGCAGGCAACTAACCTTAGATTAAAGTGTAAAAATTAAGTGCCTATTTTTTAAGCAAAGTCCTGTGCCACTCGGTATGACAGGGGTGGGCACTGGCAGTGGGCACACTACAGTCAGTTGAAGTCGGCCTGACACACACTAGCAGCAGGCAAGCAGCTGAAATTACATTAAAGTGTAAAAATTAAATGCCTTTTTTAAGCAAAGTCCTGTGCCAGCCGGTATGAGTGGTGGGCACTGGCAGTGGGCACACTACAGTCAGTGGAAGTCAGCCTGACACACACTGGCAGGCAACTAACCTTAGATTAAAGTGTAAAAATTAAGTGCCTATTTTTTAAGCAAAGTCCTGTGCCACTCGGGATGACAGGGGTGGGCACTGGCAGTGGGCACACTACAGTCAGTTGAAGTCGGCCTGACACACACTGGCAGGCAACTAACCTTAGATTAAAGTGTAAAAATGAAGTGCCTTTTTTTTAAGCAAAGTCCTGTGCCACACGGGATGACAGGGGTGGGCACTGGCAGTGGGCACACTACAGTCAGTTGAAGTCGGCCTGACACACACTAGCAGCAGGCAAGCAGCTGAAATTACACTAAAGTGTAAAAATTAAATGCCTTTTTTATGCAAAGTCCTGTGCCAGCCGGTATGAGTGGTGGGCACTGGCAGTGGGCACACTACAGTCAGTGGAAGTCAGCCTGACACACACTGGCAGGCAACTAACCTTAGATTAAAGTGTAAAAATTAAGTGCCTTTTTTTAAGCAAAGTCCTGTGCCACACGGAATGACAGGGGTGAGCACTGGCAGTGGGCACACTACAGTCTGTGGGCCTGCAGCTCCTCACACACAGGCAGGCCAGGCAACTGCAATATGTATATAAAGGAAAAAAAAAAAGCAGACTAATGTTGCAGCCCTAAAAAGATGAGTCTTTCAGGACTGGAGTGGACACTGAATTCACTAGCCTAGCTATCGATTTCCCAATTAAATCAGCAGCAGTTACAGTCTCCCTCCTCTCACTAAGACTGCAGCTTCAGAATGAATCTAAAATGGATGCTGTGCAGGAGGTGGGAGGGTCTGGGAGGGAGGGTATGCTGCTGATTGGCTGGAATGTGTCTGCTGACTGTGAGGTACAGGGTCAAAGTTTGCTCAATGATGATGTATAGGGGGCGGACCGAACATCGCATGTGTTCGCCCGGCAGAGGCGAACGCGAACAAGCTATGTTCGCCGGGAACTGTTCGCCGTCGGATAGTTCGGGCCATCTCTACTTGTGAACAGCAATCTTTAAGTCTGACCACAGATTTTCTATTGGATTGAGATCTGGGCTTTGACTAGGCAATTCCAACACATTTACATGTTTCCCCTTAACCTCTTGGGGACACAGGGCGTACCTGTATGCCATGATGTCCCGGTACTTAAGGACACAGGGCGTACAGGTACGCCCTGTGGATCTCCGATCACCGCCGCGCAGACCCCCCTCTGCTTTAATGCTGAGGGGGGTCCTGTGACCCCCCCCCCGTATCAGTGATTGCTGCAAACCGCAGGTCAATTCAGACCTACGGTTTGCAGCGCTTGCGGGTCATTCCAGCGGAGATCGGCGCTGCCATCGGGTCCCCGTGCTGCTGTAATGGGGACCCTTCCTTAGGCATCGAGGCTGCCTTCCGGTGAAGAGCCTGTGAGATCCAGCCCCCTGGATCTCACAGGCAGGTAGCTGTATTACTCATACAGCCAATGCATTCCAATACAGAAGTATTGGAATGCACTGTAAAGGGGATCAGACCCCCAAAAGGTAAAGTCCCAAAGTGGGACAAAAAAGAAAGTGACCAAAAAATTTGAAAAAATAAAGTTTTCCCCCCAAAAAATTTAAGTTTCAATAAAAATAAAAAAATTTCCCCAAATAAAGTATAATATAAAAAAAATTGGTAAAAAAATAGGAAAAAAAAAAGAAAAGTAGACATATTAGGTATCGCAACGTCCGTATCGACCGGCTCTATAAACATATCACATGAACTAACCCCTCAGATGAACACCGTAAAAAATAAAAAATAAAAACTGTGCTAAATAAACCATTTTTTTGTCACCTTACATCACTAAAAGTACAACAGCAAGCAATCAAAAAGGCATATGCCCACCAAAATAGTACCAATCTAACAGTCGCCTCATCCCGCAAAAAATGAGCCCCTACCTAAGACAATCGCCCAAAAAAACAAACAAACTATGGCTTAGTTTTAAAAAAGCTGTTATTGTGTAAAACTTAAGTAAATTTAAAAAAGCATACATATTCTGTATCGCCGCGTCCGTAATAACCTGCTCTATAAAAATATCACATGACCTAACCCCTCAGGTGAACACCATAAAAAAAAATTATAATTTAAACGGTCACCTTACATCACAAAAAGTGTAATAGTAAGCAATCAAAAAGTCATACGCACCCCAAAATAGTGCCAATCAAAACTTCATCTCATCCCAAAAAAAATGAGCCCCTACACAAGCAGTCACCCCAAAAATAAATAAAACTATGGCTTTCAGGATGTGGAGACACTAAAGAATCATATATATTTTTTTTTAATACTTTGTTATGTAAAACTGAAACCAAAAACCAAAAAAGTTGTCATATTTGGTATTGTCGCGTCCGTGACAACCTGCTCTATAAAAATACCACATGATCTAACCTGTCAGATGAATGTTGTAAATAACAAAAAATAAAAACGGTGCCAAAACAGATATTTCTTGTTACCTTGCCTCACAAAAAGTGTAACATAGAGCAACCAAAAATCATATGTACCCTAAAATAGTACCAACAAAACTGCCACCCTATCCCGTAGTTTCTAAAATGGGGTCACTTTTTTGGAGTTTCTACTCTAGGGGCGCATCAGGGGGGCTTCAAATGGGACATGGTGTCAAAAAAACTGTCCAGCAAAATCTGCCTTCCAAAAACCGTATGGCATTCCTTTCCTTCTGCACCCTGCCGTGTGCCCAAACATCAGTTTACGACCACATATGGGGTGTTTCTGTAAACTACAGAATCAGGGCCATAAATATTGAGTTTTGTTTGGCTGTTAACCCTTGCTTTGTAACTGGAAAAAATGGATTAAAATGGAAAATCTGCCAAAAAAGTGAAATTTTGAAATTTTGTCTCTATAGTCCATTCATTCTTGTGGAACACCTAAAGGTTTAACAAAGTTTGTAAAATCACTTTTGAATACCTTGAGGGGCTTAGTTTGCAAAATGGGGTCATTTTTGGGTGGTTTCTATTATGTAAGCCTCACAAAGTGACTTCAGACCTGAACTGGTCCTGAAAAAGTGGGTTTTAGAAATTTTCAGAAAAATTGCAAGATTTGCTTGTAAACTTCTAAGCCTTCTAACGTCCCCAAAAAATAAAATGGCATTCACAAAATGATCCAAACATAAAGTAGACATATGGGGAATGTAAAGTAATAACTATTTTTGGAGGTATTACTATCTATTATAACAGTAGAGAAATTGAAATTTGGAAATTAGCACATTTTTCCAAATTTGGGGTAAATATGAAAATATTTTATAAATAAAAATTTATTTTTTTTACTCAATTTTACCACGAAGTACAATAAGTGACGAGAAAACACTCTCAGAATGTCCTGGATAAGTAAAAGCGTTTTAAAGTTATCACCACATAAAGTGACACAAGATTTGCAAAAAATGGCCTGGTCCTTAAGGTGAAAATGAGCCTCAAGGGGTTAAAACACTCAAGGGTTGCTTTAGTAGTGTGTTTGGGGTCATTGTCCTGCTGGAAGGTGAACCTCCGTCCTAGCCTCAAATCACGCAGTGTGGTACAGGTTTTGCCTTAAGAATATCCCTGTATTTAGCACCATCCATCTTCCCCTCAACTCTGACCAGTTTCCCAGTCCCGGCTGCTGAAAATCATCCCCCCAGCATGATGCTGCCACCACCATGTTTCACTGTCGGGATGTGTTCTTTGGGTGATGTGATGTGTTGGGTTTGCACCAGACAGACATAGTGTTTTCTTTGATGGCCTAAAAGTTAAATTTTAGTCTCCTCAGACCAGAGCTCCTTCCTCCATACATTTTGGGAGTCTCCCACATGCCTTTTCGCATATGTGCTTTTGTGACATTGAAATCCAAGCTTGAAATACTGCAATAATAATCTGGGTTTAAAAAAAAACACCCATTTTTGGCAATATCCTACATCTGGTGCCTTTGCAGCATTAGTCAGTGTGCAATTTAAGCTAGAAATACAGCTAAAATTTTCTGGGTTTTAAAAAACACCCTTTTTGGGCAAAATACTCAATTTTACACCCCTTGCTGCATCTGTACATGTGAAATTCAAGCGTTATATACTGCTGTCATATTCTGTTAGTAAAAAAAAACACCCATTTTGGGCAAAGTATTTAATATTGCAGTCTTTGCTGCATCTGTTATTGTTAAAACAAGCTTGAAATACTTCTATAATTTTCTAGGTTTTAAAAAAGACCCATTTTTGGCAATACCCTCAATCTGGGGCCTCTGCCGCATTATTCAGCGTGCAATTGAAGCTAGAAATACAGCTATAATTTTCTGGGTTTTAAAAACACCTTTTTTTGGGCAAAATACTCAATTTTACAGCCCTTGCTGCATCTGTACGTGTGAAATTCAAGCGTTATATACTGCTGTGCTATTCTGGTATTAAAAAAACACCCATTTTGGGCAAAATACTTAATTTGCGGCCTTGTCTGCATCTGTACGTATGAAATTCAAACGTTATATACTGCTGTCATATTCTGTTATTAAAAAAACACCCATTTAGGGCAAGATCCTAAATTTGAGATATATGAGGAGAGCGTCAAATTAGGGATGTGGCCCCGTCTTGGTGCTGCTGGTGGAGCTCCTGTTGCAGGGAGAGGATGTGGTCAATCTGTGCCAGCTACACGCACAAGTGAAACACCTTCCTCAGGTGCGAGTAGGCGACAGAACCTTCAGCGGTATTTGTTCGGGCCTAATGCGGCTCTACGAATGGTGAGGCCAGAACAAGTACAGGCTATAGTAGATTTGGTTGCTGACAGTGCCTCCAGTTCCTTCACATTGTCTCCCACCCAGTATCCTGCTGAAAGATCAGAGTTGGCACCTGCAGCCGATGTCCATCAGTCTTTCACCTCACCCCCTTGCAAATCAGCCAAGCAGTCTGAGCCCCAAGTCATGCAGTAGTCTCTTCTGCTTTTTGATGACTCTGTTAGCAGGGTTTCCCAGGGCCATCCACCTAGCCCTGCCCCAGAAGTGTAAGAGATTGAGTGCACCGATGCCCAACCACTTATGTATCAAGATGAGTACATGGAAGGACCATCGCAGCACGTGATAACTGGTGATAACTGCTGGGGCTTTCCAAAGTGTGCAGACCGACAAGGAGGGCAGGGGTGAAGACTGGGTGGAAGATGATGTGGAGGACGATGAGGTCCTCGACTCCACATGGAATCAAGGTCATGCGAGTGACCGATGTAGTTCGGAGGAAGAGGTGGTGGTCGCACAGAGCCACCAGCACAGCACAAGAGGAAGCAGGGTGCAAAAGCGGAGCGGCCGTCCCCGAAACAGTACGCCTGCTACTGCCCACCGCAGCAAGGGACCGAGCACACTAAAGCCAGCTCCAAGGAGTTCCCTGGCGTAGCAGTTCTTCAGACAATGTGCTAACGACAAGACACAAGTGGTTTGCACGCTGTGCAATCAGAGCCTGAAGCGAGGCATAAACGTTCTCAACCTGAGCACAACCTGCATGACCAGGCATCTAAGTGCAAAGCACGAGCTGCAGTGGAGTAGACACCTCAAAGGCTCCTCCTGCTTCCTCTTCTGCTGCAGTCCCGGCCTCTTCATCCACCTCTGGAGTGACAGTGCCATCTGCCAGCAACACCACCATCTGGGTCACCAAGAATCTCCGCAATGTCCCACGGAAGCGTTCAGCTCTCCATCTCCCAAACACTGGAGTGGAAGAGGAAGTACCCCCCTACCCACCCGCGATCCCTGGCCCTGATTGCCAGCATTTCAAAATTACTGGCCTTTGAAATGCTGTCATTCCGTCTGGTGGAGACGGAAAGTTCTAAAAGCCTTATGGCGGTGGCTGTCCCACAGTACATCGTGCCCAGCCGCCACTACTTTCCCAGGCATGCCATCCCTTCCCTGCACAACCAAGTGGGGGACAAAATCAGGTGTGCACTGCACAACATCATCTGTGGCAAGGTGCACATCAATACGGATACGTGGACCAGTAAGCAGCAACCTGAGGCAGATAGCAGTTTGGTGCATGTCCTTCCACCACCGAGGATTGCAGGGCGCTTCAATTTGCCTCCTCTTGCTTCCTCCTCCTACTCCGCTTCCTCATCCTCTACCGGCTCCTCATCTGGTCAGCGTAACACCTTCACCACCAACTTCAGCACAGCCAGGGGTAAACGACAGCAGGCAGTTTTAAAACTTATCTGTTTGGGGGACAAACCCCACACCGCGCAGGAGCTGTGGACGGGCCTTGAACAACAGACGGATGAGAGGTTGGTGCCAGTGAGCCTCAAGCTCGGCCTGGTGGTGTGCGATAATGGGTGAAATCTCGTAGAAGCTCTGGGACTAGCCGGTTTGACGCACATCCCTTGCCTGGCGCATGTGCTGAATTTGGTGGCGCAGAGAATCCTTAAAAATTACCCCGATATGTCAGAGCTGCTGTATATAGTGCGTGCCGTCTGTGCGCGCTTTCGGCGTTCTCACTCTGCTGCTGCTCGCCTGTCAGCTCTGCAGCGTAACTGCGGTCTTCCCGCTCACCGCCTCATATGCGACGTGCCCACAAGGTGGAACTCCACCTTGCACATGCTGGCCAGACTGTGCGAGCAACAGCAGGCGATAGTGGAGTTTCAGCTGCAGCACGCACGGGTGAGTCTCTCTGCGGAACAGAACCACTTCACCACCAATGACTGGGCCTCCATGCGAGACCTGTGTTCATTGTTGTGCTGTTTCAAATACTCCACCAACATGGCCAGTGCCGATAAAGCCGTTCTCAGCGTTACTATCCCACTTCTATGCCTCCTTGAAAAAACGCTGCTGGCGATGATGGAAGAGGATCTGGCACAGGAGGAGGAGGAGGAAGAGGGATCATTTTATAGGGTTTCCGGACAGTCATTCACAAGTGGCTCCGAGGGTGGGTTCCTGCACCCACAAATGCCAGGTACACAATTGTCCAGCCAGGGCACAGTTCTGGAGGATGACGAGGTGGAGGATGAGGAGGAGATGGAAGAGGAGGAACCATGTTCACAGCAGGGTGGCACCCAGACCAGCTCATGGCCATTACTGATGCGTGGCTGGGGGGATACAGAGGACACAGACGATACACCTCCCACAGAGGACAGCTTTTCGTTGCCTCTGGGAAGCCTGGCACACATGAGCGATTACATGCTGCAGTGTCTCCGCAACAACCGCCGAGTTGCCCACATTCTAACTTGTGCTGATTACTGGGTGGCCACGCTGCTGGATCCCCGTTACAAGGACAACGTATCCTCCTTAATTCCCTCACTGAAGTGGGATCGTAAGATGCACGAGTACAAGCGCACGCTGGTAGACGCGCTGCTGCTGGCATTCCCACCTGACAGTGGAGGCACAGTGGAAGCACAAGGCGAAGGCAGAGGAGGAAGAGGTCGCCAACGCAGCTGGGGCACCGCCAGCACCTCAGAAGACAGGGTTAGCATGGAATGTGGAAAAGCTTTGTCAGTACGCCACAGCAACCAGCACCACCAGCTGATATGGAACGTCTTAGCAGGAGGCAGCATTTCAGCAACATGGTGGAGCAGTATGTGTGCACACTCCGACACGTACTCAATGACTGGTCTGCCTTGAGTCGGGAGTGGGTAATTGTGCGCCCCCTACTTTCCTTGAATTCTTCTGTTTTCATAGCTTCTCCCACATTTCCGCTCCATCACAATTAAATTTCATCCATTGATCTCCCTTGGATATGGTCTCTGTTTCTCATTCACCCTCTCCGTCGTGGAACCCTGATTCGCCTCTAACCGTGATCAACATGGTAGGCGCAGAAAAGAACATCGAAAGTTGATAGAGCAGATATCCAATTGGATCGTGAACATCACGGGGACGTGCAACATGGTAGGGGAGTATGTGTGCACACGCCTACACGAACTGACTGATGGGTCTGCCCCCTGCAACTTCTGGGTCTCCAAATTGGGCACATGGCCTGAGCTTGCCCTTTACGCCTTTGAGGTGCTGGCCTGCCCTGCTGCCAGTGTATTGTCTGAATGTGTGTTTAGCACGACTGGAGGGGGTTATAACAGACAAGCGCAGCCGTCTGTCCACAGCCAATGTGGACAAGCTGACGTTCATTAAAATGATCCAGGCATGGATCCCACAGGACTTGTCCGTACCTTGTGCAGAATAGACATGTATACCGGCCTTAACCAGCCATTGTTATACTGCAGCGCAATTGCTCATTCTTGTATTTTGGATATTTCCCAATGTTTTGGGGTGTACACTAATTAAAAAAATTTAAATAAATGTAAAACCAAAAAGCAGTGTAGGCTACCTCCTCCTCCACCGCCGCTTCCACTTACACCACCACATCCACCGCCTCCTCAACCTCCTACTCCATATGGACCTCGTCCTCCTAGATCAAGATTATTCATTTTAATTTTTACATATTTTATGTTATTTAAAGTCATTTCCCTATCCACATTTGTTTGCAGAGCACTTGCCATGCTCTTAACCACATTTTGATGCTATTTGAAGCCCTCTAGCCCTTTCCATGACACTTTTACAGCCATTTTAGTGCTCAAAAGTTCGGGTCCCCATTGACTTCAATGGGGTTCAGGGTCAAGTTCGGCTCAAGTTCGGGTCCCGAACTCGAACTTTTTTGTGAAGTTCGGCCGAACCCGAACATCCAGCTGTCCGCTCAACTCTAGTAATGACAGATCATGTGACACTTAGATTGCACACTAATTATATTAGTAAGAGTTAAGTTAGATGCACAGGGAGGTTGATGCACCAAGTAGGGTGCTCTCAGTTTTAGCAGCGTCACCCCGCTGCTAGAGTGGGAAAAATGTAGAAAAGAGATAACTGGGCACACCTAGGATATTGGTAATTGGTATTTAATAGTTAGTTATATAAGTTATTAAAAGTTTATTAAAGGTACTTGCGATAGTTTAGAATGTAAAATCACTGACACACTATTACGTAACATACAAAATATCAATTCTGCGTCCCAGTGGCCGGAGTGGAGCCGCAACAGTCACTGCCGGCAATTGAGCAGCCTCACTCCAATCCCTGCGCAAGCAGAACGAATATGGAACATATAGGTTACATGCGCCAAAATAACATTAAGTTGGCGGATTACTGTAGTAATGACATATAGAGGTGATAAAAGTGATAAGATCAATGCAATCTAAAAGGAATAATGTCCCGGTAACGTTATAAATAGAAATTCGTTTCTCCTGAAGGTTAGCAAAAATGTCCAAATGTGCCAGAGGTACCAACAGGTGGTGGTGTGTAGTCTATTCACAATGGTGCGGTAGTTTGGTTCATTCAATCATTAGGCCAGCGGCGTCCCGCTTATGGTCTAAAGTTAATCCGACAGTTGGACAAAAGGACATAGAGGAACAGTCTTACCGGTGATGGAGGGTTCTCACAATAAGGAGAAACCTCTGCCGTCTAACGAAACTCAATCCTGGTTTTTGTGCAGTCGGGTAGGGCTCGCGGTAGATGCTGTAAATCACCTGTTCGCAGTCGAATCACTGCACGAGGTCCCGCTTGTTTGAGTCCTAATAGAATATCCCAACCTTTCAGATGGATGTTTCAGATCGGCTGTGCGTGACGAGTCGGCTCAAGATTGTTCCTTTCTTCAGTCGATGCGGTGCACTCGCATATGCTTGAATTTGGGGGGTCAGACCAGACGCGTTTCGGGGTTAAAGTATCCCCTTCATCAGTGGCTATCCGACCTCCCCAAGAGACCTTTCTTTTATGCTCTGGCAAAGAGCTTTACAAAACCCGGTTCCGAATTCAGTTCCGGAAGTCCTGAAAAAAACTTTATATCTCATCGGCGAATATTTTCCTTGTGAGTGTAACAATTCCGCTTTACTTATTCTGCTTATTTAGGAAACCATTGTTATGTTTGCACATTTATAAAGTAGTAATCACTTATAGACTGCATCATTTGTTGCAATGTGAAACAATTAGATGACAAAGCTGCGGTTCACTAGCGTCTTTGCTGTCACCTACCGCCGTCCAGATGATACAATATAGAATGGTACGTTTATAGATATATATATATGTGATATACAACACATATGTAGAACATTTCAGAATATTTTTCGACAAAAATCTCACCATTCCACCATTATATATACAAAATATCTGTAAGAGTGTCTATAAGAACAGGAATGTGGAGACGTATAAAAGGTATTTTGTTATATAAAATGAGGGAGATGAGTATTAAAAAAGCACCATGGTGCTATATTCACAATACAATATATAAATTCCAACTCCAAAGGGTCATATATTAATGCCTCTATGGAGTCGGATATCCATATGGCTAGAGGGAGGAAATCGATATGGGTATTGGTATACACCCATATAGTAAAAAAAAATTTTATAAACATTTTGATTTTTTAATGTTTTTGATTCTTTCTTATATGTTATTAGTTTTTTCTGAGATGAGGGACCAAATCTCAATGGTTAATTGTATTCTTGCCCAGAAATTGGACAAATTACATGAGTCCCATGGGCATAATGTTCATAATGTTAAACATAATATAGAGTCTTGTACAGCCTAAAATATATATATATATATGTGTATACACACTAATACCCATAAAATGTTTCCATGGGAATATTAAAATATATAATAGAATATATAATACAAAAATATATATAATAAAAAATTACATATAATAAAAAAATTTATAATAGAATTTTTTTAACAAAAATCCCTTCATAGAAATTTTTTTTTTTTTTCATAAAAAAATTCTTCACAAAAATCTTTTCACAAAGAATCCTTTTCCATAAAAAATCTCTTTCCCTTCAATAGAAGTCCCATATAAGTCCAAAAGGTTGTGTTGGTGTAAATACATATCTCAAAATGTATATGTGTATATATGTTAAAATTGGAGAATAGAAATGGAGAATAAAAAATGAAGAATAAAAAATGATAAAAGTCAGTAAAAATTAATAAAAATTAAAAATTAATGATCAATAAAAATAATGATTGTCTGTTTGCACAAGGGTTGACCCACACAAGGGAAGCTTTATAGGTAAACAGAACAAGCCATGAACAGTCGGTCAGTTGCACATTTTGAGGAACCATCGTCAAGGGGGAACCAGCCGGGGCATAAAGCTACTCGGCAAAGCTCACCCTTAAAGATAGGTCCCCAACTAGATCTATAAGAAGCCGAATATTTCATATTCAGCATTAAGGCCATCGGGAATCATAGTCTCCATCTCATAGATTCTCTGGGTTTCTAGTCTTGACATTTTACTGATATGGTTCCCTTTTCTCCAGCTCTTTGGTACTCTATCTATGGCCGCAAATTTCAATTTGGATGGGTCACTGTTGTGTGCAATTTTAAAATGTTTAGAGAGTGAGTGAGTTTCTACGCCCTTTTTGATGTTGGATATGTGTTCCGAAAGGCGTTTCTTGAGAGTTCTTTTGGTCCTGCCTATGTATTGGCGTTTACAAGGACATTCTATCATATAGATGACATTTTCTGTACTGCACGTTAAAAGTTCTTTAATAATATGTTTATGTCCATTTGTGGTTGCGATTATTTCTTTTGTTTGTTTTGCAAATGATGTTAATTTGCAGTTGCCGCATTGACCACATCTGAAAAAGCCTTTAAGATCCATCCATTTTTGAATTGATGATACATTTTTAGATTGATCATCCTCCTTAATTGTAGGGGCTATCTTGTTTCCCAAGGTGGGTGCTTTAGTAAAAACAAACAAGGGTTTTAATGGAATTAATGTGCCTATAGTTTTTTCTTTTTTGATGATGTCCCAATGTTTGTGTATAATATTTTTTATCTTACCGTATTCGCTACTATACGGTAATATTATTTTGATTTGGTTATCTATTTTTTCTTTGTGATTATTAGTTTTCTCATTGAAAAATTTCTCTCTATCCATTTTGGTAACGGTATCTAATGCCACATTTAAAAGGGCTTCTGGATATTCTTTTTTTAAAAATTCGGATTTCATTTTTTCGGCCTCTATTTCAAATTGATCTATCATTGTGCAGTTTCTCCTTAAGCGTTGGAACTGGCCTTGCGGAATGTTAATGAGCCAGCTTGGTAGGTGGCAGCTGTTAAATAAGATATAACTGTTCCGCGTTGAGGGCTTGATAAAGGTGCATGTTTTGAGTACATTCTCATCCACGTATATTTTCAAGTCCAAAAATTCCAATGCTTCTTGACTGTTGGATCCCGAAAATTTTAAGTTAAAATCATTACGGTTAATATCGTCTAAAAACTGTTTGAGTGATTCTGGGCTCGATTGCCATATAAAAAACACGTCATCAATGTATCTTTGCCAGAGCACCAGGTCCGTCCCCAGTCTTGGAGTAACGAATTTTTCTTCCCAATTAGCCATAAATAAATTAGCGTAACTGGGGGCGAACCTGGTGCCCATGGCAGTGCCCCGAATCTGCAGATAAAAAGCTCCATTGAAATAAAAATAGTTGTGGTTTAAAATAAAATCAATTCCCTCAATTAGAAAATTAATCTGTTTTTCTGTTAATCTACCCTCGGTTATAAGTTCTTCTCTTGTTGCTTTTTTACCTTGTTCATGGTCTATGACCGTATATAAAGATTGGACATCTAAAGATCCCATTATCCAATGTTTTTGAAAATGCATATTCTCTATTTTCTTTATGATCTGAGTTGTATCTTTGACATAAGATGGTGTATTTTTCACCCTTGTTTGGAGTAAAATGTCAATGTACATTGAGAGATTTGCTGTTAGTGAATCAATCCCTGAAATAATGGGGCGTCCAGGTGGATTGGTACTATCCTTGTGTACTTTTGGGATGCAATAAAAAGCCGGAATCCGTGGGTATTTATTTAATATAAAATCATATTCTTGATTGTTTAAAATTCCGCTATCCATTCCTCTCTTACAGAGATTCCCTAATTCTGTATAGAATTGCTCCGTAGGGTCACTTTTTAAAATTTGGTATGTAGTGGTGTCTGCCAGTTGACGTAGGCACTCCACATTATATTTATCGGTATCTTGAATCACTATGGAGCCTCCTTTGTCCGCTGGACGAATTATAATATTATTTTCCTTTTGTAGGTGTTTTAGTGCTGTGATTTCTTTTTGTGTGAGATTGTTACGTTTATACTTCGAATTATTTTTTATCTTTTTTACGTCCTTCATCACACATTCTTTGAATGTGATCAGTTCTTGACTGAGTTCATTGCGCGGGTATTTTTTTGATTTATTTTTCAGAGAGGTGTGTATAATTGGATCATTATTTGTGGAAGAAATAATTTCTCGATTTATCGGGTTTTTTAGGAAGTATTTTTTTAAACATAATTTTCTTATGAATTTTTCTACTCCAATAAAGGTCTCAAACTTATTAAGAGGTTTCGTTGGCGCAAATTTTAACCCCTTATTGAGGAGCTGTTTCTGCGTATCTGATAGGGTTACTGTGCTGAGATTAATGATGGCATCATTTGTGATTACGGGTGATGTCTGTAGTGATGGTGTCTTTTTTCTTGTGCCTCTTCGTGTCTTCCCCTTTCTGTGTCGTAGTGTGTCGCCCTGTGTGTGTGATTGTGGTTGTGATATTCGTCTTGTGAGTTGTGTCTCCTCATATTTGGGGTCTTGTGAATCTGTGATGTGTTTTGGGTCTTGTTTCTCAAATTGTATTGGTGATCTATGTGCATGTTTTTCTGTGTGTTTTGTGCTCTCGGTGGGGGTGATCTTTGTCTTATCCGTGGACGGTGATGTGGGGGAGTGCGATCTAAAAAATGATTTGATTCTTCTAACATTTCAAATCTGTTATATGTGGGTATATTAAAGTGTTCATTTCTTGCTATTTCTTGTTCATTCGTGTCTGCTTCTATTTCCATATGACTACTTGCTACTGTAGTCGGTGCATGTTCATCATGTCCCTCCCTATTGATGATTTCCCTATCAGTTCTTCCTCTTCTTTTAAAATTCAATTTCTTTACCTTTTTCTCTATTATTTCTTGTTCTATTCTGTCCAAGTTTTTACATATATTGATCTGGATTCTATTAATTTCCTCACTCCTAGTGAATTTGTCAATTATCAGTCTTAACTCAGAAATACGTTTGGTAGTTTCTTCCAGTATTTCTGTACGTCTTTTGATGATTAGTTTAGTACACATAACCGACTGCTCATGGAGTAAGTCCTCCCATTCTTTGTTAAATTCAACACTAAATAAATCTTGCGCAGGAAATTTGATGAAAGTTAACCCTTTAGGGATTTTATCAATTTCAATACACCGTCTTAATGTCTTAATTTCCCACCGCTGTTTGAGTTGGCGGATTAATAGTGTTTCCAATTCTCTAAAAGTATTAGTAATACAGATTTCAGAATTGGAAATATCCGTAATGTTACTATCAAAAAGAAAGTTATCAACTTTTTGTCTTTTGGTTTCTATATGATCCCAAATATCCATGATGAATCAACCAACCGTGCGACCCACTAGGGTGACAGTCAGAAGAAATGCTAGTAAGAGTTAAGTTAGATGCACAGGGAGGTTGATGCACCAAGTAGGGTGCTCTCAGTTTTAGCAGCGTCACCCCGCTGCTAGAGTGGGAAAAATGTAGAAAAGAGATAACTGGGCACACCTAGGATATTGGTAATTGGTATTTAATAGTTAGTTATATAAGTTATTAAAAGTTTATTAAAGGTACTTGCGATAGTTTAGAATGTAAAATCACTGACACACTATTACGTAACATACAAAATATCAATTCTGCGTCCCAGTGGCCGGAGTGGAGCCGCAACAGTCACTGCCGGCAATTGAGCAGCCTCACTCCAATCCCTGCGCAAGCAGAACGAATATGGAACATATAGGTTACATGCGCCAAAATAACATTAAGTTGGCGGATTACTGTAGTAATGACATATAGAGGTGATAAAAGTGATAAGATCAATGCAATCTAAAAGGAATAATGTCCCGGTAACGTTATAAATAGAAATTCGTTTCTCCTGAAGGTTAGCAAAAATGTCCAAATGTGCCAGAGGTACCAACAGGTGGTGGTGTGTAGTCTATTCACAATGGTGCGGTAGTTTGGTTCATTCAATCATTAGGCCAGCGGCGTCCCGCTTATGGTCTAAAGTTAATCCGACAGTTGGACAAAAGGACATAGAGGAACAGTCTTACCGGTGATGGAGGGTTCTCACAATAAGGAGAAACCTCTGCCGTCTAACGAAACTCAATCCTGGTTTTTGTGCAGTCGGGTAGGGCTCGCGGTAGATGCTGTAAATCACCTGTTCGCAGTCGAATCACTGCACGAGGTCCCGCTTGTTTGAGTCCTAATAGAATATCCCAACCTTTCAGATGGATGTTTCAGATCGGCTGTGCGTGACGAGTCGGCTCAAGATTGTTCCTTTCTTCAGTCGATGCGGTGCACTCGCATATGCTTGAATTTGGGGGGTCAGACCAGACGCGTTTCGGGGTTAAAGTATCCCCTTCATCAGTGGCTATCCGACCTCCCCAAGAGACCTTTCTTTTATGCTCTGGCAAAGAGCTTTACAAAACCCGGTTCCGAATTCAGTTCCGGAAGTCCTGAAAAAAACTTTATATCTCATCGGCGAATATTTTCCTTGTGAGTGTAACAATTCCGCTTTACTTATTCTGCTTATTTAGGAAACCATTGTTATGTTTGCACATTTATAAAGTAGTAATCACTTATAGACTGCATCATTTGTTGCAATGTGAAACAATTAGATGACAAAGCTGCGGTTCACTAGCGTCTTTGCTGTCACCTACCGCCGTCCAGATGATACAATATAGAATGGTACGTTTATAGATATATATATATGTGATATACAACACATATGTAGAACATTTCAGAATATTTTTCGACAAAAATCTCACCATTCCACCATTATATATACAAAATATCTGTAAGAGTGTCTATAAGAACAGGAATGTGGAGACGTATAAAAGGTATTTTGTTATATAAAATGAGGGAGATGAGTATTAAAAAAGCACCATGGTGCTATATTCACAATACAATATATAAATTCCAACTCCAAAGGGTCATATATTAATGCCTCTATGGAGTCGGATATCCATATGGCTAGAGGGAGGAAATCGATATGGGTATTGGTATACACCCATATAGTAAAAAAAAATTTATAAACATTTTGATTTTTTAATGTTTTTGATTCTTTCTTATATGTTATTAGTTTTTTCTGAGATGAGGGACCAAATCTCAATGGTTAATTGTATTCTTGCCCAGAAATTGGACAAATTACATGAGTCCCATGGGCATAATGTTCATAATGTTAAACATAATATAGAGTCTTGTACAGCCTAAAATATATATATATATATGTGTATACACACTAATACCCATAAAATGTTTCCATGGGAATATTAAAATATATAATAGAATATATAATACAAAAATATATATAATAAAAAATTACATATAATAAAAAAATTTATAATAGAATTTTTTTAACAAAAATCCCTTCATAGAAATTTTTTTTTTTTTTTCATAAAAAAATTCTTCACAAAAATCTTTTCACAAAGAATCCTTTTCCATAAAAAATCTCTTTCCCTTCAATAGAAGTCCCATATAAGTCCAAAAGGTTGTGTTGGTGTAAATACATATCTCAAAATGTATATGTGTATATATGTTAAAATTGGAGAATAGAAATGGAGAATAAAAAATGAAGAATAAAAAATGATAAAAGTCAGTAAAAATTAATAAAAATTAAAAATTAATGATCAATAAAAATAATGATTGTCTGTTTGCACAAGGGTTGACCCACACAAGGGAAGCTTTATAGGTAAACAGAACAAGCCATGAACAGTCGGTCAGTTGCACATTTTGAGGAACCATCGTCAAGGGGGAACCAGCCGGGGCATAAAGCTACTCGGCAAAGCTCACCCTTAAAGATAGGTCCCCAACTAGATCTATAAGAAGCCGAATATTTCATATTCAGCATTAAGGCCATCGGGAATCATAGTCTCCATCTCATAGATTCTCTGGGTTTCTAGTCTTGACATTTTACTGATATGGTTCCCTTTTCTCCAGCTCTTTGGTACTCTATCTATGGCCGCAAATTTCAATTTGGATGGGTCACTGTTGTGTGCAATTTTAAAATGTTTAGAGAGTGAGTGAGTTTCTACGCCCTTTTTGATGTTGGATATGTGTTCCGAAAGGCGTTTCTTGAGAGTTCTTTTGGTCCTGCCTATGTATTGGCGTTTACAAGGACATTCTATCATATAGATGACATTTTCTGTACTGCACGTTAAAAGTTCTTTAATAATATGTTTATGTCCATTTGTGGTTGCGATTATTTCTTTTGTTTGTTTTGCAAATGATGTTAATTTGCAGTTGCCGCATTGACCACATCTGAAAAAGCCTTTAAGATCCATCCATTTTTGAATTGATGATACATTTTTAGATTGATCATCCTCCTTAATTGTAGGGGCTATCTTGTTTCCCAAGGTGGGTGCTTTAGTAAAAACAAACAAGGGTTTTAATGGAATTAATGTGCCTATAGTTTTTTCTTTTTTGATGATGTCCCAATGTTTGTGTATAATATTTTTTATCTTACCGTATTCGCTACTATACGGTAATATTATTTTGATTTGGTTATCTATTTTTTCTTTGTGATTATTAGTTTTCTCATTGAAAAATTTCTCTCTATCCATTTTGGTAACGGTATCTAATGCCACATTTAAAAGGGCTTCTGGATATTCTTTTTTTAAAAATTCGGATTTCATTTTTTCGGCCTCTATTTCAAATTGATCTATCATTGTGCAGTTTCTCCTTAAGCGTTGGAACTGGCCTTGCGGAATGTTAATGAGCCAGCTTGGTAGGTGGCAGCTGTTAAATAAGATATAACTGTTCCGCGTTGAGGGCTTGATAAAGGTGCATGTTTTGAGTACATTCTCATCCACGTATATTTTCAAGTCCAAAAATTCCAATGCTTCTTGACTGTTGGATCCCGAAAATTTTAAGTTAAAATCATTACGGTTAATATCGTCTAAAAACTGTTTGAGTGATTCTGGGCTCGATTGCCATATAAAAAACACGTCATCAATGTATCTTTGCCAGAGCACCAGGTCCGTCCCCAGTCTTGGAGTAACGAATTTTTCTTCCCAATTAGCCATAAATAAATTAGCGTAACTGGGGGCGAACCTGGTGCCCATGGCAGTGCCCCGAATCTGCAGATAAAAAGCTCCATTGAAATAAAAATAGTTGTGGTTTAAAATAAAATCAATTCCCTCAATTAGAAAATTAATCTGTTTTTCTGTTAATCTACCCTCGGTTATAAGTTCTTCTCTTGTTGCTTTTTTACCTTGTTCATGGTCTATGACCGTATATAAAGATTGGACATCTAAAGATCCCATTATCCAATGTTTTTGAAAATGCATATTCTCTATTTTCTTTATGATCTGAGTTGTATCTTTGACATAAGATGGTGTATTTTTCACCCTTGTTTGGAGTAAAATGTCAATGTACATTGAGAGATTTGCTGTTAGTGAATCAATCCCTGAAATAATGGGGCGTCCAGGTGGATTGGTACTATCCTTGTGTACTTTTGGGATGCAATAAAAAGCCGGAATCCGTGGGTATTTATTTAATATAAAATCATATTCTTGATTGTTTAAAATTCCGCTATCCATTCCTCTCTTACAGAGATTCCCTAATTCTGTATAGAATTGCTCCGTAGGGTCACTTTTTAAAATTTGGTATGTAGTGGTGTCTGCCAGTTGACGTAGGCACTCCACATTATATTTATCGGTATCTTGAATCACTATGGAGCCTCCTTTGTCCGCTGGACGAATTATAATATTATTTTCCTTTTGTAGGTGTTTTAGTGCTGTGATTTCTTTTTGTGTGAGATTGTTACGTTTATACTTCGAATTATTTTTTATCTTTTTTACGTCCTTCATCACACATTCTTTGAATGTGATCAGTTCTTGACTGAGTTCATTGCGCGGGTATTTTTTTGATTTATTTTTCAGAGAGGTGTGTATAATTGGATCATTATTTGTGGAAGAAATAATTTCTCGATTTATCGGGTTTTTTAGGAAGTATTTTTTTAAACATAATTTTCTTATGAATTTTTCTACTCCAATAAAGGTCTCAAACTTATTAAGAGGTTTCGTTGGCGCAAATTTTAACCCCTTATTGAGGAGCTGTTTCTGCGTATCTGATAGGGTTACTGTGCTGAGATTAATGATGGCATCATTTGTGATTACGGGTGATGTCTGTAGTGATGGTGTCTTTTTTCTTGTGCCTCTTCGTGTCTTCCCCTTTCTGTGTCGTAGTGTGTCGCCCTGTGTGTGTGATTGTGGTTGTGATATTCGTCTTGTGAGTTGTGTCTCCTCATATTTGGGGTCTTGTGAATCTGTGATGTGTTTTGGGTCTTGTTTCTCAAATTGTATTGGTGATCTATGTGCATGTTTTTCTGTGTGTTTTGTGCTCTCGGTGGGGGTGATCTTTGTCTTATCCGTGGACGGTGATGTGGGGGAGTGCGATCTAAAAAATGATTTGATTCTTCTAACATTTCAAATCTGTTATATGTGGGTATATTAAAGTGTTCATTTCTTGCTATTTCTTGTTCATTCGTGTCTGCTTCTATTTCCATATGACTACTTGCTACTGTAGTCGGTGCATGTTCATCATGTCCCTCCCTATTGATGATTTCCCTATCAGTTCTTCCTCTTCTTTTAAAATTCAATTTCTTTACATTTTTCTCTATTATTTCTTGTTCTATTCTGTCCAAGTTTTTACATATATTGATCTGGATTCTATTAATTTCCTCACTCCTAGTGAATTTGTCAATTATCAGTCTTAACTCAGAAATACGTTTGGTAGTTTCTTCCAGTATTTCTGTACGTCTTTTGATGATTAGTTTAGTACACATAACCGACTGCTCATGGAGTAAGTCCTCCCATTCTTTGTTAAATTCAACACTAAATAAATCTTGCGCAGGAAATTTGATGAAAGTTAACCCTTTAGGGATTTTATCAATTTCAATACACCGTCTTAATGTCTTAATTTCCCACCGCTGTTTGAGTTGGCGGATTAATAGTGTTTCCAATTCTCTAAAAGTATTAGTAATACAGATTTCAGAATTGGAAATATCCGTAATGTTACTATCAAAAAGAAAGTTATCAACTTTTTGTCTTTTGGTTTCTATATGATCCCAAATATCCATGATGAATCAACCAACCGTGCGACCCACTAGGGTGACAGTCAGAAGAAATGCTAGTAAGAGTTAAGTTAGATGCACAGGGAGGTTGATGCACCAAGTAGGGTGCTCTCAGTTTTAGCAGCGTCACCCCGCTGCTAGAGTGGGAAAAATGTAGAAAAGAGATAACTGGGCACACCTAGGATATTGGTAATTGGTATTTAATAGTTAGTTATATAAGTTATTAAAAGTTTATTAAAGGTACTTGCGATAGTTTAGAATGTAAAATCACTGACACACTATTACGTAACATACAAAATATCAATTCTGCGTCCCAGTGGCCGGAGTGGAGCCGCAACAGTCACTGCCGGCAATTGAGCAGCCTCACTCCAATCCCTGCGCAAGCAGAACGAATATGGAACATATAGGTTACATGCGCCAAAATAACATTAAGTTGGCGGATTACTGTAGTAATGACATATAGAGGTGATAAAAGTGATAAGATCAATGCAATCTAAAAGGAATAATGTCCCGGTAACGTTATAAATAGAAATTCGTTTCTCCTGAAGGTTAGCAAAAATGTCCAAATGTGCCAGAGGTACCAACAGGTGGTGGTGTGTAGTCTATTCACAATGGTGCGGTAGTTTGGTGGCCTAATGATTGAATGAACCAAACTACCGCACCATTGTGAATAGACTACACACCACCACCTGTTGGTACCTCTGGCACATTTGGACATTTTTGCTAACCTTCAGGAGAAACGAATTTCTATTTATAACGTTACCGGGACATTATTCCTTTTAGATTGCATTGATCTTATCACTTTTATCACCTCTATATGTCATTACTACAGTAATCCGCCAACTTAATGTTATTTTGGCGCATGTAACCTATATGTTCCATATTCGTTCTGCTTGCGCAGGGATTGGAGTGAGGCTGCTCAATTGCCGGCAGTGACTGTTGCGGCTCCACTCCGGCCACTGGGACGCAGAATTGATATTTTGTATGTTACGTAATAGTGTGTCAGTGATTTTACATTCTAAACTATCGCAAGTACCTTTAATAAACTTTTAATAACTTATATAACTAACTATTAAATACCAATTACCAATATCCTAGGTGTGCCCAGTTATCTCTTTTCTACATTTTTCCCACTCTAGCAGCGGGGTGACGCTGCTAAAACTGAGAGCACCCTACTTGGTGCATCAACCTCCCTGTGCATCTAACTTAACTCTTACTAGCATTTCTTCTGACTGTCACCCTAGTGGGTCGCACGGTTGGTTGATTCATCATGGATATTTGGGATCATATAGAAACCAAAAGACAAAAAGTTGATAACTTTCTTTTTGATAGTAACATTACGGATATTTCCAATTCTGAAATCTGTATTACTAATACTTTTAGAGAATTGGAAACACTATTAATCCGCCAACTCAAACAGCGGTGGGAAATTAAGACATTAAGACGGTGTATTGAAATTGATAAAATCCCTAAAGGGTTAACTTTCATCAAATTTCCTGCGCAAGATTTATTTAGTGTTGAATTTAACAAAGAATGGGAGGACTTACTCCATGAGCAGTCGGTTATGTGTACTAAACTAATCATCAAAAGACGTACAGAAATACTGGAAGAAACTACCAAACGTATTTCTGAGTTAAGACTGATAATTGACAAATTCACTAGGAGTGAGGAAATTAATAGAATCCAGATCAATATATGTAAAAACTTGGACAGAATAGAACAAGAAATAATAGAGAAAAAGGTAAAGAAATTGAATTTTAAAAGAAGAGGAAGAACTGATAGGGAAATCATCAATAGGGAGGGACATGATGAACATGCACCGACTACAGTAGCAAGTAGTCATATGGAAATAGAAGCAGACACGAATGAACAAGAAATAGCAAGAAATGAACACTTTAATATACCCACATATAACAGATTTGAAATGTTAGAAGAATCAAATCATTTTTTAGATCGCACTCCCCCACATCACCGTCCACGGATAAGACAAAGATCACCCCCACCGAGAGCACAAAACACACAGAAAAACATGCACATAGATCACCAATACAATTTGAGAAACAAGACCCAAAACACATCACAGATTCACAAGACCCCAAATATGAGGAGACACAACTCACAAGACGAATATCACAACCACAATCACACACACAGGGCGACACACTACGACACAGAAAGGGGAAGACACGAAGAGGCACAAGAAAAAAGACACCATCACTACAGACATCACCCGTAATCACAAATGATGCCATCATTAATCTCAGCACAGTAACCCTATCAGATACGCAGAAACAGCTCCTCAATAAGGGGTTAAAATTTGCGCCAACGAAACCTCTTAATAAGTTTGAGACCTTTATTGGAGTAGAAAAATTCATAAGAAAATTATGTTTAAAAAAATACTTCCTAAAAAACCCGATAAATCGAGAAATTATTTCTTCCACAAATAATGATCCAATTATACACACCTCTCTGAAAAATAAATCAAAAAAATACCCGCGCAATGAACTCAGTCAAGAACTGATCACATTCAAAGAATGTGTGATGAAGGACGTAAAAAAGATAAAAAATAATTCGAAGTATAAACGTAACAATCTCACACAAAAAGAAATCACAGCACTAAAACACCTACAAAAGGAAAATAATATTATAATTCGTCCAGCGGACAAAGGAGGCTCCATAGTGATTCAAGATACCGATAAATATAATGTGGAGTGCCTACGTCAACTGGCAGACACCACTACATACCAAATTTTAAAAAGTGACCCTACGGAGCAATTCTATACAGAATTAGGGAATCTCTGTAAGAGAGGAATGGATAGCGGAATTTTAAACAATCAAGAATATGATTTTATATTAAATAAATACCCACGGATTCCGGCTTTTTATTGCATCCCAAAAGTACACAAGGATAGTACCAATCCACCTGGACGCCCCATTATTTCAGGGATTGATTCACTAACAGCAAATCTCTCAATGTACATTGACATTTTACTCCAAACAAGGGTGAAAAATACACCATCTTATGTCAAAGATACAACTCAGATCATAAAGAAAATAGAGAATATGCATTTTCAAAAACATTGGATAATGGGATCTTTAGATGTCCAATCTTTATATACGGTCATAGACCATGAACAAGGTAAAAAAGCAACAAGAGAAGAACTTATAACCGAGGGTAGATTAACAGAAAAACAGATTAATTTTCTAATTGAGGGAATTGATTTTATTTTAAACCACAACTATTTTTATTTCAATGGAGCTTTTTATCTGCAGATTCGGGGCACTGCCATGGGCACCAGGTTCGCCCCCAGTTACGCTAATTTATTTATGGCTAATTGGGAAGAAAAATTCGTTACTCCAAGACTGGGGACGGACCTGGTGCTCTGGCAAAGATACATTGATGACGTGTTTTTTATATGGCAATCGAGCCCAGAATCACTCAAACAGTTTTTAGACGATATTAACCGTAATGATTTTAACTTAAAATTTTCGGGATCCAACAGTCAAGAAGCATTGGAATTTTTGGACTTGAAAATATACGTGGATGAGAATGTACTCAAAACATGCACCTTTATCAAGCCCTCAACGCGGAACAGTTATATCTTATTTAACAGCTGCCACCTACCAAGCTGGCTCATTAACATTCCGCAAGGCCAGTTCCAACGCTTAAGGAGAAACTGCACAATGATAGATCAATTTGAAATAGAGGCCGAAAAAATGAAATCCGAATTTTTAAAAAAAGAATATCCAGAAGCCCTTTTAAATGTGGCATTAGATACCGTTACCAAAATGGATAGAGAGAAATTTTTCAATGAGAAAACTAATAATCACAAAGAAAAAATAGATAACCAAATCAAAATAATATTACCGTATAGTAGCGAATACGGTAAGATAAAAAATATTATACACAAACATTGGGACATCATCAAAAAAGAAAAAACTATAGGCACATTAATTCCATTAAAACCCTTGTTTGTTTTTACTAAAGCACCCACCTTGGGAAACAAGATAGCCCCTACAATTAAGGAGGATGATCAATCTAAAAATGTATCATCAATTCAAAAATGGATGGATCTTAAAGGCTTTTTCAGATGTGGTCAATGCGGCAACTGCAAATTAACATCATTTGCAAAACAAACAAAAGAAATAATCGCAACCACAAATGGACATAAACATATTATTAAAGAACTTTTAACGTGCAGTACAGAAAATGTCATCTATATGATAGAATGTCCTTGTAAACGCCAATACATAGGCAGGACCAAAAGAACTCTCAAGAAACGCCTTTCGGAACACATATCCAACATCAAAAAGGGCGTAGAAACTCACTCACTCTCTAAACATTTTAAAATTGCACACAACAGTGACCCATCCAAATTGAAATTTGCGGCCATAGATAGAGTACCAAAGAGCTGGAGAAAAGGGAACCATATCAGTAAAATGTCAAGACTAGAAACCCAGAGAATCTATGAGATGGAGACTATGATTCCCGATGGCCTTAATGCTGAATATGAAATATTCGGCTTCTTATAGATCTAGTTGGGGACCTATCTTTAAGGGTGAGCTTTGCCGAGTAGCTTTATGCCCCGGCTGGTTCCCCCTTGACGATGGTTCCTCAAAATGTGCAACTGACCGACTGTTCATGGCTTGTTCTGTTTACCTATAAAGCTTCCCTTGTGTGGGTCAACCCTTGTGCAAACAGACAATCATTATTTTTATTGATCATTAATTTTTAATTTTTATTAATTTTTACTGACTTTTATCATTTTTTATTCTTCATTTTTTATTCTCCATTTCTATTCTCCAATTTTAACATATATACACATATACATTTTGAGATATGTATTTACACCAACACAACCTTTTGGACTTATATGGGACTTCTATTGAAGGGAAAGAGATTTTTTATGGAAAAGGATTCTTTGTGAAAAGATTTTTGTGAAGAATTTTTTTATGAAAAAAAAAAAAAAATTTCTATGAAGGGATTTTTGTTAAAAAAATTCTATTATAAATTTTTTTATTATATGTAATTTTTTATTATATATATTTTTGTATTATATATTCTATTATATATTTTAATATTCCCATGGAAACATTTTATGGGTATTAGTGTGTATACACATATATATATATATATTTTAGGCTGTACAAGACTCTATATTATGTTTAACATTATGAACATTATGCCCATGGGACTCATGTAATTTGTCCAATTTCTGGGCAAGAATACAATTAACCATTGAGATTTGGTCCCTCATCTCAGAAAAAACTAATAACATATAAGAAAGAATCAAAAACATTAAAAAATCAAAATGTTTATAAATTTTTTTTTACTATATGGGTGTATACCAATACCCATATCGATTTCCTCCCTCTAGCCATATGGATATCCGACTCCATAGAGGCATTAATATATGACCCTTTGGAGTTGGAATTTATATATTGTATTGTGAATATAGCACCATGGTGCTTTTTTAATACTCATCTCCCTCATTTTATATAACAAAATACCTTTTATACGTCTCCACATTCCTGTTCTTATAGACACTCTTACAGATATTTTGTATATATAATGGTGGAATGGTGAGATTTTTGTCGAAAAATATTCTGAAATGTTCTACATATGTGTTGTATATCACATATATATATATCTATAAACGTACCATTCTATATTGTATCATCTGGACGGCGGTAGGTGACAGCAAAGACGCTAGTGAACCGCAGCTTTGTCATCTAATTGTTTCACATTGCAACAAATGATGCAGTCTATAAGTGATTACTACTTTATAAATGTGCAAACATAACAATGGTTTCCTAAATAAGCAGAATAAGTAAAGCGGAACTGTTACACTCACAAGGAAAATATTCGCCGATGAGATATAAAGTTTTTTTCAGGACTTCCGGAACTGAATTCGGAACCGGGTTTTGTAAAGCTCTTTGCCAGAGCATAAAAGAAAGGTCTCTTGGGGAGGTCGGATAGCCACTGATGAAGGGGATACTTTAACCCCGAAACGCGTCTGGTCTGACCCCCCAAATTCAAGCATATGCGAGTGCACCGCATCGACTGAAGAAAGGAACAATCTTGAGCCGACTCGTCACGCACAGCCGATCTGAAACATCCATCTGAAAGGTTGGGATATTCTATTAGGACTCAAACAAGCGGGACCTCGTGCAGTGATTCGACTGCGAACAGGTGATTTACAGCATCTACCGCGAGCCCTACCCGACTGCACAAAAACCAGGATTGAGTTTCGTTAGACGGCAGAGGTTTCTCCTTATTGTGAGAACCCTCCATCACCGGTAAGACTGTTCCTCTATGTCCTTTTGTCCAACTGTCGGATTAACTTTAGACCATAAGCGGGACGCCGCTGGCCTAATGATTGAATGAACCAAACTACCGCACCATTGTGAATAGACTACACACCACCACCTGTTGGTACCTCTGGCACATTTGGACATTTTTGCTAACCTTCAGGAGAAACGAATTTCTATTTATAACGTTACCGGGACATTATTCCTTTTAGATTGCATTGATCTTATCACTTTTATCACCTCTATATGTCATTACTACAGTAATCCGCCAACTTAATGTTATTTTGGCGCATGTAACCTATATGTTCCATATTCGTTCTGCTTGCGCAGGGATTGGAGTGAGGCTGCTCAATTGCCGGCAGTGACTGTTGCGGCTCCACTCCGGCCACTGGGACGCAGAATTGATATTTTGTATGTTACGTAATAGTGTGTCAGTGATTTTACATTCTAAACTATCGCAAGTACCTTTAATAAACTTTTAATAACTTATATAACTAACTATTAAATACCAATTACCAATATCCTAGGTGTGCCCAGTTATCTTTTCTACTAATTATATTAGATTGCACTTGTTTCACTAATTATGTGACTTCTCAAGGTAATGGGTTGCACCAGAGCTTTTTATGGCCTTTCTAACAAAGGGTATGAATAAACAATAGTTTTATTGATATATTTTTTTATTTCACTTCACCAACTTAAACTATTTTGTTCTGATCCATCACATAAAATTCTGATTAACAAAACATTGAACTTAAGGCTGTAATGTAACAAAACACAAAAAAGTCAAGTGGGGGTGAATGCTTTTGCAAGGCACTGTATATATTGAAGTAATGCATTCAGACACAGGATAATGTCATGTACAAGCTATGTGCCCTTGCCAAAAGATATATACAGTAACTGAGGATACCAGAGTCTGAAATGATCCAACAGTGGCTATAATGTCAACATTAATATCAAAAGTTTGAAATGCAACAGTCTAGGGATTTCAGCAAATCTTTTTCTTATTTGCAATAATTTACTAATCTCAAGTAACAGGAATGAGGAATATTGGTTGGAAAATATGGAGATAAAAAGGATGTTCGCAATTTATTTGTTTGCTGTCCAGTATATATGAAGGCCCTATTAGACTGAATGATTTTTGGGACCATTATCGGGACAAGCATTCATAGGAACGATCGTTCCAGTTAATTGGCCCATTTAATCATGCTGCGATCAGCCGATAAATAAGCAACTCTCGTTTGTCGGCTGATTGACATCTTTTATCAGAATCGAAGATACACAATTATCGGTATCCCTACATGATGTGCTGGATCTCTAGACCCAACTAAAAGGCTGCTGCAGATAAAAACTAATTGATTGTGTTTATCGTCTGTTGGCGATCATACTTCTCTAACATTAGGCAATCTAATAGGGCTGTTACAGATCTGTTAGTGTTAATTTAAAGTTCATTCTTTCCTACTATTTTTACGATTTCAATGATTGACACATAGGTTGGTGATAACATTGACAAAAAGGAAGTGAATGAGGCATGGTATACAGTTGTGAGAAAAACAAAGTGCACCCTATATCAATTTTATGGTTTTATGTATCAAAACATAATAAAAAAAATCTAGTCCTTACTTCTTAAAATTAGGTAAATACAACCTCAGATGAACAACAAACAAACAAACGATTCCACCGTTTTTAATTTATTCAACAAAAATGAAACAAAAGTGGCTTCTTTCAAATCATTCTGGAGGAATTTTGCCCACTCTTCTTTACAATGCGGCTCTAGTTCATTAAGGTTTGTGGGCATTTGTTTATGCACATCTCTCTTAAGCACTCATTACAGCATTTCAAATGGGTTGAGGTCTGGAATTTGACTGGGTCATTGCAACACCTTGATTCATTTTATTTTCAGCCATGCTGATGTGCTTGGGATCAGTGTCCTGTAGCATGACTTGAGCCCAGATTTAGCTGTTGGATAGATGGCCTCACATTTGACACTAGAATATTTGCATGCAAAGGAGTTCATGGTCAACTCAATGACCAGGACCTGTGTCTGCAAAACAAGCCCAAATCATCACCCCATTACCAGCATGCTTGACAGTTGAGGTATGTACAGTATTTATGTTGATCTGCTGTCTTTGATAGTTGCTAGTGTTGATCGAGCACCAAAGTGCTCGGGTGTTCTGGCCGAAAAACATCTGGATGCTCGGGTGCTCTACCGAGCACCCGAGAATAATAGAAGTCAATAGGAGAACCCAAGCATTAAACCAGGCACCCCCTGCTCTGAAGAGAGGAGGGTGCCTGGGTCATAGGAAAAGGTCAGAAACACCACCTAAATGGTTCAGTTCTTGTATATTTACTTCTATATAAAGTGCAAGTGCTGCCAAAAATTACAAGGAAGAGGCACTCCGATACAACCTGTATATCACATAAAGGAGGGCCTCATTCACATTGTGGTACAATTGTTCAGGTAGTGGGACTCATAAAGCCTATGCACTAAGTGAAAGGGCTGCCAAGGAACCGGAACTCCAATACACCCTTTGTTACACATAAAGGAGGGCATCATACACACCATTGAAAAATTATGATTGATGGCCTGCTGATGACTCTCAAAAACATTTGGAGCAAGGGCCTGCTGCCACTGTGGCGACTCTAGATAACCTGGGGTTGATTGCACGTCCCCATGACGGCGTCCCATTCGGACGTCAGCCCTATCAACTTTCGATGTTATTTTCAGCCCAAACCATGTAGACCATGGGTAACGGGGGAATCATGGTTCGATTCCGGAGAGGGAGCCTGAGAAACAGCTATGGCTACCACATCCAAGTAAGGCAGCATGCGTGCAAATTACCTATTAGGTATAATTAGGTGAGGACCTGCAGGTGAGCTGACCTTGTAGGTGAGGGCCTGTAGGTGAGCTGACCCTGTAAAAGACTGTAGGTGAAGGCCTGCTGGTGAGCTGACCCTGCAAAAAAATTATATGCAAGGGTTTTCAGGTGAGCTGACCCTGTAAAAGATTTGAGGTGCGGGTCTGCTGGTGAGCTGACCCTCTAAAAGGTTGTTGGTAAGAGCCTGCAGGTGAGCTGCCCCTGTAAAAGATTGTAGGTGAAGGCCTGCTGGTGAGCTGACCCTGTAAAAAATTATATGCGAGGGTCTTAAGGTGAGCTTACCCTGTAAAAGATTGTAGGTGAGGGCCTGCTGGTGAGCTGACCCTCTAAAAAATTATATGAGAGGGCCTGCTGGTGAGCTAACCCTGTAAAACATTATATGCGAGGGCCTGCTATTGAGCTGACCCTCTAAAGAATTATATGCGAGGGACTGTTGGTGAGCTGACCCTGAAAAACATTATATGCGAAGGGCATGAATGCGAGGGCATTATACAGTTAGGTCCATAAATATTGGGACATGGACACAATTCTAATATTTTTGGTTCTATACACCACCACAATGGTTTGAAATGAAACGAACAAGATGTGCTTTAACTGCAGACTGTCAGCTTTAATTTGAGGGTATTTACATACAAATCAGGTGAACGGTGTAGGAATTACAACAGTTTGCATATGTGCCTCCCACTTGCTAAGGAACCAAAAGTAATGGGACAATTGGCTTCTCAGCTGTTCCATGGCCAGGTGTGTGTTATTCCCTCATTATCCTAATTACAATGAGCAGATAAAAGGTCCAGAGTTCATTTCACGTGTGCTATTTGCATTTGGAATCTGTTGCTGTCAACTCTCTTATGAAGCAAGCCATCATTAGGCTGAAAAAGCACAACAAACCCATCAGAGAGATAGCAAAAACATTACGCGTGGCCAAAACAACTGTTTGGAACATTTTTTAAAAGAAGGAACGCACTGGTGAGCTCAGCAACACCAAAAGACCCAGAAGAACACGGAAAACAACTGTGGTGGATGACCGAAGAATTCTTTCCCTGGTGAAGAAAACACCCTTCACAACAGTTGGCCAGATCAAGAACACTCTCCAGGAGGTAGGTGTATGTGTGTCAAAGTCAACAATCAAGAGAAGACTTCACCAGAGTGAATACAGAGGATTCACCACAAGATGTAAACCATTGGTGAGCCTCAAAAACAGGAAGGCCAGATTAGAGTTTGCCGAACGACATCTAAAAAAGCCTTCACAGTTCTGGAACAACATCCTATGGACAGATGAGACCAAGATCAACTTGTATCAGAGTGATGGGAAGAGATGAGTATGGAGAAGGAAAGGAACTGCTCATGATCCAAAGCATACCACCTCATTGGTGAAGCTTGGTGGTGGTAGTGTCATGGCGTGGGCATGTATGGCTGCCAATGGAACTGGTTCTCTTGTATTTATTGATGATGTGACTGCTGACAAAAGCAGCAGGATGAATTCTGAAGTGTTCCGGGCAATATTATCTGCTCATATTCAGCCAAATGCTTGAGAACTCATTGGACCCAAAGCATACTGCAAAAGCAACCAAAGAGTTTTTTAAGGGAAAGAAGTGGAATGTTATGCAATGGCCAAGTCAATCACCTGACCTGAATTCGATTGAGCATGCATTTCACTTGCTGAAGACAAAACTGAAGGGAAAATGCCCCAAGAACAAGCAGGAACTGAAGACAGTTGTAGTAGAGGCCTGGCAGAGCATCACCAGGGATGAAACCCATCGTCTGTTGATGTCTATGCGTTCCAGATTTCAGGCTGTAATTAACTGCAAAGGATTTGCAACCAAGTATGAAAAAGTGAATGTTTGATTTATGATTATTATTATGTCCCATTACTTTTGGTTCCTGAACAAGTGGGAGGCACATATGGAAACTGTTGTAATTCCTACACCTTTCACCTGATTTGGATGTAAATCCCCTTAAATTAAAGCTGACAGTCTGCAGTTAAAGTACATCTTGTTCATTCCATTTCAAATACATTGTGGTGGTGTATAGAGCCAAAAATGTTAGAATTGTGTCGATGTCCCAATATTTATGGACCTGACTGTATGTGACGAATAAACATGTGTTGATATGATGGAAGAGGAGAAGGAGGATGAGAAAAGGAAGATTCAACCCTTGTTTGTGGTGGAATGGGTGCATGGGAATACAGTGTATTTAGTACATTATAAACAACACATTTAAAGTGCCTTTATGCTCATCAGCTTTCCTCTGGTGGAGTCGAGAAGTCGTGGTCAATCCAGGCCTTGTTCATTTTTATAAGAGTCAACCTGTCAGCATTTTCAGTTGACAGGCGGATACGCATATCTGTTATAATGCCACCAGCAGCACTAAATACCCGCTCAGACAAAACGTTGGCGGCAGGGCAGGCCAGCACCTCCAAGGCGTAGAGCGCCAGTTCGTGTCAACTGTCCAGCTTGGACACTCAGTAATTGTAAGGCACTGAGGGATAATTGAGGATGCTGACACAGTCTGCTATGTATGTACTCCTTCACCATCTTCCAAAATTTTTCCCTCCTTGTGACACTAGGCCACACATCAGGGTGATGGTGGTGGTGGGGTTTCATGAAACTGTCCCAGGCTTTGGATTGTGTTGCCCTGCCTCTGTTGGAACTGCTGTGTGTTCCCCTCGTCTCCCCTCCTCGGTTGGCCAAGGAACTATGTACTCTGCCGCCAGCGTTGTCAGATGGAAATTTTTGGAGCTATTTTTTAACAAGGATCTTCTGGTATTGCACCATTTTGCTCGTCCTACTCCACCAGAGGAATGAGAGATGAGAAGTTCTCTTTGTAAAGGGGGTCGAGAAGGGTGAACAACCAGTATTCCGTGTTGTCTAAAATGCATATAACGCGTGGGTCACAGGAAAGGCAGCCTAACATGAAGTCAGCCATCTGTGTCAGAGTACCAACAGGCAAGACTTTGCTGTCGTCATCAGGAGGATCACTCTTAATTTCCTCATCCTCTTCCTCCTCTTCTGCCCAACCACGCTGAACAGATGTAATTAAATTTCCATGGGTACTACCCTCTGTAGCGGAGGCAACCGTCTCCTGCTCCTCCTCCTCTTCATCGTCCAATACTTGCTGAGAAGACGAACTGAGCGTGGTCTGGCGATCACCCTGTGTAATGTCTTCGCCCATTTCCACCTTTTCCACATGCAAAGCGTCGTCCTTAATTGTGAGTAGCGAGCGTTTGAGTAGACACAGAAGTGGGATGGTTATGCTGATAATAGGGTTATGGCCACTCTCCATTGTGTTGATTCCTCAAAGTTTCTTAAAACCTCACAGAGGTCAGACATCCATGCCCACTCCTCGCTTGTAAATAGCGGAAGCTGACTGGAAAGGCGATGACCATGTTGCAGCTGGTATTCCACTACTGCCCTCTGCTGCTCACAAAGCCTGGCCAACATGTGGAATGTGGAGTTCCAGCGTGTGCTCACGTCGCACAACAGCGGATGAGCTGGCAATTTCAAGTGCTGCTGCAGCGTTGACAGGCCGGCTGAAGCTGTCGATGACTTGCGGAAATGTGCACACACGCGGCACACCTTCACCAGTAGCTCAGGCAAATT
This sequence comes from Bufo bufo, assembly GCF_905171765.1. Classification (NCBI taxonomy): domain Eukaryota; kingdom Metazoa; phylum Chordata; class Amphibia; order Anura; family Bufonidae; genus Bufo; species Bufo bufo. Next base: position 430,680,298 of record NC_053393.1, read on the forward strand.
GGGGTAGGTTTTGAGAAACCGCTGAACCACAAGGTTGAACATGTGGGCTAGGCATGGGATGTGTCTGAGCTTGCCAAGCTTCGAAGCCACCACCAAGTTACGGCCATTATCAGACACAACCATGCCTAGTTGTAGGTTGAGTGGCGAGAGCCACAGCTCAGTCAGGTCTATTATCCCCCTGTCACAGCTCTGCGGCGGTGTGCTGTTTGTCCCCTAAGCATATCAGATTCAGCACGGCCTGTTGCCGCTTCCCCACTGCAGTGCTACACTGCTTCCAGCTACCGACTGATGACTGACTGGTGCTGCACGTGGATAATTCGAAGGTGGAAGTGGAGGAGGAGGCGGAGGAGGAGAAGTGGGGTTTGGAGCCACTAACGTAGATGCTGGCGGAAACTCTGATCAACGTAGGGCCCACAATCCTTAGATTCGGTAGCACCTGTGCCATCCCAGCGTATGACTCGCTTGCGGCCACCACAACATTCACCCAGTGTGTCGTCTGGAAAATGTAGCTTCCCTGGCCGAATGCACTTGTCCATGTGTCCTTGGTTAAGTGGACCTTCCCAGTAACTGCATTGGTCAGGGCACACGTGATGTTACGGGACACATGTTGGTGTAAGGCAGGCACGGCACACCTTGAAAAATAGTTGCGGCTGGGGACTGCATAACGAGGGACAGCCGCCGACAACAGGCTGCGAAAGGCCTCAGTGTCCACAAGCCTAAATGGCAACATTTCCAGGGCCAGTAATTTGGAAAGCTGCACATTTAGTGCTATGGCCTGTGGGTGGGTGGCTGGGTATTTTCGCTTGCATTCAAAGGTTTGGGGTAAGGATATTTGGATGCTGCGCTGGGACACGGAAGTGGATGTGGTCACTAATGGTGCTTGCGAAGGTCCAGGTGCAAGATGGGTGGCATCTGGGCCTGCGCCTTCGACAGGTGATTGGCCAGCACGTAACATAGGGGAAGAGGAGGCAGTGTTGTGACCCGCAGACACAGATTGTGGACCCAGGCGTTTGTCCAACTTATTACTGTGCTTGGATGCCATGTGGCGGATCATGCTAGTGGTAGTGAGGTTGCTAGTGTTCACGCCCTGACTCATTTTCTTATGGCACAGTTTGCAAACTACTATTCTTTTGTTGTCCGCACTTTCCTCAAAAAAGCGCCATACTGCGGAACATCTACCCCTTGGCAAGGGAGATTTCCACAAGGGGGTGCTCTGTGGAACAGTTGCGGGCTTGTTTGGTGTGGCCTGCCTTCTCCCTTTTTTCACCTCACTGCTTCTTCCAGCCTGTTGCGGTGCTGCAAATCCCTCCCCTCTGTACTGCTGTCCTCGTTCGGCTTTCCACCTTCCCAGGTTGGGTCAGTGACCTCATCGCCCACCACCTCCTCTTCCACTTCCTCACTCTGATCATCCTCATGATTTGTTGACCTAACCACAACCTCAGTGATTGACAACTGTGTTTCATCCTCTTTATCAACCTCTTGAGATAGTAATTGCGGTTGACTCAATGGCAACTGTGTCTCATCATCATCCACCTCATTAAACACTAATTGCCGTTCCCCACCGTCATGTTCTTGTGACTGTGGATGCTCAAGAGGTTGGGAATCAGGGCACAAGATCTCATGTCCCTCTTCAAGCGTGCTCGGCAAGAGGGCCAAATCAAGTAATGGCGATGAAAAGAGGTCCTCGGAATATCCGAGTGTGGGATCACTTGTTTGGCCAGACTGTACATGGTGGGAGGAAGGAGGATCAGGGTAAGGATTGTGTTGACCAGACTAATGGCTACTGAGACTGGACTTGGTGGAAGACAGGGTGGTGCTTAACTGACTAGAAGCATTATCTGCTGCAATCCAAACGACCACCTGGTCGCACTGGGCTGACTTCTCGAGTGTTTTCCTGTGCCGCCCTACAAACTGGGACATGAAGCTAGGTATCGTGGATGATTGTTTTTCTTCTGCTCTGGCATCAGGCGCAGTTTCTCTGCGCCCAGGGCCACGGCCTCTGCGTGCACCATCAGCATCATGGCCACTACCCAGTCCCTTACTGCTCTCCTTCTTTAATTTAATATGTGATATATACTTTAAAGTATGTGACACGTACAGTAGCGTAAGATTTGGAAGTGTATGCGCAAATTTTTTTACAAAGGGATTTGTGATGAGGAAACGTTATACAGGACAGGTACCACAGGTAATGTCACTGTTCGCAGTGTCTACGGAAAAAGTACACTGGATGTCACTGATACTTTAGGGATGCGCACACTTTACACTGAAGATGTGGCGCAAATAATTTAACTGTCCGCAGTGGCCTATTACACGGTATTTAGCGCAGGATGCGCTAAAAATATATATTGCTGCTGTCACACACAATAGTCCTTAAAAGGACTTTTAGGTCTCTGAAAAGTTTTTTGTATAAAAATCTTCCTATTACACTCCCTTCACTGTCTGTCCCTCCCTATGCACAGTTCTCCCTAACACTGAGCAATTTAGCACAGGTTGTGATACAAACATATATTGCTGCTGTCACACACAATAGTCCAATAGTCCTTACAAGGACTTTTGGGTCTCTGAAACATTTTTGTACAAAATAAATATTCAATTACACTCCCTAAACTCTCTGTCCCTTCCTATGCTCAGCTCTCCCTGACTACGAATGAGGTGAACATGCGTCATTGGGTGCTATATAGCACCCCTATCACCTGTTCCGGTCAGCCAATCACTGTAATGCCAGTAGCCAACATGGCTAATGCACTATAATGAAAAAAATAAAATAAATCAACAGCATTCAACTAGTGATGATCAAAGTATTTGAAAATTTGATTCGGCTGCTTCGCTGAATTTTACTTTGTCACAAAGCGCAATTCTTTGCAAGTAGTGGGTGCAATGACAGGGCGCGGCAATTGCGGCGCTCCCCATTATTGTACCCCTCAGAGGCCGAGTTGATAGCTGATCGCAGCATCTGACAGTAATAACACAGTGTAAAAAAAAGAATCATACTTACCTCATCCAATTGATTGCGACAAGCCGGCCGCTGCCATCTTGGCTGATGATCGAGGGTGAAATCTTGCATGACCCGTGATGACGTGAGATTTCAAGCTAGATCTTCAACCAAGATGGCAGCGCCTGGCTTGTCTCAATCAAATGGATGAGGTAAGTATGATTTTTCAAATTTTTTACCGCCATTCAGGGAAAATCGATTCGCTACCACGAAGTATGAGGTTCAAGTACAACCTCCTTAGGTTGCCTGACGGTTTTTTACAATCCATAAATCCACATTGGTCATTAAGTACTAAAAAAAGGTATTACCCTTTTAAATCTGGTGGCCAAGATTTTTGCTAACAGCTTAATATCTTTATTAATCAAAGATCAAATGAAAATCACTTTTAAAAAATAAATTGTATGTACTGTAGTCTAATGTGGTGCCATTAAAAAATGCAACTTGTCCCTCATGAAATAAGCACTGATACAAGTTTGCTTATGCAGTGATGCAAAAACCGTGCAGTGTTCTTAACACCCCATGACATTTGTTTTATTTTTAATTATTTCCTGATACTCCCACTCCCCTCCAGTTGAACTTGACATTTTTTACCAAAATAACTATGAAGCTATGTAATTATTGTCATGGATACAAACAATTAATGAAAACTCATGGAATGGAATTTTCAAGAATAAGTATTTTCAGAGCCTACGGCTCTAGGACCTCATATCCCACTGAGAACTTTCCGATTCAATCTTTTTACAGACATGGTTTTGACCCTCCTGCTGGGAAGCATTTTTGTAAATAAAGTTTTTCCTATAAGACATTGGCAAACATTTATGGGAACTTACGCACTAGGATGTGGCTCTGCAGATAGTCATGAGTCTCTTCTGTTAGTAGTGTACAAACGGTTTCCTCTAACATTATCTGCACGTTCTTGAATATCAAGTTGGATGTAAATGTAAATTACTTTGCACGGGTATATTTCATCTATTTCATTTTATGTTTCCGTGTGTCGTAAAAAGATATCGACAGTTTCCCCCATAACAGTGACCTCTACAGTACCCGCCCCTTTAACATTGACCTCCACAGTGCCCCCCTTTAACAATGACCTTCAGGGTGCCCGCCCCTTCAACAGTGCCTGTCCCGTTAACAGTGATCTCCACAGTGCTCACCCCTTCAACAGTAACCGCCCCTTTAGCATTGACCACCCCTTTAACAGTGACTTTCACAGTGCCCGCCCCTTTAACAGAGACCTCCACAGTGCCTGCCCCTTTAAAAGTGACTTTCACATTGACCGCCCCTTTAACAGTGACTTTCACAGTGACTGCCCCTTTAAAAGTGACTTTCACATTGACCGCCCCTTTAACAGTGACTTTCACATTGACCGCCCCTTTAACAGTGACTGCCCCTTTAACAGTGACTTTCACAGTGACCGCCCCTTTAACAGTGAACGCCCCTTTAACAGTGACCACCCCTTTAACAGTGACTGCTCTTTTACAATGACCGCCCGTTTTACAGAGACCTCCACAGTGCCCGCCCCTTTAAAAGTGACTTTCACACTTACCGCCCCTTTAAAAGGGACTTTCACAGTGACCGCCCCTTAAACAGTGACTTTCACAGTGATCACCATTAAAACAGTGACTTTCACAGTGACCATCCCTTTAACAGTGACTTTCACAGTGACTACCCCTTTAACAGTGACTTTCACAGTGACCGCCCCTTTAACAGTGACTTTCACAGTGGCCGCCCCTTTAACAGTGACCGCCCCTTTAACAGTGACTTTCACAGTGACCGCCCCTTTAACAGTGACTGCCCTTTTACAATGCCTGCCCGTTTTACAGAGACCTCCACAGTGCCCGCCCCTTTAAAAGTGACTTTTACACTTACCGCCCCTTTAAAAGGGACTTTCACAGTGACCACCCTTAAAATAGTGACTTTCACAGTGACCGTCCCTTTAACAGTGACTTTCACAGTGATCGCCCCTTTAACAGTGACTTTCACAGTGACTGCCCCTTTAACAGTGACTTTCACAGTGACCGCCCCTTTAACAGTGACTTTCACAGTGGCCACCCCTTTAACAGTGACCGCCCCTTTAACAGGGACCTTCATAGCGCCCGCCCCTTTAATAACAGTGACCTCCACAGTGGACGCCCCTTTAACCACCTCAGCCCCCAGTGCTTAAACACCCTGAAAGACCAGGCCACTTTTTACACTTCTGACCTACACTACTTTCACCGTTTATTGCTCGGTCATGCAACTTACCACCCAAATGAATTTTACCTCCTTTTCTTCTCACTAATAGAGCTTTCATTTGGTGGTATTTCATTGCTGCTGACATTTTTACTTTTTTTGTTATTAATTGAAATTTAACGATTTTTTTGCAAAAAAATGACATTTTTCACTTTCAGTTGTAAAATTTTGCAAAAAAAACGACATCCATATAGAAATTTTGCTCTAAATTTATAGTTCTACATGTCTTTGATAAAAAAAAAATGTTTGGGTAGAAAAAAAATGGTTTGGGTAAAAGTTATAGCGTTTACAAACTATGGTACAAAAATGTGAATTTCCGCTTTTTGAAGCAGCTCTGACTTTCTGAGCACCTGTCATGTTTCCTGAGGTTCTACAATGCCCAGACAGTACAAACACCCCACAAATGACCCCATTTCTGAAAGTACACACCCTAAGGTATTCGCTGATGGGCATAGTGAGTTCATAGAACTTTTTATTTTTTGTCACAAGTTAGCGGAAAATGATGATTTTTTTTTTTTTTTCTTACAAAGTCTCATATTCCACTAACTTGTGACAAAAAATAAAAAGTTCTATGAACTCACTATGCCCATCAGCGAATACCTTGGGGTCTCTTCTTTCCAAAATGGGGTCACTTGTGGGGTAGTTATACTGCCCTGGCATTCTAGGGGCCCAAATGTGTGGTAAGGAGTTTGAAATCAAATTCAGTAAAAAATGACCTGTGAAATTCGAAAGGTGCTCTTTGGAATATGGGCCCCTTTGCCCACCTAGGCTGCAAAAAAGTGTCACACATCTGGTATCCCCGTACTCAGGAGAAGTTGAGGAATGTGTTTTGGGGTGTCTTTTTACATATACCCATGCTGGGTGAGATAAATATCTTGGTCAAATGACAACTTTGTATAAAAAAATGGGAAAAGTTGTCTTTTGCCAAGATATTTCTCTCACCCAGCATGGGTATATATAAAATGACACCCCAAAACACATTCCCCACCTTCTCCTGAGTACGGAGATACCAGATGTGTGACACTTTTTTGCAGCCTAGGTGGGCAAAGGGGCCCATATTCCAAAGAGCACCTTTCGGATTTCACTCGTCATTTTTTACTGAATTTGATTTCAAACTCCTTACCACACATTCGGGCCCCTAGAATGCCAGGGCAGTATAACTACCCCACAAGTGACCCCATTTTGGAAAGAAGAGACCCCAAGGTATTCCGTGAGGGGCATGGCGAGTTCCTAGAATTTTTTATTTTTTGTCACAAGTTAGTGGAAAATGATGATTTTTTTTTTTTTTTTTTTTTTCATACAAAGTCTCATATTCCACTAACTTGTGACAAAAAATAAAAACTTCCATGAACTCACTATGCCCATCAGCGAATACCTTGGGGTCTCTTCTTTCCAAAATGGGGTCACTTGTGGGGTAGTTATACTGCCCTGGCATTCTAGGGGCCCAAATGTGTGGTAAGGAGTTTGAAATCAAATTCAGTAAAAATTGACCTGTGAAATCCGAAAAGTGCTCTTTGGAATATGGGCCCCTTTGCCCACCTAGGCTGCAAAAAAGTGTCACACATCTGGTATCCCCGTACTCAGGAGAAGTTGAGGAATGTGTTTTGGGGTGTCTTTTTACATATACCCATGCTGGGTGAGATAAATATCTTGGTCAAATGACAACTTTGTATAAAAAAATGGGAAAAGTTGTCTTTTGCCAAGATATTTCTCTCACCCAGCATGGGTATATATAAAATGACACCCCAAAACACATTCCCCACCTTCTCCTGAGTACGGAGATACCAGATGTGTGACACTTTTTTGCAGCCTAGGTGGGCAAAGGGGCCCATATTCCAAAGAGCACCTTTCGGATTTCACTCGTCATTTTTTACTGAATTTGATTTCAAACTCCTTACCACACATTTGGGCCCCTAGAATGCCAGGGCAGTATAACTACCCCACAAGTGACCCCATTTTGGAAAGAAGAGACCCCAAGGTATTCGCTGATGGGCATAGTGAGTTCATGGAAGTTTTTATTTTTTGTCACAAGTTAGTGGAATATGAGACTTTGTATGAAAAAAAAAAAAAAAAAAAAATCATCATTTTCCACTAACTTGTGACAAAAAATAAAAAATTCTAGGAACTCGCCATGCCCCTCACGGAATACCTTGGGTGTCTTCTTTCCAAAATGGGGTCACTTGTGTAGTAGTTATACTGCCCTGGCATTTTAGGGGCCCAAATGTGTGGTAAGGAGTTTGAAATCAAATTCAGTAAAAAATGACGAGTGAAATCCGAAAGGTGCTCTTTGGAATATGGGCCCCTTTGCCCACCTAGGCTGCAAAAAAGTGTCACACATCTGGTATCTCCGTACTCAGGAGAAGGTGGGGAATGTGTTTTGGGGTGTCATTTTATATATACCCATGCTGGGTGAGAGAAATATCTTGGCAAAAGACAACTTTTCCCATTTTTTTATACAAAGTTGTCATTTGACCAAGATATTTATCTCACCCAGCATGGGTATATGTAAAAAGACACCCCAAAACACATTCCTCAACTTCTTCTGAGTACGGGGATACCAGATGTGTGACACTTTTTTGCAGCCTAGGTGGGCAAAGGGGCCCATATTCCAAAGAGCACCTTTCGGATTTCACAGGTCAATTTTTACTGAATTTGATTTCAAACTCCTTACCACACATTTGGGCCCCTAGAATGCCAGGGCAGTATAACTACCCCACAAGTGACCCCATTTTGGAAAGAAGAGACCCCAAGGTATTCGCTGATGGGCATAGTGAGTTCATGGAAGTTTTTATTTTTTGTCACAAGTTAGTGGAATATGAGACTTTGTAAAAAAAAAAAAAAAAAAAAAAAATCATCATTTTCCACTAACTTGTGACAAAAAATAAAAAATTCTAGGAACTTGCCATGCCCCTCACGGAATACCTTGGGGTGTCTTCTTTCCAAAATGGGGTCACTTGTGGGGTAGTTATACTGCCCTGGCATTTTCCAGGGGCCCTAATGTCTGGTAAGTAGGTAAATGACCTGTGAAATCTGAAAGGTGCTCTTTGGAATGTGGGCCCCTTTGCCCACCTAGGCTGCAAAAAAGTGTCACACATCTGGTATCTCCGTACTCAGGAGAAGGTGGGGAATGTGTTTTGGGGTGTCATTTTACATATACCCATGCTGGGTGAGATAAATATCTTGGCAAAAGACAACTTTTCCCATTTTTTTTATACAAAGTTGGCATTTGACCAAGATATTTATCTCACCCAGCATGGGTATATGTAAAATGACACCCCAAAACATATTCCCCAACTTCTGCTGAATACGGAGATACCACATGTGTGACACTTTTTTGCAGCCTAGGTGGGCAAAGGGGCCCAAATTCCTTTTAGGAGGGCATTTTTAGACATTTGGATACCAGACTTCTTCTCACGCTTTGGGGCCCCTAAAATGCCAGGGCAGTATAAATACCCCACATGTGACCCCATTTTGGAAAGAAGACACCCCAAGGTATTCAATGAGGGGCATGGCGAGTTCATAGAAAAAAAATAATTTTGGCACAAGTTAGCGGAAATTGATTTTTTTGATTTTGTTCTCACAAAGTCTCCCTTTCCGCTAACTTGGGACAAAAATTTCAATCTTTCATGGACTCAATATGCCCCTCAGCGAATACCTTGGGGTGTCTTCTTTCCAAAATGGTGTTATTTGTGGGGTGTTTGTACTGCCCTGGCATTTGAGGGTCTCCACAATCATTACATGTATGCCCAGCATTAGGAGTTTCTGCTATTCTCCTTATATTGAGCATACGGGTAATGAGATTTTTTTTTTCCGTTCAGCCTCTGGGCTGAAAGAAAAAAATGAACGGCACAGATTTCTTCATTCGCATCGATCAATGTGGATGAAAAAATCTCTGCCAAAAAAAAAAAAAGGAGGGGAAAGGCGTCTGCCAGGACATAGGAGCTCCGCCCAACATCCATACCCACTTCAGCTCGTATGCCCTGGCAAACCAGATTTCTCCATTCACATCAATCGATGTGGATGAATAAATCATTGCCGGGATTTTTTTTTTTATATATACAAAGTGTTTGCCAAAGTATATGAACACCGCCACCTCCTCAGCTCATATGCCTCGGCAAACATATCTTTTACTGCAGAGGAGAAATCTCGTCTTGCAGCGCCGTATACACCGACTTGCGTGTAATCTGACAGCAGCGCAATGCTTCTGTCAGAATGCACATCAGTGCTGCAGCTAGTCGATCGGTTGGTCCACCTGAAAGGTAAAAAAAACAAAACAAAAAAGAAAAAACCAGGCCGCAACGCAATAAATTTATTAACTGTTGAACAGAACATAGAAACTTTTTTTTAACTTTTTTAACTGAACGTTTAACTTTTTTACTTACCGGTAATTTTTTTTTTGTTTAGTTTTTTTTACCTTTATAGAACAAATCTCTCCTTCCCCATGGGACAATGTGCAAAGCGCAAATTGCCCAAAGATGTGGCGAAGTACATTATGCACTTTATCCCAGGTGAAAGGAGAGGTTTGCAGCAGCTGTGAGTAAAAGGGCCCTAATAGCCCTGTGTGCCTGTCCTGTGAGATGCAATCCCTATGCTAGGTGTACCTGTGTGTGGTACTTCCGGAAACACTCACCAAAGCATAGGGCAGGGTGGTCAGGACAGTCAGGACAGAAATAGCGGGTGTCACGCCTTATTCCACTCCTGCTACAGACACGACATTTTTTTCGGGGTGGCGGTTGGGTTGAGGTACCAGCAACGACACTGGGGAAATGTCGCTCGTGTAGACGGCTAACTACACTGGTGGATGGGGCCACGGAACCTCCTGGGTAAAGGAGGTTCTCGATGATCTCTTCCTGGAATTTGAGGAAAGATCGTGTTCTCCCAGCCTTACTGTAGAGAACAAAACTATTGTACAGCGCCAATTGAATTAAATATACAGACACCTTCTTATACCAGCGTCTGGTTCTGCGGGAAACTAAATAGGGAGCCAACATCTGGTCATTGAAGTCCACCCCTCCCATGAGCGCATTATGGTCGTGGACTGAGAGGGGCTTTTCAATGACACGGGTTGCCCTTTCAATTTGGATTGTCGTGTCTGCGTGAATGGAGGAGAGCATGTAAACGTCACGCTTGTCTCTCCATTTCACCGCGAGCAGTTCTTCGTTACACAAGGCAGCCCTCTCCCCCCTTGCAAGACGGGTGGTTACAAGCCGTTGGGGGAAGCCCACGCGACTAGTTCGCGCGGTGCCACAGGCGCAAATCCGTTCTAGAAACAAATGCCTAAAGAGGGCCACACTTGTGTAGAAATTGTCCACATAAAGATGGTACCCCTTGCCGAATAAGGGTGACACCAAGTCCCAGACTGTCTTCCCACTGCTCCCCAGGTAGTCAGGGCAACCGACCGGCTCCAGGGTCTGATCTTTTCCCTCATAGATCCGAAATTTGTGGGTATAGCCTGTGGCCCTTTCACAGAGCTTATACAATTTGACCCCATACCGGGCACGCTTGCTTGGGATGTATTGTTTGAAGCCAAGGCGCCCGGTAAAATGTATTAGGGACTCGTCTACGCAGATGTTTTGCTCAGGGGTATACAAATCTGCAAATTTCTGGTTGAAATGGTCTATGAGGGGCCGAATTTTGTGGAGCCGGTCAAAAGCTGGGTGGCCTCTGGGACGGGAGGTGGTGTTGTCGCTAAAATGCAGAAAACGTAGGATGGTCTCAAATCGTGTCCTGGACATAGCAGCAGAGAACATGGGCATGTGATGAATTGGGTTCGTGGACCAATATGACCGCAATTCATGCTTTTTAGTTAGACCCATGTTGAGGAGAAGGCCCAAAAAAATTTTAATTTCGGAAACTTGGACTGGTTTCCACCGGAAAGACTGGGCATAAGAGCTTCCCGGGTTGGCGGATATAAATTGTGTGGCATACCGATTTGTTTCTGCCACGACTAAGTCCAAGAGCTCCGCAGTCAAGAACAGCTCAAAAAATCCCAGGGCCGAACCGATTTGAGCCGTCTCAACCCGAACTCCAGACTGGGCGGTGAAAGGGGGAACTACAGGTGCGGCTGAAGTTGGTGACTGCCAATCAGGGTTTGCCAGCACCTCAGGGATTCTAGGGGCTCTACGGGCCTGTCTGCGCGGTGGCTGCGACGGGGTAACTAGTGCACGTGCCACCGTACCAGCTTCAACTGCCCTTCTGGTGCTCGCCACGTCACCATGTTGTACGGCAGTGCTGGTACTAGGTCCAGGAAGGGCTGCGCTGCTGGTGTATGCCTCACCACGTGATCCGGCAGCGACAGCCCCACTCTGCTGCTCTTGAAACGGATCCTGCGTAACCTGTGGTCTAGCGACACGGGGCCGGGTACGCCTGGTGCTGCCAGGGACCTCCACCTCCTCGTCCGAACTTTGGGTCAGAGAGCCACTGCTTTCCACAGGTTCATATTCTGACCCGCTAGATTCATCAGATGAGGGTTCCCACTCCTCATCCGACTGGGTCAGAATCCTGTAGGCCTCTTCAGAAGAATACCCCCTGTTTGACATTTGGACTACTAAATTTAGGGGTATTCCCTGAGACTACCCAAGAAAAAAAGCAAACCTGTCTTACAAAGGGGAGGCTAGCGAAGTACCGGAGGCTGCTGCGGTTGATAAAAAATATCAAAACTGATTTTTTTATCGCCGCAGTGCTTGTAAAGTGAATGTGCAGTGATCAAAAAACAAAATTTTTTTTGTCACTGCGGTGGGGCGGGCGTGGGTGAACGCACGTGTGGGCGACCGATCAGGCCTGCGTTTTGGGTGGAGGGTGAACTAAAGTGACACTAATACTATTATAGATCTGACCGTGATCAGTTTTGATCACTTACAGATACTATAAAAGTACAAATGCTGATTAGCGATACGCTAATCAACGAATAAAAGTGACTGCGGTGCGGTGGGCTGGGCGCTAACTGACGCTAACTACCTAACCAAGGGGCCTAAACTATCCCTAAAACCTAACAGCCAATACTAGTGAAAAAAAAAAAGTGACAGTTTACACTGATCACTTTTTTTCCTTTCAATAGTGATTGACAGGGGCGATCAAAGGGGTGATCAAAGGGTTAATTGGGGTGCAGGGGGGTGATCTGGGGCTAAAGTGTGGTGTTGGTGCTACTCACTGTGAAGTCTGCTCCTCTGCTGGATCCAACCGACGAAAAGGACCAGCACAGGAGCAGACAAGCCATATAACAGATCATATTTACTAATATGATCTGTTATCTGGCTTCTGATTCGATTTTTTGAAAATCGCCAGCCTGCCAGCCAATGATCGTTGCTGGCAGGCTGGTGACGAAATACTTCTTTAACTTTTGCCGGCCCGCGATGCGCATGCGCGGGCCGGCAATGCACGAAATCTCGCGTCTCGCGAGAGGACGCACCGGCGCGTCCACCCAGAACAACAGGACCGCCGCAAAGACGCAATCCTGCGTACGGCGGTCCTGAGGTGGTTAATAACAGTGACCTCCACAGTGCCCTCCCTTTAATAACAGTGACCTCCACTGTGCCCGCCCCTTTAAAAACAGTGACCTCCACATTGCCCGCCCCTTTAAGCAGTAAAGAAAAATGGTTGGGTTATTTTTTGGGAATGTGGGGGATTCAGTGCAGAGTGCTGGTTGCAGAGTGCTGGTTGCAGAGTGCTATTGCATTTATGTTTTTATTTTTTGGGAATATTCCCCAAAAATAACCCAACCATTTTTCTTTACTGTCCTAGAGAGCTGAGACCCGGTCTAAAACCTTCCTGGACACCTGATGTACCTGTGTGCAATTTGGTGAAGATCAGTCCAGTCGTTTGGTCGCGCATAAAGAAGGTCTAGACAGACCTCTAGACAGACAGACAGAAACTCATTTTTATATATATATATATACACTGCTCAAAAAAATAAAGGGAACACTTAAACAAATGGGATAGACAACAGGTGGAAATTATAGGCAATTAGCCAGACACCCCCAATAAAGGAGTGGTTCTGCAGGTGGTAAACACAGATCACTTCTCAGTTCCTATGCTTCCTGGCTGATGTTTTGGTCACTTTTGAATGCTGGCGGTGCTTTCACTCTAGTGGTAGCATGAGACGGAGTCTACAACCCACACAAGTGGCTCAGGTAGTGCAGCTTATCCAGGATGGCACATCAATGCGAGCTGTGGCAAGAAGGTTTGCTGTGTCTGTCAGCGTAGTGTCCAGAGCATGGAGGCGCTACCAGGAGACAGGCCAGTACATCAGGAGACGTGGAGGAGGCCGTAGGAGGGCAACAACCCAGCAGCAGGACCGCTACCTCCGCCTTTGTGCAAGGAGGAACAGGAAGAGCACTGCCAGAGCCCTGCAAAATGACCTCCAGCAGGCCACAAATGTGCATGTGTCTGCTCAAACGGTCAGAAACAGATTCCATGAGGGTGACATGAGGGCCCGACGTCCACAGGTGGGGGTTGTGCTTACAGCCCAACACCGTGCAGGACGTTTGACATTTTCCAGAGAACGCCAATATTGGCAAATTCGCCACTGGCGCCCTGTGCTCTTCACAGATGAAAGCAGGTTCACACTGAGCACATGTGACAGATGTGACAGAGTCTTGAGACGCCGTGAAGAACGTTCTGTTGCCTGCAACATCCTCCAGCATGACCGGTTTGGCATTGGGTCAGTAATGGTGTGGGTGGCAATTCTTTGGAGGGCCACATAGCCCTCCATGTGCTCGCCAGAGGTAGCCTGACTGCCATTAGGTACCGAGATGAGATCCTCAGACCCCTTGTGAGACCATATGCTGGTGCGGTTGGCCCTGGGTTCCTCCTAATGCAAGACAATGCTTGACCTCATGTGGCTGGAGTGTGTCAGCAGTTCCTGCAAGACGAAGGCATTGATGCTATGGACTGGCCCGCCCGTTCCCCAGACCTGAATCCAATTGAGCACATCTGGGACATCATGTCTCGCTCTATCCACCAACGTCACGTTGCACCACAGACTGTCCAGGAGTTGGCAGATGCTTTAGTCCAGGTCTGGGAAGAGATCCCTCAGGAGACCGTCAGCCACCTCATCAGGAGCATGCACAGGCGTTGTATGGAGGCCATACAGGCACGTGGAGGCCACACACACTACTGAGCCTCATTTTGACTTGTTTTAAGGACATTACATCAAAGTTGGATCAGCCTGTAGTGTGTTTTTCCACTTTAATTTTGAGGGTGACTCCAAATCCAGACCTCCATGGGTTGAAAAATTTTATTTCCATTTTTTTATTTTTGTGTGATTTTGTTGTCAGCACATTCAACTATGTAAAGAACAAAGTATTTCAGAAGAATATTTAATTTATTCAGATCTAGGGTGTGTTATTTTTGTGTTCCCTTTATTTTTTTGAGCAGTGTATAAGAGATATAACGATAGGGTTAATGGAATCAGGTACATGCTGGAGTAACTTGCTGTTAATTTGAGGCACATTGCTTTATCAATTTGGACCTGCATGTGCCTCACATTAATAGTAACCTCATCATGTGTACCTCACATTAATGGTTAACCCAATGTTGCCCATTATTTGATGAGGTGCTTGGAGGCCACTTACTTTTAATGTGAGGTACATGGGGGTACTAATGTAATAGCACCATGTACCTCAGATTAATAATAGGTGACCCCATTAACCCCAAATCTTGCTGGCTGCCTGATACATGTTTTTTTGCCTGCCTTTATTTTGAAGCAGGCTAATAATCTTGCAGTGTGTGGGACAGTGTGTGGGTACCTGCGCTTTTCAGAGCACTAATGGCTGGGGACTGGAGAACACAAGACTCAGGAGGAGGAGGCTGCCGCTACTGCTGTTCGCCGAGCACAAGCTGAGACGACGCAGTGGTAAACCCTCTCATTCCCACACTCTGGCAGTGGTGCGGCGCCTCAGAGATCGAATTGGGGCGTTTGGGTCGGTAGCATAGCTGGGGGGCCCAACGCTGACCCAAACGCCCACAAACTACGGCGGGGCACGGGAGCGCATAGTTCCCTGCCCAGCCGCCATCCGCCGATCACCACCATAGGCTTCAGGCCTAGTAGGCCTGAAGCCTATGCGGCAGTAAAATCCTGGCGCAGGCGGGCGTGATGACGCAGCGTGCTTGCACCATGGACGAGTGAGCGCCGACTGGGACACAGGTATTAGCTTTTATTTTTTTTATTTTTTTGTGTGCCAACTTTGGGGGACATTACTGGGGGACACAGGAGAATATCACTGAAGGGACAGTGGGGGGCAAACTACGACGTGGGGGCAAATTACTAGTGTGGGGGAAATTAGTACTCTGGGGCAGTGTGGGGGACAATTAATACTGTGGGGGACAATTAATACTATGGGGGGAATTAATACTGTGGGGGCAGTGTGGAGAAATTAATACTGTGGGGGGGCAAATTACTTAATGGATGGCAGTGTTGGGGCAAATTATCTAATGGGGGGCAGTGTGGGGGGTTATTACTTGATGGATGGCAGTGTGGGGGCAAATTACTATATGGATGGCACTATAGCAGTGTCGGGGCAAATTACTTAATGAAGGGCAGTGTAGGGGCAAATTACTTAATGGATGGCAGTGTGGGGGCAAATTACTTTATGGATGGCAGTGTCAGGGCAAATTATCTAATGGGGGCAGTGTGTGGGGTTATTACTTGATGGGGCAGTGTGGGGGGCAAATTACTTTGTGGGGGGAATTACTACAAGGGAGGCAGTGTGGAAGAAATTACTGTATGGGGCAGTGTGGGGGAAATTACTATATGGGGCAGTGTGGGGAAAATTACTATATGGGGACAGTGTGGGGAAAATTACTATATGGGGCAGTGTGGGGAAAATTACTATATGGGGCAGTGTGGGGAAAATTACTATATGGGGGCAGTGTGGGGGAAATTACTATATGGGGTATTGTGGGGGAAATTACTATATGGGGGCAGTGTGGGGGTGTTTCTATTAGGGGACATTATTTTTGGGCACACTATACAGGCATTATTACCTGGAGCACAATATAGGTTGTTATTATTACTGGGGCACTCTAGAGGACATTATATTTGCTGTAGACACTATAGGGACCTTTGGGGTAATTTATCAAACTGGTGTAAAGTAGAACTGGCTTAGTTACCCATAGCAACAGATTTCACATTTCATTTTTGACAGCTCCTTTGGAAAATTAAAAGGTGGAATCTGATTGGTTGCTATGGGCAACTAAGCCAGTTCTACTTTACACCAGTTTGATAAATGACCCAATTATGAGAAATCTTACGTGTCTGTAACAAACTCTGTAGAGATGAGATGCGGCTGAAAGAATTTGTCATGGCGGTCTGGGTAAACAGAGGAGAAGACGAAAGAGAACATCTACATGACAGGAGATGTCACTGGATGTAAGAGGTATGTGGTGCTGTATTTTCCTATATGTAGAGCGGGCTCACTACTGTGACCTGCGTCTCATCGTCTCCTCCAAGTCTTTTTTTATCATAATTGTATGTATTTTAAATTTGGCAACTAAAATTTTAATTTGTCACCTGCAGTCCTATGTAACAGCCCAGATAACACAATAGTTCACTGTGTTATGTAGGGTGTTACATAGGACTGCAGGTAACATCTATCAAATCTGTACTCAGTGTTATGAGATGGTGGGGGTCCGACTCCTGGCACCCCCACCATCCAGCTGTTTGAGGAGACCGCGATGTTCCAGTGAGCGCCTCAGTCTCTTTGCTCCTTACCAAGCACAGCCCTGTCCATTTGATAGCACTGTGCTTGGTATTACAGCTCAGACCCAATCACTCAGATGGGACAGAGCTGCACCACGATGTCATATGGCCTAGGAAGAGAATCTGGCGCTTCACCGCAGTCTCTTCATACAGAAAAAAAACTAAAACTAAAAGGGAGGAGGAAGCCCGAGTTGGGTAGACAGCCCCGAGCCTATCATGCACTTAATCCGCCCCTGACAAAGACGGCTATGCAACATACACACACAGCTCTGCTACATGCACTCATATACACACACAGCCCTGCAACACACACACACATAGACATAGGGTACATTTTGAGTTACAGACATATCTGTAGGATAAATCTTTAGAAATAGAAAAAGGATATATCTTTAATAATAGGTATAGAGTACATCATTTAATAGAAATACTTTCTGCTGAAGGTCCTCCGCAAGTTGCCAGGTGAAAGCTGGGTACTGCAAAGACTTTCCATGATCTCATCTGTGGGCGTGACCAGAAGGGAACTGCAGCTTTGTTCATTTTCCTGCACTTCCCATCTGGCTCCTCCCACCTGTGACATCATGAAAGGCTTTCATCTCAAAGCTTGGGGAGGACCGTCAGCCGGAGGTTTTTTTTCCTGTTTCATTTTCACAGTCCTCTGCTGCATGTGCTGAATGATCGTTCAGCCTTCTCTCCTGCCTGCATAGGTCTCACACAGATCAGTGTCAGGCAAGGAGAGAAAGAGAGTGTGCAGACACACACTTCTCTCACTGATCTGGCAAAGCACTCGCTGTATAATAGAATTTAAAAACACATGGCTGTAAAGATGAAAAATTTACTTTTATTTCCAATATAATGTTTAGCCCCCAATTTTTTTATTTTCACAAGGGGTTACAGGAAAAAATGCACCCCACAATTTGTTATGAATATTTTCTGAATACAGAAACACCATATATGTGGTGGTAAACTGCTGTTTGGGGGCACGGCAGCACTCAGAAGGGAAAGAGTGGCATCAGGATTTTTTTTAACTCAATTTTCTGAAATTTATTTTAGGGGCCGTAACATTTATATTTTTTCACCCATATAGCTGTGTAGGGGATTGTTTTTTGCAGGACGGGCTTTAGTTTTTGTTGGTATCATTTTGGGATACATATGTCTTTTTGATCACTTTTTATAAAAAAAATTGTGAAGGCAAATTGGGTAAAAATGGGAATTCTGTAAGTGTTTTGTTTATTATTTATGGGTTTCCTCTTGCAGTAAATATGATATGATAAATTGATTCTGTGGGTTAATATGGTTATGGGGATACCAAATTTATATCGTTTTTATATGTTGTGGTGAAGTGCATGATAGATTCGGTGTGCTGAGGGTGTGTATCTCACCTAGGTTTTCAGTTTAGCTGGTTGGGATAACTGGAATCCAGAAATGGTGCTGCTTCAGCAAGGCAAGTTGTATGGGCTGGATTTCTTTTGACTGGGAGACAGTTTGGTAGTGGGAGTCTCTCAGTCCACACACCTAGTTCACTACAGTTATTCCCTTCAGCTGAGGAGATCACAGGTGAGAACAGCTGGGCTGTATTCAATAAGGGATAAACAACCCTGAGTGTATGAGTGTAGGGGAGACGAAGTGACCATAGCGAGGGGGAAGCCTCAGAGTGAGGCTCTGTGGTCTCAACAAGGAGGGCTGAGGGGCCACGAGGCTGTGTGAAGCCGGATCTCTCCCCTGTGTGGGACTGTGCCTGGTGAGCTGACCTGCTGAGTGTCTCAACCTGATACCCTGTTTGTGAATTGCGCCCTATAGGTGAGGTAGAGACAACGTATGTGTTAGGTAGTGCCTAGACGGGCAGGTGTTTATTTGGCTTTGTTTATGTTGAAGTGCCCACAATAAAGCACCATTTGGACTTGAACCCTGTTGTCTGAGAAGAAATCTGTCATTGCCGACCCCTGAGAGAGTTAGATCATGTGCTATTTTAATATAGCAGGGTGTTATGGACGCAACAATACCAAATTTTTTTGGGGTTGTTTGTTTCCGTTTTACATAATACAGCATTTTTGAAAAAAATGATTTTTTTGTGTCTCCATATTCTGAAAGCCATAGTTTTTTTTATTTTTGGGGCGACTGTCTTATGTAGGGGCTAATTTTTTTTCCTATTTTTTACACAATTTAATGTGTTTTATTTTGGGAAATTTTATTTATTAATTTTTTACTTGAAACTTAATATTTTTTTTTAATGAAAAACACTTTTATTTTTTTAACTTTTTATTTCTGTCCCACATTGGGACTTCAACTTCTGGGGTCTGATCCCCTCTGCAATGCAGTACAATACAACCTGTATTGTAATGCATTGTCTGTCCATAGGAGGCAAGCCCCAATGCCTATGGAAGGCATCAGGCTTACCTTCTCTGCCATCGGGTCCCCGCGCTGCAGTGCAGATGGAGATGTGGAGGGCACTCGTACCTTCGGCAAACCATCTGCATGCCACGGTCAACTTTGACGGCGGCATACAAGGGGTTAATACACCGAAATCGGTGTCTTCACCGATGTCTGAGTATGCAGCAGGGACCCGGCTGTCAGTGACTGCCGGGTCCGTGGCACTGATCAGGCGGGCGCAGCTCCTGCACCCAACAGATCAGCCCGCCGTACATGTATATCGCTGGTCCTTAAGTCATGTCCAGGTGTGACATACATGTATGGCAAGGGTCCTTAAGGGGTTAAATGGTCGAGATGCCAGCACCGATTTCGCCTATAGCAGCAGAGTGTCAGCTGTAAGTTACAGCTGACACTGTCTGCTGATGGCAGCGACTCTGTTCCTGAGCCGCCACCATCATAACAGGCACAGAAGAAGAAGCTGCAGGGGCATCAGGGGGAAATGGGGGGGGGAAATGCTGGCATATGGGGACAGTGAAATGATCAGAGGCACGCGGGTTGTCTTGCCTGATTTCAGGCTGTGATCTCCAGCATGGAGATCACAGCCTGAAACCGGCTTTTTATCAATGAAGCGCTCCAATTGGTTAGTCTGCAGAGACTAGCTAATCGGAGCGCTTGCCGGCAAGGGACTACTCTGATTGGTTCCCAGCCAGCTTCCCTTGTGTCTCTGCTCTCGGGAAGAGTGGAGACTCCGGGGCTGTAACACTATATAGTGCAACAGCCCCAGTAAGCAGATTGGGCATGACTGTATGTCCAAATGCAGTAAGTTACTTGTGATTTGGACGTATAGTTACGTCCAAATGTGTGAAGGGGTTAATTACATAATTGCAAACAATGTGATTCTCCAATGTAATTTAAACACTTTTTAAGCCTCGTTACTCACTTCTTTGCAGTTATTGTCTCATCACTTTCTGTGGGCAGGAAGCAGCTCCTCACATGTCACAAGCAAACAACTGCATCTCTCAGTTAGCGCTTATTTACCCCTTCTACCCTAGGCCAGTTTTCGCCTTCCTGATCAGGCCATTTTTTTTCAAATCTGACATGTCACTTTATGTAGTAATCATTTTGGAACATTGTTTTTCTAGACTCGGATACTCTTTAAAGAGGGACTCTAATGCCACACACTTCTTTAAAGGTGATTGCTACATCTTAATGAAGGTAATAACAACACTTTATTAAGGTTTAAATCGTCACTTAAATGAGGGTGTTAGCTACACCTCAAGGAAGGACAAAACAACTTTTATATCTTAAAGGGGTTGGGCCACAAAAAAAAATACTAGTTTTCAAACCAGCACTTGGATGTTATTGCTTTTGTAATTGCATGTAATTAAAAAATATACAGTTGCAAGAAAAAGTATTTGAATCCTTTGGAATTATATGGATTTCTGCACAAATTGGTCATAAAATGTGATCTGATCTTCATCTAAGTCACAACAATAGACAATCACAGTCTGCTTAAACTAATAACACACAAAGAATGAAATGTTACCGTGTTTTTATTGAACACACCATGTAAGCATTCACAGTGCAGTTGGAAAAAGTATGTGAACCCCTAGACTAATGATATCTCCAAGAGCTAATTGGAGTGAGGTGTCAGCCAACTGGAGTCCAATCAATAAGATGAGATTGGAGGTGTTGGTAAGACAAATTGTCTATAAATGGAAAAAGTTCAGCACTGCTGCTACTCTCCCTAGGAGTGGACGTCCTGTAAAGATGACTGCAAGAGCACAGCGCAGACTGCTCAATGAGGTGAAGAAGAATCCTAGTGTAAAGTGTAAAGACTTACAAAAGTCTCTGGCATATGCTAACATCCCTGTTAGTGAATCTACGATACGTACAACACTAAACAAGAATGGATTTCATGGGAGGATACCACAGAGGAAGCCACTGCTGTCCAAAAAGTACATTGCTGCACGTTTACAGTTTGCACAAGAGCACCTGGATGTTCCACAGCAGTACTGGCAAAATATTCTATGGACAGATGAAACCAAAGTTGAGTTGTTTGGAAGAAACACACAACACTACGTGTGGAGAAAGAGGCACAGCACACCAACATCAAAACCTCATGCCAACTGTAAAGTATGGTGGTGGGGGCATCATGGTTTGGGACTGCTTTGCTGCGTCAGGGCCTGGACAGATTGCTATCATCGAAGGAAAAATGAATTCCCAAGTTTATCAAGACATTTTGCAGGAGAACTTAAGGCTATCTGTCCACCAGCTGAAGCTCAACAGAAGATGGGTGTTGCAACAGGACAACGACCCAAAGCATAAAAGTAAATCAACAACAGAATGGCTTAAACAGAAGAAAATACGCCTTCTGGAGTGGCCCAGTCAGAGTCCTGACCTCAACCAGATTGAGATGCTGTGGCATGACCTCAAGAAAGCGATTCACACCAGACATCCCAAGAATATTGCTGAACTGAAACAGTTCTGTAAAGAGTAATGGTCAAGAACTACTCCTGACCGTTGTGCACGTCTGATCTGCAACTACAGGAAACGTTTGGTTGAAGTTACTGCTGCCAAAGGAGGTTCAACCAGTTTTTAAATAATTTTGGAACATTGTTTTGCTAGATTCGGATACTCTTTAAAGAGGGACTCTAATGCCACATACTTCTTTAAAGGTGATAGCTACATCCAATGTAATTTAAACAATTTTTAAGCCTCGTTACTTACTTCTTTGCAGTTCTTGTCTCATCACTTTCTGTGGGCAGGAAGCAGCTACTCACATTTCAGTTAGCGCTTATTTACCCCTTCTACCCTAGGCTAGATTTCACCTTCCTGACCAGGCCATTTTTTTCAAATCTGACATGTCACTTTATGTAGTAATAATTTTAGAACATTGTTTTGTTAGATTCGGATACTCTTTAAAGTATTATTTCACAGCTGGTTCAGAACCCGACTAGAGGGACGGCCATACTAGACTTAATATTAACCAATAGACCTGATAGAACAACAGATGTGCAGGTTGGGGGACAGCTGGGAAATAGTGACCATAAAGTAATAACCTTCCAATTATCATTCAAAAGAGTGTTTCTTCAGGGAGGAACAAAAATACCAAACTTCAAAAAAGCTAAATTTAGCCAAATAAGAGAGGCCATAGGCCTAACTAACTGTGACAAAGTCCTCAAAAATAAAATACAGCCACAAAATGGGATATTTTTAAAAGCATCCTAAAATCTAATTCTGAGAGGTACATACCTTATGGGAATAAAAGGTTAAGGAACAAGAAGAAACTAATGTGGATAGATAGAACTGTAAAGAAAGCAATAAATGACAAAAAGAAAGCATTTAAATCACTAAAACAGGAGGGTAGTGAGGAAGCACTGAAAAACTATAAGGAAAAAAATAGAATTTGTAAAAAACTAATAAAAGCGGACAAACTAGAGACCGAGCGATTAATTGCCCAAGAGAGCAAAACTAACCCTAAAATGTTCTTTAATTATATAAATGGTAAAAAGTACGGTATAAATCTGAAGGTGTCGGCCTTTTATAGAGTAATGAGGGGGGAGTTGTAGAGAGTCATGAGGAGAAAGCAAAGCTATTAAATATTTTTTTCTCCACTGTATTCACTGAAGAAAATAAACTGTCAGATCAAATGCAGAATGTAAATGTAAATTCCCCATTAAAGGTGCCCTGTCTGACCCAAGAAGAAGTACAGCGGCGTCTTAAAAAGATTAAAATAGACAAATCGCCAGGACCAGATGGCATACACCCCCATATCCTAAGAGAATTAAGTAATGTCATAGCCAGACCCTTATTTCTGATATTTAAGGACTCTATACTGACAGGGAGTGTTCCACAGGATTGGCGCATAGCAAATGTGGTGCCAATATTCAAAAAGGGTCCAAAAACAGAGCCTGGAAACTATAGGCCGGTAAGTTTAACATCCGTCGTGGGTAAACTGTTTGAAGGTTTTCTAAGAGATGCTATCTTGGAGCACCTCAATGAAAAGAAGCAAATAACGCTATATCAGCATGGCTTCATGAGGGATCGGTCATGTCAAACTAATTTAATCAGTTTCTATGAGGAGGTAAGTTCTAGATTTGACAGAGGTGAATCAATGGATGTCATATATCTGGACTTCTCCAAAGCATTTGACACTGTACCGCATAAAAGGTTAGTACATAAAATGAAAATGCACGGACTGGGATAAAATATCTGTATGTGGGTAAGTAACTGGCACAGTAATAGAAAACAGAGGGTGGTTATTAATTGTACACACTCAGATTGGGTCACTGTCACTAGTGGAGTACCACAGGGGTCAGTACTGGGCCCTATCCTCTTCAATATATTTATTAATGATCTTGTAGAAGGCTTGCACAATAAAATATAAATTTTTGCAGATGACATTAAACTGCATAAAGTAATTGACCCGGAAGAGGACAGTATACTGCTACAGATGGATCTGGATAGATTGGAGGCTTGGGCAGAGAAGTGGCAGATGAGGTTTAACACTGACAAATGTAGGGTTATGCACATAGGTAGGAATAATGCAAGTCACCCGTACATACTAAATGGTAAAACACTGGGTAACACTGACATGAAAGAGGACCTAGGAATTTTAGTAAACAGCAAACTAAGCTCTAAAAACCAGTGTCAGGCAGCTGCTGCCAAGGCCAATAAGATAATAGGTTGCATCAATAGGGGCATAGATGCCTGTGATGAGAACATAGTCCTACCACTTTACAAATCACTGGTTAGACCACACGTGGAGTACTGTGTACAGTTCTGGTCTCCTGTGAACAAGGCAGACATAGCAGAGCTGGAGAGGGTTCAGAGGAGGGCAACTAAAGTAATAACTGGAATGAGGGAACTACCCTGAAAGATTATCAAAATTAGGTTTATTTACTATAGAAAAAAGACAACTGAGAGGAGATTTAATTACTATGTATAAATATATCAGAGGTCAATACAGAGATCTCTCCCATCATCCATTTATCCCCAGGACTGTGACTGTGACAAGGGGACATCCTCTGCGCCTGGAGGAAAGAAGGTTTGTACACAAACATAGAAGAGGATTCTTTACGGTAAGAGCAGTGAGACTATGGAACTCTCTGCCTGAGGAGGTGGTGATGGTGAGTTCACTAAAAGATTTCAAGAAGGGTCCGGATGTATTTCTGGAGTGTAATAATATTATAGGCTATAGCTACTAGAGAGGGGTCATTGATCCAGGGAGTTATCTGATTGCCTGAATGGAGTCGGTAAGGATTTTTTTCCCCTTAAGTGGGGAAAATTGGCTTCTACCTCACAGTTTATTTTGCCTTCCTCTGGATCAACTCGTAGGATAACAGGCCGAACTGGATGGACAAATGTCTGTTTTCTGCCTTATATACTATGTTACTATATAATAACCCCCAAAAAATGGATCCTGTCTGTTGAGTATCCACCTTCGGTCAGCATTTGCTCAGTAATCCATCAGTATTGCTAAAGCCCCAAAAAACCAGGAGTGGATCCAAAACAGAGATGACATGTGAATGGAATCTTTACATGTCTTTTGTGTTTTGTACCCACTCCTGCTTTTGGCTACCAAATCATAAGCCAATTCTGATGCAAAATTGGGACCATGTCATACAGGCCTTACAGCTGCTACATAGACAGGATCCGTTGTGTGTCTAATTTTTCCTTCCTTCTGACAGATCAAAAGAAGGGTCAAATAAATGATGATGTTAGCCAGACCAAAAAGGCAAAATAGTGGCCCAGTCATGGAGTGGGGAGGGTGGGCACAGCATGAGAAGACCACAGAGTGGTGAAGTGGCAGCAGCATGAGGAGACCACAGAGTGTTGATGTGGCAGCAGCATGAGGAGACCACAGAGAAGTGATGTGGCAGCAGCATGAAGAGACTACAGAGTGGCCCAGTGACAGAGTGGTGAAGTGGCAGCAGCATGAGGAGACCACAGAGTGACCCAGGGATATAGTGTTGAGTTAGCAGCAGCATGAGTAGACCACAGAGTAGTGATGTGGCAGCAGCATGAGGAGACCACAGAGAGGTGAAGTGGCAGCAGCATGAAGAGACCACACAGTGACCCAATGACAGAGTGGTGAGGTTGCAGCAGCATGAGGAGACCACAGAGTGGTGAGCTGGCAGCAGCATAAGGAGACCACAGAGTGGCCAAGTGGCAGTAGTATGAGGAGACCACAGAGTGTGGGAGGTGGGGGGCAATACCAGTACAAGCTAAAGATGGTGGCTGGCAGTAAAAGCACCTGGCAGCAGGTGTGGCATCAGGCGGGTGGCAGCATCAGAAGAGTAGCTGAAGCAGGTAGCCAGAAGAAACAGGTCTCATTTATCAAAGTGTTGGTGTGGCACCATGGATGATCTAGTCTGATGCATTAGGCACTGGTGTTTGAAAATCCGGGCTGATCCACGCCTGATTCATCTTCATAAAAGTCAGTTTCTCCACATTTTGGGTGGACAGGCGAGATCTCCTTGGAGTAACTGTGGCCCCCATCGCACTAAACACTCGCTCTGATGCCACACTACTGGCCGGGCAGAAAAGCTTTTCCAGGGCAAACTCGGCCAGTTGCAGCCACAAATTGAGTTTCGCTGCCCATTAGTGCAGGGGATCTTCGATGTGAGGTGGCAGGGTGCACTCCGAGTATGCCACAACCTGCTTGTTCAGGTTCTGCTCTATGTCTAGCTGCTGCTGCTGGGTGATTTCTTCAGTAGTTTGGTGAAGAAAAATGCTTATTAAAGACTCCAGACTTAAGTTGCTGCTGATGGAGCTGGTACTGCTCCTAACCCCACCCCCTTCTCATGTGGCCATGAGATGTAGTCGCCATGTCTCCTGGCCAGCCAGATTTAGCAGCATCTGTTCCAGGACATGAATCAGTGGAATTATGTTGTTCATCCCGTAGTCCTGGCGACTGACAAATAAAGTGGCCTCCTCAAAGGCCCGAGCAAACAGCAGGTGTCACTCATGAGCTGCCACTGGCTAACATCGAAGTTACACAGGGAAGTACCTCTGTCCGCCTGTATCATCAAAAAATCGTTAATGGCCTTTCTCTGTTCATATAATCGGTCCAACATATGGAGGGTGGAATTCCAAGAGGTGGAAACATCGCATATCAGCTTATGTTGGATGCTGTTCTGCCATTGCAGCTCAAAGAGGGTGTGCTTGGTGGTGTACAAGTGGCCGAAGTGTCATGGTCTTACCTGCTTGCTGCTCTCCTTCGTTTGACATGTGCTGGCGGCCATCTTGGTTTCTGGGTTTCTTGTAGCCTTCCACCCTGCGGCTCCTCCTTCCCCTGGGAGGAGCTGGATGCCTAGCTCATATATATAGGAGGTCTGTGGCTTCAGTTCCTTGCTTGGTCCTCTTGTGTTCACATGCTTCTAAGACTGCTGCTGCTGCTTCTGGTTCCTGATCCTGGCTTCGTCTGACTACCCTGCTGGTTCCTGATCCTGGCTTCGTCTGACTACCCTGCTGGTTCCTGATCCTGGCTTCGTCTGACTACCCTGCTGGTTCCTGATCCTGGCTTCGTCTGACTACCCTTCTGGTTCCTGACCTCTGGCTTCGCAAAGACTCTGCTCGGTTTCACCATCCGTTTGGACTTTTGCTTTACAGCTTTATTTTCAATAAAGCCTTCTTATTTTCACTTATCTCTTGTTGTACGTCTGGTTCATGGTTCCGTGACATTAGGACCAAGCCATGAATTCTGACGGTACAGGGCCATCCTCGCTACCCACGCTGGTTGCCAGACTTGATCAGCAGGATCACCTGTTGGGTCGGTTCGCTGTGGCGTTGCAAACCCTGCTTGAACGCACGGCTCATTTCGCTCCCGTTGCCGATGGGTCGGTTGTCGCTCCTGGGCTCGCTCCTACTGCCGCTCCGGTTGTTGCGCCAGAGTCTACCCCGACACCTGTTGTTGCGCCTGCGGTGTTTCGGGGTATGACCGGTTCTGCCCCTCTTCCACAGCGCTTTGGGGGAGAGCCAACTCAGTGCCGAGGTTTCCTTAACCAGGTGGGCATTTATTTCGAGTTGCTGCCACATGCCTTTCCTACTGAGAGATCAAAGGTGGGCTTCTTGATCTCGCTGCTCTCGGACAAGGCCTTGGCCTGGGCCAGCCCTTTATGGGAGAACAACAATCCGGTGGTTGCCGAGTTTTCCGGTTTTGTTGCTTCTCTTCGGAAGGTATTCGATGTGCCGGCTCATGCTGCCTCTGCTGCGAAGCTCCTTATGTCCATCAGACAGGGTTCACGATCCGTAGCTGAATACGCCATTGAGTTATGTACCCTGGCAGCAGAGGTGGGCTGGAATAATGAGGCTCTGGTCGCTGCTTTCTCTCATGGTCTCTCGGATGCCTTGAAGGATGAGGTTGCAGCTAAGGACCTACCAGTTGAGCTCGAGTCTCTTATTTCTTTCCTGATTTTGATTGACACCAGACTCAGGGAGAGACCTTCCTTTAAGGAGAACCTGCGGAGGTCTTTTAACAGATTGGTGCCTACGTTTGCTGTCCCACCCGTGCCTCCCTCTCCTCCCACGCCTCCTGGGGATGACTTGTCTGGGGGTGAACCCATGCAGCTGGGGTTTGCTCGCCTGTCCGAGGGGGAGAGGGCACTCCGGAGACGCGAGGGCCGATGCATGTACTGTGGTCTCGGTGGGCATTTTCGGTTGGCATGTCCGAACCGTCCGGGAAACGCTCGTACCCTGAGATCCTGTCGGGGGCAGATCTTGGGTGGAGTCTCCTCGTCCCCGGTTTCCCGTGTTGACAAACCACTGATCACTGTTGTCCTCTCCTGGGTCGGGGGCTCGGTGACGACCCAGGCGTTGGTGGACTCTGGTGCTGGTGGTTTGTTCATTGATAGTGTGTTCGCTGCCGCCAATTCCATTCCTCTGCAGGCTCGAGGTTCCCCACTGGCTCTTGAGGCGATAGACGGCAGACCCCTTCTGCCGCCACACGTGACTCATGAGACCCTTCCAGTGGGGATAGCCATTGGTGCCGTTCACAGAGAGTCGGTCTGCCTCCAGGTTATTTCGTCTCCACACTACTCGGTGGTCTTGGGGTACCCCTGGCTCCAGAAGCATAATCCGACTTTCGATTGGAGATCGGTCGAGATCCTCTCGTGGTCACCGCAGTGTGGGGCTAGTTGCATCCATGGGTCTGTCAAGTTGCTGTGTACTTCCTCGGACTCTCTGTTGCCTCCTGAATACGAGGAGTACCGGGATGTATTCGATAAGGTGCGCGCGGTTGCCCTACCTCCGCACCGCCCATACGATTGTGCCATAGAGTTACAATCTGGTGCCATTCCTCCTCGTGGCAAAGTCTATCCACTGTCGGTAGCGGAGAATGAGGCCATGGAGGAGTACGTGAGGGAGGCGCTTTCACGCGGACACATTCGCAAATCTTCGTCCCCGGCAGGGGCTGGATTTTTCTTTGTGAAAAAGAAGGGCGGTGAGTTGAGGCCTTGCATCGATTACAGGGGTCTCAATCGCATCACCATCAAGAACGCTTACCCGATACCCTTGATTTCCGAGCTGTTCGATCGCCTTAAAGGGGCCACGGTCTTTACCAAACTCGACCTGAGGGCGGCATATAACCTGGTAAGGATCAAGGCGGGCGATGAGTGGAAGACCGCGTTTAACACCAGGACCGGTCATTACGAATCCTTGGTTATGCCCTTTGGGTTGTGCAATGCGCCCGCAGTCTTTCAGGAATTCATCAACGATGTTTTCCGTGACCTGTTGCAGCAGTGTGTGGTAGTCTATTTGGATGACATCTTGGTATATTCTGAATCCATGGAGGCCCACATTCTGGATGTCAGACGAGTGTTGCAACGGTTACGAGAGAACAAGCTGTTCGGTAAGCTTGAGAAATGCGAATTTCACCGATCCCAGGTAACCTTCTTAGGTTACATCATTTCCGCTGAGGGGTTCTCCATGGATCCTGAGAAGGTTTCGGCTGTCTTACAGTGGCCCCAGCCCAGTGGTCTTCGTTCCCTGCAGCGCTTTTTGGGCTTCGCCAATTATTATCGGAAGTTCATCAGGGACTTTTCCATGCTGGCCAAGCCTCTCACGGATCTGACCAGGAAGGGCAGTAATTCCCAGGTCTGGCCGCTCGAGGCCATCCGAGCTTTTGAGACCCTAAAGTCCGCCTTTGTGTCGGCTACGATTCTGTCGCATCCCAACCCTGGGTTGCCCTTTGTCCTCGAGGTGGACGCGTCTGAGACGGGAGTAGGCGCCCTTCTGTCTCAGCGTAGAACACCAGAGGGTCCTCTGCTTCCTTGTGGGTTTTACTCCCGGAAACTGTCTTCCGCGGAGTGCAACTATCAGATTGGTGACAGGGAGTTATTGGCCATCGTGCAGGCCCTTAAAGAATGGAGGCACTTGCTCGAGGGTTCGGTGGTTCCGGTTCTCATCCTGACGGACCACAAGAATCTGACCTACCTTTCTGAGGCCAAGAGATTGACACCACGTCAGGCCAGATGGGCTCTGTTCTTGTCACGTTTTAATTACGTGGTCTCCTACCTACCCGGTTCCAAGAACATCAGGGCGGATGCCTTATCACGGCAGTACTCCGAGCTGTCCAGGGAGGAGTCGATTCCATCTTCGGTCATACCTCCGAATCAGATCCTGGCCGCCATTCGCACCAGCCTGACCTCTCCCCTGGGTGAGCAGATTTTGGCGGCTCAATCTGGTGCTCCCTCTGGGAGACCCAACGGCAGATGTTTTGTGCCTGAGGAGTTGCGCACTCGGTTGTTGCGAACCTACCATAACTCCAAGACCGCGGGGCATCCTGGAAAGAATCAGCTGTCCTGGGCTGTTTCACGTCTGTTCTGGTGGCCTTCCCTACGTTCCGACATCGCCGCATATGTAGCGGCATGCTCCGTTTGTGCCCAGAGTAAGTCCCCTCGGCACCTTCCGTTCGGCCTTCTGCAACCCATAGCCACCGGGGAGCGCCCATGGTCACACCTGGGGATGGATTTCATTGTGGACCTCCCTGCATCCCGAGGCCATACGGTCATTCTCATGATTGTGGATCGGTTTTCCAAAATGTGCCACTGTGTTCCTCTCAAGAAGTTACCCTCTGCACAAGAGTTGGCCACGATTTTTGCCAGGGAGGTCTTCCGGTTGCACGGTTTGCCTAAGGAGATTGTGTCGGATCGGGGGAGTCAGTTTGTGTCCAGGTTCTGGCGCGCCTTTTGCTCCCAGTTGGGGATTCATCTCTCCTTCTCCTCGGCCTACCACCCTCAGTCCAATGGGGCCGCAGAACGATCCAATCAGGCCTTGGAGCAATTCCTTCGTTGCTATGTCTCCGATCACCAAGACAATTGGGTTGACCTCCTGCCTTGGGCTGAGTTTGCCAGGAACACGGCAGTGAACTCTTCCTCTGGGACGTCTCCCTTCATGGCCAATTATGGGTTCCAACCTGCCGTGTTACCGGAGGTATTCTCTCCCCAGGATATTCCGGCTGTGGAGGATCACCTTTCCGTCCTACGTGCTTCTTGGGTACAGATCCAGAAGTCCCTTGAGGTCTCTGCGCAGCGCCAGAGACTCCAGGCTGATCGCAGACGAGCGCCTGCTCCTTCCTACCAGGTCGGAGACCGTGTATGGTTGTCCACCCGCAACCTCAACCTTCGAGTGCCCACTCCCAAGCTGGCGCCTCGCTTTGTTGGTCCCTTCCGAGTGCTTCGCAGGGTAAACCCGGTAGCCTATGCCCTTGCGCTTCCTCCTGGCATGCGGATCTCCAACGTGTTTCATGTCTCCCTGTTGAAGCCACTGGTGTGTAATCGTTTCACTTCCTCGGTTCCTCGGCCTCGTCCGGTCCAAGTGGGCAATCGTGAGGAATATGAGGTGAGCAATATCCTGGACTCACGCCTGGTCCGCGGTCGGTTGCAGTTTTTGGTCCATTGGCGTGGTTATGGTCCAGAGGAGCGTTCCTGGGTTCCCTCCGCAGATGTCCATGCTCCTGCCTTGCTCCGAGCCTTCCACGCACGCTTCCCTCAGAAACCGTTTTGTGCTCCGCGGAGGAGGGGCCCTTGAGGGGGAGGTACTGTCATGGTCTTACCTGCTTGCTGCTCTCCTTCGTTTGACATGTGCTGGCGGCCATCTTGGTTTCTGGGTTTCTTGTAGCCTTCCACCCTGCGGCTCCTCCTTCCCCTGGGAGGAGCTGGATGCCTAGCTCATATATATAGGAGGTCTGTGGCTTCAGTTCCTTGCTTGGTCCTCTTGTGTTCACATGCTTCTAAGACTGCTGCTGCTGCTTCTGGTTCCTGATCCTGGCTTCGTCTGACTACCCTGCTGGTTCCTGATCCTGGCTTCGTCTGACTACCCTGCTGGTTCCTGATCCTGGCTTTGTCTGACTACCCTGCTGGTTCCTGATCCTGGCTTCGTCTGACTACCCTTCTGGTTCCTGACCTCTGGCTTCGCAAAGACTCTGCTCGGTTTCACCATCCGTTTGGACTTTTGCTTTACAGCTTTATTTTCAATAAAGCCTTCTTATTTTCACTTATCTCTTGTTGTACGTCTGGTTCATGGTTCCGTGACACGAAGTTTCCTAGCCATTTTTAGGATGTCTTGCAGATGGGGTGAAGACTTCAGGAACGGCTTTACAACCAGATAGAACAAGAGCGCAATGCAGGGCTCTTGACTAGAGTTGAGCGAACACCTGGATGTTCGGGTTCGAGAAGTTCGGCCGAACTTCCCGGAAATGTTCGGGTTCGGGATCCGAACCCGATCCGAACTTCGTCCCGAACCCGAACCCCATTGAAGTCAATGGGGACCCGAACTTTTGGGCACTAAAAAGGCTGTAAAACAGCCCAGGAAAGAGCTAGAGGGCTGCAAAAGGCAGCAACATGTAGGAAAATCCCCTGCAAACAAATGTGGATAGGGAAATGAATTAAAATAAAAATTAAAAAAATTAAAATGAACCAATATCAATTGGACAGAGGTCCCATAGCAGAGAATCTGGCTTCACGTCAGCAGAGAATCAGTCTCTTCATGCCATAGCAAAGAATCTGGCTTCATGTCAGCAGAGAATCAGTCTCTTCATGCCATAACAGAGAATCTGGCTTCATGTCAGTGCAGAATCAGTCTTCATGTCATAGCAGAGAATCAGGCTTCACGTCACCCACCACTGGAACAGGCCACTGTCACACATTTAGGCCCAGGCAACCAGGCAGAGGAGAGGTCCCGTAACAGAGAATCTGGCCTTATGTCAGCGCAGAATCTGTCTTCATGTCATAGCAGAGAATCAGGCTTCACGTCACCCACCACTGGAACAGGCCACTGTCACACATTTAGGCCCAGGCACCCAGGCAGAGGAGAGAGGTCCCGTAACAGAGAATCTGGCCTTATGTCAGCGCAGAATCTGTCTTCATGTCATAGCAGAGAATCAGGCTTCACGTCACCCACCACTGGAACAGGCCACTGTCACACATTTAGGCCCAGGCACCCAGGCAGAGGAGAGAGGTCCCGTAACAGAGAATCTGGCCTTATGTCAGCGCAGAATCTGTCTTCATGTCATAGCAGAGAATCAGGCTTCACGTCACCCACCACTGGAACAGGCCACTGTCACACATTTAGGCCCAGGCACCCAGGCAGAGGAGAGAGGTCCCGTAACAGAGAATCTGGCCTGATGTCAGCACAGAATCTGTCTTCATGTCATAGCAGAGAATCAGGCTTCACGTCACCCACCACTGGAACAGGCCACTGTCACACATTTAGGCCCAGGCACCCAGGCAGAGGAGAGAGGTCCCGTAACAGAGAATATGGCCTTATGTCAGCGCAGAATCTGTCTTCATGTCATAGCAGAGAATCAGGCTTCACGTCACCCACCACTGGAACAGGCCACTGTCACACATTTAGGCCCAGGCATCCAGGCAGAGGAGAGAGGTCCCGTAACAGAGAATCTGGCCTGATGTCAGCGCAGAATCTGTCTTCATGTCATAGCAGAGAATCAGGCTTCACGTCACCCACCACTGGAACAGGCCACTGTCACATATTTAGGCCCAGGCAGAGGAGAGAGGTCGCGTAACAGAGAATCTGGCTTCATGTCAGCACAGAATAAGTCTTCATGTCATAGCAGAGAATCAGGCTTCACGTCACCCACCACTGGAACAGGCCACTGTCACACATTTAGGCCCCGGCACCCAGACAGAGGAGAGGTTCATTCAACTTTGGGTTGCCCCGCAATATAATGGTAAAATGAAATTAAAAATAGTATTGAATGAGGAAGTGCCCTGGAGTAGAATAATATATTGTTAAGGGGAGGTAGTTAATATATAATCTGCACAAGGGATGGACAGGTCCTGTGGGATCCATGCCTGGTTCATTTTTATGAAC
Organism: Bufo bufo; assembly: GCF_905171765.1. Taxonomy (NCBI): domain Eukaryota; kingdom Metazoa; phylum Chordata; class Amphibia; order Anura; family Bufonidae; genus Bufo; species Bufo bufo. The sequence goes on from NC_053393.1 coordinate 430,713,924, forward strand.
GTCAGCTTGTCCACATTGGCTGTAGACAGGCGGCTGCGTTTGTCTGTAATGACGCCCCCTGCCGTGCTGAATACACGTTCAGACAAAACGCTGGCCACCGGGCAGGCCAGCACCTCCAAGGCATAAAAGGCTAGCTCTGGCCACGTGGACAATTTGGAGACCCAGAAGTTGAATGGGGCCGAACCATCAGTCAGTACGTGGAGGGGTGTGCACAGGTACTGTTCCACCATGTTAGTGAAATGTTGCCTCCTGGTAACACGTTCCGTATCAGGTGGTGGTGCACTTAGCTGTGGCGTGTTGACAAAACTTTTCCACATCTCTGCCATGCTAACCCTGCCCTCAGAGGAGCTGGGCGTGACACAGTTGCGTTGGCGACCTCTTGCTCCTCCTCTGCCTTCGCCTTCCACTGGTTCCCCTGTGACATTAGGGAATGCTCTCAGTAGCGCGTCTACCAACGTGCGCTTGTACTCGCGCATCTTCCTATCACGCTCCAGTGTAGGAAGTAAGGTGGGCACATTGTCTTTGTACCGGGGATCCAGCAGGGTGGCAACCCAGTAGTCCACACACGTTAAAATGTGGGCAACTCTGCTGTCGTTGTGCAGGCACTGCAGCATGTAGTCGCTCATGTGTGCCAGGCTGCCCAGAGGTAAGGACAAGCTGTCCTCTGTGGGAGGCGTATCGTCATCGTCCTGTGTTTCCCCCCAGCCACGCACCAGTGATGGGCCCGAGCTGCTTTGGGTGCCACCCCGCTGTGAACATGCTTCATCCTCATCCTCCTCCACCTCCTCCTCATCCTCGTCCTCCTCGTCCTCCAGTAGTGGGCCCTGTCTGGCCACATTTGTACCTGGCCTCTGGTGTTGCAAAAAACCTCCCTCTGAGTCACTTCGAAGAGACTGGCCTGAAAGTGCTAAAAATGACCCCTCTTCCTCCTCTTCCTCCTGGGCCACCTCCTCTTCCATCATCGCCCTAAGTGTTTTCTCAAGGAGACATAGAAGTGGTATTGTAACGCTGATAACGGCGTCATCGCCACTGGCCATGTTGGTGGAGTACTCGAAACAGCGCAACAGGGCACACAGGTCTCGCATGGAGGCCCAGTCATTGGTGGTGAAGTGGGTCTGATCCACAGTGCGACTGACCCGTGCGTGCTGCAGCTGAAACTCCACTATGGCCTGCTGCTGCTCGCACAGTCTGTCCAGCATATGCAAGGTGGAGTTCCACCTGGTGGGCACGTCGCATATGAGGCGGTGAGCGGGAAGGCCGAAGTTACGCTGTAGCGCAGACAGGCGAGCAGCGGCAGGGTGTGAACGCCGGAAGCGCGAACAGACGGCCCGCACTTTATGCAGCAGCTCTGACATGTCGGGGTAGTTGCGAATGAACTTCTGCACCACCAAATTCAGCACATGCGCCAGGCAAGGGATGTGCGTCAAACCGGCTAGTCCCAGAGCTGCAACGAGATTTCGCCCATTATCGCACACCACCAGGCCGGGCTTGAGGCTCACCGGCAGCAACCACTCGTCGGTCTGTTGTTCTATACCCCGCCACAACTCCTGTGCGGTGTGGGGCCTGTCCCCCAAACATATGAGTTTCAGAATGGCCTGCTGACGTTTACCCCGTGCTGTGCTGAAGTTGGTGGTGAAGGTGTGTGGCTGACTGGATGAGCAGGTGGAAGAAGAGGAGGAGGAAGCTGAGTAGGAGGAGGAGGAGACAGGAGGCAAAGAATGTTGCCCTGCGATCCTTGGTGGCGGAAGGACGTGCGCCAAACAGCTCTCCGCCTGGGGCCCAGCCGCCACTACATTTACCCAGTGTGCAGTTAGGTAGATATAGCGTCCCTGGCCGTGCTTACAGGTCCACGTATCTGTGGTTAGGTGGACCTTGCCACAGATGGCGTTGCGCAGTGCACACTTGATTTTATCGGACACTTGTTTGTGCAGGGAAGGCACGGCTCTCTTGGAGAAGTAGTGGCGGCTGGGAACAACCTACTGTGGGACAGCAAGTGACATGAGCTGTTTGAAGCTGTGTGTGTCCACCAGCCTAAATGACAGCATTTCATAGGCCAGTAGTTTAGAAATGCTGGCATTCAGGGCCAGGGATCGAGGGTGGCTAGGTGGGAATTTACGCTTTCTCTCAAATGTTTGTGAGATGGAGAGCTGAACGCTGCCGTGTGACATGGTTGAGATGCTTGGTGACGCAGGTGGTGGTGTTGGTGGTACATCCCATGTTTGCTGGGCGGCAGGTGCCAACGTTCCTCCAGAGGCGGAGGAAGAGGCCGAGGCGGCGGCAGCAGCAGCAGAAGAGGCCGAGGCGGCGGCAGCAGCAGAAGAGGCCGAGGCGGCAGCAGCAGAAGAGGTAGCAGGGGGAGCCTGAGTGACTTCCTTGTTTTTAAGGTGTTTACTCCACTGCAGTACATGCTTTGCATGCAGGTGCCTGGTCATGCAGGTTGTGCTAAGGTTCAGAACGTTAATGCCTCGCTTCAGGCTCTGATGGCACAGCGTGCAAACCACTCGGGTCTTGTCGTCAGCACATTGTTTGAATTAGTGCCATGCCAGGGAACTCCTTGAAGCTGCCTTTGGGGTGCTCGGTCCCAGATGGCGGCGGTCAGTAGCAGGCGGAATCTCTTGGCGGCGGGTGTTCTGATTTTGCCCACTGCTCCCTCTTTTGCTATGCTGTTGGCTCGGTTTCACCACTGCCTCTTCCTCCGAACTGTGAAAGTCAGTGGCACGACCTTCATTCCATGTGGGGTCTAGGACCTCATCGTCCCCTGCATCGTCTTCCACCCAGTCTTGATCCCTGACCTCCTGTTCAGTCTGCACACTGCAGAAAGACGCAGCAGTTGGCACCTGTGTTTCGTCATCATCAGAGACGTGCTGAGGTGGTATTCCCATGTCCTCATCATCAGGAAAAATAAGTGGTTGTGCGTTAGTGCATTCTATCTCTTCCACCCCTGGGGAAGGGCTAGGTGGATGCCCTTGGGAAACCCTGGCAGCAGAGTCTTCAAACAGCATAAGAGACTGCTGCATAACTTGAGGCTCAGACAGTTTCCCTGATATGCATGGGGGTGATGTGACAGACCGATGGGCTTGGTTTTCATGCGCCATCTGTGCGCTTTCTGCAGAAGACTGGGTGGGAGATAATGTGAACGTGCTGGATCCACTGTCAGCCACCCAATTGACTAATGCCTGTACCTGCTCAGGCCTTACCATCCTTAGAACTGCATTGGGCCCCACCAAAAATCGCTGTAAATTCTGCTGGCTACTGGGACCTGAGGTAGTTGGTTCACTAGGACGTGTGGCTGTGGCAGAACGGCCACGTCCTCTCCCAGCACCAGAGGGTCCACTAACACCACCACGACCATGTCCACGTTCGCGTCCGCGTCCCTTATTAGATGTTTTCCTCATTGTTCCCGTTCACCACAATTTTGAGAATGGCAAATTTGGGAATGCTTTTTCAACCCAGAACAAAAAGTCTGCTTTTACGGTCACTACAAATAACTTGACCAGCTAAAACACTGCAGATTTGGTTGAATAGAGATGTGAGACCTGTTTTTTTTTGCGCTGTGTGACAGGTATAGGTTTAATCAAAGAATCACACTTCTATCAGCACGCTAGCGTGTGTCTTAGGTTTTTCTGAATGACACTATCAATACCTTCAATGTAAGATTTTCTTTTTGGGATAGATTTCAAGTAGGCCTCAAATACCAGAAACTAGTTATTTTGAGAATGGCAAATTTGGGAATGCTTTTTCAACCCAGAACAAAAAGTCTGCTTTTACGGTCACTACAAATAACTTGACCAGATAAAACACTGCAGATTTGGTTGAATAGAGATGTGAGACCTGTTTTTTTTTGCGCTGTGTGACAGGTATAGGTTTAATCACAGAATCACACTTCTATCAGCACGCTAGCGTGTGTCTTAGGTTTTTCTGAATCACACTATCAATACCTTCAATGTAAGATTTTCTTTTTGGGATAGATTTCAAGTAGGCCTCGAATACCAGAAACTAGTTATTTTGAGAATAGCAAATTTGGGAATGCTTTTTCAACCCAGAACAAAAAGTCTGCTTTTACGGTCACTACAAATACCTTGACCAGATAAAACACTGCAGATTTGGTTGAATAGAGATGTGAGACCTGTTTTTTTTTTGCGCTGTGTGACAGGTATAGGTTTAATCACAGAATCACACTTCTATCAGCACGCTAGCGTGTGTCTTAGGTTTTTCTGAATGACACTATCAATACCTTCAATGTAAGATTTTCTTTTTGGGATAGATTTCAAGTAGGCCTCAAATACCAGAAACGAGTTATTTTGAGAATGGCAAATTTGGGAATGCTTTTTCAACCCAGAACAAAAAGTCTGCTTTTACGGTCACTACAAATAACTTGACCAGATAAAACACTGCAGATTTGGTTGAATAGAGATGTGAGACCTGTTTTTTTTTGCGCTGTGTGACAGGTATAGGTTTAATCACAGAATCACACTTCTATCAGCACGCTAGCGTGTGTCTTAGGTTTTTCTGAATGACACTATCAATACCTTCAATGTAAGATTTTCTTTTTGGGATAGATTTCAAGTAGGCCTCAAATACCAGAAACTAGTTATTTTGAGAATGGCAAATTTGGGAATGCTTTTTCAACCCAGAACAAAAAGTCTGCTTTTACGGTCACTACAAATAACTTGACCAGATAAAACACTGCAGATTTGGTTGAATAGAGATGTGAGACCTGTTTTTTTTTGCGCTGTGTGACAGGTATAGGTTTAATCACAGAATCACACTTCTATCAGCACGCTAGCGTGTGTCTTAGGTTTTTCTGAATGACACTATCAATACCTTCAATGTAAGATTTTCTTTTTGGGATAGATTTCAAGTAGGCCTCAAATACCAGAAACTAGTTATTTTGAGAATGGCAAATTTGGGAATGCTTTTTCAACCCAGAACAAAAAGTCTGCTTTTACGGTCACTACAAATAACTTGACCAGATAAAACACTGCAGATTTGGTTGAATAGAGATGTGAGACCTGTTTTTTTTTGCGCTGTGTGACAGGTATAGGTTTAATCACAGAATCACACTTCTATCAGCACGCTAGCGTGTGTCTTAGGTTTTTCTGAATGACACTATCAATACCTTCAATGTAAGATTTTCTTTTTGGGATAGATTTCAAGTAGGCCTCAAATACCAGAAACTAGTTATTTTGAGAATGGCAAATTTGGGAATGCTTTTTCAACCCAGAACAAAAAGTCTGCTTTTACGGTCACTACAAATAACTTGACCAGATAAAACACTGCAGATTTGGTTGAATAGAGATGTGAGACCTGTTTTTTTTTGCGCTGTGTGACAGGTATAGGTTTAATCACAGAATCACACTTCTATCAGCACGCTAGCGTGTGTCTTAGGTTTTTCTGAATCACACTATCAATACCTTCAATGTAAGATTTTCTTTTTGGGATAGATTTCAAGTAGGCCTCAAATACCAGAAACTAGTTATTTTGAGAATGGCAAATTTGGGAATGCTTTTTCAACCCAGAAAAAAAAGTGTGCTTTTACGGTCAATACAAATAAATAGACCAGCTAAAACAGTACAGATTTGGTTGAATAGAAATGTCAGGTCTATTTTTTAGGCGCTGGGTGACAGGCTCAACTTGCCCCTGATGTAATATATGGCCAAAAAATAACCACACTGTTGATGGTTAATTGCACTTGGGTGACACAGGCTCAGCCTGCACCAGATGTAGTATATGGCCAAAAAATAATCAGACTGTTGATGGTTAAATGCACTTGGGTGACACAGGCTCAGCCTGCAGCTGATGTAGGATATAGCACAAAATAACCACACTATCGATGGTTAAATACACTTGGGTGACACAGGCTCAGCCTGCAGCTGATGTAGTATATGGCCAAAAAATAATCAGACTGTTGATGGTTAAATGCACTTGGGTGACACAGGCTCAGCCTGCAGCTGATGTAGTATATGGCCAAAAAATAACCAGACTGTTGATGGTTAAATGCAATTCGGTGACACAGGCTCAGCCTGCAGCTGATGTAGTATATGGCCAAAAAATAACCAGACTGTTGATGGTTAAATGCCCTTCGGTGACACAGGCTCAGCCTGCAGCTGATGTAGGATATAGCACAAAATAACCACACTATCGATGGTTAAATACACTTGGTGATAGCTCGTGCTGGCGCACCACAAGTCACAAAATGGCCGCCGATCACCCCAGAAAAAAAGTGATCTAAAAACGCTCTGGGCAGCCTCAAAAAAGTGAGCAAGTCAATAATAGCACTTCAATGATCCACAGCTGCAGATCGATCACAGAATGAAGTCTTTTGGAGGAGTTAATCTGCCTAATCTCGCCCTAACATCGCAGCTGCAACCTCTCCCTATACTGATCATAGCAGAGTGACGTGCGGCGCTACGTGACTCCAGCTTAAATAGAGGCTGGGTCACATGGTGCACTGGCCAATCACAGCCATGCCAATAGTAGGCATGGCTGTGATGGCCTCTTGGGCCAAGTAGTATGACGCTTGTTGATTGGCTGCTTTGCAGCCTTTCAAAAAGCGCCAAGAAAGCGCCGAACACCGAACCCGAACCCGGACTTTTACGAAAATGTTCGGGTTCGGGTCCGTGTCACGGACACCCCAAAATTCGGTACGAACCCGAACTATACAGTTCGGGTTCGCTCATCCCTACTCTTGACTGTTACGGACTATTTATATTTGTTTCTCCCACAATGATGTGCGATTTATAGCTTCAGTTGGACCCGTGGATAGCTGGTGTTTGGATTTTGGCTGAGTTCCTGGTGCTGCCATAGCTTCTTGGAAGTGTTACGTTTCCCTTTTGTATTTTATTTAGACTTTTCTGTGTGTTGCATTTCCTTGTTGTTTTGATTAGGCCTCAGGGAGACTCCCGTTCATCCTTCCTTTTGGAGGAACAGGTTGTCTCATTCCTGTCATTAGTACCAGGGTCCTTTAGGGTTGGAAAGGACCTTAGGTATTCCTGTGTAGGAACTCACCTACCTTTGGGGTCTGTTCATACTGGTAGTCAGTCAGGGCTTTGTTTAGGGTTTTCACTAGGAGGTGTCCATCTTTCTGTCCTAGTTTTTAGGCCTTATTTCCTTTCCCCTTTCCCTTCTATGTTCGGTGTGGGGTTTCCCTCCCACATTAGAGCGTGACATTGACAGAGCGCCAACACTTTCCGTTGTCGGTCACTATGGTTCCAATTTTGAGTTGTCGAGGAAAAAGCCAGGATTCACTTTTTTTGATCAAGGATGCGGAACAGTTCCTCCCCTGTGTGACTCCGTTCGCCTAGGCTAACTAGGTGCAGCGTGACACCGCCATGCCATGCACATGTGGTATGCTAGAGGGGCACTGTGAATTGTCCCTGCAGTGGTGGCTGAAGACACGGTGGAGGATGAGGAGGCAGAGGCGGACATTGTCGCAGAACCAACAGCGTGAGAACGTGGAGGCGGAAGCAGCGTCACCTGGCCAAGGAACCATATTTACTCAGTGGGCCGTAAAGGACATATATTGTCCTTGACTGTAGTAACAGCTCCAAACGTCAGCACTGCCATGCACATTGGCAGACACCGACAGGCTCAAGGACTGGCCCACCTTCTGTTCTACATATGTGTGCAGGGCTGGTACTTCCTTTTTGGCAAAGAAATGACAGCTTGGGACTCTCCACCTCAGCTCGGCACAAGCCATCAGTTCTCTGAAAGGTGCAGAGTCCACCGCTTGGAAAGGGAGGGACTGCAGCACCAGCAACTTGGACAGGAGCACATTCATCTTCTGTGCTGTTGGATGAGTGCACGCATACTGTTGTCTCTTGGCAATCGCTTCACCTTCTGCCCACAAATTCGGCAAATGGCCATGTTTACCTCCTCCAGTGGTCAATCATTTTCCTCATAACTCTCCGCACTGACTGCCTGCTACCGCTGCCTCCGTGAACCCCTGCACCGCTACTTTCTGGGCCGGTAGGCTCCTGGTAGCTGGTGAGGTCTCCCGAGCACGTTTGGCACCCGACCTGCCACGGCTGCCACCCTGGTGACTTACAGCAACGCTGCCACCCTGCTAGCTCAGCAGCTGCCTCATGCGCAAGCTGCGACCCTCTTCTCCTGATGATAATGTTGAATCCCCTTCTTCACCTGGCTCCCAAGTGCAATCGGCTACATCATCATCATTATCCGCTACTGTCTGCACGTCACTGATGTCCCCCTCAATGGTCTCAGGGCCAGGAGCCTGACCGCTCGCAACACCTGCTCCCACACGACTCTCATCATCACTACTTGTCTGCCTACCGGAGGAAACAGCAGATGTCTCCTCCAGATATTGGCCTACAGCATACAGTTGTAAGAAAAAGTATGTGAACCCTTTGGAATGATATGGATTTCTGCACAAATTGGTCATAAAATATGATCTGATCTTCATCTAAGTCACAACAATAGACAATCACAGTCTGCTTAAACTAATAACACGCAAAGAAATAAAATGTTACCATGTTTTTATTGAACACACCATGTAAACATTTACAGTGCAGGTGGAAAAAGTATGTGAACCCTTGGATTTAATAACTGGTTGAACCTCCTTTGGCAGCAATAACTTCAACCAAATGTTTCCTGTAGTTGCAGATCAGACGTGCACAACGGTCAGAAGTAATTCTTGACCATTCCTCCTTACAGAACTGTTTCAGTTCAGCAATATTCTTGGGATGTCTGGTGTGAATCGCTTTCTTGAGGTCATGCCACAGCATCTCAATCGGGTTGAGGTCAGGACTCTGACTGGGCCACTCCAGAAGGTGTATTTTCTTCTGTTTAAGCCATTCTGCTGTGGGTTTACTTCTATGCTTTGGGTCGCTGCCCTGTTGCAACACCCATCTTCTGTTGAGCTTCAGCTGGTGGACAGATGGCCTTAAGTTCTCCTGCAAAAAGTCTTGATAAACTTGGGAATTCATTTTTCCTTCGATGATAGCAATCCGTCCAGGCCCTGATGCAGCAAAGCAGCCCCAAACCACGATGCCCCCACCACCATACTTCATAGATGGGATGAGGTTTTGATGTTGGTGTGCTGTACCTCTTTTTCTCCACACATAGTGTTGTGTGTTTCTTCCAAACAACTCAACTTTGGGTTCATCTGTCCACAGAATATATTTTGCCAGTACTGCTGTGGAACATCCAAGTGCTCTTGTGCAAACTGTAGTCGTGCAGCAATGTTTTTTGGTATCCTCCCATGAAATCCATTCTTGTTTAGTGTTTTACGTATCGTAGATTCGCTAACAGGGATGTTAGTATATGCCAAAGACTTTTGTAAGTCTTTAGCTGACACTCTAGGATTCTTTTTCACCTCATTGATCAGTCTGCGCTGTGCTCTTGCAGTCTTCTTTACAGGACAGCCACTCCTAGGGAGAGTAGAAGCAGTGCTGAACTTTCTCCATTTATAGACAATTTGTCTTACCGTGGACTGATGAACAGCAAGGCTTTTGGAGATACTTTTATAACCCTTTCCAGCTTTATGCAAGTCAACAATTCTTAATCGTAGGTTTTCTGAGAGCTCTTTTGTGCGAGGCATCATTCACATCAGGCAATGCTTCTTGTGAAAAGCAAACCCAGAACTGGTGTGTGTTTTTTATAGGGCAGGGCAGCTGTAACCAACACCTCCAATCTAATTTCATTGATTGGACTCCAGTTGGCTGACACATCACTCCAATTAGCTCTTGGAGATGTCATTAGTCTAGGGGTTCACATACTTTTTCCACCTGCACTGTGAATATTTACATGGTGTGTTCAATAAAAACATGGTAATGTTTAATTCTTTGTGTGTTATTAGTTTAAGCAAACTGTGATTGTCTATTGTTGTGACTTAGATGAAGATCAGATCACATTTTATGACCAATTTGTGCAGAAATCCATATCATTCCAAAGGGTTCACATACTTTTTCTTGCAACTGTATAATACTTCTCGCGCTGAGTGAACTGAAAATGACAGAGGAAGGTTCAGTACAGGTGGGGCACAGGGCCTGCTCCCGGGCCATGCCAACTAAGCGTTGTGTCATAGGAACCCACCGACTCTTGGCTGGGGGTGTCTAATGTCACTTGCAACGAAGTCAAAGACCGAGTCAACCATTCAAGCACCGCTGGGTTGCTGGTCAAGACACCACGCTAGATGATACCGGGAGCTTAGGCCTCTCGCTGCAACTCCTGCTGCCACCCCCCCTTCTACTGCTGCCTGCGACAGAAACATTTTGCCCACTGCCTGTTCCCTTTGAAGGGCCTATCACCTGTCTGACATACTGTAAAATAAAATGGGATGTAAGTAACTTTCCTATAAATACACCCCATAAATGGCTGTATCACACAGCACTTGCACCCCAATCACAAGTAAGGTTTGCTGGAATTAGTGATTATAGTATCATATAGTGCAAACAACCTAAAAGCAGCAGTATAACACCAATTTGGATCCCCAATTAGTGCAGCAAGGTGTAATAGGATTGCTCCTATTATGCAGTCTGTACACTCTCTTATTGCACCCTGTTGCCTGATGCCTCTCTATCCTTTCCCTACACCTTGACTAATCTTTCCCTGAACTTGTAAATCATTTTTTTCCTACCACTGTCCCTAGCGCCTGCTGACGTCTCTCCCTGCACTAAGCACACTGGAAAATGGCAGAATCCAAAATGGCTGAGGCTATATATAGGGCTGTGACATCAAAATGGCTGGCTGGTGGCTGATTGGCTGCATGCATGGCATTGTGGGTGATCCCTCGTTCCCAGAGTTCTTAGCTCAATGTTCTAACACATGCAGCAGCCATTTTAGAAAAAAATGTGATTAGTTACCACAAAGCGTGAGGAAATTCGTATTCGGTACGAATAAAATTTTTCCTGAAATTCGGATTGAATTCCACTTCGTCAACTTCGATTCGCTCATCTCTTATGATGTCTGATTTTCATTTTTCACACTAATCATGGGATAACCCCCTTTAATGAAGGAAATATCAACACTTCATTTAAGTGTTGTTAAATCTTCATTTGAATTATGGTGTTAGCTACACCTCAATGAAGAACAACTGCTACACCTTAAAAAAAAGTAATAACAACACTCCATTAAGGGTTAAATGAAAACTTGAATGGAGGTTAATAATATAATTTTATTAAATATAGCAATAGTATTTATCGTGATATAAAGTCCTTCTTTTGCAATTGTTGAATACAAAGGATAAAAAACTTAAATCACTAATTGAATAGGTATCATCTGGTGACAAACCAGCTGGGGAAATCCTTTTCACTGGGTAGGCCAGAGGCTCAATCCAGAGAACACTCAGTTGATCCTATATGAGGCATCCCTCTGTAGGAGAGCTTCTTATCTCATCTCTTGCAACGCCTTGAAAAGTCCCATCTCTTATACCATATTAAAGAAAGAGCTAAGCAACCTAATGCTGAAATTAGCACAGATACATTCTACAGGTCATGGCGTACGTGTTGTCCCTGTTCATTCCCACATCCTTGAGTGGACAAGTCCCAGACCCAAGATGAGTTGGAGTCACAAAACTATCACCAGACATGGCTGGCTATACGACCAGATAATACCCATTCTTGTTCATAGCTCACAAGGTTCATGTTTTATACAAAATATATAACTTACAGAACACAGCGGTATAAGTTAGAAAATATGAATACAAATTAATGGCTATACACTTGTCTGGTTCTGTTCAAGGAACAAAAGACTATACATACCACAAACATGAATACTAAATTCAATGAGTACATTAAGGGTCATTCCAATAGGAAATGACTACTGAATACAAAATGGAGTCTAAATGATCATATATAATCATTCCAAGCCATTCTGAGAATCGGTCTCATGACTAGTGATGAGAGAACCATGTTTGGGACAGTACCAGACATTATGGTGTCCGGATACCGAAACTGAACACGGATTTTGGTTCCAAAGTCCGGGTTCGTTGTTCGTGGTTTAAATAAAGCTTGTGGAAAGGCTGCAGCGCAGCCAATCAAAAAGCAATTTGGCTGTGGGCACTTGGAAGCCATCACAGTCATGCCTAGTATTGGTATTGATGTGATTGGCCGGCGCACCATGTGATCATGCTTGCATAAATGCCGGATCACATTGTGCATCGCCATTCTGCTCTAACTAGTGTATGGACAGGACACTGCTGCAGTCAGGGAAAGTGTTAGGCCTTTATTATTTTGAAAAAGTGTGCTGGTGACCTGTAGGCATTATTGATCGGTGCAATACAACTCCTTTGCACCAGTGAGACAGTATGGTATATACTTAATCGTGCTGTTCAGCTTGAGGGTGACCTGTTGACATTTTTGTTTGGTGCAATCCTATTCTTTTGCACCACTGACATAGAGATATAATAGTTAATCAACCTGTTAATTGGGTTGGTGAGACCTACCTATTTATTGTGGTGAAAAAACTTTACTTGCCACTTTCACAGGGAAATATAATAGTTAATAAGCCTGTTAATTGGGTGGGTGAGACCAAACTATTTTTTGTGGTGAAAATTTTTTACTTGCCACCGTCCCAGGAAACATAGTAGTTAATTTAACCTGTTAATTGGGTCTGGGAGACCTGCTTAATTTTTGTGGTAAAAATAACTACTTGCCACCGTCCCAGGATAATATAATAGTTAATTGGCCTGTTAATTGGGTCGGTGAGACCTACCTTTTTTTGTGGTGAAAAAAACTTTACTTGCCACAGTCACAGGGAAATGTAATAGTCAATTACAACCAACACTTGTTTCCCTTTAGCTTACTATATCAGCGATCCAGTATCCCCATTAGCGCAACCAATCCATAGATACATAGATCAATTTAAATCATAAATTATAACTCCATCAATAATTGCTTTTAAATAATCATCAATTTTATTAGTACTTACAGAGTTACAACCATTTCTGGCCTCACAGACATTAAGAACATTTAAAAATATTAGTCAGACTTCGGGTATATGGCAATTACTATTCATACAAATAAAGTGCAAGTGCAACAGTATATATGGGAAAATACAATCAGTGCATGTAAAGGGTGTTATCCTGTCCACAATGTATGGTCACAGAGTCAGACTACCGACCCTGGATCCTACGGACATTGTCAAACACACTGCCTTACTAAGTTAACATACAATCGGCAGAAAATCAGGCATACTGACCCAAGTATCTGCCACAACACCGTCAGACTGTGCCCCGACGCGCGTTTTGCCGTCAGCTTTTTCAAGGGGTAATAGTCAATTAGCCTGTGCAGTAGGTCGGTGAGACCTACCTATTTTTTGTGGTGAAAAAAACTGTACTTGTCACCATTACAGGGTAATATAATAGTTAATCAGCCTGTTATTTGGGTGGGTGAGACCAAATTATTTTTTGTGGTAAAAAAAACTTCACTTGCCACCATCACAGGGAAATATAATAGTTAAACAGCCTGTTAATTAGGTTGGTGAGACCTACCTATTTTTTGTGTTGAAAAAAACTTCACTTGCCACCGTCCCAGGATAATAAATTAGTTAATCAGCCTGTTAATTGGGTCCTTGAGACTTAACTATTTTTTGTGTAAAAAAAAATGGACTTGCCACTTTCACAGGGAAATATAATAGTTAGGCTAAGTTCACACGAACGTGCGTGACCCGTGGCCGTATTGCGGCCCTCAATACACGGCCACAGTTCCGTGTGAATTCCGCATCACGGATGCGGACCCATTCACTTCAATGGGTCCGCTAATCCGGAATCGCGGAACGGCCGCACGGGACGGGACCCCTCGGAAGCACTACGGAGTGCCTCCTGGGGTTACGTCCCGTTGTTCCGTTCCGCTAAAAGATAGAACAAGTCCTATCTTTTCGCGGAACGGCCGGATCGCGGACCCATTAAAGTGAATGGGTCCGCGATCCGATGCGGCTGACCTACGGCCGGCAAACAAGCATTGCGGCCCGCTATTTGCGGGCCGCTTCACAGGCACGGGTCACACACGTTCGTGTGAACCCGGCCTTAATCAGCCTGTTAATTGGGTCAGTGAGACCTACCTATTTTTTGTTGTGAAAAAACTCTACTTGCCACCGTCACAGGGAAATATAATAGTTAATCAGCCTGTTAATTAGGTTGGTGAGACCTACCTTTTTTTTTGTGGTGAAAAAACTTTACTTGCCACCGTTATAGGGAAAAACAATTGCTAATTACTCCGTTAATTGGGGCGGCGAGACATGCCAACTTTTTGTTGTGCTGAATACCTATTTTGCATCCTTGACGCAGACATACAATTGTTCGGCTGTCAGCCAATTTTGTGGGTGACCGTAATAAAATGAGGAGAATATAAACTAGGGGATGTGGCCATGGTCGTAGTGCTGCTGGTGGTGGTGGAGCTCCTGCTGCAGGGAGAGATTGTTGTCAATTTGTGCCAGCTACACGCCCAAATGAAACGCCTTCCTCTGGTGCACGCAGGCGACAGGATGTTCTGCTTCATTATGTAGGTCCGAATATCGCTCTAAGAATGGTGAGGCCAGAACAAGTAGAGGCGGTAGTAGTTTGGATGGCTGAGAGTGCATCCAGTTCCTTCACATTGTCTTCCACCCGATACACTAATGAAAGCGCAGAGTTGGCACCGGCAGCCCATGGGCATCTGTCTTCCAACTCAACCCTTTGCACATCAGCCAAGCAGTCTGAGCCCCAAGTCATGCAGCAGTCAATTATGCTTTTTGATGACTCTGCTGGCAGTGTTTTCATTGGCCATCCACCTAGCCCTGCCCCAGAAGTGGAACAAATTGAGTGCACTGATGCCCAACCACTTATGTTTGAGGTTGAGGACGTTGGAGAACCACCGCAGGACGTCTCTGATGAGGCTTTCTGCAGTGTGCAGACCGGCCAGGAGGGCAGGGGTGAGGAATGGGTGGAAGATGATGTGGAGGATGATGAGGTCCTAGACCTCACATGACATCCCGGTCATGCGAGTGATGTGTGCAGTTCGGAGGAAGAGGTGGGGTTCACGCACCGCCAACCGCACAGCAAAATAAGGAGCAGGGTGCAAAAGCAGAGCAGCCATCCCCCAGCTAGTACTCCTGCTTCTGCCCAATGCGCCAAGAGACATAGCACACCAAAGCCATCACAAAGGAGTTCCCTGTCATGGCAGTTCTTCAGACAGAGTGCTTATGACAGGACATAGGTGGTTTGCACTCTGTGCAGTCAGAGCCTGAAGCGAGGCATAAATGAGCTTCAGTGGAGTAGACAGCTGAAGACTCTTCTGCTGCAGTATCGGACTGCACCTGCCACCCCGCAAGCAGAGGATGTGGCATCAACACCACCACCACCTTCACCACCATCACTGAGCATCTCCATACTGTCCTATGGTAGCATTCAGCATCCCCCAAACACTGGAAATAAAGAGGAAGTACCCCCTTACCCACCTGCAAGCCCTGGCCCTGAATGCCAGCATCTCAAAATTTCTGGCCTTTGAAATACTGCCATTCCGTCTAGTGGAGACGGACAGTTTTAAAAACATCATGACGGCAGCTGTCCCATGGTACGTGGTTCCTAGCTGTGACTTTTCCTTTGCCATCCCTGCCCTGCACAAACAAGTGGCAGAGAAAATCAGGTGTGCACTGCGCAACACCATCAGTGGCTAGGTCCACATAACCACTGGCAGGTTGACTAGGAAGTACGGGCAGGGATGTTATATCTCTCCAACTGCCCACTGGGTAAATGTAGTGGTGGCTGGGCCTGAGGTGGACAGCGGACATTTCTCGATGCCTCCTGTTGCCTCCTCCTACCTACTCGGCTTCCTCCTCTGGTTCCTCCTCTTCATCACGTCAGCGCAACATCTGCACCACCAACTTAAGCACAGCCAGGGGGAAACAACAGCCGGCTGTTTTGAAACTGTTTGGGGGAAAGACCCCACCGCACAGGAGCTTCTAGAACAGACCGATGTGTGGTTGGTGCAGCTGGGCCTCAAGCCAGGCCTGGTGCTGTGCGACAGTGGGCAAAATCTCGTAGCAGCTCTAGGCCTAGCCGGTTTGACGCACATTCCTTGCCTGGCGCATGTGCTGAACTTGATGCAGAGGTTACTCAAGAATTACCCTGATATGTCAGAGCTGCTGCAGAAAGTGAGGGCCGTCTTTGCGCGCTTTTGGCGTTCTCACCCTGCTGCTGCTCGCCTGAGGAATAACTTCGGCCTTTCCGCACATCGCCTCATATGTGACGTACCCACAAGGCGGAACTCCACCTTGCACATGCTGGAGAGACTGTGCGAGCACCAGCAGGAAATAGTGATGTTTCAGCTGCAGCATGCACGGGTGAGTCACTCTGCAGAACAGCACCATTTCACCACCAATGAATGGACATCAATGCGGGACATATGTGCCGTGTTGCGCTGTTTCGAGTACTCCACCAACATGAAAAAAACGCTTTAGGCGCTGATGGGTGGCTCAGAGGGTGGGTTCCTTCACCAACAGTGGCCAGGTACCCAACTGTCCAGCCAGGGCAGTTTTGGAAGATGAGAAGGATGAGGAGGATCCCCTTTCACAGTAGAGTGGCACCCAAATCAGCTCACGGGCATCACTGGAGCGTGGCTGGGGGATACAGAGGACACAGATGTTACAGCTCCCACCTAGGACAGCTTGTGATTGCCTCTAGGCAGCCTGGAACACATGAGTGACTACATGCTGCAGTGCCTGTGCAATGACTCTCAAGTTGCCTTCATTTTACTGTTTACTGGGTGGCCAGCTACAAAGGACAATGTGTCGTCCCTACTTCAATCACTGGAGCATGATCAGAAGATGCGCTAATGCGCTAGAAGAAAACACTGGTAGAGGCTGATGACGTTTCCACCTGACAGTGAGGGCTCAGTGGAAGCAGGAGACGAAGGAGGAAGAGATCTCCAATGCAGCAGGGTCACCGTCAGCACCTCATAATGGAGGGTCAGCATGGCCAAAATGTGGAAAAGGCAGTGTTTTAGCAACATGATGGGTCTCCAAATTGGATACATGGCCTGAGCTTGCCCTTTATGCCTTGGAAGTGCTGGCCTGCCCTGCGGCAAATGTATTGTCCGAACGTGTGTTTAGCACAGTGGGGGGGGGGGGGGGGGTGAACCAGGTATGGATCCCACAGGACTTGTCCGTACCTTGGCCAGAGTAGAGAAGTATACTCACCATTGTTATACTCCAGTGCAGTTTGTGCGTTCTCTTTGCTATTTCCCAATGTTTTAGGACCTTCACAAAGAAAAAAAATGATAATAAAAAATAAATAAAAAAAATGTAAAAAAAAAAACAAAACAAGAAAATGTTGGTGACCTCCTCTGCCTGCACCGCAAGATCCGCCTCCTCCGTCTGCACCTCCACGTCCACCTCTTCCATCCACTGCTCTGCCCTCACCAAAATGCTCCTCTTCAGGTTCCCAATCTGCATAACACCACCCACCTGGTGCTTGCTCGCTTTTGGCCACGCCTTTTCCTCACACGTACGTCCTGTTGCTGAAGCGTGCCATCTGTCCCGGGCCTATCTGGGACAGCCTCTCTACCCCTCTCCCCAGCCATTGTTATACACCAGCTTACTTTGTGCTTTGTCTTTGCCATTTCTTAATGTTTCGGGGCCTATAGTAACAACAACAAAAAAAAGAAAAAGAAAATTTAAAATAAAATACATTTTTAATTGAGAACACCCTTTTTGCATTAGTCTAAGTGATATAGGAGAGCAAACTCTTCTGTGGAGTGTGTCTTTGACACTCTGTCAATTTTTTTAAATTTAGAACACCCCTTGGCATCCGTCTAACTGTAGGGGACGTGTGAGAAATTTTTTACCCAGTTTTAACCCAGAACATACAAGCACCAAACTGTCACGCCATGGCCCTTAGCAACCTGACACAGAATTGATGAACATATGGGAAAAAAGCTTCCTCCCTCGCCTCCTCCGCCTCTTCCACCTACACCTCCATGTCCCTGTCCTGTTCCACTCGGACCTCCACCTCCTGGTTCAAGATTATTATGTATTATATCGGCAGAGTAGAGAAATATACCGGCCACACCCCCAAAAATTGCTAAAGTCACACACAGAATTGACAGACACATTTAAAAAAACAAAAAAAAAATGATTGTTGGCTTTTTCCTCTACCTCCTCCCCCACGTCTACAGCCTCCTCAACTTCCTACTCCACTTGGACATCCTCCGATTCTTTGTTCAAGATTGCTATTTTTTATTTTGAAGTATTTTATGTTTTTTTAAATAATTTCCCTATCCATTTGTTTGCAGGCCAATTGTACAGCTCTTATGCCCACTTTGGAGCCTTTTGCAGCACTCTAGCCCTTTCTTTGACTTTTTTTACAGCCTATTTACAGCCCCAAAGTTCGGGTCCCTATTGATTTCAATGGGGTTTATTGTTCGAGGTGAAGTTTGGAACCCGAACCGAACTTTGAAACCCTGACATCCACCGGTCTGCTCATCCCAATACATATATATATATATATATATATATATATAAAAAACATTGGCATCTCACTTACTACCAATGGCAGCATTGCTACATGTTCTTCCTGATTCCACAAAACGGAAATTAAAAAAGTGGCATGTACCCCAAAATAGTATTAATGATAATGGCAATTCCCCCCACTCAGCTCCATAGAGGGAAAAATAAAAATATATGGTTATCAGAAAATGGACAGTAATCCAGAGGCTGGGGGAAAGCAACAAACCATTTGATCAAATCTGCGCTGTAAAAACCAAAGGGTAGTTTTTACCCTTGAACCCTGCAGCATATTTAAACTAATTTTCATAGCCAGTAGGACATGACTAACAATTTAAGTGTTGTGTTGTGTCTCAGATGGCATAAGCTGGGCACTGCATACCGGGCACTGAAATGCCATATCTGTGAAAAACTTGCAATTTTGATTTTGCGCCATCTCTGCTTATGCAAAATATCTGTAGTATCAATATATTCACTCCAGCCCTTCATAAATAATTTGAGGGGTATAGTTCCAAAACAGGGTTTTCCACCATACTGATACCCTAGGGGCTCTGCAAATGGCATGTAGTGCCTGAAAATCATTCCAGCAAAATCCTTGCTCCAAAATTTAAATGGTACTCCTTCCCTTTTGAACCCTGTTGTGTGGCCATACAACATCTTATGTCCACATTTATGGCTTTTCTGTACTCAGTAGAACCTGCCTAACAATTTAAAAAGCATAGTGCGAGTCTCAAATGGCACCTGCTGGGCATAGCATATTGGGCAGTGAAATGTCAAAATGCCAAATGAGGAAAAAACAAAATTTTCATTTTTTGGTCCACTGCACATTAATTCCTGTAAAATATATGTGGTGTCAAAATGTTCACTCCCCTTCATAATACATTGAGGGGTGGAGGTCACTTCTCGGGGTTCCATTTATTATTTCACCGCAGAGTATCAATAGTAGTGATGAGCGTCAGGTGCTATATTCGAATTCGCGATATTTCGCAAATATTTGGGTGAATATTCGGCATATATTAGAGAATTCGCTAATTCATGATCTCCAGGCATTATTTTCTTGATTGCGAAAATTCACATAAACTGGTATTTAAAAAAAACCAGAATATTCGCGATTACGAATATATTTTGCGATATTCTAAATATTTGCGAATTCTCGAAGTGCCGATATTCGCGATTAAAATTCGCAATTCAAATATTCCTGATCAACACTACTCAATAGTTGTCAGCACAAGCTGTGTTAATCACCACAATGGGCCTCAACATGTGGCTAGTGCTCTTTTACTCCTTAGCCCTCTCATATGTTCATGCAAAAGATTAGGGCTACATACAGGTTGTTTCTAAAACCAGAAAACACAGCATAATAATAAGAGAGCTAACTTTTCACACTGGAAAATATTGGGCACCAAAATGGCAGATCTGTGAAAAAATTATCTGCATTAATTTTTGCAAAGCACCTGTAGGGTCACAATACTCACTACACCCCATGGTAAATTATGTGAATTTTGATTTAGTAGAATTGATTCGCTCATCTCTAGATTACATTTATCAGCTATACTAGAATTAGGCATTAATAGCTTGTAGTATGCTGATCTTCCAGGCCAACAATGGGGGATTGATTTTCCTCTTCTCTGCAATAGTCTTTCATTTCATCATTCCTGCCTATGAATGTTTACATTTCAATGATAAAATGATATTAAATGATTACTGTAAATGCAATTCTCTAAAACTACAGTATATGCCAATATAAGTTCACCAAATATGAATGTTTACTCATTGAGCAATATGTTTATGCATGATACATTATCCATTGTTTATTTGCTACTTTTATACTGTAGTTTTATGTGTGTGTGTTTCTTTAATTCCATGTGTTTATTTTAATGTTAGCAAATATGCTTTTCAATTTTAGTTTTTTACACCTTAGATCATAACCCTTCGATCTATTTGTAAAAATAGCAGTACAAAATTGCCTTAGTACAAAAGTGTCAACCATAGCATCTGTACAAAATTAGTTTGTATGGTACACTTTCATTCACTTACAAATTAGAACAGCCCTTAATGTATTATTGTATTCCAATTGTATTTCTAGGCTAAACAAAATAATTTGTTTAGTTGTACATTTTATATTCTGATCTATTTCCATGTGGTGGCACTGGTGAGTAACAAACAAAATAATTGATCTAAAAGAAAATATTTTAAAAGAACAGTTCCTTTATCTTGAATGCCAACAAACATAAAGATCTATCTATCTATCTATCTATCTATCTAATCTTAAGTGACCATTGTAGAAAGCACACAATTATATATATTTCAAGGAAAAATGCATAAAAATATGAAAATGTATATATATTATTTCATGTAAAAATCATAAATAAATGTTCAGGAAATTAAAGAAATTCTTCAGACTTATAATAATTGCATCTACAGATTTATATTAAACTTGATTTCATCTTTTAAATACTATAGTAAGAAGATCCTGATAGTATTAATAAGCATACACAAAAACTGTATGTTTTAGATTTTATGCAATTATTTCCTTCATTTGGAAGAATTTTCTTCCTTGAGAAATATGATTTAGCAATTTAATTAATGTGTTGAATTAACTGAATATATATATCAAATAAACTATATGTAAGTGCTGTATTTGTCATTGAATAAAGAAGCACTTATAGTAGAATCGATTCTCCAGGTCAGAAATGGCAGCAAATCTGAATACATTTTCAAAGACTTGCTCCTCATTAAATATACATTTTCTATATTAATAGAGGACAGAGGAAAATAAATACAATACATGACACATAGAATGGTTTTGAATATATGACATTTTACCATGGATTTCTTTTTTCAATACACTGTATTCATGTAATTATCCTCAATAAAGGAACAAAAATCTAAATGCTTGGGATACAAATTCAGGTCGTGTGCATAAGTTTTCATTTGTCTAATATGTAAGGTCCATTGTGTGACAATTCTAAATATGTTTTACCAGGCTGGCAATGTAAGAAGTAAATTAATAGCATGGCATAAATCGCACTATATGAAATCTACTGTATCTAAATCTGTTAGATATTTCTAATGAAAATTTAAATGCTTGGGATACAAAGTCAGGTCGTGTGCATAAGCTTTCATTTGTCTAATATGTAAGGTCCACAGTGTGACAATCCTAAATATGTTTTACCAGACTGGCAATGTAAGGAATAAATTAATACCATAGCATAAATCTCATTATATGAAATCTATTGTATCTAAAGCTATAAAATATTTCTAATGAAAATTGCATTACAGAACTTAAGACACATCATTTAAAAAAGATTTGCATAATATTTTCATCCAAAGGCAATTAATTCTGGATTAATGAATAGAAAACATTTGTCACACAAAAAAAAATATCCAAGAAAGTTACAGAATTGCACTTGCATCTGCAGAGGGCAGAATTAAAGTATGTAGACTACCGGTGTAGAAAACACATTATTTAATAGGTGTTGTGGTTATCATGATGTTATCGGCTGATCTATAGAAATTCTTTGAAAGGTAAAGGACTGATCTGTTAGTAAAATCTAGTATTGTAATCCTGGATTGTGAGCTGTGCCCATAAGACTGAACATATATATATTGCCATCAGTAGGTGTCAGTATAGGCAGTGAAAGTGTCAGTGAAAGAAATTAGGTAAGTTAAATATATACTGCCAATTTCAAAAAGCATGCAAAAAGAAATATATTTTGCTCACTGTATATACAGTATATATATAAATTAGGTCTATTTTTTCTATAGATTTCCCAGATGGTCCAAATACCTATATAACTGTTTATTAAATCATAATAAGGAGAATTGGTGCCAATATGGTAAAATATATGAACATTTATATGACTTTTCGTATGACATTTATGTTTAAGGAATAACAAAAATAAAAATGTATTGCCTTTCATCCTTACAATAGGTCACCGTGGTAAATTGTCTGCTTGGCAATTATCACTGATAGAAAAAGTAGTGCACAAATACATCAGCATCCGCGTATAATCATTGCACAAGGGTTTTTTGTTAACAAAAAGAAAAAAATCCCCTTTTTGCTTTTTTGCATTTTCAAAATTACACACACAATATCCTAATTCATTTCTAGTCCGACATTTTCAAAAGGACTAATTATGTACAGTATCCTTCATACTGCAGGTCATCATGTAACTCGGCTTATCTTTTACTTATAACTTGCAGTATTGCTTAATTTTCATGGTTTCTATCAAATTAAAAAATTTAAACCTACCAATTTTCTTGACGTTTTCTTTTCTGTTTTCAGGTTCTATTTCTGACTTTTTTGGCTTTAAAAAATTTGTATGTAAAATACTGACCAAATCTGCACTGTGTGGAAGTGGTCATATTCTGCAATGTTGAAATAAGGGAAAACATTAAATATTCTAGCAAAGAAACAAAAGAGGTGAGCATGCCGACTCTTACATTTTGTAATCTGAGATGATAAAATTAGCTTTTTAAGTTTTTATTTTTACAGTATGTTATCAAAATTATTATTATTGATAAATTATTAAAACTGTATAAGGCTGGTGTACAGTAGCACAACTATATTAGATACTAAAATAAATGATAGTGGAATTTAACACTACTGTTGTAAATCAACATGATTTATATAAAGGTGAAAAGGATGTGTTAAAAAAAAGCACCACGACCGAACTGAAGTGTTTACGGCAGCTTGCATGCCATGGAAATAATGTACATACTAAACACAAGTCAAAAGAAGCTCTATTGGACTCCATGTACATATTATCGCTTCTAGGGAAGAATGCCTCATTTTATATGCAATTTGATGGAGCATGCCACAATTTTTATTCTGTTGCAATTGGACCTCTGAGAAATCCTTATTATGGCTCTGTGCAAGTCATGTGCATGACCTCTTAGGGTCTCTTTGGAACCCAGGAAAATTGAGAAGTAGAGCAGAATACCAACAATGACTAACAGTAGGTTAACACACAGTTTTATTTTTTTGTTTGATTTTTTGAGGCAGATTCTCCTGCATGTTTTTCAGCCAAAGCCAGAAGTGGATTCGGAAGGAATTAGAAATATAAAGAAGGAATATATACTTGTCTCTATTGCTGGATCCATTTCTGGCTTTGGCTGAAAATTCTGAAAACCTACATCGAAACCTGCTGCAAAAAACTGTGTGAACCTACCCTAAGAATTAAGTAGGAAGTAGCAGAGAAGTTAAAGTCAAAACTTCCAACCGTGGATTCACAGTTTCAGAAAGCCGGACTCTAATCCTCTCATAAAGGTCACAAGAGGAGTTCCCTGACTTACACAGTTGCACTGAAATTGGTACTGTACACATTTTGTACAAATATTATCCATTGCTGAACGTACTGGTGCCCCCTGGTATGAGACTATGTTTGGGCAGATGCTGTGATGTCTGTGCGGATCCAAAAAAACTGGCCAATGTCCACACAATTTTGTGAGGAAAACCAAGGTATTACCTTCAAGGACATGCAGCCATGCTTTTTTCACATGGACACCGCAATATGTGCCTATACCATAAGGTTGAATACCATCCTCTCTTAAAGGGGTCATCCAGGAAAAGACATTCATGAGTTACCCTCTGTACATCGGTCACATGGCCTAGTTGCAGCCCAGCTCTATTACAGTCAATGGGGCTGAGCTACAATACCTGCCACTATACAATGTGACTACCGCCCCCTTCACGTGACTACAGAGAGGCGGTGACCCTCTCTTGCGATCCATAAATACATTCACAATTTATACATGTTTATTCACATTGTTTTAACTAAAAGATTAGCCTATTGCACTAGTGGGATAATAAGATCTTTGTAGTATAGAAAAGAATGGGCACTCTTATAACTGGAACACAAAGTTAGCAAAGCGACACTAATTTATTAGTAGCGGTATATAAATATATACAGACAGTTGTCACCATACATAAATTAAATAGTATACCCTAAACAGAACTAGACCTCTAAAAATGCATAAAACAAGTAATAAAACACTAGTTAATAAAATGAATATCAGTCCACTGATATAGCTGGTGAGTGCTAGGCTGCAAGGGCTCGTATCCCGATCAAATAGTAAGTGGTATCTGAAGTCTGAAGCAAGTCTATTCAGGCTGCAGACACACCAGACTGCGGGCTGTGATCAGTTGACTACAGCAGTAACTGATACATTGAATATCCGTAGAGTGCAGATAATCCAAGCTGCACAAGTAGTGGAGGTATAACAAAATCAGTGAATACGTAAAAAGTGATACAAAAGAGAATATAATACTAATGGAAAAAATATAGTGAAAATGGTGTCTTGAACCAATCTTTTACAATGCTGGTAGTGCAAATTTGTGCAATAGCCACTGAGGAAGAAGGTGGATAACCTTCGAAATGCGTCTGGCGTGGAGCAATTGGACCTGACAATAACCGGCTAATTTACAACTACAGCAGCTTGCTACCATTTGCTGTAATATGAAAGCCCTTTAAAGAAAAAGGAACCGCGGTACTTCTGGATATAGTCCAGCGATCTACAGGCAAAGTAGAACCATCTGTGCCACCAAAGACAGGTGGAACTCCTATCCCAATCAAAGAAGTCCAGTGTGAACCTGCGAGGTGATAGAGCAATTGCTCTCACCCACAGTCGGACTTGTAAAACTGCAAGACTGGACTACACAGTAACTTCATCTAACAGTAAGGCAGCCTTACACTCACTACCCAAAGGTAAGCTTACCTCGAACTTACACTGCGTGGGACGCCACGGTGTGAACGACAGGACCAAATTTGAGTAGCAAATCAATACTGCCTTAACTTCATTGACTGTTACTTAATTCAACCGCATCTATACCGCACTGGCACTATTGAATTATAAACTTAGGGGATAGCAACTGTTTATGTCTGAATATACCTCGAGTAACTATGTGGATTGCAACATTGTGACACAAAGTCAACTTCCAGGAGATCCACTACATTACAGCAGAAAGACTGAATTTTAGTAATACAACAAAGCGGTGAGACGGACCGTCCACCAGTATTACCAACCTAGCTATACTGATACTGAATATTCGAAGTACTCGAACACTGTTATATTTACGTATATTGCACAAATTTGCACTACCAGCATTGTAAAAGATTGGTTCAAGACACCATTTTCACTATATTTTTTCCATTAGTATTATATTCTCTTTTGTATCACTTTTTACGTATTCACTGATTTTGTTATACCTCCACTACTTGTGCACCTTGGATTATCTGCACTCTACGGATATTCAATGTATCAGTCACTGCTGTAGTCAACTGATCACAGCCAGCAGTCTGGTGTGTCTGCAGCCTGAATAGACTTGCTTCAGACTTCAGATACCACTTACTATTTGATCGGGATATGAGCCTTTGCAGCCTAGCACCCACCAGCTATATCAGTGGACTGATATTCATTGTATTAACTAGTGTTTTATTACTTGTTTTGTGCATTTTTAGAGGTCTAGTTCTGTTTAGGGTATACTATTTAATTTATGTATGGTGACAACTGTCTGTATATATCTATATACCGCTACTAATAAATTAGTGTCGCTTTGCTAACTTTGTGGTCCAGTTATAAGAGTGCCCATTCTTTTCTATACTACAATTTTCTCTTGGTGATCGGGGTACGACATCTGTTTGGTGCACCTTGCCATCCTGAGCCAGGGGAGAGCCGTCCTTTATCCTATCTATATAATAATAAGATCTTTCCCTATGTTTAAAATTATGTGTTTCTTTAATCTAATACCAGCACACCTGGGACTAGCCCCTCCCATGTGTGGGCAGTCTCCAGGTATGCTGCTTTTTGTTTTTGTTTTTTTATATCTATATAAACATCTGGCTGTTATCTGTTAAACTATTACCTAATAACCTGATGAAGGGGACATTTGGAGCCCCGAAACGCGTTGTTCTCTGTATACATCCATGGTATTCATGCAATAAAGAAGATTTATTCACATAAAGACCAACTTTACCAGTGATTTGCGCCTGACCAGAACCTCCTATTCTACAAGCATCCTTTGGGGGATTGGGCACCCAATCCCAAAGAAATTCTTTCTGCGGCTGCATTACTGGATTTAAAGGACATATATCCCTAGAAGTCTACTATAGAGTTGTGCCTATCCATAGCACAACTATAAAAGGCGAGCACCTTTTTTCTATCTAAACAATTTATTTTGTATTGAGCGTATTACCCTATTGTGCGCCCCCACCCCTCTTGTCTCTTTATTCCCCTCGTGACCGAGTGGAATTTAGATTCGCCCGTGGTTTCTAAAACTATACAATGTGTGGCGCTATCCTTGGAAAGCTGCCGGGAGCCTGCAATACTCACCAGAGCTACAGTGAGCGGAGCGGCTCCCTGAAAAAGCTGATCTTCAGGGGTGCCAGGACTTGGACCACTGCTGACATGATAATGATGACCTATACGTGGGTATATATATATATATATATATATATATACTGCAACAGCTTTATTTAGTTAGAAAATTTCTCCAATGAGATTTAAATGTTTAAAACATTGGATGAATACATTGACATTTTTTTGAATTCTTTGGAGAGCTTCTTCTTTCTTTTTGGACATGGTACCTACATGGACTATATTGTAATGCTTTATGGGAAAAGCCCTAGTCCCCATGTGTGTGTGCTCACTGATTAAATTAAAAACAAAGATGAAGTAAGTACCATCACCTTGTGCCTAAAGGCAGTGTAAATGGGGCTCATTTCTGATGAATCAACGAAAAAAAAATCCATCTAAAAGTCTTTACAAAATCAATGGGAAAATGGGCACTAAAACTCTAAAAACCCTAAATCTGTCTCCTGTCTCTCAGTTTTCTTTTTTCTATTTTTTTTAGCAAAAACATTGAGCTGAGGCATCTTGGCAGAAAGAGAGATTAACGTTATAATATTTTATGTACAACCTACAGATATTAGTTTTTCTATATTGTTCCATGTATAGTGTCTCATATTGTAAGTAACAGAAAACCAATGTGCATAATACTGACTAGACTATATAAACTACATTTTTCATGGCAGGGGTATGTAGTAATCTACAGTCGGTTTTACATGGTATCACTTGCACACAGATTTACACCTGTTGTCGTCTAGTAGAGGATATGGTGTTACTTCTTTGGTGGTGATCTAATATAGTCAGTGGGGAGATTTATAAAACTGCAAAAAAAATTGTCTTTGTTGCCTACAGAAACCAATCACAGAACATCTTTCATGCCTCATCATTCTTTTGAAAACTGAAAGCTGCACTATCATTGGCTCATACGGGCCACAATGAAAGTTTATCTTTAAGACAGTTTTTAGAAATCTGCCTCATTGTTTTGGTCACAGCACAGCATGTTCATTTTATGTCATTAACAAATATTTATTTTTATCAATCTGTGTGAGGCCTTGGATATTATAAAACAGTCTGATGCAGTATAAAGCATGCGGATAGGGCAAGATTTCAGGTAAAATTGAATGAGCATAATACCAATTAACACATGCATTCTATGGATACAATTCATTTTAAAGGGGTATTCCCATCTGGGAAATTGATGGCACCAGAACAGAACCACTGAAGGGAACAGAGAGCAGTCCGTTCACCGTTACAGGAGTTTCTGTATAGCAGATGGCTGACTTGGCTATTCCGGCAGTTCTACAGTGTTAGGGCTCGTTCACACGAGCGTTTTTTGCTTTCCGTATACGAGCCGTTTATTGCGTTCCGTATACGGTCCATATACGAAACCATTCATTTCAATGGGTCTGCAAAAAAAAACAGAATGTACTTCGTGAGCATTCCGTTTCCGTATGTCCCATTTCCGTTCCGCTACATTTTGAATCTTGTCCTATTCTTGTCTGCAAATCACGTCCGTGGCTCTATTCAAGTCAATGGGTCCGCAAAAAAAACGGAACACATACGGAAATGCATCCTTATGTCTTCCGTATCAATTCTGTTTTTTGCGGAACAATCTATTGAAAATGTTATGCCCAGCCCAATTTTTTCTATATAATTACTGTATACTGTATATGCCATATGGAAAAACGGAACCGAAACGGAAACACAATGGAAACAAAAAACAGAACAACGGATCCAGAAAAAACGGCCCGCAAAACACTGAAAAAGCCATACGGTCGTGTGAAAGACGCCTTAAATAGAGAGGTCTCCGTGCTTGCATGGTGAACTCTCTATTCACAGCTATAGGACTTCTGCAAATAGCCAAGTGCACTGGCTATGCTTCTTTCGGAACTCCCAAGGAGATGGATGGCATTGTCTTACATTACACAACCTACACATATACCTTAAAGCAGAACATGAAGACATTTATTTTTTTGGCCAATTTCCATAAATAATCCATACAAAATGTATTTACCGTATCTATATTAGCTTTAAAGAGGTTATACCATCTGAGAAAATCCCTCCCCTGCCACACCCAGCAAATGACTGAATTTGCCAAGGGAAGCCCAAGCCACTCAGACATCTCCTGCAGTGGTCATTTCAGGAGAAATGTAGAATTACATATTCATGTTTAAAGAGGACCTTTCACCGATTCTTACCCTATGAACTAACTATACAGATATGTAGAGCGGCGCCCGGGGATCTCACTGCACTTACTATTATCCCCGGGCGCCGCTCCGTTCTCCCGTTATGCCCTCCGGTATCTACGCTCACTAAGTTATAGTAGGCGGAGATACCAGTCCCTAAGTTATGGTAGGCGGAGTCTGCCCTAGCGCTGGCCAATCGCAGCGCAGAGCTCACAGCCTGGGAGGTTATTTTCTCCCAGGCTGTGAGCTCTACAATGCGATTGGCCAGCGCTAGGGCAGACTCCGCCTACCATAACTTAGGGAACGGAGATACCGGAGGGCATAGCAGGAGAACGGAGCGGCGCCCGGGGATAATAGTAAGTGCAGTGAGATCCCCGGGCGCCGCTCCACATGTCTGTATACTTAGTTCATAGGGTAAGAATCGGTGAAAGGTCCTCTTTAAAAAACAGCTTTCGAAAAGGTGAACTTTTGTTCTGAGCATGAAGCTCCATAACATCAGCGCGCACGATAGGGTTACTTTTCACATAAAATAGCACCTTTCTATTTCCTCCAAATATTTTGTTCTGTCCCATTAATTGTACATCATATAAAAACAAACATCTATGTTCATGCTTTGCAGTTAGATTAAACGGTAAATATGGTTGATGTATGAAAGGTATTTTTTTTGTAAAAAGAGTCTGAAAGGTTAAATGAGCTTTTTCCAAAAGTGATTCTATTAATTCAGTTGTTTTCATTTATGCTTTTAGATGAGGAATGTACATTTTGGCTGAATTATATTAATACGTTTCACTGCATTATGCGTAAAAAAATCAGAGACAGGTGAACTTAAGGGGTTTGGACAATCTGGGACATTGATGGCTTATCGCTAGGATAGGCCATTAATGTCAGTTAGGAGCGGGTCCCATTTGTTTTTATATAACTTACAATTAATAGGGCAGAACAAAATATTTAGGGGGAATGGAAAGGTGCTATTTTATGTGAAAATGAACTCTGCCATGTGCACTGATGTTTTGGAGCTTGATGCTCAGAACAACATTTCACCTTTTTGAATGTTGCATTTTAAACATGAATGTGTAATACTATCTTTTGCCTGCAGTGACAGCTACAGGAGATGGCTGAGTGGCCGAGGGTAAGTTTATATCACTTTTTAGCTTTAGCTAGTTATTTTTGAGGGGATAAAAATTTTTGCATGCAAGGCTTTTTCTCCCGTCAAAAATAACAGATCTCTGATGGAAGTGACACAAACTGATCATAACCAATGCTCAACCGAATTCCCAAGAAGATCTCAAATTACCAGATAAGACATATCTATGTTTTCCCTCTACCTATCACTGCTGGAAGTGATCTAATAGTAGCAGCCTATGCGTACTTGCCACAAATCAGTGAGCTCATTCAGATGGGTCTCTATGCTGACACTTTATTCTTTTATTTAGTACTTTTTGTGACCTATCATCAGGATAAGTCATTGATATCAGGATGGTGGGAGGGACAACACCTCCATCAATCAGGTGTCTCAGATAACCACCAGTACTGAAAACGATGTAGCAGCTGGAGTCGGATGCAGAAGGTTCTGCACACAGTGTAGTGCCATGAATTGGAGATGAGCTGCACTACGCAGTCAGCAGAAACTTCACTGTGGATGGAGCCTTCCTTCCCTCCATCGTTCCGATTGCCGGCAGCTGCCAGAAACAGCTGATTAGTGGGGGTGCTGGGTAGATGTGAGCGAAGTTTGCAAAAATTTGATTCGGCTGCTTTGCCGAATTTCACAAAGTAGCGGGCGCAATGACAGGGAACAGTGCTTGCACCGCACCCGTCATTGAACCCCTCAGATGCCGAGTTCATTGCTGATTGTGGCATCTTAGATAATTAGGTCTTTTAGAGGTTAATCAGTTAAAAAAAAAAAAATACTCACCTTATCTATTTGAGCACGAAGAAGCCTTCACAGCTATTTTAATCCCACATGAAATTTTGTGCGGTGCGTAATGACACTGGCCGTCATATGTCATTGTGCACAAGATTTCGGGGGGATCTTCAATTGAGATGTTTTCAATTGGAATGGCTGCAGCTGCCTCTTTGCACTCAAATGGATAAAGTGAGTATAATTTTTTTTTTAACCGCCATTTCAGTAAAAAATGTATTAGTCACACGAATCTCGAGGAAATACGGCTTCGTGGTGAATCGAGTTTTCCCTAAAATTCAGATCAAAGTCCACTTCAGATACTTCAATTCAGTCAACACTAGTGCTGGATGTCGGATCCTCACCAACATGATTTTGATGACCTATCCTGAGGAATATAGGAAAACCCCTAATTAATTATAGCGTAACTGCCATTTCACTACCAAAAATGAAATTCTTAACATTTATGATGCTGAAGAGAAGCTATTCATGAAGCTTTATTTTTCAGTTAATTTCACTTTTCTTAGCAACCCTATTTCTCTGTGCCTCTATTTCAGCATCTTCCTAAAATGGCTTCTGCTGCACTTCCTGTGCTGATCTTTGAAATGTCCTTGAGGCCATCCTGTATTTCCCTCACTTCTCAAAACCCCTTGCTCTCCTCACATGAACTAGCAGGGCCAATCAGAATGCAGATTGCTTCCACCACTACCCCCAGAGCAGTGTATATCCTCTGAAATACAGTTAACCAGAGACAGACCAGACCAATCAGAATGCAGATAACTTCCTCCACTACCCCAAAACAGTGTGTATCCACTCACATACAGCTAACCAGAGGCAGACAAGACCAATCAGAATGCAGATAACTTCCCCCACTACCCCAAAGCAGTGTGTATCCTCTCACATATAGCTAAACAGAGACAGAAAAGACCAATCAGAATGCAGATAACTCCCACCACTTCCCCAGAACAGTGTGTTTCCTCTCACATACAGCTAACCAGAGACAGAAAAGACTAATCAGAATGCAGATAACTTCCCCCACTACCCCAGAGCAGTGTGTATCCTCTCACATACAGCTAACCTGTCACGGATCAGAGTGGGGGTAACTCTAATCCATGGGATGTCAATATGAAAGATAGCTGCTAGGCCAGGGCAGGAATCAGGGAGCAGGTCACCTCCTATCACATCCCTAATTCTGACCCTGTCTCCTAGCCATATGAGCCGACCCTGATGGTAGGAGGGCTCATACTCAGGAACCTAAGATCCCTACTAGCCCTCAGGGTGACCCTGGACTAGGAGCAGAGTAAGACGACCTGTTCCTCCCCATCACTGATGAACAGGAGTCTCAGTGGCCAGGCTGCAAGGAAAGGGGCACATGTACAGCATATGGCAATGGCAGGTAAGTAAACTAGTATTACACGTACCTGCCACAGACACACAGCCTGGAACCCATGCACGAGAACTGCTATCCACAAGAACACAAACGGACACAGCCCACACCACATATCACACAGGAAGCCAGGACCATAAGCTGCAATAAAGATAAAGACACCACTAGACATATAACAATACAAGAACAATAATGTCTAACATAACTTATGTTCCACAAGGGTGGTCCTCACTGGCAGATGGTATATAACCAGGAGGATGACTCCAGCTAACCATGGCTGAAGTACCCCTCAGATACAGGCATCCAGCGGGAGCTAAATAGCCCAAGTAGCCACACCCACACACAGACACACCCAGTGTTCACACACTAAGGCTTATTGCACACGACCGTATGGCTTTTTCAGTGTTTTGCGGTCCGTTTTTCACAGATCCGTTGTTCCGTTTTTTGTTTCCGTTGTGTTTCCGTTTCTGTTCCGTTTTTGTTCCGTTTTTCCGTTCCGTTTTTCCGTATGGCATATACAGTATACAGTAATTACATAGATAAAATTGGGCTGGGCATAACATTTTCAATAGATGGTTCAGCAAAAAACGGAACGGAAACGGAAGACATACGGATGCATTTCCGTATGTGTTCCGTTTCTTTGCGGACCCATTGACTTTAATGGAGCCACGGAACGTGATTTGCGGGCAATAATAGGACATGTTCTATGTTAAAACGGAACGGAAAAAACGGAAATACGGAAACGGAATGCATACGGAGTACATTCCGTTTTTTTTGCGGAACCATTGAAATGAATGGTTCCGTATACGGACCGTATACGGAACGCAAAAAACGGCCAGTAAACGGGAAAAAAAAAACGGCCGTGTGCAGGAGGCCTAAGAAGGGAGTTCCTACACCAGGCAAGGGAAGAAAGCCACTTAAAGGGGAAGTGTACCATCAACTATCACACTGCAGCTGTTACCGCAGGCAACGACATGCGTGGCAACCATGTCCTGGGAAATAGTCAGAAGGCCGAGACACTGCCACCACATGTACACAACACCACACGTTGCCATGGGCAGCCATAAGTGAAGGGAAGTGTCACAGTGCACACATACATAAACCTCGTGCACACCAGACAGAGAAAGTGCATACATACACACACACATAGCCAGAGACAACCGCACGCATTAACAGTGAGATGCCTAGCAACCAGCTCAGGCTGCTACACTGCCAACAAACACCTGTTGTCCGCGGCAACCGCACTTGAGGCAAACTACTAACAGCCCCCAGCTGCGGTTGACAAAACACCCAGAAAGCGGGCAACTGCATGCAGCTCCAAAGGAGTCACGATTATGCACATGGGCGTGACATAACCAGAGACAAGCCCTGCAATTACATGAAATCATTAAGCATTTGTTTTAGCCTCTTAATAGTCACTGTAAAAGTTTTTTTAGGGACCATTTTGGGGTATACAAAGTGTATTAAATAACTTTTATTATTTTATTTTTAGGGGGAAAGATTTAAAAAAACAGCAACTTTTACATTATTTTGTGGATTTTTTTTATAGCATTCTCTGTGTGGTAAAAATAACATAATTTTATTATTTGGGTCACTACACTGTTTATAATGCCACATTTCTATATATTTTTACTTTCTCTCCTCCTGTCAGCTCTGCAGCTGCTCCCTCATTCTCCTCCAGAATGAAGAGGCAGAGAGGCGGGGGGTTGTTGCTTTAGCTGTTCATATGTCTGGTTTTCCATGTCTCAGCTACATATATGGGCTTTGTATTCTTTGAAAGCTGACATTCTAAGCTTTCAGACAATACCAGCATGGTAGCAATATGTTCAGTACATCAGAAGATATCACTGATAGAAATCGGGATGCAGTGAATGCAGCTAAAAGTGAAAGTAAAGCAAGTTTTACCCGCGATTCACAACTCAATTTCTAGCAGTGATTTTTCCTCTATTGCTTGGCCTTTATCTGTCTTATATAAAAGCCTGGAATGTCAGCTTTCAAACAAGACCAGTTGCATGTTTCTAGCTGCTACCTTTCAGAAGATATAACCATCTAAAGCAGGCAGCCCTCCCCCTCCACTTTCTGCTGGAGCCCAGGCACTCAGGGCTGTGCTCCTCCTCCCAGTGCTATCCCCGTCTCTTGTTTATATCAGAGAAGAAACGGCCTGCACAAGAGGCTGCTCAATGTGAAAGTGACACACATTTCTGGGTGTTATTAGGAGGTGAAACTGAAAAGGATTAAATTAAAAAGCACAAAAGTATTTATACAGGTGTACTATACCATTAGGGTATAAAAAAATTAAAAGCCAGTTACACTTTAAATTAATTGTGCCTAACATTTGTTTTAATCGGCTCCCTTATAAGACAAGACAGTGGAGACCTTACTCGGCAATACCAGCTGATCTATGAGACAGTCAGCTGTTGCAAAGAGCAGGGAACAGGGGTGCCATTGCTGTACATTTATGGCTTAGTGTAAGAGAGGGTTCATAATTATGTAATATTTAAAAAAAATAAAAAAAAAATAAAAAACATGCTTTGGTTGCTATATAGTATAATGCAAGCATTTATTTTTAATATATTTCACAAAAACATTTTGTATTAAGGTACTAAGAAATAAAGTATATATATATCTATCTTTTTTGTTTAATTGCTCTATACTACAAATGATTTTGTCATACCTCTGCATCACCAAGCTGTAGACAAAGAACCAATAAAATTCTCTTACAGATGTAGAAATCCTGGATCTGTATACAGGACCTTAGGGAAAACCTGCCATATATTTACCTGCCACATATTTTACTGTTATGGAATTCTTTAATCTTAACTAACATTTGTGTATGTATCTACATTACATAAGATTATGTACCGGTATACTAACTGAAATCAAATGCTGAGTAGATAGCAGCTCATATCCCATTCATTTGAAAGGGGGATAAATGACTTCAGTATCAATAATTCATCCCCATATAGCAGCTATGATTTTGTATGTAACGGTAGGGAATGATCATCCCTCTGATCGTTTATTCCTCATTAGTGTTGAGCGAATTGAAGTATCTGAACTGGACTTCGAATCGAATTTCAGGGAAAATTCGATTTGCTGCAAAGTTTAATTTCCTCATGCTTTCAGGGAAAATTGGTAACAAATCAATTTTCCCTGAAATGGTGGTAAAAAAAATTCATAAATCATACTCACCTCATCCATTTGAGCGTGAAGAGGCCATCTTGTTTGAAGATCCCGGGCGAAATCTCGTGCCCGATGACGTATGACATCACCACAACAGACGTCAACACGCTACCGTGCAAGATTTTGTGCTGGATCTTCAAACAAGATGGCCGCAGTGGCCTCTATGTGCTCAAATGGTCATTTCCTGATCTTCAGTGGAGATGAGAGCGTCATTAAACTCAGCTATCATTCCCTCTGTATGAGAACAAGCGATCGTTATTGTGATTTCTCATCCCCATACAGATTAATTATTATTCTTATTTAAATTTTTTCATTTTAATTGTTTCTGGAGAGTAGATCTCTGTTTGCCACACAATAACGATGATTTTGGACGCCGTATCAACAGTGCTTTCACCCAATGAACAAGCGTTTGCACTGGACAATTATTGGGTTTCTAGAAAAATTGCCCTGATTGTAATGGTGCCTATATTTTAAATCTGCTTCATATAGAGATGCAATAAGTCTCATCTGCACCCCCAAGTGCCTCTGATTTCATAAGGAAGTGTACCGAGTGGCTTTCCCAATTGTGCATTGTACGTACAGAAGTTTTTTTCTGGGGAGACTAATTTCATGCATGCAGCATCTGACAGATCCTGTGAGGCAGCACAACATCCAGGCTGCATATAACAATGTAACATATCAAAAGATTTATTTATTTATTATTTTTAAATTTTTCTTCTTCATAAATAGATCATAAAAATAATACATTGATAATCTGATGATTATGGACCAATCCCTTATTTCAATATTATAGTACTTTCATACATTTTTTTAATTTTCATGGGTTACGGTTAGAACAAAACTTACATAATGACCAGTTTATTGCAGAAACAAAATCACAAAAACACACTCCAAGTATAGTAGAGAACCTAAAGTTCCATTATTGATGATTGCAATAACTGCTTTCACTGGTCTCTGAACACCAAACATTTAAAGATGACCAGATGAAGACATCAGCATAAATAGGATAAGAAAACGGACAACATTAAGAAGTATAGATGACTGTTCCTTACCTGGTAGAGTTATTACATTCATTCAGAGAAGATGAACTGTTTCAATATGTTAAACACTTGAGGCTGTTCCAAAAGAGTAGCTGTCAAGGAGGGCAGTATTATTGGATAATATTGTTATGTCACCTTTTTGTCTATTTTTTTTTCTTTTTTTGTTGTTTTTATTGACTTGTCAAGAACACACTGGATTATTTAGAAGATGGTGACTATACATTATCCAAATTCAGTTATAAAGTAGTTGTCTTCGGAAAAATACTGTTATCTTACAAATAAAACCAATACATATTTAATAGTATTTAGATTAAAAAAAAATGTTAAGATATGTGTACAAAATTAATCATTAGGCACACTTGGTGAAACAAATTATTTTTTGATTATCAAAACATAACATTTCCAGCTATTGTTTCTTGGGTGATTAAAAAATAAAAATATAAATGAAATGTGGTACTATTTTACTAATTTATACTCTTTTTAATTAATATTTATTTATTATTTTTATTATGCAACTTTTTTAAATCTCAGTTTTAAAATGTTGCTTATGTTTTAAATATTTTATGATTTTATATATATATATATATATATATATATATATAAAATTTTATTTATTATATTATATTAGATGAATCAACTATTATTTTTAAAATGCTGCTTGCAGATAACCTACTGTTTAGTGACAATGGTTAAGCTCCTGGTGGTCATTTACTCATAGTTTTCTGCTTTATGTCAGTGTCATGTTAACTCTATCCATAGCCTGTCAGATTTAGATGATTTGTGCCAATTTCATGGGAGCATCCTCTAAGTTTCTACTTGGCTGACTTTACACAATGCAGCCACAAGATCCTGACTGCTTGATCTGTCAAAATGGCATTTTCCCTCTTTCTTATAGGTTTTGATAGAGCTATGAGTACCTGAGGTCTCAGTTGTAAAATGCCATGACACTGCGGCAAAATCTTTTGCAGTAATTTCACAGTGTCACTTTGTGATTATTTCAGGATAGCTTTCAACCATGACTGAAATGAATTGTGGCCTTCAGTGTATTTGGTGATACAGGCTGTGAACATGTGTAACAGTAAGAAAAACATTGTTAGGAATTCAGCTTACAGAGTGATGTGAATATAAAAGTTGATTATTTTACAGGGTAAAAAGAATAGCTACAAATATGATCTACTTTTTGAGAAAAATAAAAAAGTAAAAAACAAACAACAAACACTGAAAAAAAAAACATTAACTTGGGTTCTTATGCAGTTACATGGGCTTCTTTGATATAAGATTAAGGTGGACACTCATGAATCTTGTGCCCAATTGACTGTGATCCGTGCCCTAATATTAAACTTTGCACTTGCAAAATCACTTCAAAGAGTGACTGATACTAAAAATATAAATGTTTAAAGCAGACTGCAATATAAACCAAGGCCTTATCACTTCTGCAAAGGCAGGTAACAGATGTGTGGCGCAGAGGGGAGGGAAGAGGAGTACTCTTCCACTAGGGAGAGGGAGGAGTGGTGACCCCTAGCTCGCCTGGCACTGGCACCTGGCTGGCCTGACGTCCCAAGACAGGCTGCTAACCCATACGCCAATCATGTGCCTCGTCCCTGGCTTACCCTGAAATAATCCCTAGGTAGTGAGTAGGGCGGTGGGAGGACTAATACTCACCCCTGACACCTGGGGTAACAACAGGGAAATGACAAACATCACAAACAATCCATGAAAGGAGACGACAACAACAGGAGTGAACCGTAGATCCAACAGCTCCAGTTCCAACGGCTACACAGCAACAGTTGTCCACTAGTGTTTATCGAGCACCGTAGTGCTCGGGTGCTCGGGCCGAACACATCAGGGTGTTCTGGTGCTCGACCGAGCACCCGAGTATAATGGAAGTCAATGGGAGAAGCCGAGCATTAAACCAGGTACCCCCTGCTCTGAAGAGGGGAGGGTGCCTGGCTCATAGGAAAATGTCAGAAATTGATGGAAACACCACCAAAATGGTTCTGTAACAGCATGGGGAGGATGTCTGGATGCATCTTGTACTCGCAGTTCGCTGCTGGGAACGATGTTGTCTGAATAGTACGCCACTTTTACAGACTGACAATAATACGCACAAAACCAAAGATAAAATCGATTTTAGAGGAAAATTTGATAGGAAACATTCTTTCCTGTATATTTACTTGTATATAAAGTGCAAGTGTTGCCAAAAATTACAAGGAAGAGGCACTCCGATACAACCTGTGTATCACATAAAGGAAGGCCTTATTCACATTGTGGTACAATTGTTCATGTAGTGAAAGGGCTGCCAAAAATTACAAGGAACCAGCACTCCAATACACCCTTTGTTACACATAAAGGAGGGCATCATACAAAGCCTTTAAAAATAATAATTGATGGCCTGCTGGTGACCCTCAAAAACATTTGGAGCAAGGGCCTGCTGATCTGACCATCCAAAACATTATGGGTGAGGGCCTGCTGCTGCTTTGGTGACTCTAGATAACCTGGGGACGATCGCATGTCCCCATGACGGCAACAATCCATTCGGATGTCTGCCCTATCAACTTTCGATGTCATTTTCATCCCAAACCATGTAGACCATGGGTAACAGAGGAATAATGGTTTGATTCCGGAGAGGGAGCCTGAGAAACAGCTATGGCTTCCACATCCAAGCAAGGCAACATGCGTGCAAATTACCTATTAGGTATAATTAGATGAGGGCCTGCAGGTGAGCTGACCCTGTAAAAGATTTTAGGTGCGGGCCTGCAGGTAAGCTGACCCTGTAAAAGATTTTAGGTGCGGGCCTGCAGGTAAGCTGACCCTGTAAAAGATTTTAGGCGCGGGCCTGCTGGTGAGCTGACCCTGTAAAATATTGTAGATAAAGGCCTGCTGGTGAGCTGACCCTGTAAAAAATTATATGCGAAGGCCTGCTAGTGAACTGACCCTGTAAAAGATTTTAGGTGCGAGCCTGCTGGTGAGCTGACCCTCTAAAACATTATATGCGAGGGCCTACAGGTGAGCTGACTGTTACAACCAGACAGCTGAGAAGCTCTGACAGAAACCGTTCAGAACCTCCTCCTTGAGTTTTCTTTGTTTTGGTTTCAGTTCCTCATCTCGTTAGCCTATCTCAGCTGTCATGCAGTTGGACTGATTGCTTCCCTTTAAATTCCTCCCCATAATGCAGTAGTGTGCGGCTTATACAACTTCCTGGAGTGTGTGTGCATGCATGCTGTTCCTAGTTCCCAGTCCCCAGTCATCTGCAAGATAAGTGCTGTATATGTATTTGTGATTTTCTGTCTGCTGGATCCAGGTGACCCTGACTCCCTCCGTGTCTGTGTAGGGAGCCGGTGGTCGTGTCCCCTCACTATTGTAGGGTCTTCAGGTGTTAGATAGTCGAGGTACGTGGATATGCGATCATTCACCTTTGGGGTGTTCGCATAGGCTGAGCAGTCAGGGAGAGTCTGCCAGGTCCATGCAGGGCTCTCCCTTTTGTTCCTTAGTTGTGGATCAAGTGAGTCATTGATTATATTGCATTGTCTTGTTTCCTGTACACCATCCGTGACATTATAAGCCGCCAAAACCGTCTCAAGCATGGATCCGGTTTCACTTTTGGCTGAACGCTTCCAGGGTCTTTCATTGGAGGTAGCTGATCTCCGTAAGACTTTTTCTCAGTTTCAAGTGACCGGTTCAGCTTGCGTTCATGGAATTTGTTCTGAGCCTAAGATCTCGCTCCCGGATACGTTCTCCGGGGGTAGTGAGAATTTTGTGCGTTTTAGAGAGGCTTGCAAACTCCATTTTCGCCTTCTTCCCCATTCCTCTGGTGATGAGGAACGGAGGGTGGGGATCATTATATCGCTGCTCAGGGGTAACGCTCAGTCCTGGGCCTTTTCGCTGCCGGAGAGGGCACGGCCCCTCTGTTCAGTGGATGAATTCTTTTTAGCCCTGGGTCAGATATATGATGATCCGGGTCGTATTGCTCTGGCTGAGTCTAGACTACGTCTTTTATGCCAGGGTAAACAATCCGCAGAGATATACTTCTCAGAATTTCGGAGATGGGCAGCTGATACTGGTTGGAATGATGCTGCACTCCGAAGTCAATTTTGCCATGGTCTTTCAGAGGGATTGAAAGATGCATTTGCCTTTCATGAGAGGCCTATCTCCTTCGACTCTGCTATGTCTCAGGCCGTTCGTATTGATAGGCGTCTTAGAGAGAGAGGAGAGATCTCTACTTCCTGTCATACTCAATCCCGGGACAGTGCAGCGGTCTCATTCTGTGCGCAGGGGTCTCAGTCGCTGTCAGCCCCTTCTGAGCAGGAGCCCATGCAGCTGGGGTTGATTGCCTCTGACAATAGAAAATTCAGCTCGCATGGGAGGGTTTGTTTTTGTTGTGGAGGTATAAATCATTTGGCAAATGTTTGTCCCTCTAGAAGATACAGGCAGTTTTCTGGGAGTAATAAAGAAACAAAAAGGAAAAAATCTTTTAAAAATGTTCCGTCTGTTACTATTGGCAGGGTTGAGGCGGAAATTGAAGGTTTTCCCTTTGCTTGTAGTTCCCGTTTTGTCCTGCATGCTAGGGTGGCGCTAGAGAGCAAGAGCATTTTTTTGTGAGATTTTTGTGGATAGTGGAGCAGCTGTCAATCTCATTGATAATCAATTTGCTATAACTCATGGTTTCCAGGTATGCACTTTGGGAAAGGATATTCCTGTTTTTGCTATTGATTCCGCTCCACTTTCTCAGAAATCATTAAAGGGAAGCAATCAGTCCAACTGCATGACAGCTGAGATAGGCTAACGAGATGAGGAACTGAAACCAAAACAAAGAAAACTCAAGGAGGAGGTTCTGAACGGTTTCTGTCAGAGCTTCTCAGCTGTCTGGTTGTGACAGTAGCCCTCCCTCTACGAGTGGACTCCGGACACTCAGAGCCCACCTTCTCAGGATGGGACCTATGGAAAGCCCAGATGGTCTTTGTTCTTTTCAAGGTTTAATTTTGTTGTCACGTTCCGCCCTGGGGTTAAGAATGTGAAGGCAGATGCCCTGTCACGTTGTTTTCCGGGAGGTGGGAATTTTGAAGACCCGGGTCCCATTTTGGCTGAAGGTGTGGTGGTCTCTGCTCTTTTTCCTGAATTGGAGGCAGAGGTGCAGGCAGCCCAGTCAGAGGCTCCTGATCTTTGTCCTCCTGGGAGGTTGTTTGTGCCT
Organism: Bufo bufo; assembly: GCF_905171765.1. NCBI lineage: Eukaryota > Metazoa > Chordata > Amphibia > Anura > Bufonidae > Bufo > Bufo bufo. The sequence continues at coordinate 430,755,589 of NC_053393.1, forward strand.
CTCGCTTTGAGACACAAGATTTTTAAGGAACACCACGATACGGTCCTTGCTGGGCACCCGGGGGCAAGAGCCACACTGGATCTCATCGCTCTGAGATTCTGGTGGCCTGCGCTTCGTAAGTCGGTTGAGGGTTTTGTGGCAGCCTGCGAGACTTGCGCTCGTGCCAAAGTCCCTCATTTACGGCCATCAGGTCCTCTCCTTCCCTTACCCATTCCTTCCCGTCCTTGGACACATCTGTCCATGGACTTCATAACGGACCTGCCTCGTTCCTCGGGGAAGACTGTGATTCTGGTGGTGGTGGACCGTTTTAGCAAAATGGTGCATTTCATCCCTTTTCCTGGTTTGCCCAATGCTAAGACGCTGGCGCAGGCATTTATTGACCACATTGTCAAATTGCATGGTATTCCTTCAGACATAGTCTCTGATAGGGGCACGCAGTTTGTTTCCAGATTCTGGAAGGCTTTCTGTTCTCGCTTGGGGGTTCGGTTGTCATTCATTCTCTTCTGCTTTCCACCCGCAGTCGAATGGCCAGACAGAGCGCGTCAATCAGAATCTGGAGACATATCTGCGCTGTTTTGTGGCGGAGAATCAGGAGGATTGGTGTTCTTTTTTGTCCCTTGCTGAGTTTGCTTTAAATAACCGTCGTCAGGAGTCCTCTGATAAGTCACCATTTTTTGGTGCATATGGGTTTCATCCACAGTTTGGGACTTTCTCGGGAGAGGGGTCTTCTGGTTTACCTGATGAGGACAGATTCTCCTCGTCTTTGTCATCTATTTGGCAAAAGATTCAGGATAATCTAAAGAGCATGAGTGAGAGATATAAGCGTGTGGCAGATAAGAGACGTGTGCCTGGTCCGGACCTGAATGTTGGTGATCTGGTGTGGTTGTCTACCAAGAATATCAAATTGAAGGTTCCCTCCTGGAAGTTGGGTCCTAGGTTTATTGGGCCTTACAAGATCCTGTCTGTCATCAATCCTGTTGCCTACCGTCTTGATCTTCCTCAGACTTGGAAGATTCATAATGTTTTTCATAAGTCCTTATTGAAACCTTATGTTCAACCCATTGTACCCTCGCCTTAGCCTCCTCCTCCGATTATGGTTGATGGGAATCTTGAATTTCAGGTCTCTAGGATTGTGGATTCTCGTCTTGTCCGCGGTTCTCTCCAGTACCTCGTTCATTGGGAAGGTTATGATCCTGAGGAGAGGATGTGGGTCCCAGTGACGGACAATAAGGCCACTCGTCTCATCGGGGCTTTCCATAGGTCCCATCCTGAGAAGGTGGGCTCTGAGTGTCCGGAGTCCACTCGTAGAGGGAGGGCTACTGTCACAACCAGACAGCTGAGAAGCTCTGACAGAAACCGTTCAGAACCTCCTCCTTGAGTTTTCTTTGTTTTGGTTTCAGTTCCTCATCTCGTTAGCCTATCTCAGCTGTCATGCAGTTGGACTGATTGCTTCACTTTAAATTCCTCCCCATAATGCAGTAATGTGCGGCTTATACAACTTCCTGGAGTGTGTGTGCATGCATGCTGTTCCTAGTTCCCAGTTCCCAGTCCCCAGTCATCTGCAAGATAAGTGCTGTATATGTATTTGTGATTTTCTGTCTGCTGGATCCAGGTGACCATGACTCCCTCCGTGTCTGTGTAGGGAGCCGGTGGTCGTGTCCCCTCACTATTGTAGGGTCTTCAGGTGTTAGATAGTCGAGGTATGTAAATATGCGACCATTCACCTTTGGGGTGTTCGCATAGGCTGAGCAGTCAGGGAGAGTCTGCCAGGTCCATGCAGGGCTCTCCCTTTTGTTCCTTAGTTGTGGATCCAGTGAGTTATTGATTATATTGCATTGTCTTGTTTCCTGTACACCATCCGTGACACTGACCCTGTAAAACATTATATGCGAGGGCATGCAGGTGAACTGACCCTCTAAAAAACTAAATGCGAGGGCCTTCAGATGAGCTGACCCTGTAAAAAATTTGAGGTGCGGGCCTGCTGGTGAGCTGACCCAGTAAAAGATTGTAGACGAAGGCTTGTTGGTGAGCTGATCCACCAAACATTATATGCGAGGGCCTGCAGCTAAACTGATCCTCTAAAAAATTATATGCGAGGGCCTGCAAGTGAGTTGACCCTGTAAAACATTATATGCGAAGGGCATATATGCGAGGGCATTATACACTGCGTGCAGAATTATTAGGCAAATGAGTATTTTGACCACATCATCCTCTTTATGCATGTTGTTTTACTCCAAGCTGTATAGGCTCGAAAGCCTACTACCAATTAAGCATATTAGGTGATGTACATCTCTGTAATGAGAAGGGGTGTGGTCTAATGACATCAACACCCTATATTAGGTGTGCATAATTATTAGGCAACTTCCTTTCCTTTGGCAAAATGGGTCAAAAGAAGGACTTGACAGGCTCAGAAAAGTCAAAAATAGTGAGATATCTTGCAGAGGGATGCAGCACTCTTAAAATTGCAAAGCTTCTGAAGCGTGATCATCGAACAATCAAGCGTTTCATTCAAAATAGTCAACAGGGTCGCAAGAAGCGTGTGGAAAAACCAAGGCGCAAAATAACTGCCCATGAACTGAGAAAAGTCAAGCGTGCAGCTGCCAAGATGCCACTTGCCACCAGTTTGGCCATATTTCAGAGCTGCAACATCACTGGAGTGCCCAAAAGCACAAGGTGTGCAATACTCAGAGACATGGCCAAGGTAAGAAAGGCTGAAAGACGACCACCACTGAACAAGACACACAAGCTGAAACGTCAAGACTGATTTTTCTAAGGTTTTATGGACTGATGAAATGAGAGTGAGTCTTGATGGGCTAGATGGATGGGCCCGTGGCTGCATTGGTAAAGGGCAGAGAGCTCCAGTCCGACTCAGACGCCAGCAAGGTGGAGGTGGAGTACTGGTTTGGGCTGGTATCATCAAAGATGAGCTTGTGGGGCCTTTTCGGGTTGAGGATGGAGTCAAGCTCAACTCCCAGTCCTACTGCCAGTTTCTGGAAGACACCTTCTTCAAGCAGTGGTACAGGAAGAAGTCTGCATCCTTCAAGAAAAACATGATTTTCATGCAGGACAATGCTCCATCACACGCGTCCAAGTACTCCACAGCGTGGCTGGCAAGAAAGGGTATAAAAGAAGAAAATCTAATGACATGGCCTCCTTGTTCACCTGATCTGAACCCCATTGAGAACCTGTGGTCCATCATCAAATGTGAGATTTACAAGGAGGGAAAACAGTACACCTCTCTGAACAGTGTCTGGGGGGCTGTGGTTGCTGCTGCACGCAATGTTGATGGTGAACAGATCAAAACACTGACAGAATCCATGGATGGCAGGCTTTTGAGTGTCCTTGCAAAGAAAGGTGGCTATATTGGTCACTGATTTGTTTTTGTTTTGTTTTTGAATGTCAGAAATGTATATTTGTGAATGTTGAGATGTTAAATTGGTTTCACTGGTAAAAACAAATAATTGAAATGGGTATATATTTGTTTTTTGTTAAGTTGCCTAATAATTATGCACAGTAATAGTCACCTGCACACACAGATATCCCCCTAAAATAGCTCAAACTAAAAACAAACTAAAAACTACTTCCAAAAATATTCAGCTTTGATATTAATGAGTTTTTTGGGTTCATTGAGAACATGGTTGTTGTTCAATAATAAAATTAATCCTCAAAAATACAACTTGCCTAATAATTCTGCACTCCCTGTATGTAATGAATAAGCATGTTATTATTAAGAAAGAGGAGGAGGAGAAAAAGAAGATTCAACCATATACCCTTGTTTGCGGTGGAAGGGGTGCATGGGAATACAGTGCATTCAGTACATTATAAACAACACATTTTAAGTGCCTTTATGTTCAGCCGCTTCCTCTGGTTGAGTTGAGAAGTCATGGTCAATCCAGGCCTTGATCATTTTTATGAGTCAACCTGTCAGTATTTTCAGTTGACAGGTGGATACACTTAGCACTAAATACCCGCTCAGACAAAACGCTGGCGGCAGGGCAGGGCTGCACCTCCAAGGTGTAGAGCGCCAGTTTGTGCCACGTGTCCAGCTTGGACACCCTGTAGTTGTAAGGCACTGAGGAAACATTGAGTACACTGGCACGGTCTGCTATGTACTCCTTCACCATCTTCTAAAATGTTTCCCTCCTTGTGACACTAGGCCGTGCATCAGGGTGAGGGTGCTGGCGGGGTGTCATGAAACTGTCCCAGGCTTTGGAGAGTGTTGCCCTGCATCTGTTGGAACTTCTGTGTGTTCCCCTTGTCTCCCCTCCTCGGTTTGCCAAGGAACTACGGACTCTGCCACCAGCGTTGTTAGATGGAAATTTTTGGAGCAATTTTTCATCAAGGATCTTCTGGTATTGCACCGTTTTCGTCCTCTCCACCAGAGGAATGAGAGATGAGAAGTTCTCTTTGTAGCGGGGGTCGCGGGAAACGCGCAGGTCACGGGAAAGGCAGCCTAACATGAAGTCAGCCATGTGTGCCAGAGTATCAACAGGCAACACTTTGCTGTCGTCATCAGGAGGATCATTCTCGATCTCATCATCCTCTTCCTCCTCATCTGCCCACCCACGCTGAACAGATGTAAATAAACTTCCATGGGTACTACCTTCTGTATCGGAGGCAACTGTCTCCTGCTCCTCCTCTTCATCGCCCAATTCGCGCTGAGAAGACGAACTGAGGGTAGTCTGGCTATCACCCTGTGTTATGCCTTCCCCCATTTCCACCTCTTCCACATGCAAAGCATCGTCCTTAATTGTGAGCAGCAAGCGTTTGAGTAGACACAGAAGTGGGATGGTTACGCTGATAATAGCGTTATCGCCCCTCACCATCTGTGTTGATTCCTCAAAGTTTCTTAAAACCTCACAGAGGTCAGACATCCATGCCCACTCCTCGCTTGTGAATAGCGGAAGCTGACTTGAAAGGTGATGACCCTGTTGTAGCTGGTATTCCACTACTGCCCTATGCTGCTCACAAATCCTGGCAAACATGTGGAACGTCGAGTTCAAGCACCTGCTCACGTCGCACAACAGCCAGTGAGCGAGAGCCACAGCTCAGTCTGGTCTCTTATCCCCTGCCAGAGCTCTGCAGCGGTGTGCTGTTTGTCCCCTAAGCATATCAGCTTCAGCACGGCCTGTTGCCGCTTCCCCACTGCAGTGCTACACTGCTTCCAGCTACCAACTGATGACTGACTGGTTCGGCACGCAGATAATTCAGAGATGGAGGTGGAGGAGTAGCCGGATGAGGAGAAGTGGGGGTTGGAGCCACTAACGTAGGTGTTGGCGGAAACCCTGATCGACGTAGGACCCGCAATCCTTGGCGCCGGTAGCACCTGTGCCATTCCAGGGTATGACTTGCTCCCCGCCTCCACAACATTCACTCAGTGTGCCATCAGGGAAATGTAGCTTCCCTGGCCGAATGCACTTGTTCATGTGTCTGTGGTTAAGTGGACCTTCCCAGTAACTGCATTGGTCAGGGCACGTGTGATGTTACAGGACACATGTTGGTGTAAGGCGGGCACACCAAGAACAATAGTGGTGGCCGCCGACATCAGGCTGCGGAAGGCCTCAGTGTCCACAAGCCTAAATGGCAACATTTCCAGGGCCAGCAATTTGGAAAGTTGCACATTTAGTGCTATGGCCTGTGGGTGGGTGGCTGGGTATTTGCGCTTGCATTTAAATGCCTGTGGTAAGGACATTTGTATGCTGCGCTGGGACACGGAAGTGGATGTGGTCGCTGATGGTGCTTGCGAAGGTCCAGGTGCAGGGCGGGATGTATCCGGGCCTGCGCCTTCGACAGGGGTTTGGCCAGCATGTAACACATGGGAAGAGGAGGCAGTGGTGTGACTCACAGACACAGATTGTGGACCCAGGCGTTCGTCCCACTCATTACGGTGCTTGGATGCCATGTGGTGGATCATGCTGGTGGTGGTGAGGTTGCTAGTGTTCACGCTCATTTTCGTATGGCACAGGTTGCAAACTACTATTTTTTTGTCGTCCACACCTTTCTCAAAAAAGCGCCATACTGTGGAACATCTACCCTTTGGCAAGGGATATTTCCGCAAGGGGTTGCTCCGTGGAACAGATGCGAGCCTGTGTGGTGTGGCCCGCCTTCTCCCTTTTTCCACCCCACTGCCTCTTCCTGCCTGTTGCAGTGCTGCAGATCCCTCCCCCTCTGTACTGCTGTCCTCGCTCGGCTTTCCACCTTCCCAGGTTGAGTCAGTGACCTTATCGTCCACCACCTTCCTCTTCCACTTTCTCGTTCTGATTATCCTCCTGATTTGTTGACCTAACCACAAGCTCAGTGATTGACAACTGTGTCTCATCCTCTTCATCAACCTCTTGAGACAGTAATTGCGGTTGACTCATTGGCAACTGTGTCTCATCATCATCCACCTCATTAAACACTAATTGCCATTCCCCACCGTCATGTTCTTGTGACTGTGGATGTTCAAGAGGTTGGGAATCAGGGCACAAGATCTTATGTCCCTCTTCAAACGTGCTTGGCGAGAGGGCCAAATCAAGTAATGGCGAGTAAAAGAGGTCCTCGGAATATTCAAGTGTGGGATCACTTGTTTGGCCAGACTGTAAATGGTGGGAGGGAGGATCAGGGTGAGGATTGTGTTGACCAGACTCCTGGCTTCTGAGACTGCACTTGGTGGAAGACAGGGTGGTGCTTAACCGACTGAAAGCATTATCTGCTGCAATCCAACCGACCACCTGGTCACACTGGTCTGACTTCAAGAGTGGTGTCCTGCAAACTGGGACATGAAGCTAGGTACGGTATCTTGGATGATTGTTTTTCTTGTGCTCTTGCAGCAGGCACAGTTTCTCTGCGCCCAGGGCCATGGCCTCTGCGTGCACCATCAGCATCACAGCCACTTCCCGTCCCTTACTGCTCGCCTTCTTTATTTTAAATGTGATATATGCTAGAAAGCATGTCACACGTACAGTAGCGTAGGATTTGGAAGTGCATGTACAAAAAATTTACAAAGATATTTGTGATGAGGAAACATTATACAGGACAGGTACCACAGGTAATGTCACAGTTCGCAGTGTCTACAAAAAAAGTGTACTGGATGTCACTGATATTTTAGGGATGCGCACACTTTAAACAGGAGATGTAACATAGTAACATAGTAACTTAGTACATAAGGCCGAAAAAAGACATTTGTCCATCCAGTTCGGCCTGTTATCCTGCAAGTTGATCCAGAGGAAGGCAAAAAAAAAACAAAAAAAAACCCTGTGAGGTAGAAGCCAATTTTCTCCACTTTAGGGGAATAAAAAATTCCCTCCCGACTCCAATCAGGCAATCAGAATAACTCCCTGGATCAACGACCCCTCTCTAGTAGCTATAGCCTGTAATATTATTAAGCTCCAGAAATACATCCAGGCCCCTCTTGAATTCCTTTATTGTACTCACCATCACCACCTCCTCAGGCAGAGAGTTCCATAGTCTCACTGCTCTTACCGTAAAGAATCCTCTTCTATGTTTGTGTACAAACCTTCTTTCCTCCAGACGCAGAGGATGTCCCCTCGTCACAGTCACAGTCCTGGGGATAAATAGCTGATGGGATAGATCTCTGTACTGACCCCTGATATATTTATACATATTAATTAGATCTCCCCTCAGTCGTCTTTTTTCTAAAGTGAATAACCCTAATTTTGATAATCTTTCAGGGTACTGTAGTTGCCCCATTCCAGTTATTACTTTAGTTGCCCTCCTCTGAACCCTCTCCAGCTCTGCTATGTCTGCCTTGCTCACAGGAGCCCAGAACTGTACACAGTACTCCATGTGTGGTCTGACTAGCGATTTGTAAAGTGGTAGGACTATGTTCTTATCACGGGAATCTATGCCCCTTCTGATGCAACCCATTATCTTGTTGGCCTTGGCAGCAGCTGCCTGACACTGGTTTTTGCAGCTTAGTTTGCTGTTTATTAAAATTCCAAGATCCTTTTCCATGTCGTGGTACCGAGTGTTTTACCATTTAGTATGTACGGGTGACTTGCATTTTTCCTTCCCATGTGCATAACTTTACATTTATCAGTGTTAAACCTCATCTGCCACTTATCTGCCCAAGCCTCCAATCTATCCAGATCCCTCTGTAGTAGTATACTGTCCTCATCAGTGTAAATTACTTTACACAGTTTAGTGTCATCTGCGAAAATTGATACTTTACTATGCAAGCCTTCTACAAGATCGTTAATAAATATATTGAAGAGAATAGGGCCCAATACTGACCCCTGAGGTACCCCACTAGTGACAGTGACCCAATCTGAGTGTGTACCGTTAATAACCACCCTCTGTTTTCTATCACTGAGCCAGTTACTTACCCACATACAGACGTTTTCTCCAGATATACGACATCCATTGATTCGCCGCTGTCTTACCTCCTGAACTTACCTCCTCATAGAAACTGATTAAATTAGTCTGACATGACCGATCCCTCACGAAGCCATGCTGATATGGCGTTATTTGCTTATTTCCGTTGAGATGCTCTAATATAGCATCTCTCAGAAAACCTTCAAACAGTTTACCCACAACAGATGTTAAACTTACCGGCCTATAGTTTCCAGGCTCTGTTTTTGGCCCCTTTTTGAATATTGGCACGAATATGTGGCGCGAGTAATTTAACTGTCTGCAACGGACACCATCTACGGAAAAAGTGCTCTGGATGTCACAGATATTTTAGGGGTGCGCACAATTTACACAGGAGATGTGGCGCGGATAATAACTGTCCGCAGCGAACACCGTCTACGGAAAAAGTGCACTGGAAGTCACTGATATTTTAGGGATGCGCACAATTTACACAGGAGATGTGGCACAAATAATTTAACTGTCGGCAGCGGCCTATTACACAGTATTTTGCGCAGGATGCGCTAAAAATATATATTGCTGCTGTCACACACAATAGTCCTTAAAAGGACTTTTGGGTCTCTGAAAAGTTTTTTGTATAAAAATCTTCATATTACACTCCCTACACTGTCTGTCCCTTCTTATGCACAGCTCCCACTAAGGCCTCATGCACACAACCGTTGTGTGCATCCGTGGCCGTTGTGCCGTTTTCCGTTTTTTTTCGCGACCCCATTGACTTTCAATGGGTCCGTGGAAAAATCAAAAAATGCACAGTTTTGCAGCCGAGACCGTGATCCTTGTATCCTGTCCGTCAAAAAAATATGACCTGTCCTATTTTTTTGACGGACAACGGTTCACGGACCCATTCAAGTCAATGGGTCCGTGAAAGAACACGGATGCACACAAGATTGGCATCCGTGTCCGTGATCCGTGGCCGTAGGTTACTTTAATACAGACGGATCTGAAGATCCATCTGCATAAAAGCTTTTTCAGAGCTGAGTTTTCACTTCGTGAAAATTCAGATCCGACAGTATATTCTAACACAGAGGCGTTCCCATGGTGATGGGGACGCTTCAGGTTAGAATATACTAAAAGAACTGTGTACATGACTGCCGCCTGCTGCCTGGCAGGTGCTGCCAGGCAGCAGGGGGCAGGCCCCCCCCTGTAGTTAACACATTGGTGGCCAGTGCGGCCGCCCCCCCCTCCCTCCCTCCCCTGTAGTTAACTCATTGGTGGCAAGTGGGTCCCCCTCCCTCCCCTGTAGTTAACTCTTTGTTGTCCAGTGCGGCTGGCCCCCCCTCCCTCCCCTGTAGTCAACTCGTTGGTGGCCAGTGGGCCCCCCTCCCTCCCCTGTAGTTAACTCTTTGTTGTCCAGTGCGGCCGGCCCCCCTCCCTCCCCTGTAGTTAACTTGTTGGTGGCCAGTGGGCCCCCCCTCCCTCCCCTGTAGTTAACTCTTTGTTGTCCAGTGCAGCCGGCCCCCCCTCCCTCCCCTGTATTTTTTTTTTATTTTTTATTTTTCCCCACCCTCCCCATTGGCTGTCGACCATGCCATATTAAAATTTAAATGTCATACATATCGCTACGTAGTTATGCGTGTACCGCTCCGCTTTCTTTCAATATCCTCAAAAATTCTAATTTGTTGAAGGGATAAAACCCATTCCCTAATCGAGGGAGGTGAGACAGAGCCCCAATACTTAACCAATACAGCCCTAGCCACCATCAATCCCCTCATCCAGAGCTGTCTAACCTGGCGTGAGAACTCAATTTCAGGCGAGTCATACCCCAAAATCACTGTCATAATCCCCGGATTATGGTTCGTTAAAGACTCCTTTTGTAAGGTACAGAAAACCTCATCCCAATATTTTTTTATTTTGCTGCAGCTCCAAATCAGATGGACATAGTCCGCATTAACATAACCACATTTAGGGCAGCAACACTCCCGGTCCCTATTTTGGGGAAATTTTCCTTGGATTTTAGGGGTATAGTACAGTCGATGAAGGATCTTAAATTGAATTAGTCTATGAGCACTAGAAACTGTCGCCTTTCTCACATTCCTATAAATAGTGGACCATTGCAGTGGAGAACAATTCAACTCTTGCTCCCACTTACTTGGGCTTTTAAAAGGTGTTACAGTTGCCAATGCTGTTCGGAGTTTAGCATATAATCTAGATAACTTCGCTTTCTCGTACTTCTGGGCGTCACAGTAATTAAAAAATATATTCTCTCGTGGGTGAATACGGCCCCTATTCCTAGCGGCTTCGAAAATGTGTTTTAATCGTGTATACATAAATAAGTCTAATGGTGAACTATCTGTAGTTAACTCGTTGGTGGCCAGTGGGCCCTCCCCCCTCCCTCCCCCTCCTACTTAAAATCTCCCCCCTATCATTGGTGGCAGCGGAGAGTACCGATCGGAGCCCCAGTTTAATCGCTGGGGCTCCGATCGGTAACCATGTCAACCAGGATGCTACTGCAGTCCTGGTTGCCATGGTTACTTACCAATTTGTAGAAGCATTATACTTACCTGTGAGCTGCGATGTCTGTGTCCGGCCGGGAGCTCTGAGCGATTAAACTGGGGCTCCGATCGGTACTCTCCGCTGCCACCAATGATAGGGGGGGAGATTTTATTTAGGAGGGGGAGGGAGGGGGGAGGGCCCACTGGCCACCAACAAGTTAACTACAGGGGAGGGGGGGCGGCCGCACTGGACAACAAAGAGTTAACTACAGGGGGGAGGGGGGGCCGGCCGCACTAGCCACCAATGAGTTAAAAACAGGGGGCAGTCATGTAAACAGTTCTTTTAGTATATTCTAACCTGAAGCGTCCCCATCACCATGGGAACGCCTCTGTGTTAGAATATACTGTCGGATTTGAGTTTCACGATCTAACTCATATCCGACAGTATATTCTCACATAGAGGCGTTCCCATGGTGATGGGGACGCTTCAAGTTAAAATATACCATCGGATTGGAGAGAACTCCGATCCAATGGTATAAAAGGGACTCCTGACTTTACATTGAAAGTCAATAGGGGACGGATCCGTTTGCAATTGCACCATATTGTGTCAACGTCAAACGGATCCGTCCCCATTGACTTGCATTGTAATTCAAGACGGATCCGTTTGGCTCCGCACGGCCTGGCGGACACCAAAACGACTTTTTTTTATGTGCGTGGATCCTCCAAAAATCAAGGAAGACCCACGGACGAAAAAACGGTCACGGATCACGGACCACCCCATTTTTGCGGACCGTAAAAAAAAACGGTCGTGTGCATGAGGCCTAACACTGAGTAATTTAGGGCAGGTTGCGCTACAAACATATATTGTTGCTGTCACACACAATAGTCCTTACAAGGTCTTTTGGGTCTATGAAATATTTTTGTAGAAAAATTCAATTCAATTACACTCCCTACACTCTGTGTCCCTTCCTTTGGTCAGCTCTCCCTGACTTAGAATGAGCTAAACACGCGTCATCGGGTGCTGTATATGCCAGTAGCCAAAATTGCTACTGGCATTACAGTGAGGGCAGTACTTACCTGCACGTTTATTGGCTGCTTAGCAGCCGCAAAACATGCAGGGAGGAGACTCGAGCATTGCGCTCAAGCACATGCGGTTCTCGGCCGTACCGGAATCTATTCTCACCATTAGGTCATGAGCGATCTCTTGAGAAACCGAGTGAGTAGCCGCCCGCTGCGACTTGCAGAGAAAAGAGGTCTTTCCCAGTAAAGCAATATCTTTTGGGCACTTGCAGTAGCAGAATCTGGCAGAATAGTTCTCCTGTAATAAAAGCTCCACAATAGCTTATTTGTCCTGTTCTCACCAGCCCCTACCTACTGCTGTCCATTGCCTTGCTTGACCATGCAAAACTGACTTCCTTTAACCACCTCCAGACCAAGCTGACCAAGCCTAATTTTGAAAAATTGATTGTCATTTTATGTGGTAATAACTTTGGAAAGAAAGAGATTTTTTCATCACATATCGGAATTCATGTTAGTGGTAACTTTGGGTAACACAAATTGGCAAAAATATCAAAATTTTAATTTCCCTATTTTTAAAAAAGATAGTGATACCTCATAATGTTCCACATTCCTACTTTATGTTGGCATCATTTTGTACATTTACTTTTATTTTTTTTAGGAAGTTAGAAGGCTTAGAATTTTTTTTACATTTTCAAGAATATTTCTAGGACCAATTCAGTTCTGAAGTGACTTTGAGTGGCTTACATTATAGAAACCACCCATATAATCTCCATAAAAACTACGCTACTCAAATTGTTAAAAATTGATTTTAGAAACCATGCTAACCCTTTAGATGTTCCACAGGAATTAAAGCAAAGTGGAGGTGAAATTTAAAAATGTAATTTTTTTGCCGATTTTCCATTTTAATAGATTTTTCCTATAATACAAGTGTTAACAGCAACACAAACCTCACTATTTATTACTCTGATTTTTCAGTTTACAAAACTTACCCCATTTTTTTTTTATTTTCATGAGGGGTAATAGGAAAAAAAAAGCACCTCATAATTTGTTACCCATTTATTCCTGAGTATCACAACACCCCATATGTGGTCATAAACTGATGTATGGTTACACTGCTGGGCTCAGAAGGGAAGAAGTGCCATTTACTTTTTGGAGGGTAGCTTTTTCTGGAATGGTTTTTGGGCACTATGTCATATTTGAAGAAACCCTACAGTTGAAACACCAAAAAAGTGACTCAATTTTGGAAATTAAAATCCATCAAGGAATTTATTGAGAAATATAGGGAGTGGTTTATTCTTTCAATAAAATTCAAAAATGATAGTGGACTGGCACTCCTTTAGGCTTCATATAGACTTCTTGTAGATGCTGATAAGGGGTCAACAAAACGGATCATGGGTGGGTGGTAGGCCAGACAAAGTCTGAAATAAAAGAATTTTAACTGAATGGTAAGTGCTATAATTCAATTGCCCTTCCAAAAAAAAAAAAAAAAAAAAAACATTTTCACAAAGGTTAACAAATTTTGTTAAATAATTTTTCTTGAGTATGACAGTATCCTCTATTTTGTCATAATCTGCTGTTTGGGCTCACTGTAGGGTCCAGAAGAGAAAGAGTGCCATGTGTATGTGAGGCCTGGTTTGGTGGGTTCTGTGGTGAAGTTAAAAAACAGAATTTACCAAAAGCTGTAGTGAACATTTTCACCCCACAGGTGTTTTGGAAAAATAAATGCCCCACAGATGGTGCAAAGTTAAAACTGTAATTTTTCTACAGATCTGCCATTTCAGTGCCAAATATGTTTTGCCAAGCATGTTCCAGTGTGAAAAGAAAGCCCTCTTATTATGCTGTGCTTCCTGGTTATAGAAATACCCTACAAGTGGTCCTGTTCTTTTGCTTGGTCATACAACAGGGTTCAGGAGTAAAGGTGCACCATGTGTTGCGATTTATGCAGCTTTGCTGACAACTATAGAGGCTTTGGGGTGAAATAATAAATGGAACCCCAGAGAAGTCACTCCATTTTGGAAACTACAGCTCTCAAGGTATTTATTATTGGATGTAGTGAGTATTTTGACTCCATAAGTGTTTTGCAAAAAGGAAGACACATCAGGTAGTGAAAAATTACACAGATATGTCATTTCAGTGCCCAATATGTTATGTCCAGTGTGTGCAAGTGTAAAAAGTAAGCAATATTATTATTATTATTATTATTATTATTATTATTTTGTGCTTCCTGGTTTAGAAGCACCCTCCATTTGGCACTAATCTTTTTTTATTAATGCATGAGAGAAGTTGCCCCATTTTGGAAACAATGTCCCTCAAGGTATTTACAGTATTAAGGGGTGGAGTGACCTCATAGTTGTAAAAATTAATGAACAGCAGGTGGTGCAAAGTAAAAATTGCAATTTTTACACAGATTTGCCATTTCAGTGCCCTTTTTTTGTGTCCAGCCTGTGCCAGTGTGAAAAGCAAGCCCTCTTATTATTATGCTGTGCCTCCTAGGTTTATAAACAACCTACATGTGGCCCTATTCTTTTGCTTGCTCAGGAGTATAAGATCCCCATGCACCCACCATTTTGAGGCCCAGAGGTGTGATTTACAGTACACCGCTTGGGCCGACAACTGTAGAGGCTCTGGGATGAAATAACAAAATTTAACCCCTGAGAAGCAGCCCCATTTTAGAAATGTTGCCCCTCAAGGCATTATGAGGAGGACTGAGCATTCTGACACCACAAGCATTTTTCAGACATTTATACGCAGAAGGTCGTGCAAAATGAAATTTTTTTCACAGGTCTGACATTTCAGTGCCCAATATGTTGTGCCCTGCTGGTGTCATCTGAGACTTACCCCACAATACTTGAGTTGACAGACAGAATCTACTGGGTATGTATATGCATAAATGTGGACGTAAGCTGCTGTATGGGGGATGGTGCGCCATTTGGCTTTTGGGATACTACCTTTGTAGAGACCCTGAGCTACCTAGAAAGTGGAAACCCCCAATAAGTTACCTCATTTTGGAAACTATCTCTCTGTTTTGTTTTTTGTCACTGACAGCAGGCTCCCCACACTATCTCTGCATGGACATTTTAAAACATCTGCACAAATATATGTCCTGACCTGCTGGAAGTTTATAGTCTATGGGTGGTTGGGAACTAGTTAAAATGGGTTTTCCCTACACAAAACAATAATGTATGACTACTGGGGTGAGAAAAGGGGTGACTGAGTCCCCTGTGTGAATGGAGGGTAGTAAATGGACCATTGCTCCATTCATTGGAACTGCTGAGTATGGTGCTTGACTATCTCCAGCAGTCCCATAGGAATGTATGAAGTCATAGTCGCCAATCAGCATGATAATTCCATTTAACTGGAGGAACCAAGGATGACATTTCTCACAATCCGTGGGGGTTACAGCAGTCATATAACCAGGGAATCATATATTTTTATCAGGCTGCGGCTAGGTGAAAACTTCAGTTCATGGACTTACCACTATAATCAAAAGTAATAATGGATCCTAGTATTAGGCTGCATTCACGCAAATGTGGTGTTTTGCGGATCCGCAAAACATATATACCGTCCCATGTGCAATCCACAATTTGTGAAATGCACATGCCGTCGCTATCATAGAAAATGCAGACAAGAATAGGACTATTTTTTTTGCCGGGCCGCATAACAGAACTACGGATGCGGACAGGACACGGTGTGCTGTCCACATCTTTTGCAGCCCCATAGAAATGAATAGGTCCACACCCATTCCGCAAATTATGTGGAACAGGTGCGGACTCACTCATACGGTCGTGTGAATGTAGCCTAAGGGAAAATGCACCATTACTTAGGTACTGCATATCAGTTTTATTTATTATGAAGCAAATTTAAAAATGATGATCTAATTTGCCTGGGAGATGCCCTGTTTGCTGTAGTCTGCCAGCACTTTAATTGGCATTACATACATTATTTATTACAACAGTAAATAATGACTCCTATATGTAAAACAAAGAACATATTGGTTTTTATGTAAATTATATTAGTGCTAATGGTTATCTAATTGTAACTTTATGCGATTAATATCAGGTTTATTTATAAAACCAATTTGATCTACACCATTGTAGTATACCATTACTACACATAAACATTACATGACACTGTGCATAATTGCATAAATAATAAAGGCATCATCTTACAATAGATTTGTGAAAAGATATTATGCTGTACAAATAATGTTCCAAAATTGCACTTTAACTAATCAATGAAAAATATAGCATATCAAAGTTATGATGTTCTTAATGAAATATGATTTTTCACTGTGTAAAATGTAGCAAGCCAAATGGCTCCTGTTAAGATATGCTTCCGCAATTTCAATTTTACAAGTTTATATTCAACCACTTTAAGACCAAGCCATTTTACCCCATCCATGGCCAGACACATTTTTTAAAAGCAAAAACTTTTTATATTTAGTAAATTAAGTATTTTTTTTTAGATACATGGGCTTTATTTTTATATTTTTAATAGATATGTTTTTATACCTCAGAAAAAGCAAAAAAAAAAAAGAAAAGGAACAAAGGTCCCATTATTCCATTGTATTTTTTTTTTAACACAAATAGCACAAAATGCAACTAAAAGAAACAGTGGTCAGTTCTGCACAAGTGTCCAAAAATTATGCATTAATGGGAGCAGAATGGGTTCCCATTTTTATACACATGTTAATTGTCAGAAGAAACTGTGACTTGTTCTGAAGTTATACAAGCCTGAAAAAGTCTTGTTTTAATTGGGAGCAGCAGAAATGCAATGTGGATGTGGAAAGGGTAAGGTGTGTAGGGGTAATAGTTTCAGCTATAGTAGTGCTAGCAATATTAGCACAGCATGAAACAGACAATTCAGTAAGTAGATATGTGCGTGGACATGTTGGGGTAGTAGTAAAGGAAGATGTGTAGGGGTAATGGTAGTGGCAGTAAAGGTAATGGAAGTGGCAGTAGGAGTATTAGCATCAGGGACTAATGGATGTGCCTGTGACGGAGCTACAGCAGCAGCTATATGGTATGGTACATGATGGCAGACAGGCAGACAGCGACTTTGGCATGATGGGGTACTATCAGCAATGGTACATTTATTCATCAGCCTCAGCTGGAGATGTGCGAAAATCCTCACTGATTCATGAATGATTAATTTTGACAAAAATTATGTTTTGTACACTGGCACTGACAGAGAACAAGTTTGTCTGTTTGGGTGTGATCAGGAACCAGTGTAACTGGTGAAGCCAGTTGCAGTGCGGAGATGACACTTCAGGCTGGACAAGACAGTACAAAGTGGTGAACTGGGCCACTGTTCTGATCTGCCTGCCCAGAAGTCCATGGGGTCAGGGAAGATGGTATACATTGGAAAAAGGCCACAGATCAGGTAGACTTGAACCCAGTTGTTCAGGTGGTATGACCTAGTTTGCTGATTTGCGTCAGCCTGGCATGGCATATGGAAAAACCGCTCCATCATGTTAATGATACTGAACTGGCTGCTTCTATGGATTCTGCTGCTTGAGGTAGCAGATAGAGTGGGAGGTGGGTGACTCAGTGGGAGGCGAAGAAGGCCCCCTAATCAGACACACACAGACAGCAGGCATCTGCTTGCTGAAAGCTGTGGCAAGTTGTATACAGAGTGTATTCTAGGAAATAAAGAAAATTGTTTTCTCTTTTGGCAAAAGCAAAACATTCCCATTTTGCTTTCATAGGGAGGGCCTAAAAGCATGGCTATCCAGTAAGCATCAGACTGCTTGATGTCAATGAAACGCCTGTCAGTACATAAACAAGCAAGCATGCAGCCTGCCATGCCCGCTAGTGTGCCCAAGGACCGAGTTCTGAGATAATTGGTCATTATGTTGTTGTTATCATCTTTATCAGCCTTGTCTTCCTGCAAAAGCAACTCCTCCTCTTGCTTTTTTCCTACTCCTCCAGTAGTACCTCCTCATCCTCCACTTGCACCTCCATGGGACTTCCTTCTTGTTGGACCCCAACAGCTACAGACTGGGCAGCAAGTTGTGGAAGCTATTCTTTTTCTACCATCTCTTGTTGCATCAGCATCTGCTCTAAGTTAAATATCAGGGGGATGACATTGTTTATGCCAGTTGTCTTTACGGACAAATCTGGTGGCCTCTTCAAAGGGCCTCCGTATGCGACATGTGTCTCTGATGTGCTGCCATTACATGACTACAGGACAAAAACACATGCTTCCTGCTCAGGTGGTCTGGTGTCTAACAAAATCATTAACCACTTGACATTGCTTGCACAGACACTTCAGATCAAGTGGTGCAATGGCAGACTCTTCTGTTGCCGTAAGTCCAGGAGGGAGTTTCTTGCCACATTAGATTTGCCGAAATGAGAGGACAGTCTTCTGGACATGGCCAGCACCCTATGCAAGCCACTGTACTTTTTCAAAAAGCTAAATTTATCACGTGTGCAATGCAGGGAGCATGTGTTATTTCCACATCATTGACCACCTTGCCCAGTTGGAGTTGGTGGAGGAACAGCCAGTGGGATGTTTGCTGCTTGATGCACTAGATAGTCATCTGCTATGTGGCTACTCTAACACGGAATGTTACACTTTACTTTACACATATGATAGGAAGGAGGGGGAGTATGTGCAATGGTCTGACTTGCATCTGTTGGGAACTGGAAGATGGCCATGGAGGAGGTCGAGGAGATGCATAAGTGCCTGGTGTAGAAACCAGACCGACACAAACGTGGAGGTGTCAGTAAGACCTGGCCTTATTTCTACAGTGCTGGTTCGCTGCTGCCTTGACCCAGTAGGCCATGAATAATATGTACCGTCCTTGCCCATAACAGCTGCTCTAGGTGTCCACGGTGGAGTGCACTTTGCCACGCAGAAAGAATTGCAAGTAGTTACTCATGTTCTCCACCACAGAGTACAAGGCAGGTATGTGGGGGGTTGAGTCAGCACAACCCGTATGTAGGTGCATATCACTATGGCAAAATACATATACAAGCGGAAAATGCAAATGTGATCGCACACTACATCCAGCACTCTGCCCTGCCTCCATGCTGGATGAGACATTGGTGTACATTTTGGCCAAAGCGTAATAAGCCACTCACCGCGTCAAGGTCGTCTCATTTGAGTGGTCCCTAACACCAGTTCCTACCTGTTTATGGGCCATGACAGCCACACAAAGTCCAGGGAATGCAGGTCGGCATGCAAGCCAAGCACACTCTGCTTTTAACCCCGTCCGGTGCCATTACAGCTTTCATCGGATCCAGGGATGCAAGTACCAACATGCATGCTGAGCCCACCATATACTTCTCCTGGAGCCAAATGGCTACTGGTAGGTTCTATATAAGCAGACTCAGTTTTATACTGACTTTAAAACCAGCCTCCAGGACAGATTGACTGGTCAGGTGTGCATGACTCAAAGGAGATCGCCACGCCTCCAATATAAACTACAAAGAAAAAATGTGGGGGGTTGAGTCAGCACAACCCGTATGTAGGTGCATATCACTATGGCGAAATACATATACAAATGGAAAATGCAAATGTGATCGCACACTACATCCAGCACTCTGCCCTGCCTCCGTGCTGGATGAGACATTGGTGTACATTTTGGCCAAAGCGTAATAAGCCACTCACCGCGTCAAGGTCGTCTCATTTGAGTGGTCCCTAACACTAGTTCCTACCTGTTTAGGGGCCATGACAGCCACACAAAGTCCAGGGAATGCAGGTCAGCATACAAACCAAGCACACTCTGCTTTTAACCCCGTCCGGTGCCATTACAGCTTTCATCGGATCCAGGGATGCAAGTACCAACATGCATGCTGAGCCCACCATATACTTCTCCTGGAGCCAAATGGCTACTGGTAGGTTCTATATAAGCAGACTCAGTTTTATACTGACTTTAAAACCAGCCTCCAGGACAGATTGACTGGTCAGGTGTGCATGACTCAAAGGAGATCGCCACGCCTCCAATATAAACTACAATGAAAAATGTGGGGGGTTGAGTCAGCACAACCCGTATGTAGGTGCATATCACTATGGCGAAATACATATACAAACGGAAAATGCAAATGTGATCGCACACTACATCCAGCACTCTGCCCTGCCTCCATGCTGGATGAGACACAAGGCACAAGGCAGGTATGTCTTTCCTGGGGAAATAATGGAAGCTAGTATGAGTACATGCCATCAGTTCTTAAAGGCAGCAGAAAACCACCAAGTGCTGTGGCAGTAACTGCATCACCAGCAATGGCTGTCTACAGAGCAGAGCAGGAGGAATAGTCTGAGTGGAAAAAGAAGTAACTGATTGTGATGATGACAACCAAACTGTATTGTATGTGGATGTGGCCTGGCTGCCAAAAAGGAGACCGGAGGAAGAAGGACACTCTTTTTCAGCTAGCTGGCGGCCAGTTCTATTTTCTGACTGAAGCAGATGAGGCTGCATCATGTGCTGCAGTAGAGTCATGGTGTCTGTTTGTGTCTGAATACCCTCAGCTTATTTTAATCCTGTA
This sequence comes from Bufo bufo, assembly GCF_905171765.1. NCBI lineage: Eukaryota > Metazoa > Chordata > Amphibia > Anura > Bufonidae > Bufo > Bufo bufo. The sequence goes on from NC_053393.1 coordinate 430,775,900, forward strand.
TACCTTGTGCCACAGAGATAAAGGCAGACAAGCTTGGTTTAGGTCTGGCGTGTTTTAAGCCTGCACCTAAAGTATCAGCAGGATTACCATTTCCCAAGCCACTACTACCACCATCACTACCAACACATGTATGCATAGAGTCCCCACCTCCCTATGAACCTCTCCTCATGGCAGTCCAAACGATCACTGTTCTCACACAAGTCATCAACAGGAAGTCGTTCTTAAGTATGTTCCATAGTGAATGATGGGGTTTAGTTGCCTCTTCTTAGGAAAGAAAAAGGCGCCCCACAAGGAGGGGGTAGTAAAAACAGAGATAATGCAACTGAAAGGCTTTTCTGGGGTTACAAGGAGGAGGAGCAAGAATAATCCTGTGACAGCTTGCTCCAAGTCACAGTGTCAGACTCAAAGGTGACATCCACATCATCCTGCTATGACTAAGAGGAGCAATGAGCCATCCAATGCACAATATCTTCCTCTTTAATCTCAATAATAATGTGATGCCAATCAGAAGCCTTTTGGAAAACTGTAGCATACTATTACTAGTACTGGTCAGAATCCTGGTGCTGCTACTGCTGTTTTCACATTCTAACTCTCAGATGATAAAGCATGGGTCTTTTGTTTTGCACCTGTCCATTTACCAGACATTTTATCATAAGGGCTATAAATGAAAAGTCACGGATTTGGTACACAGATTATTAAGTGTCATTGCAAGTGTTTTTTCTATAATTTTAAGAGGTGCAATTAAATATCCCTCCGCTTCTACAAACACACTGTACATTGGTATTGACAATTTACAATGATAGTAAGGCAGTTTTTGCAGTAAAATGTGTCTGCTATGAGACTGTATGCTTGCTTGAAGTAATAAAACAATGCATTCACTAACATCGGTATAATAATTAGAGATGACGAAGTGGAATTTGATCCGAATTTCAGGAATTATTCGATTTGCACCGAATCACAATTTCCTCACGCTTCGTGGTAATGAATCACATTTTTTCCTAAAATGGCTGCTGCACATTTTAGGACATGGAGCAACGAACTCTGGGAACCAGGGATCACCCACAATGCCATGCATGCAGCCAATCAGCAGCCAGCCAGCCCTGTGATGTCACAACTGTATAAATAGCCTCAGCCATCTTGGATTCAGCCATTTTTCAGTGTACTTAGTGCAGGCAGAGACGTTAGCAGGCGCTAGGGACAGTTCTAGGAAAGACTTGAAAACGTATATTTTGTTCAATAGAAGTTCAGGGAAAGAGCATTAGAAGTGTAGGGAAAAGATAGGGAGGAATTATTCCACAGTATTGTAGCAGAACAGGGTTCAATAAGGGTGTTTACAGCCTGGATAATAGGAACAATCCTATTACACCTTGCTGCACTGACCGATTACACCTTGCTTCACTGACTGTTCTAAAGCCTTTTTTTGTTGTGTATTAATAGGAAAAAAAAAGAGGTGCTTATTAGCCGTTGTGTGTTAAAGTGAGAAAATTGCATCATGGAGGTTAGGAAAATTGAATACTTGGCAGCTTGCGCTACTAATACGGATGATAGGTTTGCAAAGGTCTGGCAGATATGGGATGATTCTTATGGCCCCTATTCATAACGGTCTACCAGACATCTGGTTTTGTTCTTTTCTCTCCTTTCCCTTCTGTGTCGTGTCCTATGTCTTTACCCCATGTTATTCATGTAATTAACCACACCTTTTGAGGGAAGCTACTGTATGGTTGTTGGAACTGTTGATCTATATTTATAGAAGACTGATTGTATGTTTTATGGCAATTATCGCTCTGGCATCATTGCTTCTAAGGCTACTTTCACACTTGCGTTCGGAGCGGATCTGTCTGGTGTCTGTACAGACAGATCCGCTCCTATAATGCAAACGCTTGCATCCGTTCGGAACGGATCCGTTTGCATAACTGTCTTTTTCAGATCTGATTTTTCACTTCGTGAAAACTCAGATCCGACAGTATATTCTAACACAGAGGCGTTCCCATGGTGATGGGGACGCTTCAAGTTAGAATATACTAAAAGAACTGTGTACATGACTGCCCCCTGCTGCCTGGCAGGGGCTGCCAGGCAGCAGGGGGCAGACCCCCCTCTCCCTCCCCCCCTATTTTTATCTCATTGGTGGCCAGTGCGGCCGCCCCCCCCTCCTGTTTTTAACTCATTTGTGGCCAGTGCGGCCGGCCCCCCCTCCCCTATATTTAACTCAATGGTGTCCAGTGCGGCCGCCCCCCCCCCTCCCCCCCTGTTTATAACTCATTGGTGGCCAGTGCGGCCGCCCCCCCCTCCCCCCTTGTTTTTAACTCATTGTTGGCCAGTGCGGCCGGCCCCCCCTCCCTCTCCCCCCGTTTTTAATTCATTGGTGGCCAGTGCGGCCGGCCCCCCCTCCCCCCCTAATTAAAATGACCGACCCCCCATCATTGGTGGCAGCGGAGAGTTTCGATCGGAGTCCCAGTTTAATCGCTGGGACTCCGATCGGTAACCCTGGCAACCAGGACGCTACTGCAGTCCTGGTTGCCATGGTTACTTAGCACTTAGCAATTTTAGAAGCATTATACTTACCTGCGATGTCTGTGACCGGCCGGGCGCTCCTCATACTGGTAAGTGAAAGGTCTGTGCTATAAGCAATGCGCTGCACAGACCTTTCACTTACCAGTAGGAGGAGCGCCCGGCCAGTCACAGACAGCGCAGGTAAGTATAATGCTTCTAAAATTGCTACGGAACCATGGCAGCCAGGAATGAAGTAGCGTCCTGGTTGCCATGGTTACCGATCGGAGTCCAAGCGATTAAACTGGGACTCCGATCGGAACTCTCCGCTGCCACCAATGATGGGGGGTCAATCATTTTAATTAGGGGGGGAGGGGGGGGGCGGCCGCACTGGCCACCAATGAGTTAAAAACAGTGGGGGAGGGGGGGCCGGCCGCACTTCCCACCAATGAGTTAAAAACAAGGGGGGGAGGGGGGGGGGCGGCCGCACTGGCCACCATTGAGTTAAATATAGGGAGGGGGGCCGGCCGCACTGGCCACCAATGAGTTAAAAACAGGGGGATGAGGGGGGGCCGGCCGCACTGGCCACCAATTAGTTAAAAACAGGGGGGGGAGGGAGGGGGGGCCGGCCGCACTGGCCACCAATGAGTTAAAAACAGGGGGGGTGGTCTGCCCCCTGCTGCCAGGCAGCAGGGGGCAGTCATGTACACAGTTCTTTTAGTATATTCTAACTTAAAGCGTCCCATCACCATGGGAACGCCTCTGTGTTAGAATATACTGTCGGATCTGAGTTTCACGATCTAACTCAAATCCGATGGTATATTCTAACATAGAGGCGTTCCCATGGTGATGGGGACGCTTCAAGTTAAAATATACCATCGGATTGGAGAAAACTCTGATCTGATGGTATTTTAATAGGGACTCCTGACTTTACATTGAAAGTCAATGGGGGACGGATCCGTTTGCAATTGCACCATATTGTGTCAATGTCAAACGGATCCGTCCCCATTGACTTGCATTGTAAGTCTGGACGGATCCGTTTGGCTCCACACGGCCAGGCGGACACGAAAACGCTGCAAGCTGCGTTCAGGTGTCCGCCTGCTGAGCGGAACGGAGGCCAAACGGTGCCAGACTGATGCATTCTGAGCGGATCCACATCCACTCAGAATGCATTGGGGCTGTACGGATGCGTTCGGGGCCGCTTGTAAGAGCCTTCAAACGGAACTCACAAGCGGAACCCCGAACGCAAGTGTGAAAGTAGCCCTACTGTGTACGATGGCACTGGATATAGAATGTACATTTTGCTTTCCAATGTGTAATTTTGCTAATTGTTGTATGCAATATGACACTACAATTGTATTTTCTTTTATTGTTGGAAATACTTAATAAAACAGACAATTATAAAAAAAAAAGTGAGAAAACTGCAGGCCTTTTTGGCATGTGCTTGAACGCCATGCTCGAGTCTCCTCCCCGCACATTTCGCGGCTGCTAGGCAGACAATAAACACGCAGGTAAGTACTGCCATCACTGTAATGCCAGTAGCCATGTTGGCTACTGGCATTACAGTGATTGGCTGGCCGGAACGCGTCATCGGGTGCTATATAGCACCAGATGATGCGGGTTTAGCTCGTGAGTCAAGGAGAGCTGCGCTTAGGAAGGGACAGATAGTGTAGGGAGTGTAATCGCAATATATTCAATAGAAAAACATTTCAAAGACCCAAAAGTCCTTTTAAGGACTATTGTGTGTGGTGGCAGGCTTTGCAATACTTTTTCGATAGAGGGTGTCTGCAGTGACTTGTGACATATGTGCTGCAATACCTTCTGTGTGTCAGGACCAGATATTGGGAAAATTATTACTGACAACAAATATATATATTTTTTCTATAGTTTATCCACACTTTGCCTATAATCGGCGTCTGCAGTGAATTGTCACATCTGCGCTGCAATAGCGTGCGTGTGTGTGTCAGGGCCAGATATTGGGAAAAATATTACTGACATCAATTATATTTTTTCCATAATTTATCCACACTTTGCCTATAATCGGCGTCTGCAGTGAATTGTCACATCTGCGCTGCAATAGCGTGCGTGTGTGTGTCAGGGCCAGATATTGAGAAAAATATTACTGACAACAATTATATTTTTTCCATAATTTATCCACACTTTGCCTATAAATAGTGTCTGGAGTGAATTGTCACATCTGCGCTGCAATGGCATATTTGTGTGTCAGGGCCAGATATTGGGGAAAAAATTACTGACAACAAATATATTTTTTCTATAATTTATCCACACTTTGCCTATAAACGGTGTCTGCAGTGAATTGTCACATCTGTGCTGCAATTGCGTGTGTGTCTTAGGGCCAGATATTGGGAAAAATATTACTGACTACAAATATATTTTTTCCATAATTTATCCACACTTTGCCTATAAACGGTGTCTGCAGTGAATTGTCACATCTGCGCTGCAATAGCGTGTGAGCCAGGGCCAGATATTGGGAAAAATATTACTGACAACAAATATATTTTTTCCTTAATTTATCCACACTTTGCCCATAAACGGTATCTGCAGTGAATTGTCACATCTGTGCTGCAATTGCGTGTGTGTGTCAGGGCCAGATATTGGGAAAAATATTACTGACAACAAATATATTTTTCCTTACTTTATCCACACTTTGCCTATAAGCAGTATCTGCAGTGAATTTTCACATCTGCGCTGCAATAGCATGTGTGTGTGTCAGGGCCAGATATTGGGAAAAATATTACTGACAACAATTCTATTTTTTCCATAATTTATCCACACTTTGCCTATAAACGGTGTCTGCAGTGAATTGTCACATCTGTGCTGCAATAGCGTGTGTGTCAGGGCCAGATATTGGGAAAAATATTACTGACAACAAATATATTTGTTCCATAATTTATCCATACTTTGCCTATAAACGGTGTCTGCAGTGAATTGTCACATCTTCGCTGCAATAGCATGTGTGTGTGTCAGGGCCAGATATTGGGAAAATTATTACTGAAAACAAATACCCTTTTTCTATAATTTATCCACATTTTTCCTATAAACGGTCCCTTATAACATATAACATTTAATATGAAGAAGGCGAGCATTAAGGGACGGGGAAGTGGTCGTGATGCTGATGGTGCACGCAGAGGCCTCGGCTATGGGCGTGATGAAACTGTGTCTGCTGCCAAAGCACAAGAAAAACAATCATCCAAGATATCTAGCTTCATGTCCCAGTTTGCAGGGCGGCGCAGGACACCACTCTTGAAGTCAGCCCAGTGCGAGCAGGTGGTCGGTTGGATTGCAGCAGATAGTGCTTCCAGTCGGTTAAGCACCACCCTGTCTTCCACCAAGTCTAGTCTCAGTAGCCAGGAGTCTGGTCCACACAATCCTCACCCTGATCCTCTTTCCTCCCGCCAATTACAGTTTTTCCAAACACGTAATCCCACACTTGGATATTCCGAGGACTTTTTCTCCTCGCCATTACTTGATTTGGCCCTCTTGCCAAGCACGCTCGAAGAGGGACATGAGATCTTGTACCCTGATTCCCAACCTCTTTAACATCCACAGTCGCAAGAACATTTCGGTGGGGAACGGCAATTAGTGTTTAATGATGTAGATGATGATGAGACACAGTTGCCAATGAGTCAACCGCAATTACTGTCTCAGGAGGTTGATGAAGAGATTGAGACATAGTTGTCAATCACTGAGGTTTCGGTTAGTTCAACAAATCAGGAGGATGATCAGATTGAGGAGGTGGTGGACGATGAGGTCACTGACCCAACCTGGGAAGGTGGAAAGCTGAGCTAGGACAGCAGTACAGAGGGGGAGGGATCTGCAGCACCGCATCAGGCTGGAAGAGGCAGTGGGGTGGCAAAAGGGAGAAGGCGGGCCACACAACACAGGACCAAAACTGTTCCACGGAGCAACCCCTTGCGGAAATCTCCCTTGCCAAGGGGTAGATGTTCCGCAGTATGGCGCTTTTTTGAGGAAAGTGCGGATGACAAAAGAATAGTAGTTTGCACCTGTGCCATACAAAAATGAGCTGGGGTGGGAACACTAGCAACCTCACCACCACCAGCATGATTCACCACATGGCATTAAAGCACCATAATTAGTGGGACGAATGCCTGGGTCCACAATCTGTGTCTGTGGGTCACACCACTGCCTCCTCCTCCCCTGTGTTACGTGCTGGCCAATCCCCTGTCGAAGGGGCAGGTCCGGATGCATCCCGCCCTGCACCTGGACCTTCGCAAGCACCATCAGTGACCACATCCACTTCCGTGTCCCAGCGCAGCGTACCAACGTCCTTACCCCAGGCATTTGAACGCAAGCGCAAATACCCAGCCACCCACCCACAGGCCATAGCACTAAATGCGCAGCTTTCCAAATTACTGGCCCTGGAAATGTTGCCATTTAGGCTTGTGGACACTGAGGTCTTCCGCAGCCTGAGGACGTCCCTCGTTACGCAGTGCCCAGCCGCCACTATTTTTCAAGGTGTGCCATGAACCTTACACCAACCTTACACCAACATGTGTCCCTTAGCATCACATGTGCCCTGACCAACGCAGTTACTGGGAAGGTCTACTTAACCACAGACACATGGACAAGTGCTTTTAGTCAGGGATGCTACATTTCCCTGACGGCACACTGGGTGAATGTTGTGGAGGCCGGGAGCGACTCGTACCCTGGGATGGTACAGGTGCTATAGACGCCAAGGATTGCGCGCCCCAATTCCATGAAGGTTTCCGCCACCACCTACGTTAGTGGCTCCAACCCCCACTTCTCCTCCACCTCCTTCACTTCCACCTCTGAATTATCTGTTTACAGCACCAGTCAGTCATCAGTCGGTAGCTGGAAGCAGTGTAGCACTGCAGTGGGGAAGCGGCAACAGGCCGTGCTGAAGCTGATCTGCCTAGGTGACAAACAGCACACCGCCGCAATGCTGTGGTAGGGGATAAGAGACCAGACTGAGCTGTGGCTCTCACCACTCAACCTAGAACCAGGCATCGTTGTGTCTGATAATTGCTGTAACTTGGTGACGACTTTGGAATTGGGCAAACTTAGACACATCCCATGCCTTGCCCACATATTCAACCTTGTGCTTCAGCGGTTTCTAAAAACATACCCCAAATTGCCTGAGCTACTGGTGAAGGTGCGCCGCATGTGTGCACATTTCCGCAAGTCACCGACAGCTTTAGCCGGTCTGTCAACGCTGCAGCAGCGCTTGAAATTGGCAGCTCACCGGCTGTTGTGCGATGTGAGAACACGCTGGAACTCCAAGTTCCACATGTTGGCCAGGCTTTGTGACCAGCAGAGGGCAGTTGTGGAATACCAGCTGAACATGATCTTCCAGTCAGCGTCTGCTAGTCACAAGGGAGGAGTGGGCATAGATGCCTGACCTCTGTGAGGTTTTAAGAAACTTTGAGGAATCAACACAGATGGTGAGCGGCGATAATGCTATTTTCAGCATCACCATCCCATTTCTGTGTTTTCTCAAATGCTCGCTGCTCACAATTAAGGACGACGCTGTGCATGTGGAAGAGGTGGAAATAGGGGAAGACATTACACTGGTTTATGATAGCCAGACCACCCTCAGTTTGTCTTCTCAGCGCAAAATGGAGGCTGAAGAGGAGGAGGAGGAGCAGGAGACGGTTGCCTCAGCTACAGAGGGTAGTACCCAGGGAAGTTTAATTCCATCTGTTCTGCGTGGGTGGGCAGAAGAGGAGGAAGAGGATGAAGAGATTGGGAGTGATCCTCCTGATGACGACAGCGAAGTCTTGCCTGTTGATATTCTGGCACACATGGCTGCCTTTCCCGCCACCCGCGCATTATGGATGGAGCCCCATTCAAAAAATTTCTGTGGGGCCCAGTCATTTCTAGTTACACCACTGATGCAGCCCACAAAACAAGTTGGGTTTATCGATTCCAAAACCTTAATTACATTGTGGGCCTGGTGATCAGTTTAAGGCCTTTTAAGCAGCATTAACAGTAGCATGGTGATAAAAATGAGTGGCAAGGTGACATGGTGTGGAGATGGCAGCATGAGGAGGCCACATAGTGGCACAATGACTGAGTCTGGATAAAAGACTAAGGCCACAGATTGTTGAGAAAGATGCAGATGGAAACAAATCTGTAGAGCTGTATGACAGTTACCTGCAGATTAATGCAGCCATCAAAATCAAGTTGGGTTTGTCGGTTCCACCTCAGCTCACCAGCAGGCCCGCACCTAAAATCTTTTACTGGGTCAGCTCACATGCAGGCCTGCAACTCAAATCTTTTACAGGGTCAGCTCAGCTGCAGGCCCGCAACTCAAATCTTTTACAGGGTAAACACAGCGGCAGGCCCGCAACTCAAATCTTTTACAGGGTCAGCTTACATGCAGGCCCTCACATAGAATTTTTTAGAGGGTCAGCTCAGCTGCATGCCCTCAATTATAATGTTTTCCAGGGTCAGCTCACCCGTAGGCACTCGCATATAATGTTTTACAGAGTCAGCTCACCAGCAGGCCCGCACCTAAAATCTTTTATAGGGGCAGCTCACCTGCAGGCCCGCAACTCATGCTGCCTTGCTTTGAAGTAGTAGCCGTTTATCAGGCTCCCTCTCCGAAATCGAACAATGATTCCCTGTTACTGGTGGTCACCATGTTAGGCGCATAAAGATATCCAAATGGATCGTGGACGTGGGGATGTGCGATCAAGCAGAAGTTATCTAGAGTCAACAAAGCGGCAGCCTCTCCTGTATAGCGTTTCCTCAACCAAAATACTGCAGTGACATTCCCTGTAATTTTTTATTACTCATTCCAATAACAGGGCATCTTAAGAGTCCTGTATTGTTATTTATCGTTACTACCTCCATGAGTCGGGGGAGTGTGTAATTTGCGCGCCACCCGCTTGCATTCCTTGGATGTGGTAGCAGTTTCTCAGGCTCCCTCTATGGAATCAAATACTAATTCTGCGTTACCCGTAGTTTACAATGGTTTTGAGCTGACAATTACAACGAAAGTTGATAGGCCAGACATTCGAATGGATCATTGCCGTCACGGTTAACTACAGTCGTGGCCAAAAGTTTTGAGAATTACATAAATATTGGAAATTGGAAAAGTTGCTGCTTAAGTTTTTATAATAGCAATTTGCATATACTCCAGAATGTTATGAAGAGTGATCAGATGAATTGCATAGTCCATCTTTGCCATGAAAATTAACTTAATCCCAAAAAAAACTTTCCACTGCATTTCATTGCTGTCATTAAAGGACCTGCTGAGATCATTTCAGTAATCGTCTTGTTAACTCAGGTGAGAATGTTGACGAGCACAAGGCTGGAGATCATTATGTCAGGCTGATTGTGTTAAAATGGCAGACTTGACATGTTAAAAGGAGGGTGATGCTTGAAATCATTGTTTTTCCATTGTTAACCATGGTGACCTGCAAAGAAACGCGTGCAGCCATCATTGCATTGCATAAAAATGGCTTCACAGGCAAGGATATTGTGGCTACTAAGATTGCACCTCAATCAACAATTTATAGGATCATCAAGAACTTCAAGGAAAGAGGTTCAATTCTTGTTAAGAAGGCTTCAGGGCGTCCAAGAAAGTCCAGCAAGCGCCAGAATCGTCTCCTAAAGAGGATTCAGCTGCGGGATCGGAGTGCCACCATTGCAGAGCTTGCTCAGGAACGGTAGCAGGCAGGTGTGAGCGCATCTGCACGCACAGTGAGGCGAAGACTTTTGGAAGATGGCCTGGTGTCAAGAAGGGCAGCAAAGAAGCCACTTCTCTCCAAAAAAAACATCAGGGACAGATTGATCTTCTGCAGAAAGTATGGTGAATGGACTGCTGAGGACTCGGGCAAAGTCATATTCTCTGATGAAGCCTCTTTCCGATTGTTTGGGGCATCTGGAAAAAGGCTTGTCCGGAGAAAAAAAAAGGTGAGCGCTACCATCAGTCCTGTGTCATGCCAACAGTAAAGCATCCTGAGACCATTCATGTGTGGGGTTGCTTCTCATCCAAGGGAGTGGGCTCACTCACAATTTTGCCCAAAAACACAGCCATGAATAAAGAATGGTACCAAAACACCCTCCAACAGCAACTTCTTCCAACAATCCAACAACAGTTTGGTGAAGAACAATGCATTTTCCAGCACGATGGAGCACCGTGCCATAAGGCAAAAGTGATAACTAAGTGGCTCGGGGACCAAAACGTTGACATTTTGGGTCCATGGCCTGGAAACTCCCCAGATCTTAATCCCATTGAGAACTTGTGGTCAATCCTCAAGAGGCGGGTGGACAAACAAAAACCCACTAATTCTGACAAACTCCAAGAAGTGATTATGAAAGAATGGGTTGCTATCAGTCAGGAATTGGCCCAGAAGTTGATTGAGAGCATGCCCAGTCGAATTGCAGAGGTCCTGGAAAAGAAGGGCCAACACTGCAAATACTGACTCTTTGCATAAATGTCATGTAATTGTCGATAAAAGCCTTTGAAATGTATGAAGTGCGTGTAATTATATTTCACTACATCACAGAAACAACTGAAACAAAGATCTAAAAGCAGTTTAGCTGCAAACTTTGTGAAAACTAATATTTGTGTCATTCTCAAAACTTTTGGCCACGACTGTAGACTCACCAAAGCGGCAGCCGGCTACCACCCATAATGTTTTAGATGGTCAGATCAGCAGGCCCTTGCTCCTAATGTTTTTGAGGGTCACCAGCAGGCCATCAATCATAATTTTTAAATGGTGTGCATGATGCCCTCCTTTATGTGTAACTAAGGGTGTATTAGAGTACCTCTTCCTTGTAATTTTTGGCAGCACTTGCACTTTATATACAATTAAATATTCAGGAAAGAATGTTTTCTATCAATTTTTCCTCTAAAATCATTTTTTTTTCCCTCGGGTTTGTGCGTATTATTGTCATTATGTAAAAGTGGCGTACTATTCGGACAACATAGTTCCCAGCAGTCACCAGCGAGTCAAAGATGCATTAATACATCCTCCCCATGCTGTTACAGAACCATTTTGGTGGTGTTACCAACAATTTCTGACATTTTCTTATGAACCAAGCACCCACTCCTCTTCAGAGCAGGGGGGACCTGGTTTAATGTTCGGATTCTCCCGTTGACTTCCATTATACTCGGGTGCTCGGTCATATCACGATGTGTTCGGACCGAGACCCTGAGCATCCGAGCACTACGGTGCTCGATCAACACTAGTTCTAAAGCCTTTTTTGGCGTGTATTAGTGGAGAAAAATAAAAAGGGCTTATTAGCTGTTGTGTGGTGAAGTGAGAAAATTAAAGCCCTTTTTGGCGTGTATTAGTGGCAAAAAAAGTATTATTTGTCGTTCACGGCTGCAGTTATATGTTCTAAAGCAATTTTTTGGTGTGTATTAGTGAGGAAAAAAAGGGCTTATTAGCTGTTGTCTGGTGAAGTAAGAAAATTAAAGCCCTTTTTGCCATGTATCAATTTCCTTTTTCTTTACTTAATTGATCTAACAGTATGTCAGACAGAGAAGTGACAGGCCCTGCACAGGGAGAGGGAACAGGCACAGGTCGCAGCAGAGTAAGGGGGCGTGGCAGTAGGGGTCACTTCGACAGGTCGCAGCAGAGTAAGGGGGCGTGTCAGCTAGCGGTTGTGTCTTGACAAGCAAGCCCAGCAGTTCTTGAATGGTTGACTCGTTCTTCGACTTCCTCACAAGTAACATCAGACACCCCCAGCTAAGAGTCGGTGGGTTCGTCAGACAGAACCCTTAGTTGGCATGGCCCAGGAGCAGGCCCTATGCGTTCACCTGTCCTTAACCTGCCTCTGTGCTTTTCTGTTCCCTCAGCCAGAGAATTACTTTATGCTGTGGGCTCAGCTCCACTATACAGTGAGGATGAGCTACTAGAGGACAGTCAGCAGCTACTGCCCAGCCAAAATCCGGAGGAGACATCCGCCGCTTTCTCTGGTAGGCAAGAAAGTAGTGATGAGGACAGTGGCATGGGAGCTGGTGTTGCGAGCAGTCAGGCTCCTGGCTCAGAGACTGTTGAGGAGGGCATCAGTGATGTGCAGACAGTACTCGATGATGATGTAGCCGATCGCAATTGGGAGACGGGTGACGAAGGGGGCTTCATCATCATCGGGAGAAGAGGGTGACAGCTTGCACATGAGGTAGCGGTGGAGCCAACAAGTCAGTAGCGTGGCTGGGAGTTAGCAGGGTGGCAGCAGTGGGAGGTCGGGAGCCAAACGTGTCGGGGGTAGACCCCCTGCTTCGCAAGAGCCTACCGGCCTGGAAAGTAGTGGTGCAGGAGCTCATGGAGGCAGTGGCGGTAGCAGTTAGTCAGTGCGGAGTGTTGGGGGTAAAATTACCTACTCAGCGGTGTGGCTGTTAAGCCGCCAAGGGAGGTGAACATGGCCATTTGTCGAATCTGTGGGCAGAAGGTAAAGCATGCTGGAGTGCCAATGTTGTCACCACAGCCCTGTGTCAACATATACAGCGTCATCATAAAGTGGCCTAGGAGAACCATGGCTCCAATGTGTTGGTCCAGCCTGGCTCAGCAACCGCTGCATCACCCACTGGCACGCACCCGATTTTGGGCAGTCAAGGCTCCACCACCTCAGCCAAAGGAAGCTGTCTGTCCTTCCCATCATTTGCTGGTTCTGATGCTCCTGCTCCTCCTCCTCCTAGTCAGTCATTCTGTCAACAATCGATCACCGAAGCGATTGCCAAGAGACAACAGTACAGTAGGTGTTTGTGATATTGTGCTTTTAGCACGACAGCGTCGCGCTGATACTCGGCGACATGGTGCCGAGATCTCGCACTCACTGGAATGATGACAGCACATCCCAGCAAGCGCGTCATAGAAGCGACGGGAGATCCGACTTGGATTCCCGCCAATTCTACACGTGTGCGGCGTTTGTTATGAATCCTGAGGGGGAAGTCCCCGCCGGATTTTAAATAAAAATCCGGCATGGGTCCCCACCTCAGGAGCATACCGGGCCCTTAGGTCTGTTATGGGTTGTAAGGAGAGCCCCCCCTACGCCGAAAAAAACGGCGTAGGGGGTCCCCCTACAATCCATACCAGACCCGTATCCAAAGCACGCTACCCGGCCAGCCAGGAAGGGAGTGGGGACGAGCGAGCGCCCCCCCCCCTCCTGAGCCGTACCAGGCTGCATGCCCTCAACATGGGGGGGTTGGGTGCTCTGGGGCAGGGGGCGCACTGCGGCCCCCCCACCTCAGAGCACCCTGTCCCCATGTTGATGAGGACAGGGCCCCTTCCCGACAACCCTGGCCGTTGGTTGTCGGGGTATGCGGGCGGGAGGCTTATCGGAATCTGGGAGCCCCCTTTAATAAGGGGGCCCCCAGATACCGGCCCCCCACCCTAAGTGAATGAGTATGGGGTACATCGTACCCCTACCCATTCACCTGCAAGAAAAGTGGTAAAAACACAAATAAACCACACAGTGTATTAAAATATTTTATTTTTCTGCTCCGGAGGCCGCCCCCTGTCTTCTTTATTAGCTCTTTTACCAGGGGGGGCTCTTCTTCTTCCGCTATCCCGACGGGTCTTCTCCGCTATCCGGGGGGTCTTCTCAACTCTCCGGGGTTCTCCTTCTGTCTTCGCCGCTCTCCGTTGTTGACTCGGCGCACCCCGGTTCTTCGTCTCGCGAGATCTCGGATTTTAAATAAAAATTTAGCGAGACGAAGAACCGGGGTTCTCCTTCTGTCTTCGCCGCTCTCCGTTGTTGACTCGGCGCACCCCGGTTCTTCGTCTCGCTAAATTTTTATTTAAAATCCGAGATCTCGCGAGACGAAGAACCGGGGTGCGCCGAGTCAACAACGGAGAGCGGCGAAGACAGAAGGAGAACCCCGGAGAGTTGAGAAGACCCCCCGGATAGCGGAGAAGACCCGTCGGGATAGCGGAAGAAGAAGAGCCCCCCCTGGTAAAAGAGCTAATAAAGAAGACAGGGGGCGGCCTCCGGAGCAGAAAAATAAAATATTTTAATACACTGTGTGGTTTATTTGTGTTTTTACCACTTTTCTTGCAGGTGAATGGGTAGGGGTACGATGTACCCCATACTCATTCACTTAGGGTGGGGGGCCGGTATCTGGGGGCCCCCTTATTAAAGGGGGCTCCCAGATTCCGATAAGCCTCCCGCCCGCATACCCCGACAACCAACGGCCAGGGTTGTCGGGAAGGGGCCCTGTCCTCATCAACATGGGGACAGGGTGCTCTGAGGTGGGGGGGCCGCAGTGCGCCCCCTGCCCCAGAGCACCCAACCCCCCCATGTTGAGGGCATGCAGCCTGGTACGGCTCAGGAGGGGGGGGGCGCTCGCTCGTCCCCACTCCCTTCCTGGCTGGCCGGGTAGCTTGCTTTGGATACGGGTCTGGTATGGATTGTAGGGGGACCCCCTACGCCGTTTTTTTTCGGCGTAGGGGGGGCTCTCCTTACAACCCATAACAGACCTAAGGGCCCGGTATGCTCCTGAGGGGGGGACCCATGCCGGATTTTTATTTAAAATCCGGCGGGGACTTCCCCCTCAGGATTCATAACAAACGCCGCACACGTGTAGAATTGGCGGGAATCCAAGTCGGATCTCCCGTCGCTTCTATGACGGCTCTGTCTCCATCGCGGCAAGCCAGCTCGGCGCTGGCTCCCGCGATGGGGCTCGTAGGTGCTCAATCTCGCCGAGAAAGAGAGCGAGATTGACACAAAATCGGGTTCACCTACTGTATGCGTGCACTCATTCAAGTTGCTGGTACTGCAGTCCCTCCCTTTCCAAGTGGTGGACTCTGCACCTTTTAGAGAACTGATGGTTTGTGCCAAGCCGAGGTGGAGAGTCCCAAGCTGTCATTTCTTTGTCAAAAAGGCAGTACCAGCCCTGAACACATATGTATAACAGAAGGTGGGCCAGTCCTTGAGCCAGTCAGTGTCTGCCAAGGTGCACAGCAGCGTTGACGTGTGGAGCTGTAACTACGGTCAAGGACAATATATGTTCTTTACGGCCCACTGGGTAAATGTGGTTTCTGCCCAGCCAAACCAGCAGGTGACGCCGCTTACGCCTCCACGTTCTCACGCCGTTGGTCCTGCGACAATGTCTGCCTCCTCATCCTCCACCTTGTCCTCAGCCTCCACTGCACGGACAATTCACAGTGCCCTACCAGCATAACACATGTGCAGGGCATGGCGGTGTCACGCTGTTCTGCACCTAGTTTTCCTGGGCGAATGGAGTCACACAGGGAATTAACTGCTCCGTGTCCTTCGTCAAGAAATCAAATGCTGGTTTTCTCCGCAACAACTCAAAATCGGAACTATGGTGACCGACAACGGGAAGAACATGGTGTCAGCGCTGCGTCAAGGAGGGCTGAGCCATGCGCCCTGCATGGCGCACATGTTCAATTTGGTTGTCAAGCCTTTCCTGACGCTTGACAACCAGATCTGCAAGACATCCTAAAAATGGTCAGGAAACTTTGCATGCACTTCAGCCACTCGTACACCGCCAAGCACACCCTCTTTGAGCTACAGCAGCAGAACGGCATCAGCCAACATAGTCTAATATGCGACGTTTCCACCCGTTGTAATTCCACCCTCCATATGTTGGACTGACTGTACGAACAGAGAAAGGCCATAAACGATTTCTTGATGATACAGGTGGACAGAGGTACCCCCCTATGTTATCCAGTGGCAGCTCATGCATGACACCTGTCCTTTGAGGGGGCCACTTTATTTGTCAGTCACCAGGACTACGGGATGAACAACGCCATTACACTGATTTATATCCTGAAAAAGATGCTGGTAAATCTAGCCACATGAGCCCTGCGGGGGCTGAACTGGAGAAGGAGGAGGAGGAGGACATTGGAGCACAAGCTATGTGTAGCAAAATGGGTGGTTTTTCTACACAGGTGACAGGAGAGGAGGAGCAGGAGCAGCCAGAGTAGTAAGAGGGAGATGAGAAAGAGGAGGCAGATTACCTAGACACATCGTGGCAGTATGCAGTGGAGATGGAGGCAGGGAGTCTCTCCGAGTCAGTTGCGCAAATGGCCTGATGCATGCTCACTTGCTTTCGTAGTGACAGCTGAATTGTCACCATTCGGCAGATGGATGACTACTGGCTTTCCCCAAAATGGGGACCTTTTTTTTACACCCGCTGAGGACAAACTGAACTACTATAGAGACATCCTATGTAGTCAGTTTGCCGCTGCCTATCTGCACCATCGTCCATCCTCCCGCAGGTCTGACCAGAGGGGCCCTCTGCGCTCACGTTCCTCTGCCATGGCTGCTGTGGCAGGGGGGGAGGTAGGAGTAGGTAGTTCCAGCTCCATCAGCAGCAACTTGAGTCTAAAGTCGCTGATGAGCAGCTTTCTTCACCCGCCTAGTGAAGAAACTACTCACCAGCAGTTAGACATAGAGCCGAACCTGAACCAGCAGGTGGTGGCATACTTGGAGTGCAACCTCCCTGCAGTCATTGAAGATCTGCTGGACTATTGGGCAGTGAAACTGGATTTGTGGCTGCAACTGGCCGAGTTTTCCCTGGAAAAACTGTCCTGCCCGGCCAGTAGTGTGGCATCAGAGCGGGTGTTTAGTGCGGCGGGCCCATAGTTACCCCAAGGAGAACCAGCCTGTCCATCCAAAATGTGGAGAGACTGACCTTTGTCTAGATGAATTCGGCGTGGATCAGCCAAGATTTCCACCCACCAATGCCTGATGCATCAGATTAGATAATCCGTGCTGCCTTACCCAAACCTTGACAAAAGAGACTGGTTTCTTCTGGCTACCTGCCTCAGCTACTTTTCTGATGCTGCCACCTGTCTGATGCCACACATCTGATGCCAAATGCTTCTTCTTACACCCACCAATTGTCAGCAGGTACTGTTAGTGCCACCCACCTCCCTACTCTGTCACTGGGTCACTCTATGGTCTCCTGATGCTGCTGCCACCTCCACACTTTGTCACCTTGCCACTCTGTGTTCTCCTGATGCTGATGCTACCTCAACACTTTGTCACCTTGACACTCTGTGGTCTCCTCATGCTGCAGCTGACACCTCCACAATATGTTACCTTGGCGCTCTGTGGTCTCCTGACGCTGCTGCTACCTCAACACTATGTCACCTTGCCACTCTGTGGCCTCCTCATGCTGCTGCTGCCACCTCCACACTCTGTCATTGTTCAACTCTGTGGCCTCCTCATGCTGCTGCCACCTCCACACTATGTCACCTTGCCACTCTGTGGTCTCCAGATGCTGCTGTCACCACCACACTATGTCACCTTGCCACTCTGTGGTCTCATGCTGCTGCTGCTACCTTCACACTCTGCCATTGTGCCACTCTGTGATCTCCTAATGCTGCTGCTACCTCCACACTATGTCACCTTGCCACTCTGTGGTCTCCTGATGCTGCTGCTATCCCAATACTATGCATGCACCTTGCCACTCTGTGGCCTCCTGATGCTGCTGCTGCCTCCACACTATGTCATTGGGCCACTCTGTGGACTTCTCATGCTGTTCCCACCCTCCCCACTTCATGAATGGGTCACTATTTTGCCTTTTTGGCCTAGTTGACATCACCATTTTTGACCCTTCTTCCTATCTGTCAGAACATACAGTACATAGTAACATAGTAACCTAGTACATAAGGGCAAAAAAAAGAAATTTGTCCATCCAGTTCGGCCTGTCATCCTGCAAGTTGATCCAGAGGAAGATAAAAAAAACTGTGAGGTAGTAGCCAATTTTTCCCACTTTAGAGGAATAAAAAATTCCTTCAGACTCCAATCAGGCAATCAGAATAACTCCCTGGATCAACGACCCCTCTCTAGTAGCTATAGCCTGTAATATTATTACACTCCAGAAATACATCCAGGCCCCTCTTGAATTCCTTTATTGTACTCACCATCACCACCTCCTCAGGCAGAGAGTTCCATAGTCTCACTGCTCTTACCGTAAAGAATCCTCTTCTATGTTTGTGTACAAACCTTCTTTCCTCCTTATGCAGAGGATGTCCCCTCGTCACAGTTACAGTCCTGGGGATAAATAGATGATAAGATAGATCTCTGTACTGACCCCTGATATATTTATGCATAGTAATTAGATCTCCCCTCAGTCGTCTTTTTTCTAAAGTGAATAACCCTAATTTTGATAATCTTTCAGGGTACTGTAGTTGCCCCATTCCAGTTATTACTTTAGTTGCCCTCCTCTGGACCCTCTCCAGCTCTGCTATGTCTGCCTTGCTCACAGGAGCCCAGAACTGTACGCAGTACTCCATGTGTGGTCTGACTAATGATTTGTAAAGTGGTAGGACTACGTTCTCATCACGGGCATCAATGCCCCTTTTGATGTAACCCATTATCTTATTGGCCTTGGCAGCAGCTGCCTGACACTGGTTTTTGCAGCTTAGTTTGCTGTTTATTAAAATTCCTAGATCCTTTTCCATGTCAGTGTTACCGAGTGTTTTACCATTTAGTATGTACGGGTGACTTGCATTATTCCTTCCCATGTGCATAACTTTACATTTGTCAGTGTTAAACCTCATCTACCATTTATCTGCCCAAGCCTCCAGTCTATCCAGATCGCTCTGTAGTAGTATACTGTCCCCTTCAGTGTTAATTACTTTACACAGTTTAGTGTCATCTGCAAAAATTGATATTTTACTATGCAAGCCTTCTACAAGATCATTAATAAATATATTAAAGAGAATAGGGCCCAATACTGACCCCTGAGGTACCCCACTAGTGACAGTGACCCAATCTGAGTGTGTACCGTTAAAAACCACCCTCTGTTTTCTATCATTGAGCCAGTTACTTACCCACATACAGACGTTTTCTCCCAGTCCGAGCATTCTCATTTTGTATACTAACTTTTAGGATTAGTTTAACTCTCTTTGGCAATTAATCTCTCGGTCTCTAGTTTGGCTGCTTTTATTAGTTTTTTACATGTTCTATTTTTTTCCTTATAGTTTTTCCGTGCTTCCTCGCTACCCTCCTGTTTTAGTGATTTATATGCTTTCTTTTTGTAATTTATTGCTTTCTTTACAGTTCTATTTATCCACATTGGTTTCTTTTTGTTCCTTAAAGGGCTTCTGTCAGCCCACTAAACCGTTTTTTTTTTTTCTTTGCTTAATAATAACCCCTACACTGCGATTTATCCATACATAAGTAAAATAATAATTTTGGTTCAGTAGAATTTGCTAAAACCCTATTTTTACAATATGTAAATTACCTTGCTACCAGCAAGTAGGGCGGCTACTTGCTGGTAGCAGCCGCATCCTCCCATCGTAATGACGCCCCCTCCACTTGTTGATTGACAGGGCCAGCAGACGGATCTTTTTCCGCTGGCCCTGCCTGTTTTCATTCAATATCTGGCGCCTGCGCCGCGGCCGTACCTATCTTCAATCGGCGCAGGCGCACTGAGAGGTGGCCACTCACTCAGCCGCTTCATCCTCAATGCGCCTGCGCCGATGACGTCTACACCCGGCGCAGGCGCATTGAGGATGAAGCGGCCGAGTGAGTGGCCGCCTCTCAGTGCGCCTGCGCCGATTGAAGATAGGTACGGCCGTGGCGCAGGCGCCAGATATTGAATGAAAACAGGCAGGGCCAGCGGAGAAAGATCCCGTCCGCTGGCCCTGTCAATCAACAAGCGGAGGGGGCGTCATTACGATGGGAGGATGCGGCTGCTACCAGCAAGTAGCCGCCCTACTTGCTGGTAGCAAGGTAATTTACATATTATAAAAATAGGGTTTTAGCAAATTCTACTGAACCAAAATTATTATTTTACTTATGTATGGATAAATCGCAGTGTAGGGGTTATTATGCCCTGTTTTTTTGGGCATTACCAATACTGAGGGATTACTGACCAAATGCTGATCAAGTGAAGGCAGATGCTCAATAGACAGGATCCATTTTTTGGCAGTTATTGTTCTGATGGATCAAAGGAAGGGCAAAATAATCAGTGATGTCAACACAAACTTACTGCTGACACCCTTCGCCACTCTGTCAGGGGGGCTCTACTTGTATAAGCTTTTAATAGAACAGGTTCTGTAGACATCTATGTGGAATCAGCTGACGACTGTGTAAAAGAAGTGCGCTCTTTCACGCTATAGTAGGATCTTGAGACTCTGCATGGCTTTTTATACCTGACACTAACCTCGACCAGTAAGGCTGAGTTCACACTTGAGTTATTTGGTCAGTTTTGGCCCCGTAACTGCCCAAAGAAGTGAAGTGTGCAGTGATTCTAAGAGTGACGCCTGTCATCTGCGTGTCATACTGACTCACAGTATTGTTTTAGTACCACAGCAGACTCACTATGCATGTTGCTGCAAGGCACAGTGTTCTACACCACTATACAGGCTCTCTGCAGCCAAGAAATGTTTTTTAACGAGATTCGCCACAAATTAATTCGGAACGAATTAAATCTTTTCGGAAAATTCGGCAAACTGACTGAATGGAATTTTTGAGAAATTCGCTTATTTCTAATAATAGCTTTATTGCCATATTGCTTTTGGTCTAAAAATTAACGGTTTCTTTAAGTATAACGGGTTCAATAACACTGGTATATCGTTGTGTTATTGCAGTTATATGTATTATCTATTACACTGAATGGTATCTTGTAGTAATATACAACACGTTAAATAACATAGGTATAACGTGCTGAAACACTGCAAGTATAAATGGCAAATAAAAACATCATTTTATAAAAAAGGGGCAACTCTTTAGTGTTTGCAACATATTGTGTGCTATTGGGGTGCAGGCAATAAGCTTATGAACTGTAGAAACTTTTTTTTTTTTACAAAACAAAAAAAAGCTGGCTGGTCGTTAATACAGAAAAATATAACTTTCTTGCAGGATTTTGTAATCTAGAACTTGTCATCAAGCTGTATGACACAACTGGGATAGTGACCATTCCCTCACTCTCTGTCTCTCACTCTCTATGCTTTTCCTGATAAAACCCTAAAATCTAACCAATCATATCTATTTCCTCTCTAAAGTGTTTCTATAGTACAACTAGATTACTGGCTTATGTCTGCGTTTGTTTTTCTCTCAGACACTACCACAATACACCCTTTCACGTGCCTTTCTGAGAACAGAATGGGCCCTGGCTCTTTATGAGCATATGGACCTGCTTGTATACTGCCTCATTGGCTGATCAACCTGTCTGTCAGCCTCAGAGCCAATCACGGAAAGCCCTTCCTTTTCCTCCTAGTGTCATGTGATCCTTCTTCTTCTTCCTCTGTCCTGTTTTCCCCACCAATTTTCACAGTAAAATGATGCTGTTTTGATGTGATTCATCCCAAACAAATTAAAAAACTTTGGATTCGTTTGGCAGATTATTTTTTTGTGAAATTCATAATCAAATTCATAATCTGATTTGCTTAGAATCAATTTTCTCATATGTAAGACTGACACTAATTTTGGTTTTCACAGGGTTTGCTTCTTTAATGTTTTTAGATCTTTTTGTCAGATTTTTAAAATAGTATACGGAAGTGCATTTATTTATAAGCAAGTCTTAACTTTTATTCACAAATACATTAAGTTTATGCAAAGATTCAATATTTACAGTGCTGACCCTTCTTTTTCAAGACTTCTTCAATGCACCCTGGCATGCTGGATATCAGCTCCTGGGCAAAATCCTTACCAATGGCAATCCATTCTTGCCTAAACGGTGCTTGGAGTTTATCACAATCTCTGTGTTTTGTCTACCTGCTTTTTGTTAATTGACCACAGGTTCTCAATGGGATTGAGATCTGGGGAGTTTTCTGGCTATGAACCCACCATTTCAATGTTTTGTTCACTGAGCCACTTAATTTTTATTTTTGCCTTGAGACATGTGCTCCATCACACTGTAAAATGCATTGTTCATCCCCAAATGCTCCTGGATGGTTCTAAGAAGTTGCTCTTGGATGATCTTTTAATCCCATTCTTTATTCATGGCAGCATTCTTAGGAAAAATTGTGAGTGAGCTCACTGTCTTGTATAAGAAGTCACCCCACACATGAAAACACTGAAGCTGCAAAGTATGTGAAAACCAAAGCTTTTGTCCAAGACTATGTAGGCATGGACAAAAACTCTGCTTTCTCTATAAGGAGCCTGGCTGTCATTGACAACCTCTCCCTGCAGAATGACATGCAGACCCCAATGGAGTTTTAAGTCATCGGGTGATCCACAAATAATTAGAGATGCACTGACTTTAAAGGTGAATTCTTACAAAGTGGACTTCTAAGATCATAGCAAAAATTCTCAATGGAGGAAATGGCATGAAATACTAAGAGAAGAGACCCAATATTACCATGCCTGCGTTGCTGTTCCATTGGTTCCCACCACTCTTTGCTGACTCTTCTGCAGTGATTACATGCCTCTCTACCTATGTGACTGCTGCAGCCGGTTATTGGTCTCAACACGTGACTGCTAAGACTAGTGATTGTATGCTGTTGTTAAGTGGGAATGTCATTGCTGCAGCAAAGTGACAAACAGCAGCAGAAACTACTGGTGAGTATCGGTTGTTGTTTTTTTTTATGTCATTTTGTCCATCTGGCTGTTCTTGGAAAACCCCTTTAACACTTAGGATACCAGAGGTTTTCTTGTTTTTGCGTTTTAATTTTTCTTCCCTATAATATGAGTCCTTATTTTTTTGCGGGACAAGTTGTACTTTTAATGCCACCATTTTCAAAAGCAATTCCTCCACCATTTTACAGGTTTTGTTCCCAGAGCATTCCATGTGCAGCAAAACTGACCTGTGCTCTTCCTTCTCTGTGTCAGTAGGATTACAACAATACCACATATGTATAGTTTTTTTTAATGTCTAAATAGTGTAAAAAGAAATCTAAACGTTGAAAAACATTTTTTTTTTACATCACCATATTCTGATACCCATAACTTTTTTGTATAGTTACATTTACTGAGCTGTGTGGGGACTAATTTTTTTGCGGGACAATCTGTAGTTTTTATTGATACCATTTTGGAGTATGTGTGACTTTTTGTTCATATTTTATTAAATTTTTGGGGGTAAGAGAAGCAATGAAAACTGGCAAATTGGCCATTTTGACCCTTTTTTCCATTGACCATTCGCTGTATTAGAAAAATATTTTTAACAGTACAAGCATTTTCAGACGCGGTGATGCCCATGATGTTTATATTTTTTATCATTTATGTATTTTTTTTTTCTACGGAAAGGGGGAGATTTAAACCTTATATTATATATATTTTTTTTAACTTTTTTATGATTTTGAAGCTCATATTTGGGCCTACAAAACCCTTTAAAAAAATTATTCTGAACCCTCATGGGTCTTTTAGACACATGATCTTACAGAATTGCTAATTTTTTGTTAGCCTGCCAACTGCTAGCCAAAATAAGAATTGCAGATTCAATACCCTGGGTCTCTTCAGAGAGACCCAGCATATTGAAATCAATTACCAGCATCCTCATTGGCTGCAGAGGATGCCAGTAAGATGTCCAAAAGCGTGAGCTTGATCACGGCATCTAAAGGCTTTAATGACCGCGATCAGCATTATTGCTGGTCACGCCCATTAGCCGCAGGTCTCTGCTGTTTGAAACAGCAGAGACCCGCTGGGAATGATGCCTGCTGTCACTTGAATGAGTATGAGGTGCATTGCCAAATACAGCCTATAGATGTTACTCCTTTAAACCCTTAGGGAACCATGCCGTATCGGTACGGCATGGTTCCCGAGTCCTTAACCTCTTCGGGACATAGGGCGTACAGGTACGCCCTTATGACCTGGTACTTAAAGGGTTTCTACCACTTCGTTTTCACCTAATTAGCTTTCAGACACTAGTGATCTGCTAGTGTCTGCTCTACCAAACCATCCTAATATAACAGCTTATTGTCCTGCCGTTTCGCTAAAAAACGAACTTACATAGATATGCTAATGAGCCTCTAGGTGCTATGGGGCGTCATTAGCACCTAGAGGCTCGGTCTACCTTCACAAACTGCCGCCGCCCAGCGCGTCCCTCCAGCCCGCCCATCTCCTCCGGAATGCGATCCTCCCCGTGCGCGTCTGTATGTGAATGTCTGACCGCTTCCCTGCTCAGACATCTCCACTGCGCCTGTTCCTCGGAGCACTATGACGTCATCGGCGCAGACGCAGTGGAGATGTCTGAGCAGGGAAGCGGTCAGACATTCACTGCGCATGCGCCGAATACAGACGCGCACGGGGAGGATCGCATTCCGGAGGAGATGGGCGGGCTGGAGGGACGCCCTGGGCGGCGGCAGTTTGTGAAGGTAGACCGAGCCTCTAGGTGCTAATGACGCCCCCATAGCACCTAGAGGTTCATTAGCATATCTATATAAGTTAGTTTTTTAGCGAAACGGCAGGACAATAAGCTGTTATATTAGGATGGTTTGGTAGAGCAGACACTAGCAGATTGCTAGTGTCTGAAAGCTAATTAGGTGAAAACGAAGTGGTAGAAACCCTTTAAGGACACAGGGCGTATCTGTACGCCCTGTGTATTTCTGATCACCGCCGCGCAGCGGGCTGTGATCGGAAGCCGGTGCCTGCTCAAATCATTGAGCAGGCACCTCGGCTAAATGCGCGGGGGGGTCGTGACCCCCCCATGTCGGCGATTGCAACAAACCGCAGGTCAATTCAGACCTGCAGTTTGCTGCGCTTTCTGCAGTTTCTGATCCGCGGGGATCAGAAACTTTAGTATTCCTAAAATATATATGTTTCACCCCCCCTGCACCCCTGAATGATATTATGGCGGCAGGTAGTGAAGAAGGGGTGTTGCAGGCGGTGCGGGAGGCGGGCGGTGCAGCAGGCTGGATCGCGATCCCCCGCCCGCCTCCTCTTGAATAATTGTTGGTGGCCAGTGGGTATACCAGGGTGTCAGCACATTGCTGACACTCTGGTATAAACGACTGACATCTGTGATGCGATGTCAGCCGTTTAACCCTTTCCATACCGCGGTCCGTACGGACCGCTGTATGGAAAAGGTTAACAGCTCAGGAAGCTCCCTTCCTCTCCCATCGGGGGGCTGCTGTGC
Source organism: Bufo bufo (assembly GCF_905171765.1). Lineage (NCBI taxonomy): Eukaryota > Metazoa > Chordata > Amphibia > Anura > Bufonidae > Bufo > Bufo bufo. Next base: position 430,801,344 of record NC_053393.1, read on the forward strand.
CTTTGCAGCCCCCCGATGGAGAGGGAGAGAGCCCCGAGACAGCCCCCCTCCTTACCCTTACCCGTCTGTGCAGTTCTGGCCACTACTGAGCAGACGGGGAAGGTTCCCATGGCAACAGGACGCCTTCTCAGGCATCCTGCTGTCCATGGTGCTGAACAGATCTGTGCTAAAGACATAGATCTGTTCCGACAAAGTGTAAGTAAAATACAGTACAAAACACTATATAGTGTACAGTACTGTAATATACAGACATCATACCCACTGGATCTTCAAGAACCAAGTGGGTCTGGGTAAAAAAAAAAGTGAAAAAAAGTAAAAATAAAAAAACACATTTATCATTGATTAAAAATTAAAAAAATGAAATTCCCTACACATGTTTGGTATCGCCGCGTCCGTAACGACCTGATCTATAAAACGGTCTTGTTACTTTACCCGAACGGTGAAAGCCATAAAAATAAAAAATAAAAAACTATGATGAAATTGAAATTTTGCCCACCTTACTTCCCAAAAAAGGTAATAAAAGTGATCAAAAAAGTCGCATGTGCACCAAAATTGTAACAATCAAACCGTCATCTCATCCCGCAAAAATCATACCCTACCCAAGATAATCGCCCAAAAACTGAAAAAACTATGGCTCTTAGACTATGGAAACACTAAAACATGATTTTTTTCGTTTCAAAAATGAAATCATTGTGTAAAACTTACATAAATTAAAAAAAAGTATACATATTAGGTATCGCCGCGTCCGTATCGACTGGCTCTATAAAAATATCACATGACCTAACCCCTCAGGTGACCACCGTCAAAAAAATAAAAAAAACGGTGTAAAAAAAGCCATTTTTTGTCATCTTACGTAACAAAAAGTGTAATAGCAAGCAATCAAAAAGTCATATGCACCCCAAAATAGTGCCAATCAAACCGTCATCTCATCCCGCAAAAAATGAGACCCTACTTAAGATAATCTCCCAAAAACTGAAAAAACTATGGCTCTTAGGACTATGGAGACACTAAAACTTTTTTTGTTTTAAAAATTAAATCATTGTGTAAAACTTACATAAATAAAAAGAATTGTATACATATTAGGTATCGCCGCGTCCGTGACAACCTGCTCTATAAAATTACCACATGACCTAACCTGTCAGATGAATTTTGTAAATAAAAAATAAAAAAACGGTGCCAAAAAGCTATTTCTTGTTACCTTGCCGCACAAAAAGTGTAATATAGAGCAACCAAAAATCATATGTACCCTAAACTAGTACCAACAAAACTGCCACCCTATCCCGTAGTTTCTAAAATGGGGTCACTTTTTTGGAGTTTCTATTCTAGGGGTGCATCAGGGGGGCTTCAAATGGGACATGGTGTAAATAAACCAGTCTAGCAAAATCTGCCTTCCAAAAACTGTATGGCATTCCTTTCCTTCTGTGCCCTGCCGTGTGCCCTGTACAGCAGTTTACGACCACATATGGGGTGTTTCTGTAAACTACAGAATCAGGGCCATAAATAATGAGTTTTGTTTGGCTGTTAACCCTTGCTTTGTAACTGGAAAAAAAATATTAAAATGGAAAATCTGCCAAAAAAGTGAAATTTTTAAATTGTAACTCTATTTTCCATTAAATCTTGTGCAACACCTAAAGGGTTACAAAGTTTGTAAAATCAGTTTTGAATACCTTAAGGGATGTAGTTTCTTAGATGGGGTCACTTTTATGGAGTTTCTACTCTATGGGTGCATCATGGGGGCTTCAAATGGGACATGGTGTCAAAAAAAACAGTCCCAGCAAAATCTGCCTTCCAAAAACCGTATGGCATTCCTTTCCTTCTTCACCCTGCCGTGTGCCCGTACAGCAGTTTACGACCACATATGGGGTGTTTCTGTAAACTAAAGAATCAGGGCCATAAATAATGAGTTTTGTTTGGCTGTTAACCCTTGCTTTGTTACTGCGAAAAATGGATTAAAATGGAAAATTTGCCCAAAAAATTAAATTCTGAAATTTTATCTCCATTTGCCAATAACTCTTGTGGGTGTTGCAGGCGGAGCGGGAGGCTGGCAGTGCAGCAGGCGGGATCGCGATCCCCCGCCCGCCTCCTCTTGAATAATCGTTGGTGGCCAGTGGGTATACCAGGGTGTCAGCACATTGCTGACACTCTGGTATAAACGACTGACATCTGTGATGCGATGTCAGCCGTTTAACCCTTTCCATACCGCGGTCCGTACGGACCGCTGTATGGAAAAGGTTAACAGCTCAGGGAGCTCCCTTCCTCTCCCATCGGGGGGCTGCTGTGCCTTTGCAGCCCCCCAATGGAGAGGGAGAGAGCCCCCAGACAGCCCCCCTCCTTACCCTTACCCGTCTGTGCAGTTCTGGCCACTACTGAGCAGATGGGGAAGGTTCCCATGGCAACAGGACGCCTTCTCAGGCATCCTGCTGTCCATGGTGCAGAACAGATCTGTGCTAAAGGCATAGATCTGTTCCGACAAAGTGTAAGTAAAATACAGTACAAAACACTATATAGTGTACAGTACTGTAATATACAGACATCAGACCCACTGGATCTTCAAGAACCAAGTGGGTCTGGGTAAAAAAAAAGTGAAAAAAAAGTAAAAATCAAAAAACACATTTATCATTGATTAAAAATTAAAAAAATGAAATTCCCTACACATGTTTGGTATCGCCGCGTCCGTAACGACCTGATCTATAAAACGGTCATGTTACTTTACCCGAACGGTGAAAGCCATAAAATAAAAAATAAAAACTATGATGAAATTTAAATTTTGCCCACCTTACTTCCCAAAAAAGGTAATAAAAGTGATCAAAAAAGTCGCATGTGCACCAAAATTGTAACAATCAAACCGTCATCTCATCCCGCAAAAATCATACCCTACTCAAGATAATCGCCCAAAAACTGAAAAAACTATGGCTCTTAGACTATGGAAACACTAAAACATGATTTTTTTTGTTTCAAAAATGAAATCATTGTGTAAAACTTACATAAATTTAAAAAAAAGTATACATATTAGGTATCGCCGCGTCCGTATCGACTGGCTCTATAAAAATATCACATGACCTAACCCCTCAGGTGACCACCGTAAAAAAAATAAAAAAACGGTTGTAAAAAAAGCCATTTTTTGTCATCTTACGTAACAAAAGTGTAATAGCAAGCAATCAAAAAGTCATATGCACCCCAAAATAGTGCCAATCAAACCGTCATCTCATCCCGCAAAAAATGAGACCCTACTTAAGATAATCTCCCAAAAACTGAAAAAACTATGGCTCTTAGACTATGGAGACACTAAAACTTTTTTTTGTTTTAAAAATTAAATTATTGTGTAAAACTTACATAAATAAAAAGAATTGTATACATATTAGGTATCGCCGCGTCCGTGACAACCTGCTCTATAAAATTACCACATGACCTAACCTGTCAGATGAATTTTGTAAATAAAAATAAAAAAACGGTGCCAAAAAAGCTATTTCTTGTTACCTTGCCGCACAAAAAGTGTAATATAGAGCAACCAAAAATCATATGTACCCTGAACTAGTACCAACAAAACTGCCACCCTATCCCGTAGTTTCTAAAATGGGGTCACTTTTTTGGAGTTTCTATTCTAGGGGTGCATCAGGGGGGCTTCAAATGGGACATGGTGTAAATAAACCAGTCTAGCAAAATATGCCTTCCAAAAACTGTATGGCATTCCTTTCCTTCTGTGCCCTGCCGTGTGCCCTGTACAGCAGTTTACGACCACATATGGGGTGTTTCTGTAAACTACAGAATCAGGGCCATAATAATGAGTTTTGTTTGGCTGTTAACCCTTGCTTTGTTACTGCGAAAAAAATGGATTTAAAATGGAAAATTTGCCAAAAAATTTAATTCTGAAATTTCATCTCCATTTGCCAATAACTCTTGTGGACACCTAAAGGGTTAAACAACGTTTGTAAAATCTGTATGAATACCTTGAGGGTTGTAGTTTCTTAGATGAGGTCACTTTTATGGAGTTTCTACTCTAGGGTTGCATCAGGGGGGCTTCAAATGGGACATGGTGTAAAAAAAAACAGTCCAGCAAAATCTGCCTTCCAAAAACTGTATGGCATTCCTTTCCTTCTGCGCCCTGCCGTGTGCCCCGTACAGTAGTTTACGACCACATATTCGGGTGTTTCTGTAAACTACAGAATCAGAGCCATAAATTTGAGTTTTGTTTGGCTGTTAACTCTTGCTTTGGTAAAAGTAAAAAAAATATTAAAATGGAAAATCTGCCAAAAAAGTGAAATTTTGAAATTGTATCTCTATTTCCAATAAATCTTGTGCAACACCTAAAGGGTTAACAAAGTTTGTAAAATCAGTTTTGAATACCTTGAGGGATGTAGTTTCTTAGATGGGGTCACTTTATGGAGTTTCTACTCTATGGGTGCATCATGGGGGCTTCAAATGGACATGGTGTCAAAAAAACAGTCCAGCAAAGTCTGCCTTCCAAAAAACTGTATGGCATTCCTTTCCTTCTTCACCCTGCCGTGTGCCCGTACAGCAATTTACGACCACATATGGGGTGTTTCTGTAAACTAAAGAATCAGGGCCATAAATAATGAGTTTTGTTTGGCTGTTAACCCCTTGCTTTGTTACTGCGAAAAATGGATTAAAATGGAAAATTTGCCAAAAATTTAAATTCTGGAAATTTCATCTCCATTTGCCAATAACTCTTGTGAACACCTAAAGGTTTAACAACGTTTGTAAAATCTGTATTGAATACCTTGAGGGTGTAGTTTCTTAGATGGGGTCACTTTTATGGAGTTTCTACTCTAGGGTTGCATCAGAGGGCTTCAAATTGACATGGTGTAAAAAAAAACAGTCCAGCAAAATCTGCCTTCCAAAAACTGTATGGCATTCCTTCCTTCTGCGCCCTGCCGTGTGCCCGTACAGTAGTTTACGACCACATATCGGGTGTTTCTGTAAACTACAGAATCAGAGCCAAAATTTTGAGTTTTGTTTGGCTGTTAACTCTTGCTTTGTAAAAGTAAAAAAAAATATTAAAATGGAAAATCTGCCAAAAAAGTGAAATTTTGAAATTGTATCTCTATTTTCCATTAATTCTTGTGGAACACCTAAAGGGTTAACAATGTTTGTAAAATCTGTATTGAATACCTTGAGGGTGTAGTTTCTTAGATGGGGTCACTTTTATGGAGTTTCTACTCTAGGGTTGCATCAGGGGGGCTTCAAATGGGACATGGTGTCAAAAAAACAGTCCAGCAAAATCTGCCTTCCAAAAACTGTATGGCATTCCTTTCCTTCTGCGCCCTGCCGTGTGCCCGTACAGTAGTTTACGACCACATATGGGGTGTTTCTGTAAACTACAGAATCAGGGCCATAAATATTGAGTTTGGTTTGACTATTAACCCTTGCTTTGTAACTGGAAAAAAATTATTTAAATGGAAAATCTGCCAAAAAAGGGAAATTTTGAAATTGTATCTCTATTTTCCATTAATTCTTGTGGAACACCTAAAGGGTTAATAAATATTGTAAAATCAGTTTTGAATACCTTGAGGGGTGTAGTTTATAGTGTAGTTTCGATATGTGACGAAAAAAACAATCTCAGAATGGCCTGGATAAGTCAAAGCGTTTTAAAGGTATCAGCACTTAAAGTGACACTGGTCAGATTTGCAAAAAATTTCCAGAAGGTGAAATTGGGCCGAGTCCTTAAGGGGTAAATCAACAAAATAGTGAAAATTGAGCATTTATTTTCCAGAAGTATAGAAATAGCTATTTAGCCATTTTTACCTATTTTAATAAACTTACATTACACTGTTTTACACCAATCGACTTTTTATTCCATCAGCTGACTTCATGACTTACTTATTCCATTTTTCTATAAGATACTTGAGATTGCATATTATCGAGTTTCATATTCTGACTGCTGATTTAAATCAGCAATGTGGGCTTTGCCTAGGCTCCGAACAGATCAATGACACAGTCTGACTTTTACTGGATTGTAATGCACTTGGTAATGAGCAGATTAGCTAAACACATGGGAAAATAACACTATTTATAACACATAGCATGATATGCAGTCTCTGTTAAGAACACATAAATTGCATGCTAATATTGGCCTGTTCTAGGAGCTATGATAATTTAAAGGAAACCTGTCCCATTGAAAATGCAGCCCATTCTTTAGGCTGCATATTATGGAGCAGGAGGAGCTGAGCCACTGTGTCACAGCGTGGTGTAGGAGGGGAACTCCACACCAAACACAAAAGGGAGAGAGAAGGTACCAGGCCTGCAAACTAGGGAAAGGGGAAAGGTCCCCATCTAATAAATCCCAACCCGAGCCTGGCTCACCCTAGAAGGCCCTGAAGATAGTGATTGGGCCACAGACAACCTGGTCCTTCCCAGCTGAAGGAAGAAGAGTCTGCCTCAGGTCTGGTACCAGGAGACAGGGAAATAAACACAATACAAAAAGGAAAGACACTTAACTCCGGGTAAATGGAAAGCAGGAACTCAGCCGAGATCCAGACACCAAACGATCCACAACCAGAATAAAATATCAACCGCAAGGAGTGATGGGTAAGGCCAGACTAAGAAGGGAGTAGTAATGGTCACATAACCTACACCTGAAAAGGAGGTGTGGACATCCCAGCAACACATAGACAAAGTGAAACCAAAAGAAGCTGTCAGATCTTTCAGATCTTCTACCACCTGTCACGGGTGTGACATCCTGTTCTTGTGATCGATGGGGTCCCAGCAGTAGGACCCTCACTGACCTAATAGTTATCCCCTATCCTGTGGATAGGGGATAACAATATAACAGGAATACCCCTTCAAATGGGTTGTTCACCATGGGGGTCTTTTCTGCCAGACTTCTCCATGTGGCCAGACCTGCAGAGAGAATGTACTTGGCCAGGGGCTACAGATGCCCTCCTAACTCCTGAATTCAGCACACCATCCTGAGGAAACTGGAGTCGGAGGATGGAACATAGCACCTGGCACCGGCCACCACTGAGGGGCAGATTCTTGGGAGGTACTTGGTTCTGTTGAGGCATTATTTTGTCATGCCATGTAGTATTTGGCTCTGCTGGGGAAATATATTATGCTTCAATGTGGTATCTGGCTCACCACAATATGGTATTGCTGACCCCGCCTATTTGTGTTGTCCATGCCTACTGTCAATTTGGACCAGCCTACAACATGGGGCCACTTCAAGTTCCCAGTTAATAGTTATGGCTTTCAAGGGTTAATCTGGAAAAAAAAAAATACTCACCTCATGCATTTCACCACAAAGAGGCCCCCACGGCCGTCTTGATTCAAGCCACCGTGCACAATGATTTGTGCGGGATCTTCAATCAAGATAGCGTGGCGGCCTCTTCGAGCTCAAATAGATGTGATGAGTATAGGTTTCTTTTACCGCCATTTCAGGCAAAATTAATTTGTTACCATGAAGCATGAGGAAATTCGCCTTCATGGCAAATCAACATTTTCCTGAAACTCGGATCAAAGTCCACTTTGGTTACTTTGATTCGCTCAACCTTAGCTATAGCCACAGTGACAACCACAATGTAACAAAGTAGGGCAGAAACAAGTCCAAATGAACAAACTATGGAAATCAGGCGCAATCATGATGTCAGAGCAGGTTTATTAACCCGCCTACATGGCCTCTCTGCTGAGCATCAGGTTTCATGGAAATCTAGAGTAAGGAGAGCAGGGTAACATGGGGAGCTGGATCTTGAACAGGTGAGTAAGGGCCCTTGCACATGACTGTATGCCCTCCGAGACATACGATCCGTGAGCGGGCCATATGTCCCGGAGCGGCATTGATTGTGCGCACGGGAGCACACAGCATCATAGATTACAATGATGCTGTGCACGTCGGGCCGCCCGCAGGACCTATTTTATGGATGCAGGACAATAGCACCGCGGGCGGCCGACATGCACAGCATCATTGTAATCTATGATGCTGTGTGCTCCCGTGTGCGCGATCATCGCCGCTCCGGGACATATGGCCCGCTCACAGACGGTATGTCTCGGAGGGCATACGGTCGTGTGCAAGGGCCCTAATACAGACATTAAAGGAAATGTGTCACCCAATTTTAGCTGCAGTTAAACCCAATAGTAGCACATATACAGTATATATACACTCACCTAGAGAATTATTAGGAAACACCATACTAATACGGTGTTGGACCCCCTTTTGCCTTCAGAACTGCCTTAATTCTACGTGGCATTGATTCAACAAGGTGCTGATAGCATTCTTTAGAAATGTTGGCCCATATTGATAGGATAGCATCTTGCAGTTGATGGAGATTTGAGGGATGCACATCCAGGGCACGAAGCTCCCGTTCCACCACATCCCAAAGATGCTCTATTGGGTTGAGATCTGGTGACTGTGGGGGGCCATTTTAGTACAGTGAACTCATTGTCATGTTCAAGAAACCAATTTGAAATGATTCGAGCTTTGTGACATGGGGCATTATCCTGCTGGAAGTAGCCATCAGAGGATGGATACATGTTCTCATTCTGTTTACGCCAAATTTGGACTCTACCATTTAAATGTCTCAACAGAAATCGAGACTCATCAGACCAGGCAACATTTTTCCAGTCTTCAACAGTCCAATTTTGGTGAGCTCGTGCAAATTGTAGCCTCTTTTTCCTATTTGTAGTGGAGATGAGTGGTACCCGGTGGGGTCTTCTGCTGTTGTAGCCCATCCGCCTCAAGGTTGTGCGTGTTGTGGCTTCACAAATGCTTTGCTGCATACCTCGGTTGTAACGAGTGGTTATTTCAGTCAACGTTGCTCTTCTATCAGCTTGAATCAGTCGGCCCATTCTCCTCTGACCTCTAGCATCCACAAGGCATTTTTGCCCACAGGACTGCCGCATACTGGATTTTTTCCCTTTTCACACCATTCTTTGTAAACCCTAGAAATGGTTGTGCGTGAAAATCCCAGTAACTGAGCAGATTGTGAAATACTCAGACCGGCCCGTCTGGCACCAACAACCATGCCACGCTCAAAATTGCTTAAATCACCTTTCTTTCCCATTCTGACATTCAGTTTGGAGTTCAGGAGATTGTCTTGACCAGGACCACACCCCTAAATGCATTGAAGCAACTGCCATGTGATTGGTTGACTAGATAATTGCATTAATGAGAAATAGAACAGGTGTTCCTAATAATTCTTTAGGTGAGTGTATATTTTTTTCTATTTTGTTTTTATTTGCTGATAGTATTTCTTCATTTAAATTTTTTTATATTTTCTGTAGAAAGTGGCTTAAAGGGAATCTGTCACCTGCTTTTAGCATTTTAGGCTTTCAACATTGCCATGTTTAATAAAGTACCTTATTTCCTGCAATGGTCTTCTTACTTTATTTAGTTTTGTCATTTTGATAAAAAAAGCTCTTTTCTGATATGCTAATGAAGCTCCAAGGTGCCCAGAGGGGCATTTTTTTCCCTCTCTGGAGCCCATTGTCGCCTCCCTGCAGTGCCCAGCCCGCCTTAATTTGAATCCCAAGAACGCCTCCTGATCCTGAAATAACCTCCCACAGCCCCGGCAAACGGTTCCTCCCCCTCGCCACGTCGTCTTCTACCTTCAATAAATGCCCGTTCTTCTTCCTGTCGGCTGCCAGAAATATTGCGCAGGCGCAGTACCGCCTGTGGCCTGTGCCTGCACGATCATCAAGCTCCTGAGGGCAACAGCCTCAAAAGTCTCACTGGGCATGCGCCGACCCCAGTGACGTAATCTGAACGCTGTTGCCTCAGGAGCTTGAGGATCACTCAGGCCGCAGGTGGTACTGCGCCTGCACGAGATTTACAGGAAGAAGAACGGGGCATTTCTTGAAGGTAGAAGACGATGTGGCGAGGGGGCGGAACCGTTTGCCGAGGCTGTGGGAGGTTATTTCAGTATCAGGAGGCGTTCTTGTGAATCAAATTAAGGCGGGCTGGGCACTGCAGGGGGGCGTCCCTGGGCTCCAGAGAGGAAAAAAAAACGCCCCTCTGGGCACCTTGGAGCTTCATTAGCATATCAGAAAGAGCTTTTTATCAAATTGACAAAACGAAATAAAGTAAGAAGACCATTGCAGGAAATAAGGTACTTTATTGAACATGGCAATGTTGAAAGCCCCCATAGCTTAAACACCCTTAAAGACCAGGCCACTTTTTACACTTCTGACCTACACTACTTTCACCGTTTATTGCTCGGTCATGCAACTTACCACCCAAATGAATTTTACCTCCTTTTCTTCTCACTAATAGAGCTTTCATTTGGTGGTATTTCATTGCTGCTGACATTTTTACTTTTTTTGTTAATCGAAATTTAACGATTTTTTTGCTAAAAAATTTCATTTTTCACTTTCAGTTGTAAAATTTTGCAAAAAAAACGAGATCCATATATAAATTTTGCTCTAAATTTATTGTTAGACATGTCTTTGATAAAAAAAAAATGTTTGGGTAAAAAAAAAATGGTTTGGGTAAAAGTTATAGCGTTTACAAACTATGGTACAAAAATGTGAATTTCCGCTTTTTGAAGCAGCTCTGACTTGCTGAGCACCTGTCATGTTTCCTGAGGTTCTACAATGGCCAGACAGTACAAACACCCCACAAATGACCCCATTTCGGAAAGTAGACACCCTAAGGTATTCGCTGATGGGCATAGTGAGTTCATAGAACTTTTTATTTTTTGTCACAAGTTAGTGGAAAATTATGATTTTTTTTTTTTTTTTTTATTTCTTACAAAGTGTCATATTCCACTAACTTGTGACAAAAAATAAAAAGTTCTATGAACTCACTATGCCCATCAGCAAATACCTTTGGGTGTCTTCTTTCCAAAATGGGGTCACTTGTGGGGTAGTTATACTGCCCTGGCATTCTAGGGGCCCAAATGTGTGGTAAGGAGTTTGAAATCAAATTCTGTAAAAAATGGCCGGTGAAATCCGAAAGGTGCTCTTTGGAATGTGGGCCCCTTTGCCCACCTAGGCTGCAAAAAAGTGTCACACATGTGGTATCTCCGTATTCAGGAGAAGTTGGGGAATGTGTTTTGGGGTGTCATTTTACATATACCCATGCTGGGTGAGATAAATATCTTGGTCAAATGCCAACTTTGTATAAAAAAATCGGGAAAAGTTGTCTTTTGCCAAGATATTTCTCTCACCCAGCATGGGTATATGTAAAATGACACATTCCCCAACTTCTCCTGAATACGGAGATACCACATGTGTGACACTTTTTTGCAGCCTAGGTGGGCAAAGGGGCCCACATTACAAAGAGCACCTTTCGGATTTCACCGGCCATTTTTTACAGAATTTGATTTCAAACTCCTTACCACACATTTGGGCCCCTAGAATGCCAGGGCAGTATAACTACCCCACAAGTGACCCCATTTTGGAAAGAAGACACCCCAAGGTATTCGCTGATGGGCATTGTGTTTTGGGGTGTCTTTTTACATATACTCATGCTGGGTGAGAGAAATATCTCGGCAAAAGACAACTTTTCCCATTTTTTTATAGAATTTTTTTTTTTTTGGCACAAGTTAGCGGAAATTGATTTTATTATTTTTTTTCTCACAAAGTCTCCCTTTCCGCTAACTAGGGACAAAAATTTCAATATTTCATGGACTCAATATGCCCCTCACGGAATACCTGGGGGTGTCTTCTTTCCGAAATGGGGTCACTTGTGGGGTATTTATACTGCCCTGGCATTCTAGGGGCCCTAAAGCGTGAGAAGAAGTCTGGAATATAAATGTCAAAAAATTTTTACGCATTTGGATTCCGTGAGGGGTATGGTGAGTTCATGTGAGATTTGATTTTTTTACACAAGTTAGTGGAATATGAGACTTTGTAAGAAAAAAAATAATAATTTCCGCTAACTTGGGCCAAAAAAATGTCTGAATGGAGCCTTACAGAGGAGTGATCAATGACAGGGGGGTGATCAATGACAGGGGGGTGATCAATGACAGGGGGGTGATCACGGAGTCTATATGGGGTGATCACCCCCCTGTCATTGATCACCCCCCTATAAGGCTCCATTTAGACGTCCGTATGTGTTTTGCAGATCCGATCCATGTATCCGTGGATCCGTAAAAATCATACGGACATCTGAATGCAGCCTGACAGGGGGGGTGATCAATGACAGGGGGGGTGATCAATGACAGGGGGGTGATCAGGGAGTCTATATGGGGTCATCACCACAGTCATTGATCACGCCCCTGTAAGGCTCCATTCAGACGTCCGTATGCGTTTTGCGGATCCGATCCATCTATCAGTGGATCCGTAAAATTCATGCGGACATCTGAATGGAGCTTTACAGGGGGGTGATCAATGACAGGGGGGGTAATCAATGACAGGGGGGTGATCAGGGAGTCTATATGGGGTGATCACCACAGTCATTGATCACGCCCCTGTAAGGCTCCATTCAGACGTCCGTATGCGTTTTGCGGATCCGATCCATCTATCAGTGGATCCGTAAAAATCATGCGGACATCTGAATGGAGCTTTACAGGGGGGTGATCAATGACAGGGGGGTAATCAATGACAGGGGGGTGATCAGGGAGTCTATATGGGGTGATCAGGGGTGATCAGTGGTTGATAAGTGACAGGGGGGGGTGTAGTGTAGTGTAGTGGTGTTTGGTGCTACTTTATTGAGCTACCTGTGTCCTCTGGTGGTCGATCCAAACAAAGGGGACCACCAGAGGACCAGGTAGCAGGTATATTAGACGCTGTTATCAAAACAGCGTCTAATATACCTGTTAGGGGTTAAAAAATCACATCTCCAGCCTGCCAGCGAACGATCGCCGCTGGCAGGCTGGAGATCCACTCTCTTACCTTCCGATCCTGTGAACGCGCGCGCCTGTGTGCGCGCGTTCACAGGAAATCTCGCGTCTCGCGAGAGGACGCACCGGCGCGTCCACCCAGAAGAGCAGGGCCGCCGCAAAGACGCAATCCTGCGTACGGCGGTCCTGAGGAGGTTAAAATGCTAAAAGCAGGTGACAGATTTCCTTTAAATCTACTCTAGCAAGAGAGCTCGCGTAGATTTAAGTTTATCACATGGCCTGCTGGAGGACGCGCCAAAGTTATGGAGAGGCCTGCGCCTCCACATAACTTTGGAGCTTTCTCCAGCAGTGCAGAGACAATCAATACCGGCAAAAAATCTGCAAATAAACTGTCCTACAGAATTAGGGCTCGTTCATACGACCTTTGGTGTCCCGTTCCCGTATTGCGGACTGCATTTGCGGATCCTCAATACACGGGCACCATTCCATTGTCATTCCGCATCAGGGATGCGGACCCATTCATTTCAATGGGTCTGCAAATCCGGAGATGTGTAACGGTGCGTAACAGAAGCACCGGAGATGCGGACCGGTGCGTAACGGAAGCACGGAGTGCTTTCTGGGGTTCTGTGCCTCCGCCCCGCAAAAAGATAGAACATGCTCTATCTTTTTGCGGAATGGAGGGATCACGGACCCATTCAAGTGAATGGGTCTACGATCAACATGCGCCTGCACCGCATTAGGTGCCCGTGCATTGCGGACCGCAATTTTATACATATGTATATACATAAGACAAGGACCATTCTTTGTTCTGGCTGGTGGCGGATATGTGTGGGCTGGCAGGAGGAAATTAAATTACCCGCGGTTGTCCCAGGTGTTGAATTTCTCCGAGATCCATGCCTCATTCATTTTTAGAAATGTGAGGTAGTCCACACTGTCGTGAGCTAGGCGAGTGCACTTATCGGTTATGATCCCCCCTGCTGAGCTGAACGTCTATTCGAACAGGACACTCGACGAGGGGAAAGCCAAGAGTTTCATGGCACACCCAGTAGTGCAGGGGTTCCTTGCTTCTCAGAGCATCCACATCAGCCCTTAACCCTATGCAGTCGGACACATGTCGGTCTAGGCGTTCCTGGATGCTAAATCCAGAGGGCGGCTGTCGATGGGTTGGCTGCAAGAATGATCTCATATCCAAAGTGATCAACACATCTTCAAACTGCCCTCTTCTTGCAGGCGCGGTAGGATTGGTACCCGCACCTGTTTCGATGTGGGTGGAAATTCCTCTGCAAGCACCCGCAACAGCAGAATGCAGAATCTCTCGCAGCAAGGCCTGGAAATGCTGCATTCTGACAGCTCTCTGTGATGATAGTAACATGTCCGACATTTTGTGTTTGTACCGGGGGTCTAAGTACGTTGCCACCCAGTACTGGTCCTTGCCATTCATGCTTTTTATACAGGGGTCCCTCTTCAAACACTGGAGCATGAAGGACCCCATTTGCACAATTGGAAGCGGTGGAGCGCCCTGGCTCCTGCTCATCGCCCAGGAGAATGTCGTCCTCGGTCTCCTCCCCACAGCCACGTACAACACCAGGGATCCTCGAAAAGTTTAAAGTCCCCCTCAAAGCCTGTTCTTATTGCTCCTCCTCCTTCCCCCCAGGCACCATCTTCCTCTGACTCTTCTTCAGACTCCTGCTGACTTGTCTCAGATGGAGTAGCCCCCCTGGAAATTCATTCAGCATTGCGACTTCGTCATCTTCTATAACCTGCTCCTTGACGGCTTGATCAATGACATGACGCAATGTACGCTCCAGAAATAAGGCGTAAGGTACGATGTCACTGATGGTGCCCTGGCTGCGACTAACCAGTTTGGTGATCTCATCAAATGGCCGCAAAAGTCTGCATGCGTCGCGCATGAGCAGCCACTGGCGCAGTGAAAAGAAACCAAGCTCCCCTGAACCTGTCCTGCTGCAGAGTTCGTACAGGTAGTCATTAACTGCACGTTGCTGCTGGAGCAGCCTATCAAGCATATACAAGGTGGAGTTCCAGCACGTTGGGCTGTCACAAATCAGACGTCTGATAGGTGGTGTCGCAGCTGAACGTCAGCAAGGTGGTCCATGGCCTGATAAAATGGCCAGAGACTTTCCTAGCCTGCCGCAAGACGTCCTGGACGCCGGGGTATTTGGCAAGGAATCGCTGCACGACTAAGTTCAGGATATGTGCCATGCATGGCACGTGTGTCATTTTGCCCTGATTCAGCGCGCTCAGCAGATTGGCACCATTGTCGCACACCACTTTACCATCTGTCAAATTGAGCAGGGTTAGCCAATGATCAGCCTGTGACGACAGAGCTAAAAACAGTGCAGGACCGGTGTGGCTGTAGGCTTCCAGGCACAACAGCCACAGCACAGCATGGCAACATCTCACTTGGCACATCGAATAGGTTCTGTGGAACTTGGGGGGGCAGCGGAAGAGGCAGCAGCAGTGGAAAAGGAGGAGTCAGCCGAGGAGGAGACGGAGGATGGAGTAGGAGGAGGAGAAGAGGCAGTCTTGCATGCAATCCATGGCGTTAACGCCAAATCCACACAGTTGCCATGAGTTGCATTCTTGACGGCCATCAGAAGGGTCGCCCAGTGGGCAGTAAAAGTTATGTACCTTCCCTGCCTGTGTTTGCTAGACCACGTGTCTGTGGTCAGATATAGCTCTGGGATCCCTTCTGAGAGAAATTTTTCCTTACGGGGACCTTTCATTGTAGTGTGCCAATGGCCACAAATTTTATAAAAGCCTCCGAGTCCACCAGTTTATATGGCAGTAGTTGGCGGCTAGCAGTTCCGAAAAAACAGCGGTCATCCGTTTGGCAAGAGGGTTATCCGGCGTCATCAACTTTTTACGCTTGAACATTTGGGCCATGGAAGCCTGACTTTTGCCAGATGAACGCGACAACGGCACGGTGGAAGGTGGAGTACAAATGGGAGGAGAGAGGAGAAGGAGAAGAGGCAGGACGTGGAGCTTTGGGAGTGTGGCTTTGTGGCTTATGACAGCATTGCTCCCACTTGGCGTGGTGATGGGAGGCCAGTTGTCTTCTTAAGGCGGTCATCCCTAGGTGAGTGTTGGGCTTACTGCGACTTATGCATTGACAGCACAGGCTGCAGATGGCAACACTATTGTCAGCAGCTGACACGTTAAAAAAAGCCCACACTGCAGAGCCATATGTCGGCGTCCTGGGAGAGCAAGATGTGACCGTTCAAGGTGGATGGCTCTCTCTAGATACATTTGCAGTCTGCTTTTTGCCTCCTGTGCACTGCGAGTTCTGTATGCTTCTCCTCCCTATCTGTTACTCCGTCTCTCTCACCGCCAATGACATTAGAGATCTCGGAGTAGGCAGAAACAGCGGGGACCACCCTCCTTGGGCTGATCTGGGTACTGTCGTCAGACCGCTGGGTGGTGGCCGTGGCTACCTCCTCTTCCTCATCCGATGCCAAGAAATGCTGCGCATCGGTAAGGTCTGAGAATAGATGGGACAATAATTCCTGTGACTCGAGTGGAGGGGCTATGGTAGTAATGGTGGTGGTGGTTGTGAGTTTAGGGGTGCACACAACAGAGAGTGAGGATGGTACAGAAGTGGAATGCTGAGTGAGCCACTTAACCAACTCTGGTGCGTCCTTTGATGTAATCGCACGCACCTTCTCCAACTTCCCACTTAGGCTCCGGCCTGGTGCACCTGCCCGACCCCTACCACCCCTGCGGAATGGCCTGCCTCTTCCTCTGCCTGTCATTTTCAAAATGACCCTATGCCAAAGTCCCTAGAGAAGAGCAGAATTTGTGAAAGTAGTTATATTGCAGGCCTCAATAAGTATTTGGTGAAAGCCAGTATATCGCACCCCTTAATAAGTATTTTGTGGAAGCAGGTATATAGAACCCCTTAATCAGTATTTTGTAGAAGCAGGTATATCGCACCCCTCAATCAGTATTTTGTGAAGGCAGGTATATAGAACACCTGAATCAATATTTGGTGGAAACAGGTATATCGCACCCTTCATTCAGTATTTTGAGTAAGCAGATATCGCACCCCTCAATCTGTATTTTGTGGAAGCAGGTATATCAAACCCCTTAATCAGTATTTTTTGGAAGCCGGTATATTGCACCCGTCAATATGTTTTTTGTGGAAGCAGGTATTTCAAACCCCTTAATCAGTATTTTTTGGAAGCAGGTATATTGCACCCGTCAATATGTTTTTTGTGGAAGCAGGTATATCAAACCCCTTAATAAGTATTTTGTGGAAGCAGGTATATCGCACCCCTCAATCAGTATTTTGTGAAAGCCGCTGTATCGCAGGCCTCAATCAATATTTGCAGGAAGCAGGTATATCGCACCCCTCAATCAGTATTTTGTGAAAGCCAGTTTATCGCAGGCCTCAATCAATATTTGGTGGAAGTAGGTATATAGAACCCCTTAATCAGTATTTTGTAGAAGCATGTATATCGCACCCCTCAATCAGTATTTTGTGAAAGCAGGTATATAGAACACCTGAATCAATATTTGGTGGAAACAGGTATATCGCACCCCTCATTCAGTATTTTAAGTAAGCAGATATCGCACCCCTCAATCAGTATTTTGTGGAAGCAGGTATATAGAACCCCTTAATCAGTATTTTGTAGAAGCATATATATCGCACCCCTCAATCAGTATTTTGTGGAAACAGGTATATAGAACAGCTGAATCAATATTTGGTGGAAGCAGGTATATCAAACCTCTTAATCAGTATTTTGAGGAAGCAGATGTATCGCACCACCCAATCAGTATTTTGTGGAAGCAGGTATATCAAACCTCTTAATCAGTATTTTGTGGAAGCAGGTATCTCACACCCCCTCAATCAGTATTTTTTGGAAACAGGTATATAGAACACTGGAATCAATATTTGGTGGAGGCAGGGATATTGCACCCCTCAATTAGTATTTTGTGGAAGCAGGTATATCAAACCCCTCAACCAGTACTTTGAGGAAGCAGGTATATCGCACCCCTCAATCAGTATTTTGTGGAAACAGGTATATCAAACTCCTCAATCAGTACTTTGAGGAAGCAGGTATATCGCACCCCTCAATCAGAATTTTGTGGAAACAGGTATATAAAACACCTGAATCAATATTTTGTGGAAGCAGGTATATCGCACTGCTCAATCAGTATTTTGTGGAAGCAGGTATATAGAACCCCTTAATTAGTATTTTGTAGAAGCAGGTATATCGCACCCCTCAGTCAGTATTTTGTGGAAACCGGTGTATCGCAGGTATTTTGTATAAGCAGGTATATCGCACCCCTCAATCAGTATTTTGTAGAAACAGGTATATAGAACTCATGAATCAATATTTGTTGGAAGCAGGTATATCGCACCCCTAAATCTGTTTTTTTTTGGGCAACAGGTATATCACACCCGTTGCAAATAGTTGTTCCATTAACACTTGTCCCTCTGTATACCTGCGGTATCGCAGCAGAACTGCACACAACTGCTGCACAATACGAATGCACTATAATATACATTCTATGTTAGAAAGTATATTATAGCTATATTGCACCCCTCAATCATTTTTTTTTTGGGGGCAACAGGTATATCACATCAGTTGCATTTAGTTATTCAAATAGCGTTTGTCCCTCTATATAGCTACAGCTAATTGCATTAGGCTTGTCAGTAAAAGCAAAAAAAGGAAGAGACCACTGTGGTACTCAGCAGAAGTGGCCAAAATCATTAAAAACAAAAAGATAGAATTTTGTAATTTTAAAAAACAAAACAAGGATGACAGGCAAATTTATAAGATTAGGCAGAGAGAGGCCAAGCAAGTTATAAGAGCTTCTAAAGCACAGGCAGAAGAGAAATTAGCTCAGTCAGTGAAAAAAGGCGATAAGACAGTCTTAAGATAAATAAATGAAGAGAGGAAACTAAAACAAGGAATTTCGAAATTAAAAACAAAAGAAGGAAGGTATATGGAAGAAGATAAAGAACTAGCTGACTGCCTCAATAAATACTTCTGTTCAGTTTTTCCAAAGGAAAATGAAGGAAAAGGACCTCAGTTAAGAAGGAAGACTAATGAATCTTTTGATGCATGTGTCTTTACAGAGGAAGATGTTCTAAGTTAGCTGTCTAAAATGAATACAAATAAGTCACAGGGGCCTGATGGGATAGCCCCAAAGCTATTAAAAGAGCTTAGCTGTGAACTAGCAAAACCATTAACAGATTTATTTAACCAATCACTGGTAACAGGAGTTGTCCCAAAAGATTGGAAATTAGCAAATGTTGTGCCCATTCACAAGAAAGGTAGTAGGGAGGAATCGGGCAACTATAGGCCAGTAAGCGTGACATCAATAGTGGGGAAATTAATGGAAACCATACTTAAGGAGAGGATTGTGGAACATCTAAAATCCCATGTACTGAAAGATGAAAAACAGCATGGGTTTACTTCAGGGAGATCATATCAAACTAATCTTATTGATTTTTTTGATTGGGTGACTAAAATAATAGATGGCGTAGGTGCGGTAGACATGGCTTATCTAGACTTTAGTAAGGCTTTTGATACTGTCCCACATACAAGGCTTATAAATAAATTACAGTCTTTGTGCTTGGACTCCCATATTGTTAAAAAGATTAGGCAGTGGCTGAGGAACAGGCAACAGAGGGTTGTAGTCAATGGAGTATATTCAGACCATGATCTTGCTACCAGTGGGGTACCTCAGTGATCTGTTCTGGGACCCATATTGTTTGATATCTTTATCAGCGAAATTGCAGAAGGCCTCGATGGTAAGATGTGTCTTTTTGCTGATGACACAAAGATTTGTAACAGGGTTGATGTTCCTGGAGGGATACACCAAATGGAAAAGGATTTAGGAAAACTAGAGGAATGGTCAAAAATCTGGCAACTAAAATTTAATGTTGATAAGTGCAAGATAATGCACCTGGGGCGTAAAAACCCAAGAGCAGAATATAAAATCAGTGATACAGTCCTAACCTCAGTATCTTAGGAAAGCGATTTAGGGGTCATTATTTCAGAAGATTTAAAGGTAGGCAGACAATGTCATAGAGCAGCAGGAAATGCTAGCAGAATGCTTGGGTGTATAGGGAGAGGCATTACCTGTAGAAATAGGGAGGTGCTCATGTCGCTCTACAGAGCACTAGTGAGACCTCATTTGGAGTATTGTGCGCAGTACTGGAGACCATATCTCCAGAAGGATTTTGATACTTTGGAGAGAGTTCCGAGAAGAGCTACTAAACTAGTACATGGATTGCATGATAAAACTTACCAGGAAAGATTAAAAGACCTTAACATGTATAGCTTGGAAGAAAGACGAGACAGATGGGATATGATAGAAACTTTTAAATACATAAAGGGAATCAACAAGGTAAAGAAGATAAACTGCTACAAGAGGACATAGTTTTAAATCAGAGAGGCAAAGGTTTAAAAGTAATATCAGGAAGTATTACTTTACTGAGAGAGTAGTGGATGCATGGAATAGCCTTCCTGCAGAAGTGGTAGCTGCAAATACAGTGAAGGAGTTTAAGTATGCATGGGATAGGCATAAGGCCATCCTTCATATAAGATAGGGCCAGGGGCTATCCATAGTACTCAGTATATTGGGCAGATTAGATGGGCCAAATGGTTCTTATCTGCCGACACATTCTATGTTTCTATGTTTCTATAGCTGTGGTATCGCAGCAGAACTGCATACAACTGCTGCACAATACAAATGCACTATAAGATACTTTCTATGTTAGAAAGTATATTATAAGTATATCACACCCCTCAGTATATCACACCTATCGATAGCACACCTATACCAGTCCTTAAAAGGACTTTTGTGGCCCTATTAGCTAGCGTTTGGTGTCCATAACAAGCCTGTCATTGCTCCAAAAAGCAACCTCTCCCTACACTGGCAAAACACTGAATGTAAAATGGCTGCCAGATCAGGTTCTGTTATAGGGTGGGGGTGTGTCCATGTGCTGAAATGTCTCAATTGGCTGTCCTGTCCCACCAGATGGATGTGTCATTGGTCATAGTTCGGCACAATGCAAAAGAATATGGCGCATGCAAACATCGCCATGTGTTCGCATGTTCGGCGAATCGCGAACGAGCAAAATTCGCCGCAAAACGACTGCCGGGCGAACCGCAAGGCCATCTCTAATAAGGTAGTTAATGTAGTAGGCTGATAATATTATAAGATGCCCATCAGGTCTCATAATCTGAATTAACATAGTCATTTATAACACTTGGAACAAGATTTTTTTCAGTAGGTAACGGCAAACATAAAGAATCATAAAACAAAGCGTGTTCATTTTCATTGTGATCCTCAGACATTATTGCCCTTCAGGAAGTCTAAAATGATTATAGGCTCTATAAGTTGCGGTTTATCGGCCACCTTTCTCATGTCATTGTGGTGTTTAAATACTAAAGTGCGATAAAACTTCTCACCTAGGTTAATGGATTTATCAAATACCTTATTTCATGCTTTCTGCCTTTGATTTATGAATTTTGATCCTAGAGACAAGAGTCCTGTGAGTATTGATTGCAGAAAATGTCAGACTAACAGAAGTTCATTTCACTTGTACATGTGGAAGTCTCTGATTCCCTGACAGCTATGTCTACTGAGAATCAGCTGTCACCGCTCTGGAGTGTGACAATGTCTTCGCAGCAGGAAACCTACCCACCCAACAGACAAAATTACACCATGTTATGGAATAAAATGACACGCAAATGTGCAGCTAGGACTTCGTTCTGTCTGGAAGCTTGTTCTTTTTAATGAAGAAACATGATGTTTATCATATATTTGAACATTCAACAGAGGGGTACACGTGTAACTATGCATTAGTAAGAAAAAGGTGGAGTTCTGCCGTTTGCAGTTCTTGCCTTTGACTGCAAAATGCCTGACAGGATAATGGAATGTCATTCTGCCAGTTCTTTAGCTGATTAGGGACAGTTTGTTTATTGATTGGCTTTCTTCTAGAATTTATTATTCTCTCTTTCTAATGATACATTAGAGTAAACCATATACAAATGCTCCACAATCATTAGTCTAAGTTTACAGAAGTCCTATGATCTTGAGACTGAGTGCTACACACAAGGTGTAGAAGCTGACCTAACAGAAATTCAACATTTAATCTTAATAATGGGATCAAATGTATGGCAATTGCTCATCATGTTTTCTGAAAACACTATAAACCAGAATTTAGCATTTGCAAAACAGTATCATTGTATTGTTAGCACTGCAATTGTTCAGTTATGGGGACATGCTACGTCCAAGGAATTACATGTTCTTTAAGGGACATTTATCAAATTTGCTGTGACAGTTTCGTGGGATAAAAATGTCGCAAGTGATGCCAGTGTGCAACATTTGGAGCATATTTTTGTGACATTTGGTAAGCCTTGTTGGGTTGAGCAAATCAAAGTATCCGAACTGGAATTCAATCCAAATTTCGGGGAAAATTCCATTTGCCGTGAAGCCGAATTTCCTTGTGCTTTGTGGTAACAAATAAATTTTCCCTGAAATGTCATTAAAAATATGTCGTACTCACCCCATCCATTTGAGCGCAAAGAGGCCGCCACAGCCCTCTTGATTGAAGACCTATGCGAAATCTCGTGCACAGTGATGTTTGATGTCACCATCTTTGTGTTCAAATTTTTTTCCCCCTAACGGATTAACCCCTGAAAGCCCTCACCTTTATTCTCAGTTGCGGCGATCAGCGATGAACACGGCATCTGAAGGGTCATTGCGCCTGCTACTTACAAATAAATACGCTTGTTGACAAAGTAATCCGTTACAAAGTGAATTTGTTTGTTTTTGAAAAATTCAAGCTCATCACTAGAGCCTCACGACTTTCAGAAATGGAATAAATAGTTGGTCAGGCTTAGATTAGAACAAGTTTTTTTTTGTTTCATTCATGACATGTGACTTTTAGAAAAAGTCTCTACTCTAGGCAACCCCCTGGTGTTCTTTTACATACATAAGCGTACACCACATTGCACTTGCACCAAATACATTATTACTGTGAGCCATTTCATACATTTGGCACAAATTCACAAAGCAAAGACAGACTCAGAACTGGCACCAAAACCACCATAAATGATTCATTCCTTCCCTTGTCTTTAAAAGGACTGTGCAGCCTGGTTATTTTGATGACCGATGCTCAGGATAGGTCATCAAAACCTGATCAGCGGGGGTCTATCCCCCTGGCACCCCCGCCGATCAACTGTTTAAAGAGGAGGCAGTGCTCCATGCAAGCGTGGCTTCCTCTTCATTATACTATGCGTTGTCTCAGAAGTTCAGTGTAACTACAAGTACTTGCTCCATTCACTTGAATTAGAATGAGTACTTACACTATGCAACAACTACAGGGGAGAAAACGCGTTGTGTAATGAAGAGGAAACAGTGCTTGCATGGTAGCGCCACCTCATCTTCAAACAGTTACATATTGATGACCTATTGTTAAAGGGGATATTAAGTATTTCTATTTATGCAAATCTCAATAATTAATATTTATAAATAGGCGTGAGTCGTCTAGTGATGCCGCCGCCTATTTATACCAATTAAACAAATCACTACTGATTACCTTACTCTACACTGAACTGCCTACGTCTATTGCTGCGGCGCCTATTACAATAAGAGACCACACACGGTGATTAAATAAAAGGTATTTATTAAAACACTGTACGTTATAGTCTAATATCTCCTTATAATTATATATATCTATATCAATCGAATAGATATATATATTTATAGCAGCACACAACAATATAATATGTAAATGACTATAACAACACACTAATACGGTACTAACTACACTAGACACAATCCCACTTACAATACTCACCCCCAAAATCTAACTATACCTAACACTTACATACACGTTAGCAGCCCACCCAACCTGGCTCTAAGCTGTCCCTAAGAGAGTAACAAGGGGTTAATACAGACTCAGCTGCTGCTGGGGTATGCAGGGCAGCCGTGAAAGGGTATCAAGGGGTACCGGGGGTAGAACAACAGGGGTGAAACCAGGGGAGCAGGGGATATAGGGGAATGAGGGATACTTAGGGTACGTTGGTGGTATAGGGGGAATTCGTTGGTGGTATAGGGAGGGTTTAATGCAGGGGAATAAGGGTTCGTTGGTGGTATAGGGGGGAGTAAGGGTAATGCAGGGGAATAGATCGTTGGTGGTATAGGGCAGGGGAATATACTTATAGGGCAGGGGAAGGGTTAATGTATAGGGCAGGGGGTTAATGAGTGGTATAGGGCAGGGGAAATAATAAGGGTTAATCGTTGGTGGTATAGGGCAGGGGAAATAATGATACTTAGTCGTTATGCTCGTTGTCCAGGGGGTGCTAGTTTTCTCCAGTGGATGATCCTCTCTTGGTGGCTGGTTGCCTTAAGCACCCTTGAGCGTAGTGCCGCCGGACTATTTAAGCTCGGCGGCGCTCGCTCCCATATCCCCGCACATCCCGGAGCGCGCTTCCAGGCGGGGGAATCCTTTGATCCTCCCGCCTGTGGAGCGGATGCACACCTCAGGGTAATGGGAACTCTTTGTTCCCATGTCCCTGTTAGGCACACCATCTCCGGCGCTGCCGGAGATGGTGTCAAAGGGCAGAGGATCTTATTGATCCTCTGTCCTTTGAAGAGGTTGACGCTGGACATAATTGTCTAGCTGTCGGTCTCTTCCACCCCCCCCCCCCCCTCAGCAGGAACATTCCAGAGGGGGGGGGGGCAGGGGAGACTGGCCACAATTCCTTTGGCCATATATGTTTATAGATACTTGGGGCACATCTATAAACATATATGAGCGGACATGATATATACATATAGGGGGCAGATATACACAGTAAGCCCACCTATACCATGTTTATATATATTATATACATAGAGGTATACATATATATCCATAGATGTTTGGGGCACATCCATAGATATATATGTACACATACCAATAAACCCACCCATATAATATACTATATACATAGAGATGCATGCTGCCAAGGGGGCATACATACATCTCCATGTATACACACACATCCTACCTGGACGGGCCCATAAAAGGGGCCCATATATATGCATATATGTCAGGGCATATATACATATATATTTAAATATAACACTTCCCTCAACACCTATCCTGGGGATAGGTCATCAATATAAAGAGGCTACACAACCCTTTTAACTTATAAAAAGAGATTTTGCTTTGCCAGAAAGAATTCCCAAGTTGAAATTTTTGGTGAATCAGACACTGACTGAGACCTTCAGCATGGTCCTAGCACCTAAGGGGTCATTGTTACCTTGGACCATGGCACGCAAGTGATTGTAGGTGGAGGCACCTTGGCTGTAACTGCAGTGGTTTTTCCTCCTGCAGGCAGTAAACAAGAGGTGCATTGACTCCAGGTATTGTGATTAGAGGGGATTTTTTCAGGTCTGATTTGGTCTGAATAAACTCAACCTGAATTAAAAGTGCCTCATTTGTCCTGAAAAGTTGTGTATGACACTCTGGAGTCTCCTATACTGCATTCAACCAAGCTCTTAGTATTAGTAATGTCAAGGTGACAGCAACATCTGTCTATGGTTAAATGGATGATAGCCGGTGGTAACAGCCTGTTTATAACACTCTGCACTATCAATTTTTTATTATTAAAATCGGTACAAAAATTATATCTCTTTTTGGTGGCAGATGGATTCTTCTCTGTTTTTTGTTCTGTAAATGATGGCCACCAATTTGAGTGATTCATAGCCTCTTATTTTACCAACTCCAGGGTCTTGTGACAAACATGATTCATGGACTTAGAAAGATGGATAACCAGCAGGACATCTTTAAATAATGACTTTCTAAACTGCAGTGCATAGTGTAGTAGGTGGTGTGTATTTACGTGATCAATGGAGGCAGTGCACAGGTGGACACATCTCATCCTGACACTAGAGTATAGTGATCATTACGCTACATAGCCTGTACTAATCCTGTGTTACAGTCTGTATTATACTCCAGAGGTGCCCTCACATAGTTCACAATCATGTCCCAGATTTCATGTATCCCTCTTTCCACTAATTCAATTTTGGGAGATATGACGATATGGGCAGTCTGATTTGGTATTTTATTGACATTTGTTAGACACTACTACTTATTGGGGGCTATACCTGCAGAGAAGAGTGGTAGCAGAATACAGCTTTCATTGCAGTCTGAACCGAGTGGACAAGATGAAGATGACAACTGTCAGTCATTTAATATAATGGTTGAGTAGTATTGTATTCCCATGTATCTTCTACAGTATTGAAGTTAAAAGCCTATGATAATTTACCCACCATTTTACTTTCACACTTTGGTGGCGTTCAAGAACATCCCAAGTTAAAATAATAGAATACGTCCTGGTAAATTCAATTTCCCAGAACTTATGCTGACCTCTAGAGATTTATGATTCATTTGGGGAGAAAACAAGATAAACAGGGTTACTGCAAGTTACTTTTTTGCCAGACTGCATTACAGACAATATTTAATATCAGGACCATTTCTAGTAAAGCTAACCGGGTACTCAGGTTTCCTCCCACACCTCAAAAACATACCGATAAGGAACTTAGTTTGTGACCTCCATTGGAAATAGCAACCAATGATAATGTCTGTAAAGCACTGCATAATATGTCAGCATTATATTAGTGAGTAAATGAGGTAACTAAAAATAGCAGTACTATATATATTTGTGATATAGCGGTACAATGCTGTTTGTTGTGCTGTACTATATAATTTAGAATATGTGTCACAGAGGTGCTATGTATATGTGCAATATAGCAGTATATACTGTGTTACTTAATTTCTGAAGTTGTAGGTGTGTGTGTTTGCATGTGTTTATGTATATGTGTGTGTAGGAAATGGGCCACAATTAATCTGCTAAAGGTTGGAACCCTATCCAATCATAACATGATGTCCTATCCTACCAATATACAATCAACAGTTGTATATGGAGACTTTTTAACAGTTGTGGATATTTGGCTTGGCAATTGTCTCTTGTGTTTCAAGCCTTGTTTAAAAAATTGGACTTTGACTCATAGAGAGACGCTTCCAGAAGGTGGCGCTAGCAAGATGATTCTCTTTTTCTCTGGGAGATACCTGTTTGCATCTTTTATTCTCCCATGAATCATTACCAATAGGTCTCCATACCATGGAACATTGCTAAAAAGCCTCCATATACAGCTGGTGTCTTTAGGGAGAGCCAGCACCTTGGCTTGGTGGGTAAGCTAAAAAGAAGCAATGTGTGGGGATAAGTAGACAATAATTTATTGGCTGACAGTCCCATGTACAAGCATCTACTTTTCCAGCAGTCCCTATTATGTGATTCCATAATAAGAAACAAGAATAAAGAGAATAAAGAAACAAGTCAATATTCTTTGAATTGATGGTTAACATTGTTATGTTGTTTTTTCTTTAGCAGATTAGCCTGAATGTAATTTTCTACAATTTAATTTGAAAAAATTATTAAATATAAAGATATCATATTCTGTTTTAGAATATTATGGTTTAATAGGGTTAACTTTACCCAAAGCCTGTGCAACCGCTTGAGTCATGCTTCTCTGCAATACTCTATTAAATTGTAAATTGATATAACACGATAGCTCATATTTAGAGTCAGAGCATCATAGTTGGAAAACCCTTATTTGCACATGATTCAGTGGTTGTTTTCTTCTGAGGTGTGATATAAATTACAGGCAATGACAAGTCATTATTACACACAATGCACTGTATCAGTATAGAATACTTGCAAGGTTCCTAATGTATGCTATTTTATGAAAGGGACATTGATCACATTGTGCTTAATGGATTATTAGATATTATTTCTGGCATAATTTGAAGATAATTAAGTTAATGCATTTTCAGATCAGTAAATGTGGTTTTCATTAATGAGGTATGATTGACGGTTCAGGGTGAAAAATAATGATGCTTCAAAGAGACCTGGGAATAGACTTGTAAGTATAATTTACAGATATAGAAGACAGATAACAATTTTACAGATGTAGCTAGAATTCAGTATTTAAAGTAACTGTTTCTATTTATACAAAGTAGCAGATAAGATATGGAGAAACACAAAAGTAGACACGCTACAAATACAAAATATTAATCAGAGGTTTACTGTATGAACTGTAGATGATCCCGTTCTTAAAGTATGGATTTGCAGTTCCAAGGTCACATCAAAGACTATGCCTATAATTCAAGGAAGTATTGTAAATGCAAGTGTCTCAAATGTTGCATCCATGTATCAGTGCAACCATCACCTAGATAACTTAAAGTGGGTATCTTCAGCTCAATGTAGGCATTTAAACATTTTAGTGGACCCAGTCAAAAGGTGTCATTAATCACGTAAGAATGAAAGACAACCAGTTCGCCGGCAGGACCCAAATCCCCTAAATAGTGATGAGCGGCAGGTGGCATATTCGATTTCGACGAAATTCGCGAATATTCAATCGAATATTCGTTTCATATTTGTCGAAATCGAATATTCGTCATTATTCTAGTTATCGCGATTATTATGCGATTTAAATAATCGCTTATTGCGATTTTAACTTAAGGCTACTTTCCTATTGGTTTGATATCTAGAATTAGCGAAGATGACGAATATGACGAATGTATTTAAAAATTGAATAGTTAAACACTTGATTATTATAATGATTCTATTTATAAAAAAAAGCTAAGTAATATAATCGCATAACGAATTAAACTTAGCTGTCTCTATAGTCAACCTTCCTATATGATTGCTAGAATTAGCGAAGTTGACGAATATGGAGCTAAAACGAAGATGTAGAATACTTTGTTATCTTCGTTTTGAGGAATATGACGAATACATTCGTCATATTCGCTAATTCTACCAAGCCAACCATAGTAAACCAGGTCCAAGTTGAAATAGCAATGCGATTAATTCAAGTTATAATAATCGAATTTCGATTTCAACTTAGCATTGCTATATTCCATATTAGGCTAGAATTAACGAATATGGAAAATAGCAGTGCTAAGTTGAAATCGAAATTCGATTATTATAACTTGAATTAATCGAATTGCGATTTCAACGTAATTCTCAAATCCGACAGTACATTCTAGTATGGAGACGTTCCCATGGTGATGGGAACGCTCCATGAGCACGGAAGTCGTCAGAAGCGGCAACGGGCACTGACTGGAGCAGCCAGGAAGCCAGGAATCCTAAGGACAGGTAAGAACTACTTTTGGGAAGTGGGAAAGAAAAAAATATAACAATAAAAAAAAAACAAAAAAAACGAATATTCAAAATATCGAATTTATAGCACTATATTCTAAATATTCGCGAATTAGCGAAGTGCCGATATTCGCTAAAAAAAAATCGATATTCGAATATTCGCGCTCAACACTACCCCTAAACATGGACCTCCCTTCCAGCCAAGCATCTGAAGATCCAAGAAGAAAGTTATCCAGCTCTCAAAGTAAGCAGAATATTGAAATGCGTAAGCCTTAGTGCTCTCACTAAGCTGTGGATGATTTTAATATAGTTTGAAATAAAGAGTTGGGTATTTTACTTAACTTGAGAGCTGGCAGACTTTCTTCTTGGATCATTAATGATTGCCCCCTCCCCCCTTCCCTAGCCAGTATCTTGTATTTAGATACCCCCTTCACAAGACTACTTACCTAATATCCATGGCCTGGCTGTTTTCACAGATGCTACTCACAGGTCTAGCTACCAATGTAATGCCTCTCATCAGATGAACCCAGAGTGCTGTGCTTGAGACCCTAACCTTCAACCATAAACCTTTGAATGTGACATTTAGCTTATCTGAATATGTTCTTTCTAACATGTAAAAGTGATGTTTTATGTTGCCCCCATGGAAGCCTGCCATAAGGAGTATCACTTGTAGGTATGGTGTAATGAAGTTGTGTACCTGCATGGTTCCCTGTACAAGTGCTTTTCTCAATATAATGCCTTAAGCTCAACATAGATGTTAAAGCAACATCATTAATTGATCTTCAAGGGATTAGACCACAACCTAAGTGTATGCAAGCTTCCTGGCTGTTCCGTCATGAAAAATGTTAAGGAAAAGAGAGCTTGAACATGTTGAAGTACAACATGCCCAATCCTTTATAGCTGAGAGATATTACACCGACAGGGTTCACCAGCAGTTTATGTATTTCTCCCAACAGAGCTAAACATCTATGCTCAGCCAATCTAAGTATGTTCATTGGAAGGTCTGGAGAAATAGCTTAAAGGAAATGTATCACCAAAAATTTAATCTGCCTTTTTTTAATCTGTTTTTATTTTTGGATTGTAGATATTTTAAATTTTATTTCCTGAACATTAATATGGAGCGGCCATCTTGCCTGAGCTGTTCTTAACAGCATTTACAAAGCATAAAAAAATTGCTTTATGTCAGCCCAATGAGCCATAGACACAATGGTCCGGAGGGTACCTTAATGACTTTTATGGGAACGTTTTCTAGGCATGCCGTGTGACCTGTGCAGAGGTCATTGTACAAGGGAAGAATAGATAAGATCTGACAATCACCTATTCAGAATAGTGGATCCTGTTTTATCTGTACACAGAGGTGATATCATTACAGTCAGGATTAGAATGAGTTAACTGCAGTAAAGTGATCTGTAGAAACCAAGAAGTGGCACCAATTATTAGACATAGTGGCCAGTGCAAAAACTGCAGGATTTTTGGTTTCAGTTTAAATATAAAAAGTGACATGGAAATTAAAAATTATATCATCAAAGATTATGTAAAAAATATATTAAACCTAAAAAAAAGTGATTTAAGTAGCCGATCCTTTTCTGATGACACATTCCCTTTAAGTTACAATCCAATCACCTATAGTCCAACCATTGCAAAGTTTGAATGTGGTTAGTCACGTTTGCAGGTCTTTGCTACAGACCCCACATTGTAGTCAGACCCACGGTGGTAATCATACTTATCTGACTCCTCCTTCTGGCTTCTGGCTCCATGGCCACACCACCAGCAGTGCAGGTCCCAGGTCTCCCCTTGTCAGCAGTTTGAAACCAGGTCACGAGACTGCTGCAGCCAATGACTGGCTGCAGCGGTCACATGTGACAAACTAGTTACGTGAGCCAGTGACATGATGCATGGGTGATGCATGAACACTGCAGTCAGTCATTGGCTGCAATGGTCATATGACTCGACATCAAACCAAATGTTGACATTGGGAGACCCAGTATGTGCAGAGCCAGTTGGGCAGCATTGGAGCCGGAACCCAGAGACATGAACCAGGTAAGTATCATTAACACTTTTGATTCAGCCTCGCTATGAGATCTGTAGAAAACATCCACAAACATTAACAACCCCTTTAACCCGTAGAGGACCCGCGCTGTACATGTACGTCGCAGATGTCCGTGACTTAAGGACCAGCGCCGTACATGTACGGCGTGGTGATCGGGCGGGTGCAGGAGCAGGCAAGCAGACTGAAGTGTATTACATTCAGTAACACACTTACAGCCAATGCTTTACAATACAAAAGTATTGTAAAGCATTGAAAAGGGGATCAGACCCCCAAAAGTTAAAGTCCCAGAGTGGGACAAAAAATAAAGTGAAAAAAGAAGTAAAACTAGTTACGTGAGCCAGTGACATGATGCATGGGTGATGCATGAACACTGCAGTCAGTCATTGGCTGCAATGGTCATATGACTCGACATCAAACCAAATGTTGACATTGGGAGACCCAGTATGTGCAGAGCCAGTTGGGCAGCATTGGAGCCGGAACCCAGAGACATGAACCAGGTAAGTATCATTAACACTTTGGATTCAGCCTCGCTATGAGATCTGTAGAAAACATCCACAAACATTAACAACCCCTTTAACCCGTAGAGGACCCGCGCTGTACATGTACGTCGCAGATGTCCGTGACTTAAGGACCAGCGCCGTACATGTACGGCGTGGTGATCGGGCGGGTGCAGGAGCAGGCAAGCAGACTGAAGTGTATTACATTCAGTAACACACTTACAGCCAATGCTTTACAATACAAAAGTATTGTAAAGCATTGAAAAGGGGATCAGACCCCCAAAAGTTAAAGTCCCAGAGTGGGACAAAAAATAAAGTGAAAAAAGAAGTAAAACTAGTTACGTGAGCCAGTGACATGATGCATGGGTGATGCATGAACACTGCAGTCAGTCATTGGCTGCAATGGTCATATGACTCGACATCAAACCAAATGTTGACATTGGGAGACCCAGTATGTGCAGAGCCAGTTGGGCAGCATTGGAGCCGGAACCCAGAGACATGAACCAGGTAAGTATCATTAACACTTTGGATTCAGCCTCGCTATGAGATCTGTAGAAAACATCCACAAACATTAACAACCCCTTTAACCCGTAGAGGACCCGCGCTGTACATGTACGTCGCAGATGTCCGTGACTTAAGGACCAGCGCCGTACATGTACGGCGTGGTGATCGGGCGGGTGCAGGAGCAGGCAAGCAGACTGAAGTGTATTACATTCAGTAACACACTTACAGCCAATGCTTTACAATACAAAAGTATTGTAAAGCATTGAAAAGGGGATCAGACCCCCAAAAGTTAAAGTCCCAGAGTGGGACAAAAAATAAAGTGAAAAAAGAAGTAAAAAAATTAGTTTTTACAAAACAAATTAAAAGTAAAAAAAAAAAAGCATCCTTTTCCCAAAATAAAGTAGAAAAAAATTGTAAAAAATATGTAAAAAAGAAAAGTAGACATATTAGGTATTGTCGCGTCTGTATCGACCGGCTCTATAAAAATATCACATGAACTAACCCCTCAGATGAACATCGTCAAAAAATAAAATAAAAACTGTGCTAAAAAAAATCTTTTTTTGTCACCTTACATCACTAAAAGTGCAACACCAAGCAATCAAAAAGGCGTATGCCACCCAAAATGGTACCAATCTAACCGTCACCTCATCCCGCAAAAAATGAGCCCATACCTAAGACAATCACCCAAAAATAAAAAAACTATGGCTCTCTAAAACATTATTTTTTTGTTTAAAAATTTCTATTAGGCCTCCTGCACACGAATGTGTGCGCCACGTGGTCGTGCTACAACTGCCAAATTGCGGGCCGCAATGCACGAACACCATCCGTGGGGCAGCCGCAGCAGATCACTTTAATGGGTCAGCGATCTGGCTGTTTCGCAAAAAGATAGGATATGTTCTATCTTTTTGCGGAAGGGAAGTATGGGACGAAACCCCACGGAAGCACTCCGTAGTGCTCCCGTAGGGTTCCGCTCCATGCTTTCGTCCTGCACCATTCCGCATCTCCGGATTTGCAAACCCATTGAAGTGAATGGGTCCGCATCCATAATGCGGAAAGCCCACAAAACGGCACTCGTGTATTGAGAATCCGCAAATGCGGTTCACAATAAGGCAACGGGGCGCACACGTTCGTGTGCAGGAGGCCTTATTGTGTAAAACTTAAGTAAATAAAAAAAGTATACATATTAGGTATTGCCTCGTCCGTAACAACCTGATTTATATAAATACCACATGAACTAACCCCTCAGGTGAACAACGTAACAAAAAAAAAAAAAAAAAAAACTGTCAAAAAAGCCATTTTTTGTCACCATATATCACAAAAAGTGTAATAGCAAGCGATCAAAAAGTCATCTGCATCCCAAAATAGTGCCAATCAAACCGTCATCTCATCCCGCAAAAATTACAGTTGCAAGAAAAAGTATGTGAACCCTTTGGAATGATATGGATAAGTATGTGAACCCCTAGACTAATGACATCTCCAAGAGCTAATTGGAGTGAGGTGTCAGCCAACTGGAGTCCAATCAATGAGATGAGATTGGAGGTGTTGGTTACAGCTGTCCTGCCCTATAAAAAACACACACCAGTTCTGAGTTTTGCTTTTCACAAGAAGCATTCCCTGACGTGAATGATGCCTCGCACAAAAGAGCTCTCAGAAGACCTACGATTAAGAATTGTTGACTTGCATAAAGCTGGAAAGGGTTATAAAAGTATCTCCAAAAGCCTTGCTGTTCATTAGTCCACGGTAAGACAAATTGTCTATAAATGTAGAAAGTCTAGCACTGCTGCTACTCTCCCTAGGAGTGGCCATCATGTAAAGATGACTGCAAGAGCACAGCGCAGACTGCTCAATGAGGTGAAGAAGAATCCTAGAGTGTCAGCTAAAGACTTACAAAAGTCTCTGGCATATGCTAACATCCCTGTTAGCGAATCTACGATACGTAAAACACTAAACAAGAATGGATTTCATGGGTGGATATCACAGAGGAAGCCACCGCTGTCCAAAAAAAACATTGCTGCACGTTTACAGTTTGTACAAGAGCACCTGGATGTTCCACAGCAGTACTGGCAAAATATTCTGTGGACAGATGAAACCAAAGTTGAGTTGTTTGGAAGAAGCACACAACACTATGTGTGGAGAAAAAGAGGCACAGCACACCAACATCAAAACCTCATCCCAACTGTGAAGTATGGTGGGGGCATCATGGTTTGGGGCTGCTTTGCTGCATCAGGGCCTGGACGGATTGCTATCATCGAAGGAAAAATGAATTCCCAAGTTTATCAAGACATTTTGCAGGAGAATTTAAGGCCATCTGTCCACCAGCTGAAGCTCAACATAAGATGGGTGTTGCAACAGGACAACGACCCAAAGCATAGAAGTAAATCAACAACAGAATGGCTTAAACAAAAGAAAATACGCCATCTGGAGTGGCCCAGTCAGAGTCCTGACCTCAACCCGATTGAGATGCTGTGGCATGATCTCAAGAAAACGATTCACACCAGACATCCCAAGAATATTGCTGAACTGAAACAGTTCTGTAAAGAGGAATGGTCAAGAATTACTCCTGATCGTTGTGCACGTCTGATCTGCAACTACAGGAAACGTTTGGTTGAAGTTATTGCTGCCAAAGGAGGTTCAACCAGTTATTAAATCCAAGGGTTCACATACTTTTTCCACCTGCACTGTGAATGTTTACATGGTGTGTTCAATAAAAACATGGTAACATTTAATTCTTTGTTTGTTATTAGTTTAAGCAGACTGTGATTGTCTATTGTTGTGACTTAGATTAAGATCAGATCACATTTTATGACCAATTTGTGCAGAAATCCATATCTTTCCAAAGGGTTCACATACTTTTTCTTGCAACTGTATAACCTACCTAAGACAATCGCCTAAAAACTGAAAATACTATGGATATCAGAATATGGAGACACTAAAACCAAATTTTTTTTTGTTTCAGAAATTATATTATTAATATATATAATGCTGTTATTGTGTAAAACTTAAGTAAAAAAGTATACATATTAGGTATTGCCACGTCCATAACAATCTGCTCTATAAAAAAAACCCATGACTTAACCTCTCAGATGAACATCGTCAAAAAAAACTAAATAAACTGTGCTAGAAAAAAAATTTAATTGTTACCTTACACCACTAAAAGTGCAACACCAAGCAATCAAAAAGGCGTATGCCACCCAAAATAGCAAAATAGTAACAATCTAACTATCACCTCATCCTGCAAAAAATGAGCTCTACCTAAGACAATCGCCAAAAAAACCTAAATATGTCTCTCAGAATGTGGAGACACTAAAACATCATTTTGTTTCAAAAATGCGTGAAACTTATTGTGTGAAACTTAAAGGGAGTCTTTCACCTAAAATCATCATTATAGAACACTAACATCAGGATCTCCATTACATTCCCCATATTAGAATGCTACCTTCCATATTGCTGTCCATCCCCGATTTTCTCAGAAAAACACTTTTATTCAATATGTTAATTAGCTTCTGAAGGTGCCCAGGGGTAGCCTTCATGCGGCGGTTGCCCAGACCCCTCGTCGCTTTTCATACGAAACCCCTCCTCTTTCACCCCTCTGGCTCGCCCTAGGGTCTTCTGATTACGTCCTCCTCTTAGTGAGAAATCCAGAGCCAGGGCCTTTCAACATATTCGCCGCGCCTGCGCACTTCATTCCCCAATATAGGCAGAGGCACAAGGCGTGCTAGATCGGGATGTAAGGGCTAGCACATGCGCATTAAACGCTCTTGTGCTTCTTCCCATAATGGGGAAAGAAGTGCGTAGGCACGGCAAATCTGTTGAACGGCACTGGCGCTGGATTTCTCACTAAGAGGAGGACGTAATCAGAGGAACCTAGGGTGGGCCAGAGGGGTGAAAGGGGAGGGGTTTCATATGAAAAGCGACGAGGGGCCTGGGCAAGCACCGCATGAACGCTGCCACTGGGCACCTTCAGAAGCTAATTAACATATTGAATAAAAGTGTTTTTCTGAGAAAATCAGCAATGGACAGCAATATGGAAGGTAACATTCTAATATGGGGAATGCAATTGAGATCCTGATGTTAGTGTTCTCTAATGGTGATTTTAGGTGAAAGACTCTATTTAATTAAATTTAAAAAAGTATACATTAGAGATTGCCGCGTCCGTAACAACCTGCTCTATAAAAATAGCACATGGCCTAAACCCTCAGATGAACACCGTAAAAAAAAAAAAAAAACGGTGTCAAAAAAGCAATTTTTTGGCACCTTACATCACAAAAAGTGTAATATAGCAAGCGATCGAAAAGTCATATGCACCCCAAAATAGTGGCAATCCAACCGTCATCTCATTCCGCAAAAATTATACCCTACCTAAGACAATCGCCCAAAAACTGAAAAAAACTATGGCTTTCAGACAATGGAGACACTAAAACATGTTTTTTTTGGTTTAAAAAATATCATTGTCTAAAACTTACATAAATAAAAAAAAGTTGACATATTAGGTATCGCCACATCCGTGAGAACCTGCTCTATAAAAATAGCAATTGTTTCACCTTACATCACAAAAAATTGAATAGCAAGTGATCAAAAAGTTATATGCACCCTAAAAGTGTACCAATCAAACCATCGTCTCATACCAAAAAAAATTAGCCTCTACTCAAGACAGTCGCCCAAAAAATAAAAAAAAATACGGATTTCAGAATGTGGAGACACAAAAAAATTTTTTTTGTTTCAAAAATGCTTTATTATGTAAAACTGAAACAAACAACTAAAGATAAGTAGTCATATTTGGTATTGTCGCATCCGTAACAACCTGCTCTATAAAAATTCCACATGATCTAACCTGTCAGATGAACGTTGTAAATAAAAAATAAAAACTGTGCCAAAACAGCTATATTTTGTTACCTTGCCTCACAAAAAGTGTAATATAGAGCAACCAAAAATCATATGTACCCTAAAAAAGTACCAAAAAAACTGCCACATTATCCCGTAGTTTCCAAAATGGGGTCACTTTTTTGTAGTTTCTACTCTAGGGGTGCATCAGGGGGGCTTCAAATGTGACATGGCAGCTTAAAATTATCCCAGTGAAATCTGCTTTCCAAAAACCATATGGCGTTCCTTTCCTTCTGCGCAATGCCGTGTGCCTGTGCAGCAGTTTACGACCACATATGGGGTGTTTCTGTAAACTAAAGAATCAGGGCCATAAATATTGAGTTTTGTTTGGCTGTTAACTCTTGCTTTGTAACTGGAAAAAAAAGGGATTCAAATGGAAAATCTTCCAAAAAAGTGAAATTCAGAAATTTCATCTGCATATTCCATTAATTCTTGTGGAACACCTAAAGGGTTAACAAGGTTTTTAAAATCTGTTTTGTATACCTTGAGTGGTGTAGTTTCTAAAATAGGGTCACTTTTTTTAAGTTATTACTCAAGGGGTGCATCAGGGGGTCTTCAAATGGGACATGGTGTCAATAAACCAGTCCAGCAAAATCTGCATTCCAAAAACCATATGGTGTTCTTTTCCTTCTGCGCAATTCCGTGTGCCCGTGCAGCAGTTTACGACCACATATGGGGTGTTTCTTTAAACTACAGAATTAGAGCCATAAATATTGAGTTTTGTTTGGCTG
Source organism: Bufo bufo (assembly GCF_905171765.1). Lineage (NCBI taxonomy): Eukaryota > Metazoa > Chordata > Amphibia > Anura > Bufonidae > Bufo > Bufo bufo. Next base: position 430,838,937 of record NC_053393.1, read on the forward strand.
CTAACCCTTGCTTTGTAACTGGAAAAAAATTATTAAATGGAAAATCTGCCAAAAAAGTGAAATTCAGAAATTTTATCTCCATTTTCCATTAATTCTTGTGGAACACCTAAAGGGTTAACAAAATTTAGTAAAATCAGTTTTACCTTGAGGGGTGTAGTTTGCAAAATGGGGTCATTTTTGGGTGGTTTCTATTATGTAAGCCTCTCAAAGTGACTTTAGACCTAAACTGGTCCTTAAAAAGTGGGTTTTGGAAATTTTCTGAAAAATTTCAAGATTTTCTTCTAAGCTTTCCCCAAAAAATATAATGGCATTCGCACAATGATCCAAACATGAAGTAGACATATGGGGAATGAAAAGTAATAAATATTTTTGGAGGTATTACTATCTATTATAAAAGCAGAGAAATTGAAATTTGGAAATTTGCTAATTTTTGCAAATTGTTTGTAAATTTGTTATTTTTTATAAATAAAAATGAATTTTTTTGACTCAATTTTACCACTGTCATGAAGTACACTATGTGACGATAAAACATTCTCAGAATGGCCTGGATAAGTAAAAGCGTTTTAAAGTTATCACCATCACCACATAAAGTGACACATGTCAGATTTGCAAAAAATGGCCTGGTCCTTAAGGTGAAATATGGCAGGTCCTGAAGGGGTTAATGCTATCATTACTCTAATGCAATGTGTTTATACACTGCACTTGCTTTGCAATAAATTTTGAATTTTGAAGTTCCATTTGCTAATTGTCATTTAGCTTAATATGTGCAGCTATCTGCTAGTTATTCCTTTTTCAATTAACATTCTGAGATATTTTATAGCTGATCTACGTACTTGATTTGTGTTTAGTAGTTTTAGATAAATTATGACTTGTAAATTTACTGTACTGTCTTGTATTTTAATTATGCACTGTATTTGATTGCTAACAATTCCATTTTAGTTGCCACACTGCTATGAATAGACATGAATAATGACGGTATCTGGAAATGTAACACTTAATTTAATATCACATATAATAAATTACACTTACATTAAACACCACTAATTACTAATTAGAATCATTAGCTTCAATTATAAGGGCTAGAGTAGCATAATATTTTCATATGGATAATGCAAAATTGCATATGAATTCATTAGAGTTACCTTAACATGTCATACTGTTAACACTGATTTTATCCAAGCATTTTTTATTCTTTATTATTACAATATAAAAATAACAATATTATTCTTATTGTTTCCTTACATGATATTTCCATATAAATAAAATAAATATATTTAATATCAGGGTAGATAACTTGATTGTGATATTATTTTATTTTTTGCTAGGAATACCATTTATATGATTTCAAACATGAAAATCTTCAAAAATATGCTGTTTGTTGTAAAGCTCTTTAAAAATAATTTTCCTTATGTATGCCAGTCTGATATCTTGTGACATTTCTTGAAAATTTGTCAGTCTTGCAATCGCATACATCTATCATTCTACTCTTAGTAATGACATATCAGAAAACATGTTAAACCTTCCATTTTCCTATCCGCTGGGAATATTTTTACATTATGTTTAACTCTAGATTCATTCTTTTCACAGGAAAATTGAACATTTATGTTTTTGTATCAAAGTTAGGTAATGTTCATTTCTGAAATGGCTGTGGAATATGTAAGTTATGGAAATGTAGAAAAAGGAAGTCGAGATGCAGAAGGGACTAAGTTGTATATTTTAGAGTAAAAACAATTACAGGGATAGAAAATGTAGTCCCCCTGGCTTAAAAACAATGCCCATATAAAAACGTAAGAAAAAAAATAGGTGCTATCATTGCCTACATATATTGTCATATTCTACTTGTTCTTCTTCTTAGTACTAGTAGTAGTAATAACAGTAGTAAAAAGCATCATCATGTTTTAATAATATTACTATCATATCATATAGTATCATAGTATGAGTATTAATATTAGCGTTGAGTGAATAAAAGTATCCGAATTAGACTTCAATCTGAATTTCCGGAAAGATTTGATTCGTCATGAAACCATTTCCTTCCGCTTTGTGGTAACAAATCTATTTTTCCTAAAATGATGGCTAAAAAAATAAAAACTATACTCATCTCATCTACTTGCTCGCGGAGAGGGCATCAACTACAGTCTTGATTGAAGAAAACCCGCAAAAGGAGCTGATGACGTCATCACGTCAGACGCAGATCCTTTGGCACGCTTTCTTCAATAAAGACAGGAGCTGACAGTCTCTCCGCGAGCAAGTAGATGAGGTGAGTATAATTTTTATTTCTAACCCTTAATTAATCCCTGAATGGGCTGAATGTGAGTCACAGTAAACCCGTACATCAGTAAACCCTGCAGCCAGAAAAATTGATACAGATACCGGTCCCTGATGATTCTGGGGTAACTTATAATGATTAAATGTGTTGGGACAATTGTTTTGCAGATATCTGACCCCAGCTTTAGACCAGTTTTAGTCTTTTGTTAAGAAGGGTCTAGTTAGATTACTCCGTCTCCCTGATAGGGTCTTATAGGGATTATATAATAGAGTGAGGTTCCGGATGGGGCCGCTCTTGTCAGGGCGATGACTCCGTATTAGGAGGTCAATTAAGGCTTAATAGCTCCAAAAGCAATAAAAAGGGCAGTAGTAAAATGTAACTTTTAATATTATGCCTTTAAAATTTAAAAGGCCCACAATTCTATTCATAGACACCTCGACTTAATGGGCCAGTACCACCAACAATTCCCTACCATGAAAGTGTGTTTTTACCTAAGAAGGGTAAACCAACATTTATATATATAACTTCTTACCAGAGAACGTGTACAGGTAGGGCCTTGCTTGAATCTCACACCCAATAAGGTTGTTGCCATCCCCCCAGATAAAAGGTGGGGATTCTGCTGTATTCCACCATCTGCGACCACACCGATTTCTCACCGTCTGGTCCGTGTGTGTGTATAATGTTGCAGAAAGGGCAGAAGGATAGAGTCCTACCACTAATAGTAAAGAGTGCTAGGAAACCTAAACATAAGTGCTCAGATAAATAGATATATGTGCCAATACGCATTTCATCTATTTTTATAGCCCCAAATTCATCAGGTGTCACGGGGCTAGTGCTACCTACAAAACAAAAAAAAAGTAAATATATATATTTATACTTATTAACCTATATACAGTGGGGGAAATAATTATTTGACCCCTCACTGATTTTGTAAGTTTGTCCAATGACAAAGAAATGAAAAGTCTCAGAACAGTATCATTTCAATGGTAGGTTTATTGTAACAGTGGCAGATAGCACATCAAAAGGAAAATCGAAAAAATAACTTTAAATAAAAGATAGCAACTGATTTGCATTTCATTGAGTGAAATAAGTATTTGAACCCTCTAACAAAAAAAGACTTAATACTTGGTGGAAAAACCCTGGTTTGCAAGCACAGAGGTCAAACGTTTCTTGTAATTGATGACCAAGTTTGCGCACATTTTAGGAGGAATGTTGGTCCACTCCTCTTTGCAGATCATCTCTAAATCCCTAAGGTTTCGAGGCTGTCTCTGTGCAACTCTGAGCTTGAGCTCCCTCCATAGGTTTTCGATTGGATTAAGGTCCGGAGACTGACTAGGCCACTCCATGACCTTAATGTGCTTCTTCTTGAGCCACTCCTTTGTTGCCTTTGCTGTATGTTTTGGGTCATTGTCGTGCTGGAACACCCATCCACGACCCATTTTCAGTTTCCTGGCAGAGGGAAGGAGGTTGTCGCTCAGGATTTCACGATACATGGCTCCGTCCATTTTCCCGTTTATGCGAATAAGTTGTCCTGTGCCCTTAGCAGAAAAACACCCCCAAAGCAAAATGTTTCCACCCCCATGCTTGACGGTGGGGACGGTGTTTTGGGGGTCATAGGCAGCATTTTTCTTCCTCCAAACACAGCGAGTTGAGTTAATGCCAAAGAGCTCTATTTTGGTCTCATCAGACCACAGCACCTTCTCCCAGTCACTCTCTGAATCATTCAGGTGTTCATTGGCAAACTTCAGACGGGCCTGCACATGTGCCTTCCTGAGCAGGGGGACCTTGCGAGCCCTGCAGGATTTTAATCCATTGCGGTGTAATGTGTTTCCAATGGTTTTCTTGGTGACTGTGGTCCCTGCTAATTTGAGGTCATTAACTAACTCCTCCCGTGTAGTTCTAGGATGCTTTTTCACCTTTCTCAGAACCATTGACACCCCACGAGGTGAGATCTTGCGTGGAGCCCCAGAGCGAGGTCGATTGATGGTCATTTTGTGCTCCTTCCATTTTCGAACAATCGCACCAACAGTTGTCACCTTCTCTCCCAGCTTCTTGCTAATGGTTTTGTAGCCCATTCCAGCCTTGTGCAGGTCTACAATTTTGTCTCTGACATCCTTGGACAGCTCTTTGGTCTTTCCCATGTTGGAGAGTTTGGAGTCTGCTTGATTGATTGATTCTGTGGACAGGTGTCTTTTATACAGGTGACTAGTTAAGACAGGTGTCCTTAATGAGGGTGACTAATTGAGTAGAAGTGTCTAACCACTCTGTGGGAGCCAGAACTCTTAATGGTTGGTAGGGGTTCAAATACTTATTTCACTCAATGAAATGCAAATCAGTTGCTATCTTTTATTTAAAGTTATTTTTTCGATTTTCCTTTTGATGTGCTATCTGCCACTGTTACAATAAACCTACCATTGAAATGATACTGTTCTGAGACTTTTCATTTCTTTGTCATTGGACAAACTTACAAAATCAGTGAGGGGTCAAATAATTATTTCCCCCACTGTAGACACCTAAAATTAGGGGTGATTGCATTGCCCATTATCACCATTCAGGGCATCCAATAAACTACTCACTTACATCTATTTGGGCTGGTTAGTCCCCGATGTAGCCGTCCTGGAACATGTATGGTCGCACCTCCGGATCGATTACCCCTTACAGGATGAGGGTACTGTTGCATGGAATCAAGCCATTAACGATACATGGCGTCCCATATTACATGTGGCATCATAGCAACCGTGCGCCACGTCCTTTTAAACTGAAATTAACGCCTCCCGACTTGTGCAGACGTCATCACGTACCGTCCGTGCGCCGCCGCGTCATTGCACACATGGGGAGTGTCATGTGGGCCCGCTGGTCATGGCCAGAGGGCGGGGACAAGAGCTGGCAGGTCCTGAAAGAACCCCCAGTCTCCAGGTCCTTGAAGGTCAGTACAACACTGGTAGAAGAATATGGCAAAAAGGGGCGTGACACTGTTTTTACCATAGTATATCACACCAACCTATAGCAATTGCCCAATTAAAAGGGACTAGATAATAGGGAATCCTTAATAGGATCCTGTCCAAATGGACATGAATACCAATAGATATTTTGGCCTGATTCTCACTGCGGTCATAGACAAGAGCACAATATTAAATCAAGGGAAGAGCAGGGGGTCTATATAATGCAGCCAAAATTTTATTACTCATTAAGGTACAGGGACTAGACGTATCAAGCTCGAAAATCCACCAACATTCTCGTTGCAAGATACGTCTATCCCAATCACCCCCACGCAATGGTTTGCAAACTCGTTCTATCCCCTTAAATTTGAGCACCATCGTACGTCCATTATGGACAGTGTTAACGTGTCCTGATTGGGTGTGAGATTCAAGCAAGGCCCTACCTGTACACATTCTCTGGTAAGAAGTGTATTCCTTTATGAATGTTGGCTTACCCTTCTTAGGTATTAACACACTTTCATGGTAGGGAATTGTTGGTGGTACTGGCCCATTAGGTAGAGGTGTCTATGAATAGAATTGTGGGCCTTTTGAATTTTAAAGGTATAACATTAAAAGTTACATTTTACTACTGCCCTTTTTATTGCTTTTGTTTTATTTACTGCTGTAGTCTGCTTGGACTGTATTTAGTCTTGAAAGTGGAACAGCCTTTTGGTTTGATTTGCGTTGCTTTAGATTGACTTAATAGCTCCGAATATGGCGAGAAAGGGATAGGTTACACACTATTGTATCATTAATCCTCTCCCCCCACAATTTTTCCTGCTCCGTCTGCTTTCCTCTATGACCCGGGACAACATTGTGACCCAGACTTCGATGTACGCTGTTCCATAAATCCGGTTGGGTGGCATACTGATTTATACCTTCGCCCTACTGGTAAGATTCTTCCTTTTTGTTTATTTGAAGTGTGCTGATTTTTTTTAATCCAATTTAAGATTCAAGTTAAGTTTTATTGGCTAGATATTCCCTTATTAGTATTGTAAATGTAATTAAACCAGCATATATATGTGATTACTACAAGAAACAAGGTTTAGCAGCAACCTACCTGTGTGTATTAAGGAGAAATTCAGCATCGAGCCTCAGTCGTCCATTTACGTATTTTCAGTTTCTACACGGTTGCAATTTATTTATTTTTTATACTAGCTGATGACCTGGCATTGCTCAGGTATTTATTTATTTACTTTAACGGTGACTGCCCCTTTAACGGTGACTTTCACAGTGACCGCCCCTTTAACAGTGACTTTCACAGTGGCCTCCCCATTAACAGTGACCGCCCCTTTAACTGTGACTTTCACAGTGACCGCCTCTTTAACAGTAACTTTCACAGTGGCCGCCCCTTTAACAGTGATAGCCCCTTTAACAGTGACTTTCATAGTGACCGCCCCTTTAACAGTGACCGCCCATTTAACAGTGACCTCCCCTTTAACAGTGGCTTTCACAGTGACTGCACCTTTAACAGTGGATTTCACAGTGTCTGCCTCTTTAACAGTGACTTTCACAGTGACCACCCCTTTAACAGTGACCGCCCATTTAAAGTGACCTCTTCGTTAACAGTGACTTTCACAGTAACCGCCCCTTTAACAGTGACTTTCACAGTGACTGCCCCTTTAACAGTGACTTTCACAGTGACTGCCATTTAACAGTGACTTTCACAGTGACCACATTTTTAACAGTGACTTTAACAGTGACCGCCCCTTTAACAATGACCTTCACAGTGACTGCCCCTTTAACAGTGACCACCCTTTTAACAGAGACTTTCACAGTGACCAGCCCTTTAACAATGACCGCCCCTTAAACAGTGACTTTCACAGTAACCGCCCCTTTAACAGTGACTGTCACAGTGACGGCCATTTTAACAGTGACCGCCCCTTTAACAGTGACCTCAACTGTGCCTGTCTCTTTAACAGTGACATTCATAGTGACCGCCCCTTTAACAGTTACTTTGACAGTGACCGCCCCTTTAACAGTGACCGCCCCTTTAACAGTGACTTTCACAGTGGCGGTCACAGAATTTAAGTAAAAGGCTGGCAGACTTGTATTGGATAATGCAGATCATTTTTTAGGAATATATTGGGAACTGTACGTCCTAGAGAGCTGAGACCCCTGCAAGATTTCTTTCCATGTAGCAAGGAATGTGTATACCAAGTTTCGTTGAAATGGATGGTTGCGATTTTGAGTTTTCGCGGAATATACAGTCATGTGAAAAAATTAGGACACCCTTTGAAAGCATGTGGTTTTTTGTAACATTTTTAATAAATGGTTATTTCATCTCCGTTTCAACAATACAGAGAGATTAAAGTAATCCAACTAAACAAAGAAAACTGAAGAAAAGTCTTTTCAAGATCTTCTGTAAATGTCATTCTACAAAAATGCCTATTCTAACTGAGGAAAAAGATAGGACACCCTCACATGTATTCCCTCTTAAATTGGCTCAGATCTCACACAGGTATATCACACCAGGTGCACATAATTAGTAGATCGTTACTCTGCATGTTGAATGAGGCTTGCCCTATTTAAACCTCAGACATTTAGTTTGGTGTGCTCCTGACTGTTGAAGTGAGAGTGAGCACCATGGTGAGAGCAAAAGAGCTGTCAGAGGACTTCAGAAAAAAGATTGTAGCAGCCTATGAGTCTGGGAAGGGATTTAAAAAGATCTCAAAAGATTTTGAAATCAGCCATTCCACTGTCCGGAAGATAGTCTACAAGTGGAGGGCTTTCAAAACAACTGCCAACATGCCCAGGACTGGTCGCCCCAGCAAGTTCACCCCAAGAGCAGACCGCAAGATGCTAAAAGAGGTCTCCAAAAACCCTAAAGTGTCATCTCGAGAACTACAGCAGGCTCTGGCTACTGTTGATGTATTGGGCCCTATTCTCCTCAATATATTTATTAATGATCTTGTAGAAGGCTTGCATATAAAATATCAATTTTCGCAGATGACACTAAACTGTGTAAAGTAATTAACACTGAAGAGGACAGTATACTACTACAGAGGGATCTGGATAGATTGGAGGCTTGGGCAGATAAGTAGCAGATGAGGTTTAACACTGACAAATGTAAAGTAATGCACATGGGAAGGAATAATGCAAGTCACCCGTACATACTAAATGGTAAAACACTCGGTAACACTGACATGGAAAAAGATCTAGGAATTTTAATAAACAGCAAACTAAGCTGCAAAAAACAGTGTCAGGCAGCTGCTGCCAAGGCCAATAAGATAATGGGTTGCATCAAAAGGAACATAGATGCCCGTGATGAGAACATAGTCCTACCACTTTACAAATCATTAGTCAGACCACACATGGAGTACTGTGTACAGTTCTGGGTTCCTGTGAACAAGGCAGACATAGCAAAGCTTGAGAGGGTCCAGAGGAGGGCAACTAAAGTAATAACTGGAATGGGGCAACTACAGTACCCTGAAAGATTATCAAAATTAGGGTTATTCACTTTAGAAAAAAGACGACTGAGGGGAGATCAAATTACTATGTATAACTATATCAGGGGTCAGTACAGAGATCTATCCCATCATCTATTTATCCCCAGGACTGTAACTGTGACGAGGGGACAGCCTCTGCGACTGGAGGAAAGAAAGTTTGTAGACAAACATAGAAGAGGATTCTTTGTGGTAAGAGCAGTGAGACTATGGAACTCTCTGCCTGAGGAGGTGGTAATGGTGAGTCCTATAAAGGAATTCAAGAGGGGCCTGGATGTATTTCTGGAGTGTAATAATATTACAGGCTATAGCTACTATAGAGGAGTTGTTGATCCAGGGAGTTATTCTGATTGCCTGATTGGAGTCGGGAAGGAATTGTTTATTCCCCTAAAGTGAGGAGGAAAATTGGCTTCTACCTCACAACTTTTTTTTTGCCTTCCTCTGGATCAACTTGCAGGATGACAGGCCGAACTGGATGGACAAATGTATTTTTTTGGCCTTATGTACTATGTCATTATAGATGAGTAGAAAAAGGATTGGATGGCTCACTCCTCTTTTCAGTCACAGCAGGCTGACGTGAAGGTGACTTCAAAGTCCGGCACCATGCCATGGAGCTAGGGGTTACAATGTTCCAACTGCTCCTCCTCCTTGCAGCCCCGAAGAAGGCTTTCAGTGGACGATGAGGAAGAGATTAAAGTAATCCAACTAAACAAAGAAAACTGAAGAAAAGTCTTTTCAAGATCTTCTGTAAATGTCATTCTACAAAAATGCCTATTCTAACTGAGGAAAAAGATAGGACACCCTCACATGTATTCCCTCTTAAATTGGCTCAGATCTCACACAGGTATATCACACCAGGTGCACATAATTAGTAGATCGTTACTCTGCATGTTGAATGAGGCTTGCCCTATTTAAACCTCAGACATTTAGTTTGGTGTGCTCCTGACTGTTGAAGTGAGAGTGAGCACCATGGTGAGAGCAAAAGAGCTGTCAGAGGACTTCAGAAAAAAGATTGTAGCAGCCTATGAGTCTGGGAAGGGATTTAAAAAGATCTCAAAAGATTTTGAAATCAGCCATTCCACTGTCCGGAAGATAGTCTACAAGTGGAGGGCTTTCAAAACAACTGCCAACATGCCCAGGACTGGTCGCCCCAGCAAGTTCACCCCAAGAGCAGACCGCAAGATGCTAAAAGAGGTCTCCAAAAACCCTAAAGTGTCATCTCGAGAACTACAGCAGGCTCTGGCTACTGTTGATGTAGAAGTACATGCCTCTACAATCAGAAAGAGACTGTACAAGTTTAACTTGCATGGGAGGTGTGCAAGGAGGAAACCTTTGCTTTCCAAGAGAAACATCGAGGCCAGACTGACATTTGCCAGAGATAAAGTTGACAAAGACCAGGACTTCTGGAATAATGTTCTTTGGACAGATGAGTCCAAAATTGAATTATTTGGACACAACAGCAGAGGACATGTTTGGCGTAAACCAAACACAGCATTCCAAGAAAAGAACCTCATACCAACTGTGAAGCATGGAGGTGGAAGTGTCATGGTTTGGGGCTGCTTTGCTGCAGCAGGACCTGGTCAGCTCACCATCATAGAATCCACGATGAATTCTACTGTGTATCAGAAGGTGCTTGAAGAACATGTGAGACCATCAGTTAGAAAATTAAAGCTGAAGCGGAACTGGACCATGCAACATGACAATGACCCAAAACATACTAGTAAATCAACCAAAGATTGGCTGAAAAAGAAGAAATGGAGAGTCCTGGAATGGCCAAGTCAAAGTCCAGATTTGAATCCCATTGAGATGCTGTGGGGTGACTTGAAAAGGGCTGTACGTGCAAGAAACCCCTCAAACATCTCACAGCTGAAAAAGTTCTGCATTGAGGAGTGGGGTAAAATTTCCTCAGACCGATGTCGAAGACTGGTAGATGGCTACAAGAACCGTCTCACTGCAGTTTTTTCAGCCAAAGGAGGTAACACTCGCTATTAGGGGCAAGGGTGTCCTATCTTTTTCCTCAGTTAGAATAGGCATTTTTGTAGAATGACATTTACAAAAGATCTTGAAAAGACTTTTCTTCAGTTTTCTTTGTTTAGTCGGATTACTTTAATCTCTCTGTATTGTTGAAACGGAGATGAAATAACCATTTATTAAAAATGTTACAAAAAACCACATGCTTTCAAAGGGTGTCCTAATTTTTTCACATGACTGTACATACACACATACATACATACATACATACACACATACGTCCTTTTTTATATATATAGATTGATAAATGTAATTAAACCAGAATATATATTTGATTACTGCAAGACACAAGGTTTAGCAGCAACCTACCTGTGTGTATTAAGGAGAAATTCTGCGTCAAGCCTCAGTTGGCCATTTACATATTTTCAGTTTTCACACAGTTGGAATTTAAATGTTTTTTTGGGACTTGTTCAATTTAATTAAGCCAGCATATAGGTGATTAACACCAATACACAGGACAGCACACAGAAGTGTGGGATAACGAATTTAGACCCAAATCCATTGGGTTTTTAATTATTTTTTTCTTTTGGGGGGGTTGTTGATTACATTTTAACTAGCAGCATATATACGTATATTTCCCCTCTGGCTTCAGAAAGGTGCAACATTATAGTATATAAAATGAGAATGCTCGGACTGGGAGAAAATGTTTGTAAGTAACTGGCTGAGTGATAGAAAACAGAGGGTGGTTATTAGTGGTACACACTCAGATTGGGTCACTGTCACTAGGGGAGTACCTCAGGGGTCAGTATTGGGCCCTATTCTCCTCAATATATTTATTAATGATCTTGTAGAAGGCTTGCATATAAAATATCAATTTTCGCAGATGACACTAAACTGTGTAAAGTAATTAACACTGAAGAGGACAGTATACTACTACAGAGGGATCTGGATAGATTGGAGGCTTGGGCAGATAAGTAGCAGATGAGGTTTAACACTGACAAATGTAAAGTAATGCACATGGGAAGGAATAATGCAAGTCACCCGTACATACTAAATGGTAAAACACTCGGTAACACTGACATGGAAAAAGATCTAGGAATTTTAATAAACAGCAAACTAAGCTGCAAAAACCAGTGTCAGGCAGCTGCTGCCAAGGCCAATAAGATAATGGGTTGCATCAAAAGGAACATAGATGCCCGTGATGAGAACATAGTCCTACCACTTTACAAATCATTAGTCAGACCACACATGGAGTACTGTGTACAGTTCTGGGTTCCTGTGAACAAGGCAGACATAGCAAAGCTTGAGAGGGTCCAGAGGAGGGCAACTAAAGTAATAACTGGAATGGGGCAACTACAGTACCCTGAAAGATTATCAAAATTAGGGTTATTCACTTTAGAAAAAAGACGACTGAGGGGAGATCAAATTACTATGTATAACTATATCAGGGGTCAGTACAGAGATCTATCCCATCATCTATTTATCCCCAGGACTGTAACTGTGACGAGGGGACAGCCTCTGCGACTGGAGGAAAGAAAGTTTGTAGACAAACATAGAAGAGGATTCTTTGTGGTAAGAGCAGTGAGACTATGGAACTCTCTGCCTGAGGAGGTGGTAATGGTGAGTCCTATAAAGGAATTCAAGAGGGGCCTGGATGTATTTCTGGAGTGTAATAATATTACAGGCTATAGCTACTATAGAGGAGTTGTTGATCCAGGGAGTTATTCTGATTGCCTGATTGGAGTCGGGAAGGAATTGTTTATTCCCCTAAAGTGAGGAGGAAAATTGGCTTCTACCTCACAACTTTTTTTTTGCCTTCCTCTGGATCAACTTGCAGGATGACAGGCCGAACTGGATGGACAAATGTATTTTTTTGGCCTTATGTACTATGTCATTATAGATGAGTAGAAAAAGGATTGGATGGCTCACTCCTCTTTTCAGTCACAGCAGGCGGACGTGAAGGTGACTTCAAAGTCCGGCACCATGCCATGGAGCTAGGGGTTACAATGTTCCAACTGCTCCTCCTCCTTGCAGCCCCGAAGAAGGCTTTCAGTGGACGATGAGGAAGATGAGGATGAGAAGCTGCCACTGTCTGCTGGCTTGCTTATGCAGTGACAGGTGTATCATCTGATGATTGTGGCAGCCAGGCCACATCCACGAGCATCCACTTCTTCCACTCAGACTTCTCCTCCTCCGCCCTATCTTCAGCCATCAATAATGGAATATGTGGCCAGAAAACAACTCTGTGCCCAGCAATCCGATGGTGCGCAAGCTTAATAGTGATGAGTAGAGATTAGCACATTTCAAAAAAATTCGATTGACCGGTTCGCTGAATTTTCCAGAAAAATTTGCTTGGATCTGAATTGCATTAAAACGGGCTATTTCCAGGCAGCATAAAGCCTTTATATGGGTGTAGAACACTGTGCCTTGCAGTAAAACGCATAAGGAGTGTGCTGGAGGTTCCAGCGTATAAGTTCGTTTACCATCAGGACTTGCTCATAGTGTCAGCAGTAGGGATGAGCGAACCCGAACTGTATAGATCGGGTTCGTACCGAATTTTGGGGTGTCCGTGACACGGACCCGAACCCGAACATTTTCGTAAAAGTCTGTGTTCAAGTTCGGTGTTCGGCGCTTTCTTGGCGCTTTTTGAAAGGCTGCAAAGCAGCCAATCAACAAGCGTCATACTACTTGCCCCAAGAGGCCATCACAGCCTTGCCTACTATTGGCATGGCTGTGATTGGCCCGTGCAGCATGTGACCCAGCCTCTATATAACCTTGGGTCACGTAGCGCTGCACGTCACTCTGCTGATTCAAGCATAGGGAGAGGTTGCAGCTGTGACGTTAGGGCGAGATTAGGCAGATTAACTCCTCCAAAAGACTTCATTCTGTGATCGATCTGCAGCTGTGGATCATTGAAGTGCTAATATTGACTTGCTCACTTTTTGGAGGCTGCCCAGAGCTTTTTAGATCACTTTTTTTCTGGGGTGATCGGCGGCCATTTTGTGACTTGTGGTGCGCCAGCACAAGCTATCACCAAGTGTATTTAACCAACAATAGTGTGGTTATTTTGTGCTATATCCTACATCAGCTGCAGGCTGAGCCTGTGTCACCGAAGTGCATTTAACCATCAACAGTCTGATTATTTTTTGGACATATACTACATCTGGTGCAGGCTGAGCCTGTGTCACCCAAGTGCATTTAACCATCAACAGTGTGGTTAATTTTTGGCCATATACTACATCAGGGGCAAGTTGAGCCTGTCACCCAGCGCCGAAAAAATAGACCTGACATTTCTATTCAACAAAATCTGTACTGTTTTAGCTGGTCAAGTTATTTGTAGTGACCGTAAAAGCACACTTTTTGTTCTGGGTTGAAAAACTATTCCCAAATTAGCCATTCTCAAAATAACTAGTTTCTGGTATATGAGGCCTACTTGAAATCTATCCCAAAAAGGATATCTTACATTGAAGGTGCTGATAGTGTCATTCAGAAAAACCTAAGACACACGCTAGCGTGCAGATAGAAGTCTGATTCTGTGATTAAACCTATACCTGTCACACAGCGCAAAAAAAAAACAGGCCTCACATCTCTATTCAACCAAATCTGTACTGTTTTAGCTGGTCAAGTTATTTGTAGTGACCGTAAAAGCACACTTTTTTTTCTGGGTTGAAAAACTATTCCCAAATTTGCCATTCTCAAAATAACTAGTTTCTGGTATTTGAGGCCTACTTGAAATCTATCCCAAAAAGGATATCTTACATTGAAGGTACTGATAGTGTCATTCAGAAAAACCTAAGACACACGCTAGCGTGCAGATAGAAGTCTGATTCTGTGATTAAACCTATACCTGTCACACAGCGCAAAAAAAAACAGGCCTCACATCTCTATTCAACCAAATCTGTACTGTTTTAGCTGGTCAAGTTATTTGTAGTGACCGTAAAAGCGCTTTTTATTTTCTGGATTGAAAAACTATTCCCAAATTTGCAATTCTCAAAATAACTAGTTTCTGGTATTTGAGGCCTACTTGAAATCTATCCCAAAAAGGATATCTTACATTAAAGGTACTGATAGTGTCATTCAGAAAAACCTAAGACACACGCTAGCGTGCAGATAGAAGTCTGATTCTGTGATTAAACCTATACCTGTCACACAGCGCAAAAAAAAACAGGCCTCACATCTCTATTCAACCAAATCTGTACTGTTTTAGCTGGTCAAGTTATTTGTAGTGACCGTAAAAGCACTTTTTATTTTCTGGATTGAAAAACTATTCCCAAATTTGCCATTCTCAAAATAACTAGTTTCTGGTATTTGAGGCCTACTTAAAATCTATCCCAAAAAGGATATCTTACATTGAAGGTACTGATAGTGTCATTCAGAAAAACCTAAGACACACGCTAGCATGCAGATAGAAGTCTGATTCTGTGATTAAACCTATACCTGTCAAACAGCGCAAAAAAAAACAGGCCTCACATCTCTTTTCAACCAAATCTGTACTGTTTTAGCTGGTCAAGTTATTTGTAGTGACCGTAAAAGCACTTTTTATTTTCTGGATTGAAAAACTATTCCCAAATTTGCCATTCTCAAAATAACTAGTTTCTGGTATTTGAGGCCTACTTGAAATCTATCCCAAAAAGGATATCTTACATTGAAGGTACTGATAGTGTCATTCAGAAAAACCTAAGACACACGCTAGCGTGCAGATAGAAGTCTGATTCTGTGATTAAACCTATACCTGTCACACAGCGCAAAAAAAAAACAGGCCTCACATCTCTATTCAACCAAATCTGTACTGTTTTAGCTGGTCAAGTTATTTGTAGTGACCGTAAAAGCACTTTTTATTTTCTGGATTGAAAAACTATTCCAAAATTTGCCATTCTCAAAATAACTAGTTTCTGGTATTTGAGGCCTACTTGAAATCTATCCCAAAAAGGATATCTTACATTGAAGGTACTGATAGTGTCATTCAGAAAAACCTAAGACACACGCTAGCGTGCAGATAGAAGTCTGATTCTGTGATTAAACCTATACCTGTCACACAGCGCAAAAAAAAACAGGCCTCACATCTCTATTCAACCAAATCTGTACTGTTTTAGCTGGTCAAGTTATTTGTAGTGACCGTAAAAGCACACTTTTTTTTCTGGGTTGAAAAACTATTCCCAAATCTGCCATTCTCAAAATAACTAGTTTCTGGTATTTGAGGCCTACTTGAAATCTATCCCATAAAGGATATCTTACATTGAAGGTGCTGATAGTGTCATTCAGAAAAACCTAAGACACACGCTAGCGTGCAGATAGAAGTCTGATTCTGTGATTAAACCTATACCTGTCACACAGCGCAAAAAAAAAACAGGCCTCACATCTCTATTCAACCAAATTTGTACTGTTTTAGCTGGTCAAGTTATTTGTAGTGACCGTAAAAGCACACTTTTTTTTCTGGGTTGAAAAAGCATTCCCAAATTTGCCATTCTCAAAATAACTAGTTTCTGGTATTTGAGGCCTACTTGAAATCTATCCCAAAAAGGATATCTTACATTGAAGGTACTGATAGTGTCATTCAGAAAAACCTAAGACACACGCTAGCATGCAGATAGAAGTCTGATTCTGTGATTAAACCTATACCTGTCACACAGCGCAAAAAAAAACAGGCCTCACATCTCTATTCAACCAAATCTGTACTGTTTTAGCTGGTCAAGTTATTTGTAGTGACCGTAAAAGCACTTTTTATTTTCTGGATTGAAAAACTATTCCCAAATTTGCCATTCTCAAAATAACTAGTTTCTGGTATTTGAGGCCTACTTGAAATCTATCCCAAAAAGGATATCTTACATTGAAGGTACTGATAGTGTCATTCAGAAAAACCTAAGACACACGCTAGCGTGCAGATAGAAGTCTGATTCTGTGATTAAACCTATACCTGTCACACAGCGCAAAAAAAAAACAGGCCTCACATCTCTATTCAACCAAATCTGTACTGTTTTAGCTGGTCAAGTTATTTATAGTGACCGTAAAAGCACTTTTTATTTTCTGAATTGTAAAACTATTCCCAAATTTGCCATTCTCAAAATAACTAGTTTCTGGTATTTGAGGCCTACTTGAAATCTATCCCAAAAAGGATATCTTACTTTGAAGTTACTGATAGTGTCATTCAGAAAAACCTAAGACACACGCTAGCGTGCAGATAGAAGTCTGATTCTGTGATTAAACCTATACCTGTCACACAGCGCCAAAAAAAAACAGGTCTCACATCTCTATTCAACCAAATCTGTACTGTTTTAGCTGGTCAAGTTATTTGTAGTGACCGTAAAAGCACACTTTTTTTTCTGGGTTGAAAAACTATTCCCAAATTTGCCATTCTCAAAATAACTAGTTTCTGGTATTTGAGGCCTACTTGAAATCTATCCCAAAAAGGATATCTTACATTGAAGGTACTGATAGTGTCATTCAGAAAAACCTAAGACACACGCTAGCGTGCAGATAGAAGTCTGATTCTGTGATTAAACCTATACCTGTCACACAGCGCAAAAAAAAACAGGCCTCACATCTCTATTCAACCAAATCTGTACTGTTTTAGCTGGTCAAGTTATTTGTAGTGACCGTAAAAGCACACTTTTTTTTTTCTGGGTTGAAAAACTATTCCCAAATTTGCCATTCTCAAAATAACTAGTTTCTGGTATTTGAGGCCTACTTGAAATCTTTCCCAAAAAGGATATCTTACATTGAAGGTACTGATAGTGTCATTCAGAAAAACCTAAGACACACGCTAGCGTGCAGATAGAAGTCTGATTCTGTGATTAAACCTATACCTGTCACACAGCGCAAAAAAAAACAGGCCTCACATCTCTATTCAACCAAATCTGTACTGTTTTAGCTGGTCAAGTTATTTGTAGTGACCGTAAAAGCACTTTTTATTTTCTGGATTGAAAAACTATTCCCAAATTTGCCATTCTCAAAATAACTAGTTTCTGGTATTTGAGGCCTACTGAAATCTATCCCAAAAAGGATATCTTACTTTGAAGTTACTGATAGTGTCATTCAGAAAAACCTAAGACACACGCTAGCGTGCAGATAGAAGTCTGATTCTGTGATTAAACCTATACCTGTCACACAGCGCCAAAAAAAAACAGGTCTCACATCTCTATTCAACCAAATCTGTACTGTTTTAGCTGGTCAAGTTATTTGTAGTGACCGTAAAAGCACACTTTTTTTTCTGGGTTGAAAAACTATTCCCAAATTTGCCATTCTCAAAATAACTAGTTTCTGGTATTTGAGGCCTACTTGAAATCTATCCCAAAAAGGATATCTTACATTGAAGGTACTGATAGTGTCATTCAGAAAAACCTAAGACACACGCTAGCGTGCAGATAGAAGTCTGATTCTGTGATTAAACCTATACCTGTCACACAGCGCAAAAAAAAAACAGGCCTCACATCTCTATTCAACCAAATCTGTACTGTTTTAGCTGGTCAAGTTATTTGTAGTGACCGTAAAAGCACACTTTTTTTCTGGGTTGAAAAACTATTCCCAAATCTGCCATTCTCAAAATAACTAGTTTCTGGTATTTGAGGCCTACTTGAAATCTATCCCATAAAGGATATCTTACATTGAAGGTGCTGATAGTGTCATTCAGAAAAACCTAAGACACACGCTAGCGTGCAGATAGAAGTCTGATTCTGTGATTAAACCTATACCTGTCACACAGCGCAAAAAAAAAACAGGCCTCACATCTCTATTCAACCAAATTTGTACTGTTTTAGCTGGTCAAGTTATTTGTAGTGACCGTAAAAGCACACTTTTTTTTCTGGGTTGAAAAAGCATTCCCAAATTTGCCATTCTCAAAATAACTAGTTCCTGGTATTTGAGGCCTACTTGAAATCTATCCCAAAAAGGATATCTTACATTGAAGGTACTGATAGTGTCATTCAGAAAAACCTAAGACACACGCTAGCATGCAGATAGAAGTCTGATTCTGTGATTAAACCTATACCTGTCACACAGCGCAAAAAAAAACAGGCCTCACATCTCTATTCAACCAAATCTGTACTGTTTTAGCTGGTCAAGTTATTTGTAGTGACCGTAAAAGCACTTTTTATTTTCTGGATTGAAAAACTATTCCCAAATTTGCCATTCTCAAAATAACTAGTTTCTGGTATTTGAGGCCTACTTGAAATCTATCCCAAAAAGGATATCTTACATTGAAGGTACTGATAGTGTCATTCAGAAAAACCTAAGACACACGCTAGCGTGCAGATAGAAGTCTGATTCTGTGATTAAACCTATACCTGTCACACAGCGCAAAAAAAAAACAGGCCTCACATCTCTATTCAACCAAATCTGTACTGTTTTAGCTGGTCAAGTTATTTGTAGTGACCGTAAAAGCACTTTTTATTTTCTGGATTGAAAAACTATTCCCAAATTTGCCTATCTCAAAATAACTAGTTTCTGGTATTTGAGGCCTACTTGAAATCTATCCCAAAAAGGATATCTTACTTTGAAGTTACTGATAGTGTCATTCAGAAAAACCTAAGACACACGCTAGCGTGCAGATAGAAGTCTGATTCTGTGATTAAACCTATACCTGTCACACAGCGCCAAAAAAAAACAGGTCTCACATCTCTATTCAACCAAATCTGTACTGTTTTAGCTGGTCAAGTTATTTGTAGTGACCGTAAAAGCACACTTTTTTTTCTGGGTTGAAAAACTATTCCCAAATTTGCCATTCTCAAAATAACTAGTTTCTGGTATTTGAGGCCTACTTGAAATCTATCCCAAAAAGGATATCTTACATTGAAGGTACTGATAGTGTCATTCAGAAAAACCTAAGACACACGCTAGCGTGCAGATAGAAGTCTGATTCTGTGATTAAACCTATACCTGTCACACAGCGCAAAAAAAAACAGGCCTCACATCTCTATTCAACCAAATCTGTACTGTTTTAGCTGGTCAAGTTATTTGTAGTGACCGTAAAAGCACACTTTTTTTTTTCTGGGTTGAAAAACTATTCCCAAATTTGCCATTCTCAAAATAACTAGTTTCTGGTATTTGAGGCCTACTTGAAATCTTTCCCAAAAAGGATATCTTACATTGAAGGTACTGATAGTGTCATTCAGAAAAACCTAAGACACACGCTAGCGTGCAGATAGAAGTCTGATTCTGTGATTAAACCTATACCTGTCACACAGCGCAAAAAAAAAACAGGCCTCACATCTCTATTCAACCAAATCTGTACTGTTTTAGCTGGTCAAGTTATTTGTAGTGACCGTAAAAGCACTTTTTATTTTCTGGATTGAAAAACTATTCCCAAATTTGCCATTCTCAAAATAACTAGTTTCTGGTATTTGAGGCCTACTTGAAATCTATCCCAAAAAGGATATCTTACTTTGAAGTTACTGATAGTGTCATTCAGAAAAACCTAAGACACACGCTAGCGTGCAGATAGAAGTCTGATTCTGTGATTAAACCTATACCTGTCACACAGCGCCAAAAAAAAACAGGTCTCACATCTCTATTCAACCAAATCTGTACTGTTTTAGCTGGTCAAGTTATTTGTAGTGACCGTAAAAGCACACTTTTTTTTCTGGGTTGAAAAACTATTCCCAAATTTGCCATTCTCAAAATAACTAGTTTCTGGTATTTGAGGCCTACTTGAAATCTATCCCAAAAAGGATATCTTACATTGAAGGTACTGATAGTGTCATTCAGAAAAACCTAAGACACACGCTAGCGTGCAGATAGAAGTCTGATTCTGTGATTAAACCTATACCTGTCACACAGCGCAAAAAAAAACAGGCCTCACATCTCTATTTAACCAAATCTGTACTGTTTTAGCTGGTCAAGTTATTTGTAGTGACCGTAAAAGCACACTTTTTTTTTTCTGGGTTGAAAAACTATTCCCAAATTTGCCATTCTCAAAATAACTAGTTTCTGGTATTTGAGGCCTACTTGAAATCTTTCCCAAAAAGGATATCTTACATTGAAGGTACTGATAGTGTCATTCAGAAAAACCTAAGACACACGCTAGCGTGCAGATAGAAGTCTGATTCTGTGATTAAACCTATACCTGTCACACAGCGCAAAAAAAAACAGGCCTCACATCTCTATTCAACCAAATCTGTACTGTTTTAGCTGGTCAAGTTATTTGTAGTGACCGTAAAAGCACTTTTTATTTTCTGGATTGAAAAACTATTCCCAAATTTGCCATTCTCGAAATAACTAGTTTCTGGTATTTGAGGCCTACTTGAAATCTATCCCAAAAAGGATATCTTACTTTGAAGTTACTGATAGTGTCATTCAGAAAAACCTAAGACACACGCTAGCGTGCAGATAGAAGTCTGATTCTGTGATTAAACCTATACCTGTCACACAGCGCCAAAAAAAAACAGGTCTCACATCTCTATTCAACCAAATCTGTACTGTTTTAGCTGGTCAAGTTATTTGTAGTGACCGTAAAAGCACACTTTTTTTTTTCTGGGTTGAAAAACTATTCCCAAATTTGCCATTCTCAAAATAACTAGTTTCTGGTATTTGAGGCCTACTTGAAATCTATCCCAAAAAGGATATCTTACTTTGAAGTTACTGATAGTGTCATTCAGAAAAACCTAAGACACACGCTAGCGTGCAGATAGAAGTCTGATTCTGTGATTAAACCTATACCTGTCACACAGCGCCAAAAAAAAACAGGTCTCACATCTCTATTCAACCAAATCTGTACTGTTTTAGCTGGTCAAGTTATTTGTAGTGACCGTAAAAGCACACTTTTTTTTCTGGGTTGAAAAACTATTCCCAAATTTGCCATTCTCAAAATAACTAGTTTCTGGTATTTGAGGCCTACTTGAAATCTATCCCAAAAAGGATATCTTACATTGAAGGTACTGATAGTGTCATTCAGAAAAACCTAAGACACACGCTAGCGTGCAGATAGAAGTCTGATTCTGTGATTAAACCTATACCTGTCACACAGCGCAAAAAAAAACAGGCCTCACATCTCTATTCAACCAAATCTGTACTGTTTTAGCTGGTCAAGTTATTTGTAGTGACCGTAAAAGCACACTTTTTTTTCTGGGTTGAAAAACTATTCCCAAATTTGCCATTCTCAAAATAACTAGTTTCTGGTATTTGAGGCCTACTTGAAATCTATCCCAAAAAGGATATCTTACATTGAAGGTACTGATAGTGTCATTCAGAAAAACCTAAGACACACGCTAGCGTGCAGATAGAAGTCTGATTCTGTGATTAAACCTATACCTGTCACACAGCGCAAAAAAAAACAGGCCTCACATCTCTATTCAACCAAATCTGTACTGTTTTAGCTGGTCAAGTTATTTGTAGTGACCGTAAAAGCACACTTTTTTTTCTGGGTTGAAAAACTATTCCCAAATCTGCCATTCTCAAAATAACTAGTTTCTGGTATTTGAGGCCTACTTGAAATCTATCCCATAAAGGATATCTTACATTGAAGGTGCTGATAGTGTCATTCAGAAAAACCTAAGACACACGCTAGCGTGCAGATAGAAGTCTGATTCTGTGATTAAACCTATACCTGTCACACAGCGCAAAAAAAAAACAGGCCTCACATCTCTATTCAACCAAATTTGTACTGTTTTAGCTGGTCAAGTTATTTGTAGTGACCGTAAAAGCACACTTTTTTTTCTGGGTTGAAAAAGCATTCCCAAATTTGCCATTCTCAAAATAACTAGTTTCTGGTATTTGAGGCCTACTTGAAATCTATCCCAAAAAGGATATCTTACATTGAAGGTACTGATAGTGTCATTCAGAAAAACCTAAGACACACGCTAGCATGCAGATAGAAGTCTGATTCTGTGATTAAACCTATACCTGTCACACAGCGCAAAAAAAAACAGGCCTCACATCTCTATTCAACCAAATCTGTACTGTTTTAGCTGGTCAAGTTATTTGTAGTGACCGTAAAAGCACTTTTTATTTTCTGGATTGAAAAACTATTCCCAAATTTGCCATTCTCAAAATAACTAGTTTCTGGTATTTGAGGCCTACTTGAAATCTATCCCAAAAAGGATATCTTACATTGAAGGTACTGATAGTGTCATTCAGAAAAACCTAAGACACACGCTAGCGTGCAGATAGAAGTCTGATTCTGTGATTAAACCTATACCTGTCACACAGCGCAAAAAAAAAACAGGCCTCACATCTCTATTCAACCAAATCTGTACTGTTTTAGCTGGTCAAGTTATTTGTAGTGACCGTAAAAGCACTTTTTATTTTCTGGATTGAAAAACTATTCCCAAATTTGCCATTCTCAAAATAACTAGTTTCTGGTATTTAAAGCCTACTTGAAATCTATCCCAAAAAGGATATCTTACTTTGAAGTTACTGATAGTGTCATTCAGAAAAACCTAAGACACACGCTAGCGTGCAGATAGAAGTCTGATTCTGTGATTAAACCTATACCTGTCACACAGCGCCAAAAAAAAACAGGTCTCACATCTCTATTCAACCAAATCTGTACTGTTTTAGCTGGTCAAGTTATTTGTAGTGACCGTAAAAGCACACTTTTTTTTCTGGGTTGAAAAACTATTCCCAAATTTGCCATTCTCAAAATAACTAGTTTCTGGTATTTGAGGCCTACTTGAAATCTATCCCAAAAAGGATATCTTACATTGAAGGTACTGATAGTGTCATTCAGAAAAACCTAAGACACACGCTAGCGTGCAGATAGAAGTCTGATTCTGTGATTAAACCTATACCTGTCACACAGCGCCAAAAAAAAACAGGTCTCACATCTCTATTCAACCAAATCTGTACTGTTTTAGCTGGTCAAGTTATTTGTAGTGACCGTAAAAGCACACTTTTTTTTCTGGGTTGAAAAACTATTCCCAAATTTGCCATTCTCAAAATAACTAGTTTCTGGTATTTGAGGCCTACTTGAAATCTATCCCAAAAAGGATATCTTACATTGAAGGTACTGATAGTGTCATTCAGAAAAACCTAAGACACACGCTAGCGTGCAGATAGAAGTCTGATTCTGTGATTAAACCTATACCTGTCACACAGCGCCAAAAAAAAACAGGTCTCACATCTCTATTCAACCAAATCTGTACTGTTTTAGCTGGTCAAGTTATTTGTAGTGACCGTAAAAGCACACTTTTTTTTCTGGGTTGAAAAACTATTCCCAAATTTGCCATTCTCAAAATAACTAGTTTCTGGTATTTGAGGCCTACTTGAAATCTATCCCAAAAAGGATATCTTACATTGAAGGTACTGATAGTGTCATTCAGAAAAACCTAAGACACACGCTAGCGTGCAGATAGAAGTCTGATTCTGTGATTAAACCTATACCTGTCACACAGCGCAAAAAAAAACAGGCCTCACATCTCTATTCAACCAAATCTGTACTGTTTTAGCTGGTCAAGTTATTTGTAGTGACCGTAAAAGCACACTTTTTTTTCTGGGTTGAAAAACTATTCCCAAATTTGCCATTCTCAAAATAACTAGTTTCTGGTATTTGAGGCCTACTTGAAATCTATCCCAAAAAGGATATCTTACATTGAAGGTACTGATAGTGTCATTCAGAAAAACCTAAGACACACGCTAGCGTGCAGATAGAAGTCTGATTCTGTGATTAAACCTATACCTGTCACACAGCGCAAAAAAAAACAGGCCTCACATCTCTATTCAACCAAATCTGTACTGTTTTAGCTGGTCAAGTTATTTGTAGTGACCGTAAAAGCACACTTTTTTTTTTCTGGGTTGAAAAACTATTCCCAAATTTGCCATTCTCAAAATAACTAGTTTCTGGTATTTGAGGCCTACTTGAAATCTATCCCAAAAAGGATATCTTACATTGAAGGTACTGATAGTGTCATTCAGAAAAACCTAAGACACACGCTAGCGTGCAGATAGAAGTCTGATTCTGTGATTAAACCTATACCTGTCACACAGCGCAAAAAAAAACAGGCCTCACATCTCTATTCAACCAAATCTGTACTGTTTTAGCTGGTCAAGTTATTTGTAGTGACCGTAAAAGCACTTTTTATTTTCTGGGTTGAAAAACTATTCCCAAATTTGCCATTCTCAAAATAACTAGTTTCTGGTATTTGAGGCCTACTTGAAATCTATCCCAAAAAGGATATCTTACTTTGAAGTTACTGATAGTGTCATTCAGAAAAACCTAAGACACACGCTAGCGTGCAGATAGAAGTCTGATTCTGTGATTAAACCTATACCTGTCACACAGCGCCAAAAAAAAAACAGGTCTCACATCTCTATTCAACCAAATCTGTACTGTTTTAGCTGGTCAAATTATTTGTAGTGACCGTAAAAGCACACTTTTTTTTCTGGGTTTAAAAAATTATTCCCAAATTTGCCATTCTCAAAATAACTAGTTTCTGGTATTTGAGGCCTACTTGAAATCTATCCCAAAAAGGATATCTTACATTGAAGGTACTGATAGTGTCATTCAGAAAAACCTAAGACACACGCTAGCGTGCAGATAGAAGTCTGATTCTGTGATTAAAACTATACCTGTCACACAGCGCAAAAAAAAACCTGCCTCACATCTCTATTCAACCAAATCTGTACTGTTTTAGCTGGTCAAGTTATTTGTAATGACCGTAAAAGCACTTTTTATTTTCTGGATTGAAAAACTATTCCCAAATTTGCCATTCTCAAAATAACTAGTTTCTGGTATTTGAGGCCTACTTGAAATCTATCCCAAAAAGGATATCTTACATTGAAGGTACTGATAGTGTCATTCAGAAAAACCTAAGACACACGCTAGCGTGCAGATAGAAGTCTGATTCTGTGATTAAACCTATACCTGTCACACAGCGCAAAAAAAAACAGGCCTCACATTTCTATTCAACCAAATCTGTACTGTTTTAGCTGGTCAAGTTATTTGTAGTGACCGTAAAAGCACACTTTTTGTTCTGGGTTGAAAAACTATTCCCAAATTTGCCATTCTCAAAATTGTGGTGAACGGGAACAATGAGGAAAACATCTAATAAGGGACGCGGACGTGGACATGGTCGTGGTGGTGTTAGTGGACCCTCTGGTGCTGGGAGAGGACGTGGCCGTTCTGCCACAGCCACACGTCCTAGTGTACCAACTACCTCAGGTCCCAGTAGCCGCCAGAATTTACAGGGATATTTGGTGGGGCCCAATGCCGTTCTAAGGATGGTAAGGCCTGAGCAGGTACAGGCATTAGTCAATTGGGTGGCCGACAGTGCATCCAGCACGTTCACATTATCTCCCACTCAGTCTTCTGCAGAAAGCGCACAGATGGCGCATGAAAACCAAGCCCATCAGTCTGTCACATCACCCCCATGCATATCAGGGAAACTGTCTGAGCCTCAAGTTATGCAGCAGTCTCTTATGCTGCTTGAAGACTCTGCTGCCAGGGTTTCCCAAGGGCATCCACCTAGCCCTTCACCAGGGGTGGAAGAGATAGAATGCACTAACGCACAACCACTTATGTTTCCTGATGATGAGGACATGGGAATACCACCTCAGCACGTCTCTGATGATGACGAAACACAGGTGCCAACTGCTGCGTCTTTCTGCAGTGTGCAGACTGAACAGGAGGTCAGGGGTCAAGACTGGGTGGAAGACGATGCAGGGGACGATGAGGTCCTAGACCCCACATGGAATGAAGGTCGTGCCACTGACTTTCACAGTTCGGAGGAAGAGGCAGTGGTGAGACCGAGCCAACAGCGTAGCAAAAGAGGGAGCAGTGGGCAAAATCAGAACACCCGCCGCCAAGAGACTCCGCCTGCTACTGACCGCCGCCATCTGGGACCGAGCACCCCAAAGGCAGCTTCAAGGAGTTCCCTGGCATGGCACTTCTTCATACAATGTGCTGACGACAAGACCCGAGTGGTTTGCACGCTGTGCCATCAGAGCCTGAAGCGAGGCATTAACGTTCTGAACCTTAGCACAACCTGCATGACCAGGCACCTTCATGCAAAGCATGAACTGCAGTGGAGTAAACACCTTAAAAACAAGGAAGTCACTCAGGCTACCCCTGCTGCCTCTTCTGCTGCTGCCGCCTCGGTCTCTTCTGCTGCTGCCGCCGCCTCGGCCTCTTCTGCTGCTGCTGCCGCCGCCTCGGCCTCTTCCTCCGCCTCTGGAGGAACGTTGGCACCTGCCGCCCAGAAAACATGGGATGTACCACCAACACCACCACCTGCGTCACCAAGCATCTCAACCATGTCACACGGCAGCGTTCAGCTCTCCATCTCACAAACATTTGAGAGAAAGCGTAAATTCCCACCTAGCCACCCTCGATCCCTGGCCCTGAATGCCAGCATTTCTAAACTACTGGCCTATGAAATGCTGTCATTTAGGCTGGTGGACACACACAGCTTCAAACAGCTCATGTCACTTGCTGTCCCACAGTATGTTGTTCCCAGCCGCCACTACTTCTCCAAGAGAGCCGTGCCTTCCCTGCACAAACAAGTGTCCGATAAAATCAAGTGTGCACTGCGCAACGCCATCTGTGGCAAGGTCCACCTAACCACATATACGTGGACCAGTAAGCACGGCCAAGGACGCTATATCTCCCTAACTGCACCCTGGGTAAATGTAGTGGCGGCTGGGCCCCAGGCGGAGAGCTGTTTGGCGCACGTCCTTCAGCCGCCAAGGATCGCAGGGCAACATTCTTTGCCTCCTGTCTCCTCCTCCTCCTACTCAGCTTCCTCCTCCTCTTCTTCCACCTGCTCATCCAGTCAGCGACACACCTTCACCACCAACTTCAGCACAGCACGGGGTAAACGTCAGCAGGCCATTCTGAAACTCATATGTTTGGGGGACAGGCCCCACACCGCTCAGGAGTTGTGGCGGGGTATAGAACAACAGACCGACGAGTGGTTGCTGCCGGTGAGCCTCAAGCCCGGCCTGGTGGTGTGCGATAATGGGCGAAATCTCGTTGCAGCTCTGGGACTAGCCGGTTTGACGCACATCCCTTGCCTGGCGCATGTGCTGAATTTGGTGGTGCAGAAGTTCATTCGCAACTACCCCGACATGTCAGAGCTGCTGCATAAAGTGCGGGCCGTCTGTTCGCGCTTCCGGCGTTCACACCCTGCCGCTGCTCGCCTGTCTGCGCTACAGCGTAACTTCGGCCTTCCCGCTCACCGCCTCATATGCGACGTACCCACCAGGTGGAACTCCACCTTGCACATGCTGGACAGACTGTGCGAGCAGCAGCAGGCCATAGTGGAGTTTCAGCTGC
The DNA here is from genome assembly GCF_905171765.1 of Bufo bufo. NCBI lineage: Eukaryota > Metazoa > Chordata > Amphibia > Anura > Bufonidae > Bufo > Bufo bufo. The sequence continues at coordinate 430,866,798 of NC_053393.1, forward strand.
AGCACGCACGGGTCAGTCGCACTGTGGATTAGACACACTTCACCACCAATGACTGGGCCTCCATGCGAGACCTGTGTGCCCTGTTGCGCTGTTTCGAGTACTCCACCAACATGGCCAGTGGCGATGACGCCGTTATCAGCGTTACAATACCACTTCTATGTCTCCTTGAGAAAACACTTAGGGCGATGATGGAAGAGGAGGTGGCCCAGGAGGAAGAGGAGGAAGAGGGGTCATTTTTAGCACTTTCAGGCCAGTCTCTTCGAAGTGACTCAGAGGGAGGTTTTTTGCAACACCAGAGGCCAGGTACAAATGTGGCCAGACAGGGCCCACTACTGGAGGACGAGGAGGACGAGGATGAGGAGGAGGTGGAGGAGGATGAGGATGAAGCATGTTCACAGCGGGGTGGCACCCAAAGCAGCTCGGGCCCATCACTGGTGCGTGGCTGGGGGGAAACACAGGACGATGACGATACGCCTCCCACAGAGGACAGCTTGTCCTTACCTCTGGGCAGCCTGGCACACATGAGCGACTACATGCTGCAGTGCCTGCGCAACGACAGCAGAGTTGCCCACATTTTAACGTGTGCGGACTACTGGGTTGCCACCCTGCTGGATCCCTGGTACAAAGACAATGTGCCCACCTTACTTCCTACACTGGAGCGTGATAGGAAGATGCGCGAGTACAAGCGCACGTTGGTAGACGCGCTACTGAGAGCATTCCCAAATGTCACAGGGGAACCAGTGGAAGCCCAAGGCGAAGGCAGAGGAGGAGCAAGAGGTCGCCAACGCAGCTGTGTCACGCCCAGCTCCTCTGAGGGCAGGGTTAGCATGGCAGAGATGTGGAAAAGTTTTGTCAACACGCCACAGCTAAGTGCACCACCACCTGATACGGAACGTGTTAGCAGGAGGCAACATTTCACTAACATGGTGGAACAGTACCTGTGCACACCCCTCCACGTACTGACTGATGGTTCGGCCCCATTCAACTTCTGGGTCTCCAAATTGTCCACGTGGCCAGAGCTAGCCTTTTATGCCTTGGAGGTGCTGGCCTGCCCGGCGGCCAGCGTTTTGTCTGAACGTGTATTCAGCACGGCAGGGGGCGTCATTACAGACAAACGCAGCCGCCTGTCTACAGCCAATGTGGACAAGCTGACGTTCATAAAAATGAACCAGGCATGGATCCCACAGGACCTGTCCATCCCTTGTGCAGATTAGATATTAACTACCTCCCCTTAACAATATATTATTCTACTCCAGGGCACTTCCTCATTCAATACTATTTTTAATTTCATTTTACCATTATATTGCGGTGCAACCCAAAGTTGAATGAACCTCTCCTCTGTCTGGGTGCCGGGGCCTAAATGTGTGACAGTGGCCTGTTCCAGTGGTGGGTGACGTGAAGCCTGATTCTCTGCTATGACATGAAGACTGATTCTGCGCTGACATAAGGCCAGATTTTCTGTTACGGGATCTCTCTCCTCTGCCTGGGTGCCTGGGCCTAAATGTGTGACAGTGGCCTGTTCCAGTGGTGGGTGACGTGATGCCTGATTCTCTGCTATGACATGAAGACAGATTCTGTGCTAACATAAGGCCAGATTCTCTGTTACAGGACCTCTCTCCTCTTTCTGGGTGCCGGGGCCTAAATGTGTGACAATGGCCTGTTCCAGTGGTGGGTGACGTGAAGCCTGATTCTCTGCTATGACATGAAGACAGATTCTGCGCTGACATAAGGCCAGATTCTCTGTTACGGGACCGCTCTCCTCTGTCTGGGTGCCGGGGCCTAAATGTGTGACAGTGGCCTGTTCCAGTGGTGGGTGACGTGAAGCCTGATTCTCTGCTATGACATGAAGACTGATTCTGTGCTGACATGAAGCCAGATTCTCTGCTATGGCATGAAGAGACTGATTCTCTGCTGATGTGAAGCCAGATTCTCTGCTATGGGACCTCTGTCCAATTGATATTTGGTCATTTTTATTTTTTTAATTTTTATTTTAATTCATTTCCCTATCCACATTTGTTTGCAGGGGATTTACCTACATGTTGCTACCTTTTGCAGCCCTCTAGCTCTTTCCTGGGCTGTTTTACAGCCTTTTTAGTGCCCAAAAGTTCGGGTCCCCATTGCCTCCAATGGGGTTCGGGTTCGGGACGAAGTTCGGTTCGGGTTCGGATCCCGAACCCGAACATTTCCGTGAAGTTCGGCCGAACTTCTCGAACCCGAACATCCAGGTGTTCGCTCAACTCTAGTCAGCAGTCATGGAGAGACTCAGAGATTGTTAGGAGGTTACCATTTCCTCATCCCTAGCTTTGGGACCTAGTCTGTTTAACGGTTGCTGTTTGTTAATTTGGTGTTCCTCTTATCCCCACACCTGGTTGGTTGGTTGGTTTAAATCTTGACTAACTTTACGACTCTTCCGGGCTCCAAGCTATCTTGAAGCTTTGTCTTCTCATTGTCTGTAGCTACTGGAGGACTGTTCATGACAGGCATGTTTCCCCCAGAAGTATCTTGGTCAATGAGCAGCCAATACCGGACTTGCAGCAATCTTGACAGGATTCGTCTCCAGGTGGAGAGGAATTGTTGAATAAACCGAAGACTCGCCAATTCTCTCCTGTTGTAGCCAAAATTTAAATTTTATTAATATATGTATTAAATATTTTATTATTAAATTAATTAAATATAATAAGGATGCCCTCCTTTTATTTCCATGATGACTGGGAACTCGCAGAAGGGTGGAAATCTTCAGGAACCACTTGACAACCAGATTGAACAAGTGTGCCATGCAGGGCGCATAGCTCAGCCTTCAATGACGCAGCGCCGACACCATGTTCTTCCCATTGTCAGTCAGTATAGTTCCGATTTTCAGTTGTTGCGGAGAAAGCATGGATTCGATTTCTCGATGCATCACACGAAGCAGTTCCTCGCCTGGGTGACTCCGTTCGCCAAGGCAAACCAGGTACAGAACAGCATGACACCGCCGAGCCCTGCACATGTGGTATGCTGGAAGGACACTGTGACTTGTCCCTGCAGTGGAGGCTGAGGACATGGTAGAGGATGAGGAGGCAGAGGCGGACATTGTTGCAGGACTAACAGCGTGACAATGTGGAGGAGGAAGCGGTGTGACCTGTCCAAGTTGCTGGTGTGGCTGTGCAGGAACCACATTCACTCAGTGGGCCGTAAAGGATATTAATTTTCCCTGACCTTAGGAACAGCTCCACACGTCGGCGCTGCCATGCACTTTGGCACCGACAGGCTCAAGGACTGGCCCACTTTTTGTTCTAAATGTGTGTGTCCTTTTTTACCACAAAATAAACAAAGTCCTCTCTGGACCTTGAGTTTCCTGTTATTAGGATAAGAAAAGATCTGTCCCAATTGCATAGGCTCATCACCTGACTCTGATGTCTCTGAACCCCGAGGGACGGAAGAGGCAGTTTCTCTATATGATAATGCATCCCGAGTGAGGGGAACCTTGCACCTCTCTCTCAGGCATCTATAAATCCGAACGGCCAGGGACATAGCCGCCTCCAATGAATCAGGGTTTTCGTGGAATGCCAGGGCGTCTTTTAGTCTCTCAGACAACCATTGACAGAATTAACTGCGGAGAGTGCTGGGTCATTCCACTTTGAATCAGTCGCCCATCTCCTAAATTCAGAGCAATATGACTCTGCAGAACGTACTCCCTGGTTCAAGCTACGCAGCATAGATTCAGCCAAAGAAACCCGATCTGGATCATCATAAATCAGGCCCATGACTCTGAAAAATCCCCCCACCGATCGGAAGGACTGAGAACCGATCGGTAGAGAAAAGGCCCATGACTGAGCATCACCTTTTAGCAGATACATAATAATCCCCACCCTTTGATTTTCGTCCCCGAAGAGAACAGACGCAGACGAAAATACAGTTTGCAAGATTCTCTGAAGCGAACAAAATGATCACTCCCTCCAGAAAATCTATCTGGGAGGACGACTTTAGGTTCAAGGCTGACCTGGTTGCCACTGACCGAACCAGATGCCAGAGAATTCTGAAACTGAGAAACAGAATCACGGAGGTCAGCTACCTCCAAAGATAATCCCTGCATGCGAACCACCAGTGCATCAACAGTATCCATATCTGCACACAGCAAGGAAAATAATGACGGTAGGGGAGGTTAATAATGTCACAGGGTAATGAGGATAACATAGAAACATAGAAACATAGAAACCTAGAATGTGTCGGCAGATAAGAACCATTTGGCCCATCTAGTCAGCCCAATATACTGAATACTATGAATAGCCCCTGGCCCTATCTCATATGTAGGATGGCCTTATGCCTATCCCATGCATGCTTAAACTCCTTCACTGTATTTGCAGCTACCACTTCTGCAGGAAGGCTATTCCATGCATCCACTACTCTCACAGTAAAGTAATACTTCCTGGTATTACTTTTAAACCTTTGCCCCTCTATTTTAAAACTATGTTCTCTTGTAGCAGTTTTTCTTCTTTTAAATATGTTCTCCTCTTTTGCCTTGTTGATTCCCTTTATGTATTTAAAAGTTTCTATCATATCCCCTCTGTCTCGTCTTTCTTCCAAGCTATACATGTTAAGGTCCTTTAATCTTTCCTGGTAAGTTTTATCCTGCAATCCATGTACTAGTTTAGTAGCTCTTCTCTGAACTCTCTCCAAAGTATCGATATCCTTCTGGAGTTATGGTCTCCAGTACTGCACCCAATACTCCAAATGAGGTCTCACTAGTGCTCTGTAGAGCGACATGAGCACCTCCCTCTTTCTACTGTTAATGCCTCTGCCTATACACCCAAGCATTCTGCTAGCATTTCCTACTGCTCTATGACATTGTCTGTCTACCTTTAGGCTTAATTTACACAGTCAGTGTTTGGTAAGTGATTTCCATCAGTGATTGTGAGCCAAAACCAGGAGTGGATCCTACACAGACATAAGGTAGAAGGGAAAGATCTGCACCTGTTCTGGGTTTTGGACCCGCACTTGGTTTTGGCTCAAAATCACTGATGGAAATCACTGACCAAACACTGACTGTGTGAATGAAGCCTAAAGTCTTCTGAAATAATGACCCCTAAATCCCTTTCCTCAGATGCTGAGGTTAGGACTGTATCACTGATTTTATATTCTGCTCTTGGGTTTTTACGCCCCAGGTGCATTATCTTGCACTTATCAACATTAAATTTTAGTTGCCAGATTTTTGACCATTCCTCTAGTTTTCCTAAATCCTTTTCCATTTGGTGTATTCCTTCCAGGAACATCAACCCTGTAGCAAATCTTTGTGCTATCAGCAAAAAGACACACCTTACCATCAAGGCCTTCTGCAATTTCGCTGATAAAGATATTAAACAATATGGGTCTTAGAACAGATCCCTGAGGTACCCCACTGGTAACAAGACCATGGTCTAAATATACTCCATTGACTACAACCCTCTGTTGTCTGTCCCCCAGCCACTGCCTAATCCATTCAACAATATGGCAGTCCAAGCTCAAAAACTGCAATTAATTTGATAAGCCTTCTATGTGGGACAGTATCAAAAGCCTTACTAAAGTCTAGATAAGTGATGTCTACGGCACCTCCGCCATCTATTATTTTCGTCACCCAATCAAAAAAATCAATAAGATTAGTTTAACATGATCTCCCTGAAGTAAACCCATGCTGTTTTTCATCTTTCAATCCATGGGATTTTAGATGTTCCACAATCCTCTCCTTAAATATGGTTTCCATTAATTTCCGCACTATTGATGTCAGGCTTACTGGCCTATAGTTGCCCGATTCCTCCCTACTACCTTTCTTGTGAATGGGCACAACATTTGATAATTTCCAATCTTTTGGTACGACTCCTGTTACCAGTGATTGGTTAAATAAATCTGTTAATGGTTTTGCTAGTTCACTGCTAAGCTCTTTTAATAGCTTTGGGTGTATCCCATCAGGCCCCTGTGACTTATTCATATTAATTTTAGACAGCTGACTTAGAACCTCTTCCTCTGTAAAGACACATGCATCAAAAGATTCATTAGTCTTCCTTCCTAACTGAGGTCCTTTTCCTTCATTTTCCTTTGTAAAAACTGAACAGAAGTATTCATTGAGGCAGTCAGCTAGTTCTTTATCTTCTTCCATTTACTTTCCGTCTTATCACCTTTTTTCACTAACTGAGCTAATTTCTCTTCTGCATGTGCTTTAGAAGCTCTTATAACTTGCTTGGCCTCTCTCTGACTAATCTTATAAATTTCCCTGTCATCCTCATTTTTTTTTGTTTTTTTTTATAATTACTAAATGCTATCTTTTAGTTTTTAATGATTTTGGCCACTTCTGCTGAGTACCACAGTGGTCTCTTCTTTTTTTTGCTTTTACTGATAAGCCTAATGCAATTATCTGTTGCCTTCAATAGTGCCACTTTTAAGTAGTCCCATTTCTCCTGGACTCCATTGAAACTGTTTGAATCTGATAGGGACTTGTATACCTCTAATCTAATTTTAGAAAAGTCAGTTTTTCTAAAATCTAAAACTTTTGTTTTTGTGTGGTGTGACTCAGTCACTGTACTTATAGTAAACCACACTGATTGGTGATCACTAGATCCAAAGCTTTCCCCTACAGTAATATCAGATACCAAATTCCCATTTGTGAATAGAGATAATCCCATTAGGGAATTTAGAATATCTGTACTCCTGGCAGAACTAGCTATTTTGGTTTTCCAGTTTACATCAGGAAGAATAAAGCCTCCCATAATGATAACTTCCCCTTTCAATGTCATTTTAGCATTTTCCTCAACTAGTAGATCATCTTATTCTTTGACTTGGCCAGGTGGTCTATATATCACACCTGTCACGGCCTTTGGTTTGCGCTGGGACACGTGTTGCTGTGAGAGCATGCAGTGGCAGTGTCTCGGCCTTCTGGGTGATTACCGTGACATGGTTGCCACGCATGCTGCTGCTGGTGGTAACGTGTGGTTTGGTATGCTTGTGTGTGCACTTCCCCTTAAAGTGGCTTCCTTCCTCTCTCTGGTGTTAGAAGGGTTAACTCCCTTCCTAGTGTTTTGCGAACACTGGGTTTATGTGTGTGTGGGTGTGGCTGCTTGGGCTATTTAGCCTCTACTGGATGCCTGAAGCTCAGGGTTCCTCCAGCCTTGGTGTATGCTGGTGATTCACTGTTCCTGGCTTTTACCATCTGTCCAGTGAGGGCCACCCTTGTGGTCATTGATGTTATTATGGTCTCTTTCCCTTCCTATCTTTTGGTTTGTGTGGGTTATGTTCAGGGTGTTGTATGTCTTGTGTGGTGTTACATGGCTGGTGATGTTTGGTGTCCAGCATGTTTGCTAGACATTCCCCTGTCTCACGTTTATTGCAGCTATGGATGTCCTGGGTTCCTGTGTGGTTGTAGTTTGTGCTGTGTCCTTTAATGTTGGTATGGACAGCAGCACTTGTGCATGGGTTACAGTCAGTGTGTCTGTGGCAGGTAAGTGTGTTATGGGTTTCGCTTACCTGCCAACTCCATATCCTGTATTTGTTCTCCTCTCCTTGCAGCCTGGCCTCAGATAGAGACTCCTGTTCCTCCATGACTGGGATGAACAGGTCATATCTTCCAGGCTCCTTAGTGAGGGATTACTAGGGCGATTCAGGGTCTCTAGTAATCCAGAGTATGAGTCGCCCTACCATCGGGGTCTGCTCATACGGTGAGGAGTCAGGGAGAGGATTAGGGACGCTGTAGGAGGTGACCTGCTCCCTTATTACTCCTTTTGGCCAGGCTGATCCCCTTTTCCCTTTGACACCGCACGGTGGGGGGGGGGGTTTCCCCCACTCCCCACCGTGACAACACCTACATGAGTTACCTTGTGATTATCAAGCTGCAACTTAACCCAAACTGACTCTAAATTGGTCTCGCTAACTTGTATTAAATTAGATTTTATGCTATCTTTCACATACAGGGCCACCCCTCCCCCTTTCTTGCCTTCCCTGTCTTTCCTATATAGAGAGAAACCTGGTATTGTTATATCCCAGTAATTACTTCTATTGAACCATGTCTCAGTAACAGCCACTAAATCTATATTCTCAGATGCCATTATAGACTCAAGTTCATTGATCTTATTCCCTAAACTGCAAGCATTTGTAGACAAGACCCTGAGCTTGTAATTTCTTAACCTATGTGCTACTGGCATCTTCTGGTATTGTTCCGGGGGGCACTCAAACTGCTGGAGTAGACTGCCACCAGCTTCTCGTTTTATGTAAGTCCAGTCCGCTAATGCCCCCCTTTCCTAGTTTAAATGCTCCTTAGCAAATACTTTGAACTGTTCACTGAGGACATTAGTTCCCTTGAGAGAAAGATGCAAACCATCTTTCTTGTACAGTTATTTTCCATTCCAATGAGAGCTATCATGAGACACAAAGCCAAACCCTTGGTTCAGACACCATTCACCAAGCCATACAATAAATTCCTTAATGCGCATCTGCCTGTCATGCTGAAGGTTATGCACAGGCAAAACTGCAGAGAATTAAACAGTCGATGCAACCTCCCGTACATCATTACTAAGTGTGTGAAAAGCTTCCTTCACCTTTGAAACCTCATTGCAAGCCAGACCATTTGTCCCAAGATGGACAATAACATCCACCTCCCTTTCCTGCTTTGCTTGCCTAACAATATTAAGGATACGTCTTCTGTCCCTGCTAGCGGTAGCACCAGGGAGACATCTCACAAAACCATTTTCCTCAAACTTCACATCTCTTATGATTGAATCGCCCACCAACAGCTGCTTACCATCAGTCCTCACCTTATCCTTTTTGTCTTTGGCTGCAGTCTTGCATACTTTAGGCATAGGAGATGATTGTTCCTCACCCACTGTGCCTGAGCCATCCTCCATGTTGCTCTTGCGCTCTGAAAGTGCTGCAAATGAATTATGGAGAGCCACAGGCTGTAGGACATGTCTTCTATCCACAACTCTAAGTCTACCAGAACCTGCAGTAACCCATTTTCCATTTCTAGGGGGCCTCTGTGGCAGTGGCATTGCAACGTTCCCAGCCTGAGTTTGTTTAACAGCTAATTTACAAATTTCAGATTTCAAAAATGCAATTTCCTGCTGCCTTACGGAGAGCTGTCTACAGATTATACGGCATCCAAACCTCAGAAGAGTGGAACCTGAAATAAAAGCACAACAATTCCTGCACAGAACCAGGTACACCAGACAAACAGACAGCATAGGATAACAGTCTAGGCCTGAAAGCTAGTGAGGGAGAAATGGTTACCTCCTAGCAATTACTGAGTCTCTCCCTGACTCCTGGCAGTATGTGGACGAACATATGCACTCGAACCTGGACCCTGCTAATACTGTAGAAAACCCCAGATTAGGGAACGGGAAATGAGACTGCCGGCACCTTTGCACAGTGAAGGGGCCAGCGTCTCCCTGAGACCTAGACTGACACAAACAACAAAGAGCAAAAGCGGAACTTAGCTTGGGAAGAGTAAGGAACAAGGGATCCACAAACAACCAGCAGGAAATATCAACCACATGGTGAGAAGTCAGAGGCAGACTAAAATAGAGCCTCTAACTAGCAAACAAGCAGAACCTGTGGAGAGGTGGGATCCCACCCACAACAACATACAGAAGTAAACACCTAGAACCTGTCAGATAGACTCACGTGCTGCAAGTCTATCTGATCTTCTTAGATCTCTCACAGGGCAAGTAGTTACAAAAGGGCTGCAACCAGGCACATAGCCTTTCTGCTGCCTGAGACGAAAATTGAAATAGTGCCACCCCTCCCCATCTGTGCCAAATTCTCAATCCAGCCCCCACCAGCCTACAAAACATACAGCGCTACAGAACATTTAGGCTAATACAGCCCCACATACGTCTTACATTCAGTGATGTCTCCTCTGATGTAGACATTATCTTTCCTCATCTTCTCTATTCGGACCAGACTGCCTTGACAACTTCTATCAACTGCGTCTCGTCTATGCAGAGTTTGGTACACAGAAATCTTAGATTCCTCACTTTTCCAACATCCTCCCCTCCAACATTGTCATTCTGCTGTTACCCCCAATACTATGCCCACTGTGCTTTTCCATACTATACTGTAGAAAAAAAGTCCCTCCAATAATAATAACGCCCTTATACTGCTCCCAGCAATAACAATGCCCAGGTTGTGCTGCCAGTATTAATAATTACCTTATAGTGCACCCAGTAATATTAATGCCCATATAGTGGCCCCCAACAGTAATAATGTCAGCTATAATGCGTCCAGTAATAAAATAATACTCCTTATAGTGCCCCTAATAATAATGCACCCTATTGTGCCTCTGATTATAGTAATGCCACCACAATGTCTAATAATAATGTCTTCAGTAATGTCCCTATAATGCCCCCAGTAATGTCCACTTTACTGTGCCCAGGGAACAACAAATTAAAAGAGTCCCATTTGCTGCCGCAGTCTGAGATGCAATTTTTCAATATACTTTATAGATTACCCTGCACATTTAACAAAAAATGGCAGTTACACATATATATGCGCACACTAGTACATACAGGCATGTAATGCACATTACACATGCTACTACATACAGACACATAGTACACATTACACATGTTATTACATACAGGCAGATATTATACATCACACGTTATCACATACATGGCACCCGGCATACCCGGGCAAGTGCCGGGGCCCACAGCTCCTGAGGGGGCCCACTGCACAGCTGATTATAATTGTGAAGCAGGGCAGTGGCGTGCTAAGGGGGAGGGGGGCCGTCCGCCCCAGGTGCCGGCTCTCACAGGGTGCCAGAGTCCAGAAGCAATGAGTGATTCCATCAATACAGATGTAAGCGCTCATTGCTGGAGCTCAGGGAGTTAGGTCCTGGAGGGGGCACAGAGGGCATTACTTCTATTAAGGGGACACAATGGGCGTTATTACTTCGAAGGGGGCACAATGGGCATTATTACTGTGAAGGGGCACAAACTGCATTACTACTGTTATGGGGCACAATGGTCATTATTACTCTGAAGGGGGCACAATGGGCATTATTACTATGAAGGGGCCACAGTGCGCATTATTACTATAAAGGGGACACAAGGCAGATTATTATTATGAAGGGGACACAATGGGGATTATTACTATGAAGGGGTCACAGTGGGGATTATTACTATGAAGGGGGCAGAGTGATCAATATTACTATAAAGGGGGCACAATCGGGATAATTACTATGAAGGGGGCACGATGGGGATTATTACTATGAAGGTGCACAATGGGGATTATTACTGTGAAGGGGGCACAGATAGGGCATTACAACTGTGAAAGGGGCACAGAGAGGGCATAACTACTGTGAGGGGGCGCACATCTGTACAAAACTACTGTGAAGGTTGTACAATGAGGACAATACTACTGTGAGGGGGTACCATTTTTTGTAAAGTATTGGGGGGGTGCCAGAGAAAGGACCCTCCCCGGGTGCCAAACACCCTAGGCACGCCACTGAAGCAGGGAACTATTCGCTCCCTGCTCCACCATTGAGCTGCCAGTGCTCCACAGCAGCAGCACGATGTCATCACACATCGTCCTGCTGATCTGTGTAGGAGGAGGATGTGTCACAGACTTCTCCTGTCCACACGAGCACAGAGAGGCAACAAGCTGAGGGAGCGTTTTCACTGCCTCAGTAAAACAGCGCTTCCTCAGCCGGAGTAGACTGCCACCAGCTTCTCGTTTTATGTAAGTCCAGTCCGCTAATGGTATTATATAGGGTGAGAAACCATTTCGCAGTAGCGTATAACTAGGCCGAAACACGGACACGGGGATTCGTGATCGAGATACAAGACAGCACAAGATTAAATTATATATTTAATCGCCATAAGGGCTCACTAGAAGTAACACTATACACACAAAGAATATATACAGTGGTCTGAGGTTACAAATACAGAGAATAGGGTACAACCAGAGTTAGGCAGAACAAAAAGTCAGTTTACCAGATGGATGAGTTCTTTGGGTTGTGATGAGTTCTTAGCTGTAGTCACATGGGTGCCAGTGATGTCAGCAGTTTGCAGGTCCCTCCAAACACATGGCATGATGTGACCCCCCCCTTCAGACAAAGACACGCCTACTGGACTTGCATGGGCCTTTTGACTTGTAGCTGGCACCTCCCCTCCCTGCCTCTGGGTGGAGTCCACTTCCCCTCTTCTGGGGCTGGCAGCAAATGAGCCACAAAACGGATTAGGGCTCATAGCTCCAGACCAGAATGTCGCAGGGAGGTGGTTCTGGGACCAATAATCTGCCTGGGCTCTGGCTACCAGTAGAGTCCAAGCATGGTACCGCTATTTGGTTTCTGTGGGGAGATATGTATATCTCCCCTGCCTGGTATCCTACCACCAAACTATGACCACGGGCCTCTTCATTGTGGCCACAGGGACACAAATATGTATCTGGTTTATGCCTGTGATGGACTGGGCGATTCATAATTCCTTATGAATCGTCAGTTCCATGAAGTTTGATCATTCTGATTGAACTGGGGAATGGCCTAGACCCCTTGCAGGGAGGTTTTTCCTGTTCCATTAGCTAGGGTTCCTGGCTGGCTGGAGTAGGTGCTATATGTAAGTGAGTGGCCTGTTGGAAGCCAGGACTCCCTGCGGTGCTCCTCCCTCTACTATCAGACAGCAGATGGCTGGTGTAAGAACATGGCTGACACTAAATAATGATCCATATTCCTCACAGGGAACATCTGGCACATATCTTGGCATATCCACTGTAAGAGGACACATATCTTGGCATATCTACTGTGAAGGGGTCACACATCTTGGCATATCAACAGTGAGGGGGCACATATTTGGGGATATCTACTGTGAAGGGGGCACATATCTTGACATATCTACTGTGAGGGGCACATATCTTGGCATATCTACTGCGAGGGGGCGCATATCTTGGCATATCTACTGTGAGGTGGCACATATCTGTGAGTAGACCTGAGGGACTGAAACACTAGGTAAAAAATAAAAGTAGGCACATAAGGACTGATTCACATATATCCACTCTGTAGCATTCTCTGTGTAAGGTATTTAATCTATAATACATGCAGTTTCATTGGTGTAAGCGCCGTGCAAAATGCAGCAAGGGGGCCCACTGAGACTTTATCGCCCAAGGGCTCACATGAACCTGCAGCCGGGCCTGCGTGCACATACTGTACATCACGCATGTTATTAGATACAGGCAGATACTGTACATCACACATGTTATTAGATACATGAACATACTGTACATCACACACGTTATTACATACAGGCACATACTACACATCACACATCTTATTACATACAGGCAGATACTGTACATCACACATGTTATTACATACAGGCAGATACTATACATCACACATGTTATTACATACAGGCACATACTACACATCACACAAGTTTTTACATACAGGCAGATACTGTACATCACACGTTATTACATACATACACATATTGTACATCACACATGCTATTACATACATGCACATACTGTATATCACATATGTTATTACATACAGGCATATAGTACACATCATACGTGTTTTTAAATACAGGCACATACTGTACATCACGCATGTTATTAGATACAGGCAGATACTGTACATCACACATGTTATTACATACAGGCACATAGTAAACATCACACATATTATTACTAGTGATGAGCGGCATGTGCAATATTCGAATTTGCGATATTCCATTAATATTTTGTCGAATATTCGTCATATATTCGGAAATTCGAGATTATATACTTGATTGCGAAAATCGGCAATGTAATATTTGTGTAATGCGCGCGGAATACAGGCGTGGATCACTTATGCTACATTTTTCAAGCTGGTATAAGTTTCCTGAGACTGGAGAAAATGGTTGGCACGGCAGAACATTTAAATAGCTTTATATGCAGATAGAGTGCTCCAATATATTTGCGATTGCGAATTTTTGGCAATAGTAAGAAGTAGGCAACTTTTCTATTGGTTGCTAGGGATGTTGCTATGCTGTGACAAAGCCTTCTCATTGGCCCACAAGCTAGAGGAAGGGAGGGATGATCACCTGATGTGTACTGTGTTGAAAAAAAAAAAGAATATTCGATTTTACGAATATATAGCGCTATATTCTAAATATTCGTGCTAAAAATTCGCTATTCGAATATTCACCCTCAACACTAGTTATTACATACAGACACATAGTATACATCACAAATGTTATTACATACAGGCACATACTGAACATCACACATGTTATTACATACATATAAACATCACATATGCACTAACCTTTATGCAGGATTCCTGGGGCTCCATCATGCAGTGGAAGGGAATCCTGCAGCTAAAGGGATGGGCACAAGGCAGGACTGAGCACCCTCTACTAGGCCCGATCTAACACTGCCTATACTGACAATTCTCCCCCTCCCTCTCCGACCTCGGCCCAGACTACACAGCTGCATCATTTACACCAGCTCTGGCTGTTTTAACACCAGCAGCTGTGTATATAGGAGGGTAAGGGTCAACATGGCACCAGATAGCCAAGGGGAAGGGGGGCAGTGACGAGCAGTTCTTACTGCAGTGTTGCGCTCCTCTGATCAGGAGCAGGCTGGGAGGAGGAGTCTTCTTATGATCTCTTTAAGTTGCTGTGTGCGGGACCGCAGGGCTGGCACCATGATTAGACGTCCCCATCAGCACTGCTGCTCATTGGCTACCTGCTACAGAGGTCAGGAGACTAAAGGACACTTTGCAGATGGAACGGAGGATGCAGTTGGAGGAGTGATTTTACAGCAGGGGCTGGTTGTCAATGTGTAATCCTGCCTGCCACTAGATGGCGCTGGCTGACGCCACCGCCTCACATTGCCTCGTTGATGGTGCGTCCCTGGGTGCAACACTGTGGCCACCCTGAACCTGGGTGAAATAACACATGCTCCCTGCATGGCACATATCTTCAACCTAGTGGCGCAGCACTTTCTAAATAGGCACACTGGCTTGTGCAAGGTGCTGGCAGAGTCCATGAGACTGTCCAAGCACTTCAGCCACTCTTATGTGGCGTGGAATGCTCTCCTGGACCTGTAGTGACAGAACAGCCTGCTGTTACACCGCTTAATCTGCGACGTGCAACTCGCTGGAATTCGACATTGCACATGTTTGAGTGTCTGTACGAACAGCAGAAAGCCGTAAATTTATTTGTCATGCACCATACAGTCTCAGCAGCAGGGAACATGTGTTGTTTCAAGGTCAGGCAGTGGCAGCTTATCGAAGATGCCTGTTGGGTGCTAAAACATTTAGAAGAGGCAATTGTTGAGCAAATCAAGCTTCGGATCCAAAATCCGAAGTTGATTCACTTAAAACTTTGTTTTAATGCTGTACAGCATTAAAATGTATGTCCTCCGGCGAGGTGAACAGAGTGATCACTGAACTTCAGCATTTGAAGAAGAGCAGCTGACGCACCTTGCTGTCCGCCCTATAGCTGTTGGGGACACACAAAGGGAATCTGCCATGGAGAAGGAGGGTGACGAAGATGAGGATGATGCAGAGCCGCCACTGTATGCCAGCTTGCTTACGCAGGGACAGTCATATTGTTGACATCAAGCAGTCTGAAATGGATAGCCATGCTTTTACACCCTCGCTATCAAGGCAAAATGGAGAAATTTTTTCCTCTGGCCAAAAGGGAGAACAAATTACGTTACTATCATGAAACACTGTTTACGCAGCTTGCAGTAGCTTACAATGTGCAGTCACCTGCCATAAATGTGCCTGAAAGGGAGGCCCTCCACAGTCACCCCATTCCCACCTCCATGTGCAGCAGAAGCTGCAGGGGCAGCAGCCATTTCAGTCTCCTCAACATGTTGGAGCAGTTTCAGGTTCAGGTCTACCTAAACTATGGCCAGTCTAATACCCAGTTCCCTGATCCCATGGATTTCTGGACAGGCAGACTGGAGCAGTGGCCTGAACTGGCACAACATGCTCTCTATCTTCTTTCTTGTCTAGCTTCTAGTGTCATCTCAGAAAGGTTTTCAGCGCCACGGGGGGCATGGTGACACTGAAATGGACCAAGTTGTCTAAAACGTCACTTTTGTCAAAATGAACCAAGCCTGGATTCAGGAGAATTTTCACACCCCTCCAGCTGATTCCGATGTATAGAGATCGCCCACCTCATCTTGCTGGTGGTGCCCCTTCTTTCCACTGTTGCTATCTGATGGTCAGTTTCCATGTACCCACTTTTACACAATTGAAATGTAATTTTTTTTTGGGGGGGGATCCCATTTCCTTAAGCAGCAGTTTCCATGTACTCACTTTCCAAATGGTAAAAATTTATATATATATATATATATATATATATATATTTATTTTTTTTGGGAAGGGGGGGTGACATTTCTTTAAGGCACAGCATAAATGTATGTGATTACTGTGTCAATATTGACATTTTCCCACAGTCCAGGCAAAGCTGGAGCCTGCAATGCATCATGCAATGTATCTTGCTGTCTGTCTTTCTGCCTGCCTACCATCACGTTCTGTATGGCTGCTACATGCTGCGGCCTGCATCATGTCGCTAATGCCACTTGCCAACCATCATGTTCCCTTAATACTTTTTTTTTTTTTTTATCTCATAACACAGTGTGTGTTTAAACATCATCTGCCCCCGGCACGGTGTATTTTTAAACACACTGTATGTTAATGTCATCTCAGACATCAGACATAATTTAATATTGCTTTCATTGCGTGCCAGAGCTTGGGTAGGGGAGAGGGAAAAAATCACTAAAAAAGTAAGGAGGCTAGGGGGGTTATATACCAACTTTCAGGGCAAATAGAGAAACTTTATTTGACCCAAACTGATTTGGGTCCTAATCAAACTTTTTCAAAACATGAAAAAATTCTTGACTGAGTCGCTCATCTCTAGTGACAGATCCTCTTTAATCTTGACCACATAGACCATTATTTATATGTTAAATCAGTTGTCTAATAAACACAACTTCCATTCTTATGCTCTATTATTGCATATGGAAGTAAATGAGGCAGGTTCCCACTCAGACCCACATCAATATACACTGCCTGTCCAAAAAAAAGTCGCCACCTGGATTTAACTAAGCAAAAAGTTATGAGCCTTCTATTGGATAATTACTGCATGGGCGATTATCTTTCAGCTGGCAACAAGTTATTTAACCCCAACTGGTGCAATGACTTGCTTCTCATTTCTTAAACAACCATGTCGAAAGACACATCTCGTGGTCATGGAAAAGATGTTAGTCTGTTTGAGAAGGGTCAAATCATTGGCATGCATCAAGCAGAGAAAACATCTAAGGAGATTGCGGAAACTACTAAAATTGGGTTAAGAACTGTCCAACGCATTATTAAAAACTGGAAGGATAGTGGGGACCCATCGAATTCGAGGAAGAAATATGGTGGGAAAAAAATCCTGAATGATCGTGATCGGTGATCACTTAAATGTTTGGTGAAATCAAATCGAAGAAAAACAACAGTAGGACTCAGGGCTATGTTTAATAGTGAAAGTAAGAGCATTTCCACACGCACAATGCGAAGGGAACTCAAGGGATTGGGACTGAACAGCTTTGTAGCCATAAGAAAACCACTAATCAGTGAGGCAAAACAGAAAAAAAGGCTTCCATTTGCTAGGGAGCATAAATATTGGACTCTGGGGCAATGGAAGAAGGTCATGTGGTCTGATGAGTCAAGATTTACCCTGTTCCAGAGTGATGGCTCATCAGGGTAAGAAGAGAGGCAGATGAAGTGATGCACCCATCATGCCTAGTGCCTACTGTACAAGCCTGTGGGGGCAGTGCTATGATCTAGGGTTGCTGCAGTTGGTCAGGTCTAGGTTTAGCAACAGTATGTTCTCCAAGAATGAGGTCAGCTGACTAGCTGAACATACTGAATGACCAGGTTATTCCATCAATGGATTTTTTCTTCCCTGATGGCACGGGCATATTCCAAGATGACAATGCCAGGATTCATCGGGCTAAAATTGTGAAAGAGTGGTTCAGGGAGCATGAGACATCATTTTCACACATGGATTGGCCACCACAGAGTACAGACCTTAACCCCATTGAGAATCTTTGGGATGTGCTGGAGAAGGCTTTGCACAGCAGTCAGACTCTACCATCATCAATGCAAGATCTTGGTGAAAAATGAATGCAACACTGGATGGAAATAAATCTTGTGACATTGCAGAAGCTTATTGAAACAATGCCACAGCGAAATGCGTGCCGTAATCAAAGCTAAAGGCGAAATAATAGAGTGTGTGACCTTTTTTTTTTTGGGTGGCAACTTTTTTTTGGGGACAGGCAGTGTATTATGTGACTCGCCAGTATGTATTTCTATATTTTCATTTCAGCAGCCCCAGACTTGTAAACTGTGACCAGTAAGAGAGGTTTGAAGTTTTATTTCGCAGTTACAAATTACTTGTCCATTTCCCCCCTCGGTCTGTAGATTATGACAATGAAGGGGCATTATAGAGTAACATTTTATTGCAGGTCAGGTTTTGCTTGTAGTCTGTAAGCATGGTGGTCTTGTACGTAGGTTTGCATGGGTTCTGTAGGCACAAAACTGAACAATTGTTTTAAAAATACTTTTTACAAAGCTTCTTCATTTTGTATTTTAGATGGATGGGCGAAACAGAAAAAAATGGCTATATGATGGATGGTCTTTATCCTTTAGGCTAAAATAAATTTTTAGATGATGCACTGATTACAAAATGTGCCCCATAAGGCCATATCAAGAACCCATGCTCCTCAGTGATCCACTGCAAAAAGCCTCTACTTAGCACTACTTTGACTTGAAATTACTCCGGAGAAGAAACAAAACCCAGCAAACTGACGGGCAAATCCCGCGAGACAACCATCACGTGGTACGGAAGTCTTGAACGAGGACGCCAAACAGCGTGAGGAGAAGCCGGCGCAGTGTGGTGAGTAGTGACAATCAGCCACCGACCCCGAACCAGAAGGGTAAGAAAAACGGTTTCGCTTTACCTCTCACCTGCAGCCCTATACTTATCTTGTGGTGTATTAACACCAGTCGGAACATTTCTCCCTGAATTGATAGTATCATCCTGCCATAGTGCCGACCTCGGAACATTTTTGTATCCCAATCAGAGGACTATTTCAAGGAGGACATAATCCTATCCTATAGAGCAACTGCTCCAAAGGATTTCTTTGCAGATACAACTAAGAAGACATATCTGAGCCTTCTAAAGGGATAGCTACAAATATCCATTGATTGTAGCAAATCTACAGTGTGTTTTTTATGCTGCGGCTTCATATTTTTTATATTTTCCACATATTTAAATTGATTGTATTTTATTGTGCATACCATATTGGTTTTTAACTCAATGTCTAAATAAATTGTCACTTCAATAGTACCACATATTTGAGTGCCAGCCTTATATTTTTTCTATTACTTTGTGTAATTGCCATGTATTGTAAATGCATTTTGCCTGCAACTATTCATATATAGGATGGAGGCGGAATCATGAATGTTAGCTGACAGCCTTTGGGTTACAGAAGTCAAAACCTTCAGGATTCAGTATTTATAGGGCTTGTTTATTCCCAAATGTGTTTAAATATCTGGATATTTGAGAGGGAAAATTATGGCTACCAAATTAATTAGAATTTTCTGTGAGAGCGCCGTTCTAGGTGGAAAAGTTCCTCCATCCTAGGTCGATTATTTTCCTTATCCAATAGCTGGATCACTTCAAGGAAATGACCCAGATTTTTGCTCCGAATATCTCTATTCACTTTATGCTACCCTGAAAAAAGGCAGCATAAAAATGGGAACAAATTCCCTTTAACGTCCATGTATACCTGGACATGTCAATTTTTTAGCTTCCCCAATTTACATGAAAATTGCATTTTCATAATTGTAAAATCAGACCTATTCAAAATCCTTCTCATATTAATGTTTTTGAATAAATCAATGAAAGAACCTCATCTTTACAATTAAGGAAATTAGTAATGAGGAGATATCCTTCACATTCCTTTGTTGACAGGGACAATAAATGACATCATGCAGTTTGGCATAAGGAGTCCTAATCCCTTGTATGCACTTACTTACTCTCCTTGATCAGTGAACTATTTTAAACACCATGCCTCCCTATTTATTATTGAATGCTCACACTTTTTGTGTGTGTTTACTGACTTTAGGAGGACAAGAGATAAACTGGCAATTGCCAAATTTTGCATTTTGGAAATGTATTTGATCAATTCAATGCGGTTGTCCATACCCTCGATATCCAGGCAAGTTACTCCTGCTGTTTACATACAAACAGCTGTAGGAGAACCAGACTAGTGCTATAGAGAACGGGGCTGGGGAAAGTGGTGAGTATATGATGTTTGTCATTTTAGGGCTTGCCTGAGATTTTAAATTTTTTTAGACAAACCCTTTAAGACAAAAAAGATGTAAAGATGGAATAGTTTTTGTTTTGTCTTTGTTGTTTTATTGTCTTGGTATAAATGTTTATTTTTTATTTTATAAGGAATAAGCTAATTTCTCTAAATCTGTGAACAAATCATCTAAGGGTCCGCAAAACACGGACATCGGCGATATGCGTACCGCATTTTGCGGACCGCACATCGCCGGCACTTAATAGAAAATGCCTAATAGGACATGTTCTATATTTTTCGGGATCGGAATTGCGGACCCGGAAGTGCGGATCCGCAAATTCCGGATCCGGGCAGCCCCATAGAAATTAATAAGTCCGCAATTCTGTTCCGCAAAATGCGGAACGAAATTGCGGACGTGTGAATGGACCCTTAAGGTGACTTTATAGATTTAAATCAGTAATCTGCAACATGTATGTCTCCATCTAAAATCACAGATCCCCTAATAATGGCATTTTACAGACAAGCTGGAGTATCGCAGTTTGCAGACCATTGAAATGTGTGAGACATATGCATCCTTATGTATAGTATCATATTATCACACACTTCGGCCATTGTCTCAACAATAAAATAATCAAGGTACACTTTTATGTATATTTTTTGGCCCACAGTTATAATCCGAATGTCTACCCCCCCCACACACACATACACTCTTGGATCGGCTAAGCATGCTTGCAGTGTCTGCCTAAAGTTCCTTGGTCCCTGAGGGCAAACTCTCATAGACAGTACAAGACCTGTGCAAAAAAAGTATGTGGCCCCTTTTTATGTTACAGATACTTTGCTGAGAGTAAGGCTCTTATCATAGAGCTCCTTTATGGCAAGATGTTTAATGGTGTACCAACTTCTCTTGCAGATTTTTATCCACTAGTAGCAGCCATGACAATAGTTAAGTATTCCTTTTTATGCAATGAAGTGCACATTAGGATCCACTGGCGCATTTTTGGTAACATGTTGTTGGACCCCTTTTCCTACTGGGCCCCTGTGCAGTTGCATAGGCTGCACGTATGGTATTTCCATCCCTAATTTCCATCCAAATGATATTGTACTCTGATAGACCTTAGGGGCCCTGTTTTATTAGGGGTTCTTTACTGTGTCAAAGCTTGGACTCACCAAAGCATCATCTGATTGTGTGATGAGCCAGTCCAACCATACATACATGTGTTCTCCGTGGGGTAAGGTAAGTAAGCTGCTGCCAGACAACTTTAGTGGCAGTTCATAATAAAATTAACAGGCATTTAAATTCATCATGTCCTAACCTTCTTTCACCCATCATCTGTTGGGAGAGTTTTAGCACTTCCCAATATGCATAACATAGACAACTGGTCCTGCCGAAAATGATTGACTTTACTCTCATAGGCAGCTTAAAGGGGTTCTGCACTTTGTTTTAACTGATGATCTATCCTCTGGAGGTCTGACACCCGGGACCCCCGCCGATCAGCTGTTTGAGAAGGCAGCGGCGCTCCAGCAGCGCCGCAGCCTTTTTACTGTTTACCACCGGCCCACTGACGTCACGACTAGTATCAACTAGCGTGGGCGGGGCTAAGCTCTGTTCACTTGATTGAAGCTTAGCCCTGCCCACGCTAGTTGAAATTAGTCGTGACGTCACTGGGCCAGGGGTAAACAGTGAGAAGGCCGCGGCGCTACTGGAGCGCCTCTGCCTTCTCAAACAGCTGATTGGCGGGGGTCCCGGGTGTCGGACCCCCGTCGATCAGAAACTGATGATCTATCCAGAGGATAGATCATCAGTTAAAACAAAGTGCAGAACCCCTTTAAAGGGGCTGTCTAAGATTTTGATATAGATAGCCTATCCTCCGGATAGGCCACCAATATCTGACCAGCAAGGATCTGACTCCCTGCACCCCAGCTTATCAGCTGTTTCATTGTAGGCAATGGAGCTCCATAGCTCCATCCATTGTGTATTGGATGGAATCGGTAGGTGTAGCACTGCTCCCACTGAAGTGAACCAGCTATGTCCACTACTTACAGAAAAACAGCAGATCAACGGGGGTGCCCAGTGTCCTGAGGATAGGCCATCGATATCAATATCCTGGACAACCCCTTTAAGTGTATCAATGTGGCAGAACTGACCCCACACTAAACAACATCATTTCAAACAATAATTTATTAATTCGAAAGGACAATATATAGTATCTAGAAATCACCTTTAGAATAGCATAAACCATAGAAAGGAAACATAGTTCTTCTGATGATTATTTTCTATGGTAATTGTTAGACTAGAATGCAAAGGCTTGACCATTTTCAGCAGCTGTCAGTGAAATGTTGAAATAACAAAACTGCGTCTGGCAGGAGACAGTAGGGAACAAAAAAAAATAAATCCCCAACAAAGGATGAAAACAAAAACAGAGCACGTCATGTAGAAATTGCCTTGGCATGCAGGTCATTGGTGATTTCATTTGTAAGTAATGTTTTGATTGTCACAGATTATATGTTGCTCTCATCCCCTTGACATTTGTTGTACAGCATGATTGATTTTTGTGCTCCAGTATGAAAAGGTCACTTTGATCAATGCAGTGTAATTGGCAGTAAATTAGGATCATATCAGGTTATTTTGCTATTTAATGATGAAATATTATAGAATAGCATGTGTAGTTGCAGCAGGCATTAAAGTGCAGATTAAACCTGGGATAATGATATTTTATTTCATCAGAAATTGTTAAAATGGGAGAACATGTAGAAAGTCACAGTGGCGTACAGAGAAAGTGGCTGAGAACCACATATTTAAGCCTCACATAGTCTGAGAAAATCCACAGATACAAAACATGTAACCCAGCAGTTAATCTTGTGTCTACGGGTTAAAGGAAAGCAGCATCTAACAGACGGATGCCAAAATGTCCATTACATGGTACTCTATGTTAATCCTTTCTTTGTGCATATAATGATCGTGTTAAAAAATAGATATTGTTCTCCGTTGCAAATGGATAGGTTCTTGATTGTAAAAAGCATGTATAATAACAGATTTCAGTCCCTGTCAAAGTTGAGTACCTACAATAATTATACAGTGACTGGTAAGCTTAAAAACTGATAGTATTGTTGTAATAATACACATATTTAGTAGAATAGCATTCTAAAGCCAATTTATCAGGAGCATATTACAGGGACATTTTCATATTATGGCTGAGTGTGCCCGTTTAAGCTTCATGCATCTCAAGTGCTTGACATCTTCTTTATGCCACTTTCACATAAGTGTATAATGGACAGATTAGAGCACAAATTATTACAGCCAAGTGTCCCAGTCTGGTCACAGGTCTGCTGACTTGAACTCTTAATATCATATGGATCTATGCTGCTGGGAATTTTGGTCAGTAGACCTGCAGTCAGGCTGGGACAATCTACCATAATATGACTGCTCAAATATGCCTGTAATACACTTGTGTGAAACTGTCCTATAGCAGATGTCCATCTTTTAAGATGCATTAAGTTCATGTTTGTTGGAAATAAGATTTCTTTTTTATTCATTTTCCAGAGTGCTGCATTATTAGTTTTTTATTCATATTACGATAAATGGCAAAGTGGCAGGGTAGTGAAATATAGAAATGTGCTACAGTGATAAAATATATGGATGAGTATGAGTTCCTTAGCAGAGACTGCTGCACAAAAAAGGATGTTTGCTTAATTCTGGTAGATGGTATTTTAAAGGGGTTTTCCACGATTTTGATATTGATAATAACCTATCCTTAGGATAGCTCATCACTATCAAATCGGTGGAGGTTATGCAGATGCATTCGACAAGAGGCAGAGTGAGACACATTGTTCCTGTGATCTTTTGAGAGGAACTACTCCCCCACATGGTCATGTTTATCCACTATCTCTGCCTGAGACTCAGGATATGTCGGACTACTTCAAGGAGAACCTAGAAAGATGCTTCATTTGTAAATCTTCCTCGCCAGCAGGTGCCGGTTTCTTCTTTGCTAAGGAAAAGGATGGTTCTCTACAGCCATGTATTGTGCATTATTCTGGTCTGAATAAGATCACAGCGAAAAACAATTGCCCTCTGCTCCTTATCCCTCAGCTCAGAGTGGAAGGCGTCCTTTAATACCTGTGATGACCATTACGAATATCTCATTATGTCAATGGCCTGTGCAGTGCTCCTCAATTTGTCAACTATGTCTTTCATGACTTTATTAATGGAATTCTCCAGGAATACTGAGCTTTTACCAAGTCATCACAGCCTGTCAAGTTTCATACTCACATGCTCCCCACCACTCCAGTCTACTGTTCTGCTGTGTCCACATTATGGTCCCTGGTTTCTTGTTTTCCTTTGGAATTGCATAGGCATGGTCACATGCTCCACTGCAACCAATGATTGGCTTCAGTGGTAACATAGGGAGTGTAGCCATGTCACATCTGAACCCAGTCATTGGCTGGAGAGGAGCATGTGATGATGCCCATGCAACACTGGGAGAAAACAAGCCAGGGAATGGAATGTGGGCACAATAGAGGGAGTGCGGACGACTGGAGCAGCAGGAAGCAAGTAAGCATGAATCTTCTCTTTAGAGAGGCCGGCTGTGGGCACTTGGTAAAAGCCTAGTATTCACTGAGAATCCCTTTAATGTCTGTGTCATGGTCTACTTGGGTGATATTCTGTTTTCTCTCCAGATCTGACTTCTTACTGTAAACTTATTATTAAAGTGCATTTTATTTCAGGGCACTCTAAATATGAAAAGGGTACATATACAATACAAAATTACAATAAGCATGAATGCATATCCCTAAACATGTCCATACTGTTCTACAGCGGCTTTGGGAGAACCAGTTATATGCTAAATTTGAGAAGTGATTGTTTAGGTAGACTTATTTTCCTTTCCTGTGCTATATAATCTCTGACTGTGGCATTCTGATGGATCCAGAGAAGCTGACCAAGGTTCTGGAATGGCCTCATCCCACAGGTATGAGATCCATCCAAGGTTTCTTGGGTTTTGCCAGTTACTACAGGCATTTTACCCCTCACTTCTCCACTTAATGCCTTAATCTTGGCATTTACCGGCAAATAAGTGAACTCCAAGGAGTGGATACCTGCGGTGAAATTCAGATTCTAGTCCCTTAAGCAGGCCTTCTTGGCTGCCTCGATTTTGCATTGCTTAGATATCCCAAAGCAATTCTTTGTCGAGGTACTCTAGATGCTTCCTCCATGGGAGCTGGAGCTATGCTCGCCCAAAATGGTTCTGGAAAGGAGGTCACTTGTGGCTTCTTTTCCAAGTCCATCTGCCCTATAGAGCTCAACTATTCCATTGGGGACAAACAACTGCTTGCCATCAAGTTGACTCTTGATGACTGGAAACTGCTCCTAAAGGGCTCCCTCTATCCTGTCATCATCTACACAGCCCACAAGAACTTGACCTATTTTCAGTCTGCCTAGCATCTCACCCCCTAGCCAGGTCCAGTGGTCACTGTTCTTTACTCAGTTTGATATTATTCTGCATTTTCACCCAACCAAGAACGCCAAGGCAGATTATGTCTCTGATTTGTTCAACCCAGAGAAGCTCCAGAAAATCATCAACCCAGCCAACATGTTGTTGTCCCCCCAGTTCAGCTTAAAGACATTCCACCAGGCAAGTTGTATGTCTCCTTAGCCGAGAGGAAGCAGGTCCTAGCTTGGAATCACCACTCTAAAATTGCTGGTCACCCTGGTCTTCGCAAGACTACTAGCCTAATTGCCTGATATTACTGGTGACCTACAATTTCTCTGGTTATCCAGGATTTTGTAGTCTCCTGCACCCCCTTTGCTGGACTCTTACGGCACTTCCCTTTCTGTGCCCAATGCCCCTTGGCAACACATAGCCATAGATTTCATCACTGAGCTATCTTCTTCCTTGGGATGCAGTCATGTCATGTGGGTAGTGGTTCACATTTTTTCTAAAATGTCTCATTTTGTGCCCCTATCTGATCTCCCTTCTGGAAGTAAACTGGCCAACTTTTTCCTGAATGATTTTTTTCTCTTGCATGGTTTGCTCTTATCTCACATCATATCTGATTGGGGAGTGCAGTTTACTCCTACATTCTGTAAACAGTTGGATATCAAATTAGATTTTTCTTTGCCCTACTATCCATAGTCTAATGGGCAGGTAGAGCACACTAGCTAATCAAGTCCCTGTAAACTAGATGCAACAATGACAAGGACTTTGTTGCTTTACTTCCTTCTCCTGAATTTTTCAACAAACATCTCAGTGAATCTACCAGTAAGACCCCATATGGTTGTTATGGTTCCTATTCCTAGATTCGTCAAGAAACTGAAACATTTCTTCTACAGACTTCTGCTCAAATGAAGGGGTCCACTCCACCTCAATTTTCTCCTAGGGATAAGGTGTTTCTCTCCTCCAAGGGCATCAGGCTCAAGCTACCATTGTGCAAGTTGGCACCACGTTTCATTGGTCTTTTTGAGATTTTAAGACAGTTAAATCCAGTCTGTTATAAGGTGCATCTCCATTCATCTCTATGCATCCCTAATTCTCTCCTTTTCCCTTCTCAAGCCAGTTATATTCACCCTTCATTCCAGATGTTTGGTCTCTGCTCCAACTGCTGTTGGATCAGAGAATGAGTAGGAAGTAAATAATATTCTGGACATAAAAAAAATCGGAGGTAAAAACCTTCTTTCTAGTGGATTCAAAGTGTTTTGGCCCAGAGGAAAGATGTTGGGAGTCTGCTGAAAACATTAATGCCCCGGCTCGTCTGAAGAGAATACTGTAGCGGTCTGGACCAAAGAAGAGACTGTACTATTCACCCTCTATCTTGCTCTGGCAGCCAGATCAACCAGTCTTCTTCTCCTTTTTCCCCATGGCTCGACCATCAGAGTACCTGGCTGAGCCAAGTTGCAGGCCACGGCTTGCTTTGTGCTGGCTGTGCCTCTCACTGCCTGTAGAAATGCAGAATTAAATAAAAGTGAGTGAAAAATAGCAACCAGAAACTAGGTCAAATTATTGTGGTCTGTGTAGATGATTACAGGATAGTATAAGCCTTCCATCTCTTAATGGGCAAGCATATGCACCCTAATCTTCCCCAGCCTATGGTTGGCCACACAGACGCCCTTAAGACACCTTCTCTTGTGGGAGGGTGCTTGAGAAATAAGTTCTAGTCTGCTACTATCCTGCAATGGTGTGCCGTTTCTAAGTTCATCTGGTCGTGTACCAACTTCTGCGTGTTTTCCAGATTTGACTCTTTACTGCCCGACCTAACCTCTGCCTACTCTCTGTTCTGACTCTTAGTTACCTCCCCTAACATTGAACTGTTTATCGTATTGAATGTACTCTGTCTGCTTTGACCTCTGCATCAGTGTCCCCTGACCCCCTTGGGTCAGTAGTCACTTATACAAAGACTACTCCGTGAGGTAACGGCCTGGTGGTTTCCCAGCAGCACAATCCAGATCCCTGTATATAGTTTAAAGGGTGAATACCAGGGGGACCACTTTGGGAGTAGCCTCAAGCTAAATCTGTTCAAGTAACACAGTGATTCCACACCGGCTGCTGCTGCTGTAAAGCTTTATCATAAGTTGATGATAGTAATTAATTATGAATAGCAATTGTCAATGTGGAGGCCCTTGTGAATTCAATATTCAGAGAAGGAGGGAAAAATGATATATGAGTATATCACAGGCATGGTCAACCTACGGCTCTTCAGCTGTTGTAAAACTACAACTCCCACCCTGCCCTGATGTAGGCTGCTAGCTGTAGGCAGTCTGGGCATGCTGGGAGTTCTAGTTTTGCAACAGCTGGAGAGCCTCAGGTTGGCCATCCCTGGTAAATCATAAAGATTGTTCAAGTTGTACTTTGGAATGTTCAAGTATAAGTGCCACCTAGAGTGAACTTTACCTGTGGAATATGTAAGGATAATCTCTAACTCCCATAACGTTCTAAAGTTACTAGGTGTCAGGTACTAAAATAGGACCATCTACCTCAGGGAAGTGTTTCTAGTGGGGCACTTATTGTAATGTATATCATGTTTGATTCATATTCCTTCCTTATTGCAGGTATAGTGATTATTGCTTTAATCAAGATAATGTTATTTCTTGTTATCTTTCATTGTACATTACACATTAATTACAATCAGTGGAAGACTGTATTGTGCTAAACTATTACTATGTGAATTTGATCAGGCACTTGGTGTAAAGTAAATTGGGTTATATAAGAAGGAGTGTGGTCCAAATCTCCATGTTTGAGGTATGTTCATGCCTAATTTTGATTAATCTATAATCTAACCAAGGCAGCGTTAACTCATTAAGTGTGCAACGTAACCACTAATCTTAGTGCCTTATATATGACTTGTATCTACCAAGTGTGTTGTCCCACTATTATGTGAAGAACAAAACAGGATAGTTTTCAGTTTTTACCCAACACTGTTTCTACATCTGTTTATTATATCTATCTACTGTATGTGTAGCTGTTCCTAGCTTTCCATATCTAAATCTATATATTTATAATACAAAATACATAAAACAATTGTATTAATAGTGATTATTTACAAATGTATTGGCTTCAATAAGAATTAATGAGGATACTGCAGTTTTACTAATTAAATTGTCTGTTTTATCGGTTAACCTTTCTCAGGGAAGCATCCCACAATGAAGACATCAAAAATAAAAATGCATTCCCATTCACTTGTGAGACAGACATACCCTGGCTTCATTCACTGGCACCAATATTTCTATTACATTGTCCTTTTGAGCAAAACTGAAAATCAATGAAAGTAGAAGTTTCAAAATTCACATTAGCTTTCTAGAAACTGGAAATAGATCTTCCTGTCAAAGATTAAACCTGCTTTACTCTGTCTAGACTACACAGGGAGCAAAATTATCAGATTCTCATTTCCTCAATTTCACTCTACAGTGGTAAAATGTGTGAGTATTGATTCATCTGGTGAGACAAAACGCAGAAGAGCTCTTCACCTCATCAGGGTCAAAAGAGTTTCTGGGTGTCTAATTATACTCATACAAAGCATATAAATCTTCAGGCTCTCACTATGAAAGCAATGGTCCTACAGATTCATTAGAATCCTTTTAAACAACTATTTGCTACATTAGTCGCATCAGAGGATATTAGTCCTCAGCTGAATATTATCATGTAGGTTATATTTTTCAATTATATCATAAACACAATTTCTGTTAAGCCAGGAATTTCTACTAGTGTGTCTACCAATCATTGTACTTTATATAACCTGCAAGCTAATCTCTGTACATGCGTGAATTGGCCATTGCTTCTTTACTGCAAATATTTTGCTAAGTAGCATTTCCTTCCAGGATTATTGCTCTCATTACAAATTCCACATGAACTATTACCCACCTTTCACTGGCAATTTCCTAAACTATTATTGTCATTCGAATCTCCTCCTTGAAACTTTGGGTAATTTGTAGAAATAGAAAATATGTCCAGTAGTGATGGACGAACATCGGCCGGGACGATTCACGGACGTGATCAAATGTTCGCGAACCGCGCGTTCACGCGGGCCCCATTCACTGTAATGGCAGGCGAACCTGAAAAACCTTCAGGTCATATTTGCAGCCAGCAAACATTTACTAGAAGTACACAAATAGTCCCACAACATGGACAGTGATATACCAGAGGGGGATCATTGGCAAAAATTCCCACAAAAAATATGCATTTTAATCAGGGGCCATTTTTATGTATCTCAAAGGGAAACTCTCAGAAATGTGCCCTGCTGGAGCCTAGAAAATTTTTACTTTAGGCCACGGGAGTACGGGCCCTAAAAATTAGGCATTCACCTGACATAAAATAAATTATGATTATGTGGCTTGAGGTACAATATGCGGTCACTGAATAACAATTTTATTGTAGCCCACTGGAGTACAGGCCCCAAACATTAGGCATTCACCGTACAAAAATGATCAAGTGATTATGTGGCTGGAGGTATATTAGACGGTCATTGGATATCAATTTTACTGCAGGCCAGTACAAATTCATGTCAAATACATATGTTTAAAATAACTAAAAATATAAAATTGGATTATGTGGCCTGCTGGAGCCTATAAAAATTTTATTTTAGGACCCACGGTAGTACAGGCCCCAAATATTAGGCATTCACCGGACAGAAAATATCAAGTGATTATGTGGCTGGAGGTATATTAGACGGTCATTGGATAACAATTTTACTTCAGGCCAGTGGAGTACAGGCCCCAAAAATTATTAATTCAATGTACAGAAAAGAACAAGTGATTATGTGGCTGGAGGTATATTAGACGGTCATTGGATATCAATTTTACTGCAGGCCACTAATAAATGTCAAATACATATGATTAAGTATATTATAGTTATATCACACCCCTGCCTTAATCAGATTTTTGGGGGGACAACTGGTATATCACACCAGTTGCAATTAGTTGTTCCAATAGCGTTTGTCCCTCTGTATAGCTGCAGCATCGCAGCAGAACCGCACACAACTGCTGCACAATACAAATGCAATATAATATACTTTCTATGTTAGAAAGTATATTATAGGTATATCACATCCCTCAGTATGTCACACCTATTGATAGCGCACCTATACCAGTCCTTAAAAGGACTTTTGTGGCCCTATTAGCTAGCGTTTGGTGTCTCTAACAGTCTGTCCCTGCTCCACACAGCAATCTCTCCCTACTCTGGCAAAAGACTGAATGCAAAATGGCGGCCAGATCGGGTTTAATTATAGGGTAGGGGGTGTGTCCATGTGCTGAAACGTCTCAATTGGCTGTCCTGTCCCCCACCTTATGGATGTGTCATGGGTCAAAGTTCGGCACAATGCAAAAGAATATGGCGCCGGCTAACATTGACATATGTTCGCATGTTCGGCGAACCGCCAACAGCAAAGTTCGCCACCAAACGACCGCCGGGCAAACCGCAAGGCAATCTCTATTAGACGGTCTTTGGTTATCAATTTTACTACAGGCTAGAGGAGTACAGGCCTCAAACATTAGGCATTCACCGGACAAAAAAGATCAAGTGATTATGTGGCTGGAGGTATATTAGATGGTCATTGGATATCAATTTTACTGCAGGCCAGTGGAGTACAGGCCCCAAACATTAGACATTAACTGTACAGAAAAGAACAAGTGATTATGTGGCTGGAGGTAAATTAGGCGGTCACCGTAAAACAATTTTACTGTTGGCCAGTTAGATTACAGGCCCCAAAAATTATGCATACACCGTACAGAAAAGATTAAGTGATTATGTTGCTGGAGGTATATTAGACGGTCATTGGATATCAATTTTACTGCAGGCCAGTGGAGTACAGGCCCCAAACATTAGGCATTGACCAGACAGAAAAGATCAAGTGATTATGTGGCTGGAGGTATATTAGGCGGTCATAGGAAAACAATTTTACTGCAGGCCAGTGGAGTACACACCCCAAACATTAGGCATTCACTGGACAGAAACAATCAAGTGATTATGCGGCTGAGGTATATTAGACGGTCATAAGATAACAATTTTACTGTAGGCCAGTACAAATACATGTCAAATACATATGTTTAAAAAAACTAAAAATATCAAATTGGATTAAAAACATGGCTAACGACTCTAACGTAGGATTGGTACCCACAACTGTTTCTTTGTGGGTGGAAATTCCTCTTCCAGCGCCCGCAACAGCAGAATGCAGCATCTCTCACAGCAAGACCTGAAAATACTGCATTATGACAGCCCTCTGTGATGCTGGTAACATGTCCGCCATTTTGTGTTTGTACCGGGGGTCTAAGTACATTGACACCCAGTGCGGGTCTTTGCCCTTTATGCTTTTTATACGGGGGTCTCTCTTCAGGATGAAGGCCCCCACTTGCACTAAATTGGAAGCGGTGAAGATCACTGCCTCCTTCTCATCGCCCAGGAGAATGTCGTCCTCGCTCTCCTCCCCCCATTCACGGACAACACCAGGGATCCCCGAAAAGTTTCAAGCCTGCTCTTCTTGCTCCTCCTCATCCTCCCCCCAGGCACCATCCTCCTCTGACTCCTCTTCAGACTCCTGCTGACTTGTCTCACATGGAGTAGACCCCCTGGGAATTCATTCAGCATTGCAACTTCCTCATCTTCCAGCTCCTTCTCCTCGACGGCTTGATCAATGACACAACGCAATGCATGCTCCAGAAAGAAGGCATAAGGTACGATGTCACTGATGGCTCCCTGGCTGCAACTGACCAGTTTGGTGATTTCATCAAATGGCCGCAGAAGTCTGCATGCATCGAACATGAGCAGCCACTGGCTGGGTGAAAAGAAACCAAGCTCCCCAGAACCTGTCCTGCTGCAGAGTTCGTACAGGTAGTCATTAATGGCACGTTGCTGCTGGAGCAGCCTATCAAGCATATACAAGGTGGAGTATCAGCATGTCGGGCTGTCACAAATCAGACATCTAACGGGCAGGTGGTGTCACCGCTGAACGTTAGCAAAGCTATCCATGGCCATGTAAGATCTTTTAAAATTGGCAGAGATTTTCATGGACCACGGGGTATTTGGCAAAGAATCGCTGCACGACTAAGTTCAGGACGTGTGCCATGCATGGCATATGTGTCATTTTGCCCTGTTTCAGTGTGCTCAGCAGATTGGCCCCATTGTTGCACACCACTTTACCAACTGTCAAATTGACTGGGGTTAGCCACTGATCGACCTGTGACTGCAGAGCTGAAAGCAGTGCAGGACCGGTGTGGCTCTTGACTTCCAGGCACAACAGCCACAGCATTGCAACGTCTCACCTGGCACATCAAATAGGTTCTTGGGAGCTTGGGGGGTGCAGCGGAATAGGCGTTAGCAGTGAAAAAGGAGGAGTCAGCCGAGGAGGAGACGGAGGATGGAGTAGGAGAAGAAGAGGAAGGCCTGCATGCAATCCGTGGCTGTAACACCAAATCACACAGGTGCCACGGGTTGCATGCTTGACAGCCGTCAGAAGGTTCACCCAGTGGGCAGTAAAAGTTATGCACCTTCCCTGCCCGTGTTTTCCAGACCACATGTCTGTGGTCAGATGTATCTTGGCACCGACACTGTGTGGCAGAGATACATTCACTTGCCGCTAAATGTGGCCATATAGCTCTTGGATGCCCTTCTGTGAGAAATATTTCCTTCCGAGGACCTTCCATTGCGGTGTGCCAACAGCCACAAATTTTCTAAAGGCATCCGAGTCCACCAGTTTATATGGCAGTAGTTGGCAGGCTAGCAGTTCCGACTAAGCAGCAGTCATCCTTTGGGCAAGACGGTTATCCGGCGTCATCAACTTTTTACATTCAAACATTTGGGACACGGAAAGCCTGCCTTTTACCAGATGAATGTGATGACGGCACAGTGGAAGGTGGAGTGGAGGACAAATGGGAGGAGAGAGGAGAAGGAGAAGAGGCAAGAAGTGGAGCGCCGGGAGTGTGGCTTTGTGGGTTCTGACGTTGTTGCTCCCACTGGGCTCGGTGATGGGAGGCCAGGTGCCTTCTTAAGGCAGTCGTCCCTAGGTGAGTGTTGGGCTTACAGCGACTTATGCGTTGACAGCACAGGCTGCAGATGGCACCATTATTGTCAGCAGCTGACACGTTACAAAAAGCCCACACTGCGGAGCCATGTGCCGGCATCCTGGGAGCACCAGATGTGACCATGCATGGTGGATGGCTCGCTCCTGATACAATTGCAGTCTGCTCTTTGCCTCCTGTGCACTGCGATTTCTGCCTGCTTCTCCTCCTTCTACCCCTATCTGCTGCTCTATCTCTCCTTGTGAACTCCCCTCCTCTTCCTCTCTTGTGGGCACCGACGTGACATTAATCGACACGTCATCATCGTCACCTTCACCACCACTGACATTAGAGATCTCGGAGTGGGCAGCAACAGCGGGGACCTCCGTCCTTTGGCTGATCTGGGTACTGTCGTCAGACCGCTGAGTGGTGGCCATTGCTTCTTCCTCTTCCTTATCCGATGCCAAGAATAGCTGCGCATCGGTAAGGTCTGGGAATGGATGGGAAAATAATTCCTCTGACTCGAGTGGAGGGGCTATGGTGGTGGTAGTGGTGTCTTAGGGGGTGCACACAGCAGAGAGTGAGGAGAGTGCAGATACAGAGGATGAAGAGGGTGCAGAAGCGGAAGGCTGAGTGAGCCACTCAACCAACTCTGGTGCGTCCTTTGACGTAATCGCACTTACCTTCTCGAACTTCCCACTTAGGCTCCAGCCTGGTGCACTTGCCCGACCCCTACCACTCCTGCGGAATTGCCTGCCTCTTCTTCTGCCTGTCATTTTCAAAATGACCCTGTGACAAAGTCCCTATAGAAGAGCAGTAATTGTGGAAGCAGGTATATTGTAGGCCTCAATCAATATTTGGTGGAAGCCGGTATATCAATCCCCTCTATCAGTATTTTGTGGAAACAGGTATATAGAACATCTTAATGAGTATTTGATGGAAGACGGTAAATCAAACCCCTTAATCAATATTTGGTTGAAGCCGGTATATCAATCCCCTCTATCAGTATTTTGTGGAAACAGGTATATAGGACCCCTTAATGAGTATTTGCTGGAAGCTGTTATATCAAACCCCTTAATCAATATTTGGTAAAAGCCGGTGTATTGCAGGCCTCAATCAATATTTTGTGGAAGCCGGTGTATCACACACCCTTAATTAATTTTTTGTGGAAGCCGGTGTATCACACCCTTCAATAAGTATTTTGTGGAAGCAGGTATATCAAACCCCGTAATCAGCATTTTGTGAAGCAGGTATATCGCACCCCTCAATCAGTTTTTTGGGGGGGCAACAGGTATATCACACCAGTTGCAATTAGTTATTCGAATAGCGTTTTTCCCTCTGTATAGCTGCAGTATCGCAGCAGAACCGCACACAACTGCTGCACAATACAAATGCGTTATAATATACTTTCTATCTTAGAATGTATATTAGAAGTATATCACACCCCTCAGTATGTCACACCTATCGATAGCACACCTATACCAGTCCTTAAAAGGACTTTTTTGGTCCTAGTGGCTAGCGTTTGGTGTCCCTAACAGTATGTTCCTTCTCCACACAGCAACCTCTCCCTACTCTGGCAAAAAACTGAATGCAAAATGGCTGCCAGATCGGGGTTATTTATAGGGTAAGGGGTGTGTCCATGTGCTGAAACATCTCAATTGGCAGTCCTGTCCCACTTGATGGATGTGTTTCGCCGCGAAGCGACTGCCGGGCGAACCGTAAGGCCATCTCTAATGTCCAGCACCGTCGACTTTAAAACTGGATCCTATATTTAACCGCTTCCGGACCGCCTAACGCAGGATCGCGTTCTGGAGGCGGCAGCTCCAGGCAGAGTCACGCATCTATGCGTCATCTCGCGAGACGCGAGATTTCCTGTGAACGCGCGCACACAGGCGCGCGCGTTCACAGGATCGGAAGGTGAGCGAGTGGATCTACAGCCTGCCAGCGGCAATCGTTCGCTGGCAGGCTGTAGATGCAATTTTTTTAACCCCTAACAGGTATATTAGACGCTGTTTTGATAACAGCGTCTAATATACCTGCTAACTGGTCCCCTGGTGGTCCCTTTTGCTTGGATCGACCACCAGAGGACACAGGCAGCTCAGTAATAAGTAGCACCAAACACCACTACACTACACCCCCCCTGAAACTTATTAACCCCTTATTAACCCCTGATCACCCCCCTGTCATTGATCACCCCCTGTCATTGATCACCCCCCTGTAAGGCTCCATTCAGACGTTCGTATGTTTTTTACTGATCCACGGATACATGGACCGGATCCGCAAAACACATACGGACGTCTGAATGGAGCCTTACAGGGGGGTGATCAATGACAGGGGGTGATCACCCCATATAGACTTCCTGATCACCCCCCTGTCATTGATCACCCCCTGTCATTAATCACCCCACTGTAAGGCTCCATTCAGATGTCCGTATGTTTTTTTACGGATCCACAGATACATGGATCGGATCCGCAAAACACATACTGACGTCTGAATGGAGCCTTACAGGGGGGTGAACAATGACAGGGGGGTGATCACCCCATATAGACTCCCTGATCACCCCCCTGTCATTGATCACCCCCCTGTAAGGCTCCATTCAGACGTCTGTATGTTTTTTACGGATCCACGGATACATGGATCGGATCCGCAAAACACATACGGACGTCTGAATGGAGCCTTACAGGGGGGTGATCAATGACAGGGGGGTGATCACCCCATATAGACTCCCTGATCACCCCCCTGTCATTGATCACCCCCCTGTCATTGATCACCTCCCTGTAAGGCTCCATTCAGACGTCCGTATGTGTTTTGCGGATCCGTGGATCCGCAAAACACGGACACCGCGGATCCGCAAAACACATACAGACGTCTGAATGGAGCCTTACAGGGGGGTGATCAATGACAGGGAGGTGATAACCCCATATACACTCCCTGATTGTCACGGAACCATGAACCAGACGTACAACAAGAGATAAGTGAAAATAAGAAGGCTTTATTGAACATAAAGCTGTAAAGCAAAAGTCCAAACGAATGGTGAAACCGAAGCAGAGTCTTTGAGAGGCCAGAGATCAGGAACCAGAAGGGTAGTCAGACGAAGCCAGGATCAGGAACCAGCAGGGTAGTCAGACGAAGCCAGGATCAGGAACCAGCAGTGTAGTCAGACGAAGCCAGGATCAGGAACCAGCAGGGTAGTCAGACGAAGCCAGGATCAGGAACCAGAAGCAGCAGCAGTCTTAGAAGCATGTGAACACAGGAGGACCAAGCAAGGAACTGAAGCCACAGAACTCCTATATATATGAGCTAGTCATCCAGCTCCTCCCAGTGGGAAGGAGGAGCCGCAGGGTGGAAGGCTACAAGAAACCCAGAAACCAAGATGGCCGCCAGCACATGTCAAACGAAGGAGAACAGCAAGAAGGTAAGACCATGACAGTACCTCCCCCTCAAGGGCCCCTCCTCCGCGGAGCAAAAAACGGTTTCTGAGGGAAGCGTGCGTGGAAGGCTCGGAGCAAGGCAGGAGCATGGACATCTGCGGAGGGAACCCAGGAACGCTCCTCTGGACCATAACCACGCCAATGGACCAAAAACTGCACCCGACCGCGGACCAGGCGTGAGTCCAGGACATTGCTCACCTCATACTCCTCATGATTGCCCACTTGGACCGGCTGAGGCCGAGGAACCGAGGAAGTGAAACGATTACACACCAGTGGCTTCAACAGGGCGACATGAAACACGTTAGAGATCCGCATGCCAGGAGGAAGCGCAAGGGCATAGGCTACCAGGTTTACCCTGCGAAGCACTCGGAAGGGACCAACAAAGCGAGGCGCCAGCTTGGGAGTGGGCACTCGAAGGTTGAGGTTGCGGGTGGACAACCATACACGGTCTCCGACCTGGTAGGAAGGAGCAGGCGCTCGTCTGCGATCAGCCTGGAGTCTCTGGCGCTGCGCAGAGACCTCAAGGGACTTCTGGATCTGTACCCAAGAAGCACGTAGGACGGAAAGGTGATCCTCCACAGCCGGAATATCCTGGGGAGAGAATACCTCCGGTAACACGGCAGGTTGGAACCCATAATTGGCCATGAAGGGAGACGTCCCGTGTTCCTGGCAAACTCAGCCCAAGGCAGAAGGTCAACCCAATTGTCTTGGTGATCGGAGACATAGCAACGAAGGAATTGCTCCAAGGCCTGATTGGATCGTTCTGCGGCCCCATTGGACTGAGGGTGGTAGGCCGAGGAGAAGGAGAGATGAATCCCCAACTGGGAGCAAAAGGCGCGCCAGAACCTGGACACAAACTGACTCCCCCGATCCGACACAATCTCCTTGGGCAAACCGTGCAACCGGAAGACCTCCCTGGCAAAAATCGTGGCCAACTCTTGTGCAGAGGGTAACTTCTTGAGAGGAACACAGTGGCACATTTTGGAAAACCGATCCACAATCATGAGAATGACCGTATGGCCTCGGGATGCAGGGAGGTCCACAATGAAATCCATCCCCAGGTGTGACCATGGGCGCTCCCCGGTGGCTATGGGTTGCAGAAGGCCCAACGGAAGGTGCCGAGGGGACTTACTCTGGGCACAAACGGAGCATGCCGCTACATATGCGGCGATGTCGGAACGTAGGGAAGGCCACCAGAACAGACGTGAAACAGCCCAGGACAGCTGATTCTTTCCAGGATGCCCCGCGGTCTTGGAGTTATGGTAGGTTCGCAACAACCGAGTGCGCAACTCCTCAGGCACAAAACATCTGCCGTTGGGTCTCCCAGGGGGAGCACCAGATTGAGCCGCCAAAATCTGCTCACCCAGGGGAGAGGTCAGGCTGGTGCGAATGGCGGCCAGGATCTGATTCGGAGGTATGACCGAAGTCGGAATCGACTCCTCCCTGGACAGCTCGGAGTACTGCCGTGATAGGGCATCCGCCCTGATGTTCTTGGAACCGGGTAGGTAGGAGACCACGTAATTAAAACGTGACAAGAACAGAGCCCATCTGGCCTGACGTGGTGTCAATCTCTTGGCCTCAGAAAGGTAGGTCAGATTCTTATGGTCCGTCAGGATGAGAACCGGAACCACCGAACCCTCGAGCAAGTGCCTCCATTCTTTAAGGGCCTGCACGATGGCCAATAACTCCCTGTCACCAATCTGATAGTTGCACTCCGCGGAAGACAGTTTCCGGGAGTAAAACCCACAAGGAAGCAGAGGACCCTCTGGTGTTCTACGCTGAGACAGAAGGGCGCCTACTCCCGTCTCAGACGCGTCCACCTCGAGGACAAAGGGCAACCCAGGGTTGGGATGCGACAGAATCGGAGCCGACACAAAAGCGGACTTTAGGGCCTCAAAAGCTCGGATGGCCTCGAGCGGCCAGACCTGGGAATTACTGCCCTTCCTGGTCAGATCCGTGAGAGGCTTGGCCAGCATGGAAAAGTCCCTGATGAACTTCCGATAATAATTGGCGAAGCCCAAAAAGCGATGCAGGGAACGAAGACCACTGGGCTGGGGCCACTGTAAGACAGCCGAAACCTTCTCAGGATCCATGGAGAACCCCTCAGCGGAAATGATGTAACCTAAGAAGGTTACCTGAGATCGGTGAAATTCGCATTTCTCAAGCTTACCGAACAGCTTGTTCTCTCGTAACCGTTGCAACACTCGTCTGACATCCAGAATGTGGGCCTCCATGGATTCAGAATATACCAAGATGTCATCCAAATAGACCACCACACACTGCTGCAACAGGTCACGGAAAACATCGTTGATGAATTCCTGAAAGACTGCGGGCGCATTGCACAACCCAAAGGGCATAACCAAGGATTCATAATGACCGGTCCTGGTGTTAAACGCGGTCTCCCACTCATCGCCCGCCTTGATCCTTACCAGGTTATATGCCGCCCTCAGGTCAAGTTTGGTAAAGACCGTGGCCCCTTTAAGGCGATCGAACAGCTCGGAAATCAAGGGTATCGGGTAAGCGTTCTTGATCGTGATGCGATTGAGACCCCTGTAATCGATGCAAGGCCTCAACTCACCGCCCTTCTTTTTCACAAAGAAAAATCCAGCCCCTGCCGGGGACGAGGATTTGCGAATGTGTCCGCGTGAAAGCGCCTCCCTCACGTACTCCTCCATGGCCTCATTCTCCGCTACCGACAGTGGATAGACTTTGCCACGAGGAGGAACGGCACCAGGTTGTAACTCTATGGCACAATCGTATGGGCGGTGCGGAGGTAGGGCAACCGCGCGCACCTTATCGAATACATCCCGGTACTCCTCGTATTCAGGAGGCAACAGAGAGTCCGAGGAAGTACACAGCAACTCGACAGACCCATGGATGCAACTAGCTCCACACTGCGGTGACCACGAGAGGATCTCGGCCGATCTCCAATCGAAAGTCGGATTATGCTTCTGGAGCCAGGGGTACCCCAAGACCACCGAGTAGTGTGGAGACGAAATAACCTGGAGACAGACCGACTCTCTGTGAACGGCACCAATGGCTATCCCCACTGGAAGGGTCTCATGAGTCACGTGTGACGACAGAAGGGGTCTGCCGTCTATCGCCTCAAGAGCCAGTGGGGAACCTCGAGCCTGCAGAGGAATGGAATTGGCGGCAGCGAACACACTATCAATGAACAAACCACCAGCACCAGAGTCCACCAACGCCTGGGTCGTCACCGAGCCCCCGACCCAGGAGAGGACAACAGTGATCAGTGGTTTGTCAACACGGGAAACCGGGGACGAGGAGACTCCACCCAAGATCTGCCCCCGACAGGATCTCAGGTACGAGCGTTTCCCGGACGGTTCGGACATGCCAACCGAAAATGCCCACCGAGACCACAGTACATGCATCGACCCTCGCGTCTCCGGAGTACCCTCTCCCCCTCGGACAGGCGAGCAAACCCCAGCTGCATGGGTTCACCCCCAGACAAGTCATCCCCAGGAGGCGTGGGAGGAGAGGGAGGCACGGGTGGGACAGCAAACGTAGGCGCCAATCTGTTAGAAGACCTCCGCAGGCTCTCCTTAAAGGAAGGTCTCTCCCTGAGTCTGGTGTCAATCAAAATCAGGAAAGAAATAAGAGACTCGAGCTCCACTGGTAGGTCCTTAGCTGCAACCTCATCCTTCAAGGCATCCGAGAGACCATGAGAGAAAGCAGCGACCAGAGCCTCATTATTCCAGCCCACCTCTGCTGCCAGGGTACGAAACTCAATGGCGTATTCAGCTACGGATCGTGAACCCTGTCTGATGGACATAAGGAGCTTCGCAGCAGAGGCAGCACGAGCCGGCACATCGAATACCTTCCGAAGAGAAGCAACAAAACCGGAAAACTCGGCAACCACCGGATTGTTGTTCTCCCATAAAGGGCTGGCCCAGGCCAAGGCCTTGTCCGAGAGCAGCGAGATCAAGAAGCCCACCTTTGATCTCTCAGTAGGAAAGGCATGTGGCAGCAACTCGAAATAAATGCCCACCTGGTTAAGGAAACCTCGGCACTGAGTTGGCTCTCCCCCAAAGCGCTGTGGAAGAGGGGCAGAACCGGTCATACCCCGAAACACCGCAGGCGCAACAACAGGTGTCGGGGTAGACTCTGGCGCAACAACCGGAGCGGCAGTAGGAGCGACAACCGACCCATCGGCAACGGGAGCGAAATGAGCCGTGCGTTCAAGCAGGGTTTGCAACGCCACAGCGAACCGACCCAACAGGTGATCCTGCTGATCAAGTCTGGCAACCAGCATGGGTAGCGAGGATGGCCCTGTACCGTCAGAACTCATGGCTTGGTCCTAATGTCACGGAACCATGAACCAGACGTACAACAAGAGATAAGTGAAAATAAGAAGGCTTTATTGAACATAAAGCTGTAAAGCAAAAGTCCAAACGAATGGTGAAACCGAAGCAGAGTCTTTGAGAGGCCAGAGATCAGGAAC
Organism: Bufo bufo; assembly: GCF_905171765.1. Taxonomy (NCBI): domain Eukaryota; kingdom Metazoa; phylum Chordata; class Amphibia; order Anura; family Bufonidae; genus Bufo; species Bufo bufo. The sequence continues at coordinate 430,908,454 of NC_053393.1, forward strand.
CAGAAGGGTAGTCAGACGAAGCCAGGATCAGGAACCAGCAGGGTAGTCAGACGAAGCCAGGATCAGGAACCAGCAGGGTAGTCAGACGAAGCCAGGATCAGGAACCAGCAGGGTAGTCAGACGAAGCCAGGATCAGGAACCAGAAGCAGCAGCAGTCTTAGAAGCATGTGAACACAGGAGGACCAAGCAAGGAACTGAAGCCACAGAACTCCTATATATATGAGCTAGGCATCCAGCTCCTCCCAGTGGGAAGGAGGAGCCGCAGGGTGGAAGGCTACAAGAAACCCAGAAACCAAGATGGCCGCCAGCACATGTCAAACGAAGGAGAACAGCAAGAAGGTAAGACCATGACACTGATCAACCCCCTGTCATTGATCACCCCCCTATAAGGCTCCATTCAGACATTTTTTTGGCCCAAGTTAGCAGAAATTGTTTTTTTTTATGTTTGTTTGTTTTTTCTTACAAAGTCTCATATTCCACTAACTTGTGTCAAAAAAAAAAATCTCACATGAACTCACCATACCCCTCACAGAATCCAAATGCGTAACATTTTTTAGACATTTATATTCCAGACTTCTTCTCACGCTTTAGGGCCCCTAAAATGCCAGGGCAGTATAAATACCCCACATGTGACCCCATTTCGGAAAGAAGACACCCCAAGGTATTCCGTGAGGGGCATATTGAGTCCATGAAAGATTGAAATTTTTGTCCCAAGTTAGCAGAAAGGGAGACTTTGTGAGAAAAAAAACTAAAAAAATCAATTTCCGCTAACTTGTGCCAAAAAAAAAATATTCTATGAACTTGCCATGCCCCTCATTGAATACCTTAGGGTGTCTTCGTTCCAAAATGGGGTCACATGTGGGGTATTTATACTGCCCTGGCATTTTAGGGGCCCTAAAGCGTGAGAAGAAGTCTGGGATCCAAATGTCTAAAAATGCCCTCATAAAAAGAATTTGGGCCCCTTTGCGCATCTAGGCTGCAAAAAAGTGTCACACATGTGGTATCTCCGTACTCAGGAGAAGTTGGGAAATGTGTTTTGGGGTGTCATTTTACATATACCCATGCTGGGTGAGATAAATATCTTGGTCAAATGCCAACTTTGAATAAAAAAATGGGAAAAGTTGTCTTTTGCCGAGATATTTCTCTCACCTAGCATGGGTATATGTAAAAAGACACCCCAAAACACATTGCCCTACTTCTTCTGAGTACAGCGATACCAGATGTGTGACACTATTTTGCAGCCTAGGTGGGCAAATGGGCCCACATTCCAAAGAGCACCTTTCGGATTTCACAGGGCATTTTTTACAGATTTTGATTTCAAACCACTTCTCACGCATTAGTGCCCCTAAAATGCCAGGGCAGTATAACTACCCCACAAGTGACCACATTTTGGAAAGAAGACACCCCAAGGTATTCCGTGAGGGGCATGGCGAGTTCCTAGAATTTTTTATTTTTTGTCACAAGTTAGCGGAAAATGATGATTTTTATTTTTTATTTTTTTTCTTACAAAGTCTCATATTCCACTAACTTGTGACAAAAAATAAAAACGTCCAATAACTCGCTATGCCCATCACGAAATACCTTGGGGTATCTTCTTTCCAAAATGGGGTCACTTGTGGGGTAGTTATACTGCCCTTGCATTTTAGGGGCCCTAATGCGTGAGAAGTAGTTTAAAATCAAATGTGTAAAAAATGGCCTGTGAAATCCGAAAGGTGCTCTTTGGAATGTCGGCCCATTTGCCCACCTAGGCTGCAAAAAAGTGTCACACATCTGGTATCGCCGTACTCAGAAGAAGTAGGGCAATGTGTTTTGGGGTGTCTTTTTACATATACCCAAGCTGGGTGAGAGAAATATCTCGTCAAAAGACAACTTTTCCCATTTTTTTTATACAAAGTTGGCATTTGACTGAGATATTTATCTCACCCAGCATGGGTATATGTAAAATAACACCCCAAAACACATTGCCCAACTTCTCCTGAGTACGGCGATACCAGATGTGTGACACTTTTTTGCAGCCTAGGTGGGCAAAGGGGCCCAAATTCCAAAGAGCACCTTTCGGATTTCACAGGGCATTTTTTACACATTTTGATTTCAAACTACTTCCCACACATTAGGGCCCCTAAAATGCCAGGGCAGTATAACTACCCCACAAGTGACCCCATTTTGGAAAGAAGACACCCCAAGTGTCTTCTTTCCAAAGTTCATGGAAGTTTTTATTGGAAGTTTTTATTTTTTGTCACAAGTTAGTGGAATATGAGACTTTGTAAGAAAAAATAAAATCATCATTTTTTTGACAGACAGGAAACACGGATCACGGACGCGGATGAACAACGGTGCACTTTCCGAGTTTTCAACGGACCCATTGAAAGTCAATGGGTCCGCAGAAAATCACGGAAAACGGAACAACGGACACGGATGCACACAATGGTCGTGTGCATGAGGCCTTACTAGGATCAATTTGATTTTGATACCTTAGACGCATATACATGACCTGAGTTCTCAAGAGGAAACATGTGGCCCAAATATGGATTAGGCCACGTATTTCTTTGATGCACAGTACAGACCAAAAGTTTGGATACACCTTCTCATTCAAAGAGTTTTCTTTATTTTCATGACTATGAAAATTGTAGATTCACACTGAAGGCATCAAAACTATGAATTAACACATGTGGAATTATATACATAACAAACAAGTGTGAAACAACTGAAAATATGTCATATTCTAAGTTCTTCAAAGTAGCCACCTTTTGCTTTGATTACTGCTTTGCACACTCTTGGCATTCTCTTGATGAGCTTCAAGAGGTAGTCCCCTGAAATGGCTTTCACTTCACAGGTGTGCCCTGTCAGGTTTAATAAGTGGGATTTCTTGCCTTATAAATGGGGTTGGGACCATCAGTGGCGTTGAGGAGAAGTCAGGTGGATACACAGCTGATAGTCCTACTGAATAGACTGTTAGAATTTGTATTATGGCAAGAAAAAAGCAGCTAAGTAAAGAAAAACGAGTGGCCATCATTACTTTAAGAAATGAAGGTCAGTCAGTCAGCCGAAAAATTGGGAAAACTTTGAAAGTAAGGGCTATTTGACCATGAAGGAGAGTAATGGGGTGCTGCGCCAGATGACCTGGCCTCCACAGTCACCGGACCTGAACCCAATCGAGATGGTTTGGGGTGAGCTGGACCGCAGAGTGAAGGCAAAAGGGCCAACAAGTGCTAAGCATCTCTGGGAACTCCTTCAAGACTGTTGGAAGAACATTTCAGGGGACTACCTGCCAAGAGTGTGCAAAGCAGTAATCAAAGCAAAAGGTGGCTACTTTGAAGAACCTAGAATATGACATATTTTCAGGTGTTTCACACTTGTTTGCTATGTATATAATTCCACATGTGTTAATTCATAGTTTTGATGCCTTCATAGTCATGAAAATAAAGAAAACTCTTTGAATGAGAAGGTGTGTCCAAACTTTTGGTCTGTACTGTATATCACAAAATAGAGATTTAATGTGTGACTTCAGCTGGAGAGGACGCTAGTCGTTTCTGACCCCTCTACTCTAACAGTTATGGCCTGTGAAAGATTTGTGTATGACCCGCACGCTATCTTCAGATTTTATGGTTTCAGTGAAGTGGTTACATCTTACTGATTTTATGGCTTCAATCTCCTGACCTGGCTTTGGGCAGGGAACATGGATGAGGTTATGACCTAATACTGGAATGTAAAGGGAGGGGTTGCCTACTCCTTAAAATAATTTGAATATCTGAGTGCATACCTCTATCATCACAAGTCATGTCTAAATAGTCATCGTTTACCAGATCCCTGCTCATTCAACATCAACCATCATCAACCAACTTCTATCTAATATGTATTGTCACCTTGAACAGCCTGCAGTAAGCTCCTAATCCTGTCCTAGTGGTGGCTACAATTGGTCTGAAAAAAATTGTCTTTAGATTTAAAGGGTGGAACATTGACTTATAGGATAGCTGCCTTACATCTGGTGGCATCAGAGGTAGAGCTTGTTAAGAGCTCATTTGCATCACTTTCTTCCCAGAATTCCAGAGGAGCATGTATGGCCTATAAGTCTCCTCACGCCGATTAAGGTCCCCTCTTCCAAAGGAGAGATAGTACCCCCAATTCTGTAAATTTGTCTATGCAGGGAATTTGAAGCTATGGATAAAGAGAATAGAGCTTCAACCCCTATAAAGACACATTAAAAAAAAAGGTGGATCTGTTTAGATGAATGCAAACAAAAATGGTATTTAGTGGCATTGTGTCTTATTTAATGCTATGATTTTCTTTCTGCAAGTGCTTTCTGAATTGCTTTAAAATGACACCTGATATTCTTCTAATATTTTATATGCAGGCATTGCGCGTTTTTTTTTTCAAGGACACCATTATTAGTACGGTAATTTATATGATATACAGCTAGAAAATTTGCAATAACAAAAGAAATAAGCAATTGAAAGGAAATAAATTCATTCTTCCTAACCCTAAATGATTTTTTTTTCTTTTATGCCTTTTATTCTTTGCTTTTATTTTTTAAAGTTAGAACACATATAAAGTGCTAGCTTTGCAATTAGTAGTCAAGAAAGTGTGTCCCAAGGGTGTGTTTAGTTGACAGCAACACAAAAGATAAAAAAAGGCACTAATGTTTTGGTTGCACCTCATAACTTTAATGTAACATGTTGTCTTAAATTTTGCTTTAAGCAGTATTTAAACATGAAGAAGTAAAAGACTCTTTGAAAGCTATATGGGTTTTAGCAATTACAAGTCCTCAGAGTATTAATTATGCTAAATAAATACTATTGTACAGCAATACATTATCTGATTCAGACTGAATTCATATTTAAGCAATTCCTTGGACAGGCTGATTTTAATACCAAATTCTTTGCTCACTCGATTTTTCATTATTATGCAGTATACATTAAGAGTGTATTAATGACTGTTTAGTCCTTTTCAATATTTTAGACAAGGCCATCAATTGTAACAGTTGTTATGTGACATTAAAATGTATTCTCTTTAAGCTGCATTGTAAAGTACACGATTTTCTCACTCATTTATCTGCAAAGAAGATACCAGAAAAACATTTATATTGTCATAAATCACATTGCAGGGAGAATACTCTGATTATAGAATAAATGTCTCTCATGGATTTCCAAAAATCTTTAAATGATTGTCTTAATGGAACAGTCTGTCTCATATCTGTATTATAAGATGCACCTATTGCTGTGTGTGAAAGCGATAAATACATAATTCAAAGTCATTTACAAAACTGTAATATCCCTACATAAACGTATTGGTATGCTATGGCAATATTTAACTTTGTCCATAATTATAGCATACAGATATAGCCAAGCTTGATGGCTAACGCATTAAGTAAAAAATGTCAAGAAAGTATAACTGTGGTTTCTGTAGTACCATGGAAATGCCAAATCAGTAAATTAATAAAGCAGCTCCCCTGATATGTCTGTTTTAGTAAATGCTTGCATTCTCCATAAAGTAATAATTCTGGGGTATTTTTCCTTCCAACTTTGCCTTGTGCTGTTTCTCTATTATTTCTACTTGAAATATTTGAATAAATTGACAACTGGGTGTTACCATTGTTCTTGTCATGTCTCTACACACTCTTGCACTGTTCAATCAACATCACAAAATAATAAACTAAAAAAGCCTTCACCTTTTAAAATCCTCTGTGTTTCAACATCACTGCAAACGGTGGCCACCGCCGGACCAGAATTGACAGGGTTCAATTATCCCGGACAACCCTATTAACATCTTAAGGACACGGCCATATTTCACCTTAAAGACCAGGCCATTTTTTGCAAATCTGACCAGTGTCACTTTATGTGTGAATAACTTTAAAACGCCTTTACTTATCCAGGCCATTCTGAGATTGTTTTTTCATCACATATTGTACTTCATGACACTGGTAAAATGGCATAAAAAAAAATCATTTTTATAAAAAAATACCAAATTTACCAAAAATTTTGAAAAATTAGCAAATTTCCAAGTTTCAATTTCTCTACTTCTATAATACATAGTAATACCTCCAAAAATAGTTATTACTTTACATTCCCCATATGTCTACTTCATGTTTGGATCATTTTGGGAATGCAATTTTATTTTTTGGGGATGTTACAAGGCCTAGAAGTTTAGAAGCAAATCTTGAAATTTTTCATAAATTAATAAAAACCCACTTTTTAAGGACCAGTTCAGGTCTGAAGTCACTTTGTGAGCCTTACATAATAGAAACCACCCAAAAATGACCCCATTCTAGAAACTACACCCCTCAAGGTATTCAAAACTGATTTTAAAAACGTCGCCTTTTTTTTGGGGGGCAAATTTGCAATTTTATCCACCTCAGCTCCCAGTGCTTAAACACCCTGAAAGACCAGGCCACTTTTTACACTTCTGACCTACACTACTTTCACCGCTTATTGCTCGGTCATGCAACTTACCACCCAAATGAATTTTACCTCCTTTTCTTCTCACTAATAGAGCTTTCATTTGGTGGTATTTCATTGCTGCTGACATTTTTACTTTTTTTGTTATTAATCGAAATTTAACGATTTTTTTGCAAAAAAATGACATTTTTCACTTTCAGTTGTAAAATTTTGCAAAAAAAACGACATCCATATAGAAATTTTGCTCTAAATTTATAGTTCTACATGTCTTTGATAAAAAAAAAATGTTTGGGTAAAAAAAAATGGTTTGGGTAAAAGTTATAGCGTTTACAAACTATGGTACAAAAATGTGAATTTCCGCTTTTTGAAGCAGCTCTGACTTTCTGAGCACCTGTCATGTTTCCTGAGGTTCTACAATGCCCAGACAGTACAAACACCCCACAAATGACCCCATTTCTGAAAGTACACACCCTAAGGTATTCGCTGATGGGCATAGTGAGTTCATAGAACTTTTTATTTTTTGTCACAAGTTAGCGGAAAATTATGATTTATTTATTTATTTATTTTTTTCTTACAAAGTCTCATATTCCACTAACTTGTGACAAAAATAAAAAGTTCTATGAACTCACTATGCCCATCAGCGAATACCTTGGGGTCTCTTCTTTCCAAAATGGGGTCACTTGTGGGGTAGTTATACTGCCCTGGCATTCTAGGGGCCCAAATGTGTGGTAAGGAGTTTGAAATCAAATTCTGTAAAAAATGACCTGTGAAATCCGAAAGGTGCTCTTTGGAATATGGGCCCCTTTGCCCACCTAGGCTGCAAAAAAGTGTCACACATCTGGTATCTCCGTACTCAGGAGAAGGTGGGGAATGTGTTTTGGGGTGTCATTTTACATATACCCATGCTGGGTGAGAGAAATATCTTGGCAAAAGACAACTTTTCCCATTTTTTTATACAAAGTTGTCATTTGACCAAGATATTTATCTCACCCAGCATGGGTATATGTAAAAAGACACCCCAAAACACATTCCTCAACTTCTCCTGAGTACGGGGATACCAGATGTGTGACACTTTTTTGCAGCCTAGGTGGGCAAAGGGGCCCATATTCCAAAGAGCACCTTTCGGATTTCACTCCTCATTTTTTCCTGAATTTGATTTCAAACTCCTTACCACACATTTGGGCCCCTAGAATACCAGGGCAGTATAACTACCCCACAAGTGACCCCATTTTGGAAAGAAGACACCCCAAGGTATTCCGTGAGGGGCATGGCGGGTTCCTAGAATTTTTTATTTTTTGTCACAAGTTAGTGGAAAATGATGATTTTTTTTTTTTTTTTCATACAAAGTCTCATATTCCACAAACTTGTGACAAAAAATAAAAACTTGCATGAACTCACTATGCCCATCAGCGAATACCTTGGGGTCTCTTCTTTCCAAAATGGGGTCACTTGTGGGGTAGTTATACTGCCCTGGCATTCTAGGGGCCCAAATGTGTGGTAAGTAGGTAAATGACCTGTGAAATCCGAAAGGTGCTCTTTGGAATGTGGGCCCCTTTGCCCACCTAGGCTGCAAAAAAGTGTCACACATCTGGTATCTCTGTATTCAGGAGAAGTTGAGGAATGTGTTTTGGGGTGTCTTTTTACATATACCCATGCTGGGTGAGATAAATATCTTGGTCAAATGCCAACTTTGTATAAAAAAATGGGAAAAGTTGTCTTTTGCCAAGATATTTCTCTCACCCAGCATGGGTATATGTAAAATGACACCCCAAAACACATTCCCCAACTTCTCCCGATTACGGAGATACCAGATGTGTGACACTTTTTTGCAGCCTAGGTGGGCAAAGGGGCCCATATTCAAAAGAGCACCTTTCGGATTTCACAGGTCATTTTTTACAGAATTTGATTTCAAACTCCTTACCACACATTTGGGCCCCTAGAATGCCAGGGCAGTATAACTACCCCACAAGTGACCCCATTTTGGAAAGAAGAGACCCCAAGGTATTCGCTGATGGGCATAGTGAGTTCATGGAACTTTTTATTTTTTGTCACAAGTTAGTGGAATATGAGACTTTGTATGAAAAAAATAAAAAATAAAAAAATAAGCATTTTCCACTAACTTGTGACAAAAAATAAAAAATTCTAGGAACTCGCCATGCCAGTCACGGAATACCTTGGGGTGTCTTCTTTCCAAAATGGGGTCACTTGTGGGGTAGTTATACTGCCCTGGCATTTTCCAGGGGCCCTAATGTGTGGTAAGTAGGTAAATGACCTGTGAAATCCTAAAGGTGCTCTTTGGAATATGGGCCCCTTTGCCCACCTAGGCTGCAAAAAAGTGTCACACATGTGGTATCGCCGTATTCAGGAGAAGTTGGGGAATGTGTTTTGGGGTGTCATTTTACATATACCCATGCTAGGTGAGAGAAATATCTTGGCAAAAGACAACTTTTCCCATTTTTTTATACAAAGTTGGCATTTGACCAAGATATTTCTCTCACCCAGCATAAGTATATGTAAAATGACACCCCAAAACACATTCCCCAACTTCTCCTGAGTACGGCGATACCAGATGTGTGACACTTTTTTGCAGCCTAGATGCGCAAAGGTGCCCAAATTCCTTTTAGGAGGGCATTTTTAGACATTTGGATACCAGACTTCTTCTCACGCTTTGGGGCCCCTAGAATGCCAGGGCAGTATAAATACCCCACATGTGACCCCATTTTGGAAAGAAGACACCCCAAGGTATTCAATGAGGGGCATGGCGAGTTCATAGAAATTTTTTTTTTTTTGGCACAAGTTAGCGGAAATTGATATTTTTAATTTTTTTCTCACAAAGTCTCCCGTTCCGCTAACTTGGGACAAAAATTTCAATCTTTCATGGACTCAATATGGCCCTCACGGAATACCTGGGGGTGTCTTCTTTCCGAAATGGGGTCACATGTGGGGTATTTATACTGCCCTGGCATTCTAGGGGCCCTAAAGCGTGAGAAGAAGTCTGGAATATAAATGTCTAAAAAATTTTACGCATTTGGATTCCGTGAGGGGTATGGTGAGTTCATGTGAGATTTTATTTTTTGACACAAGTTAGTGGAATATGAGACTTTGTAAGAAAAAAATAAATAAATTCCGCTAACTTGGGCCAAAAAAATATCTGAATGGAGCCTTACAGAGGGGTGATCAATGACAGGGGGGTGATCAATGACAGGGGGGTGATCAATGACAGGGGGGTTGATCAATGACAGGGGGGTTGATCAATGACTGGGGGGTGATCAGGGAGTCTATATGGGGTGATCACCACAGTCATTGATCACGCCCCTGTAAGGCTTCATTCAGACGTCCGGATGCGTTTTGCGGATCCGATCCATCTATCAGTGGATCCGTAAAAATCATGCGGACGTCTGAATGGAGCTTTACAGGGGGGTAATCAATGACAGGGGGGTAATCAATGACAGGGGGGTGATCAGGGAGTCTATATGGGGTGATCACCACAGTCATTGATCACGCCCCTGTAAGGCTTCATTCAGACGTCCGGATGCGTTTTGCGGATCCGATCCATCTATCAGTGCATCCGTAAAAATCATGCGGACATCTGAATGGAGCTTTACAGGGGGTGATCAGGGAGTCTATATGGGGTGATCACCACAGTCATTGATCATGCCCCTGTAAGGCTTCATTCAGACGTCCGGATGCGTTTTGCGGATCGGATCCATCTATCAGTGCATCCGTAAAAATCATGCGGACATCTGAATGGAGCTTTACAGGGGGGTGATCAGGGAGTCTATATGGGGTGATCACCACAGTCATTGATCATGCCCCTGTAAGGCTTCATTCAGACGTCCGGATGCGTTTTGCGGATCGGATCCATCTATCAGTGCATCCGTAAAAATCATGCGGACATCTGAATGGAGCTTTACAGGGGGGTGATCAGGGAGTCTATATGGGGTGATCACCACAGTCATTGATCATGCCCCTGTAAGGCTTCATTCAGACGTCCGGATGCGTTTTGCGGATCGGATCCATCTATCAGTGCATCCGTAAAAATCATGCGGAAATCTGAATGGAGCTTTACAGGGGGGTGATCAGGGAGTCTATATGGGGTGATCACCACAGTCATTGATCATGCCCCTGTAAGGCTTCATTCAGACGTCCGGATGCGTTTTGCGGATCGGATCCATCTATCAGTGCATCCGTAAAAATCATGCGGACATCTGAATGGAGCTTTACAGGGGGGTGATCAGGGAGTCTATATGGGGTGATCACCACAGTCATTGATCACGCCCCTGTAAGGCTTCATTCAGACGTCCGGATGCGTTTTGCGGATCCGATCCATCTATCAGTGGATCCGTAAAAATCATGCGGACGTCTGAATGGAGCTTTACAGGGGGTTGATCAATGACAGGGGTGTAATCAATGACAGGGGGGGTGATCAGGGAGTCTATATGGGGTGATAACCACAGTCATTGATCACGCCCCTGTAAGGCTTCATTCAGACGTCCGGATGCGTTTTGCGGATCCGATCCATCTATCAGTGGATCCGTAAAAATCATGCGGACATCTGAATGGAGCTTTACAGGGGGGTAATCAATGACAGGGGGGTGATCAATGACAGGGGGGTGATCAGGGAGTCTATATGGGGTGATCAGGGGCTAATAAGGGGTTAATAAGTGACGGGGGGGGGGTGTAGTGTAGTGTAGTGGTGCTTGGTGGGACTTTACTGAGCTACCTGTGTCCTCTGGTGGTCGATCCAAACAAATGGGACCACCAGAGGACCAGGTAGCAGGTATATTAGACGCTGTTATCAAAACAGCGTCTAATATACCTGTTAGGGGTTAAAAAAAACACATCTCCAGCCTGCCAGCGAACGATCGCCGCTGGCAGGCTGGAGATCAACTCTCTTACCTTCCGTTCCTGTGAGCGCGCGCGCCTGTGTGCGCGCGTTCACAGGAAATCTCGGCCATCGCGAGATGACGCATATATGCGTGACTCTGCGCAGGGCTGCCACCTCCGGAACGCGATCCTGCGTTAGGCGGTCCGGAGGTGGTTAATCCATTTTTTCCAGTAACAAAGCAAGGGTTAACAGCCAAACAAAACTCAATATTTATTGCCCTAATTCTGTAGTTTTTAGAAACACCCCACATGTTGTCGTAAACTACTGTATGGGCACACGGCAGGGCGTAGAGGGAAAGGAGCGCCGTGTGGTTTTTGGAAGGCAGATTTGGCTGGGCTGGTTTATTTAAACCATGTCCCATTTGAAGCCCCCCTGATGCACCCCTAGAGTAGAAACTCCATAAAAGTGACCCCATTTTGGAAACTACGGGATAAGGTGGCAGTTTTTTTGGGACTATTTTTAGGGTACATATGATTTTTGGTTGCTCTATATTACATTTTTGTGAGGCAAGGTTACCAAAAATTTGCCATAAACTGTTGAGGAACACCTAAAGGGTTAATAAAGTTTGTAAAATCAGTTTTTAATACCTTGAGGGGTGTAGTTTCTTAGATGGGGTCACTTTTATGGAGTTTCTACTCTAGGGGTGCATCAGGGGTTCTTCATGGTGCCAAAAAAAAGGCTGCCTTCCAGAAACCATATGGCGTTCCTTTCCTTCTGCGCCCTGCTGTTTGGTCATACAGCAGTTTACGACCACATATGGGGTGTTACTGTAAACTGCAGAGTCAGGGTGAAAAATATTAAGTTTTGTTTGGCTGTTAACCCTTGCTTTGTTACTGGAAAAAATGGGTTAAAATGGAAAATTTTCCAAAAAATAGCTGTTAGGTCATGGACTATTTTTTTTAGAGCAGATTCTTACGGATGCATCGATACCTAATATGTCTACTTTTTAAAATGTATTTAGGTTTTACACTATATTATGCTTTTTTAAACAAAAAAAAACATTTTAGTATCTCCATAGTCTAAGAGTAATTTTTTGTTTTTAGCCAATTGTCTTAGGTAGGGACTCATTTTTGGCAGGATAAGAGGATGGTTTTATTGCACTATTTTGGGGTGCATATGACTTTTTGATCGCTTGCTAATACACTTTGTGATATAAGGTGACATAAAAATACTTTTTTTGCAGCGTTTTTATTTTATTTTTTTGACTGTGTTCATCTGAGGGGTTAGGTCATGGGGTATTTTTATAGAGCAGATTCTTACGGACGTGGAGATACCTAATACATATGTCTACTTTTTTATTTATTTTAGTTTTACAAAAAATAATTTTAGTAAAAAAGTTTTTTTTGGGGTGTCTTAAGTCTGAGAACCAGTTTTTTTTTCGATTGGCAGTGGCTAAATGGAATTAAAATTGGGGAAGGGGATTATAAATTTAGTACTGCATGGAAGTGTGGTACTTCCTGAAGCAACCGTCAATGCAGAGGCCTGGATGATCGGGGCACGTGTCACACTGAGTGGTGGTGTCCTTCCGTATTCCCCTCCTGTGACACACTCTGCACTTTTTTTTGGGACCGTCCCTTCTTTCCAGTATGGGGGACCCCACCTGGAAAGTGTTGGCCAGGGACGATCTGGGCACCTCCAGTTCCCGAGGTACTCCGACCTGCTCTTTCTCGGTCAGAAAAGATCAGGACCTTGAGGACTGCCTCATAGAACTGGAGGAATTTCCCTGTGTTGCCAGCACTCGGGGACAGCACAAAAGAGTTGTACAAGGCAACCTGTACCAAGTAGACCGCAACTTTTTTGTACCATGGCCGGGTTTTGCGCATGGCGTTATATGGCTTGAGGACTTGATCAGAGATATCAACTTCTCCCATATACCGATTGTAGTCGACAATACAATCGGGCTTGAGGACCATTGCCACGGTACCTCGCACAGGGGGGGTGATGCCATTACTGTGAATTGTGGACAGTACAAGGACATCCCTCTTGTCCTTATATATGACCAGCAACAGGTTTTCACTGGTAAGGGCACGGGTCTCACCCCTGGGGATAGGTACCTGGAGGGGGTGGGTAGGGAGGCCGTGGATCTGGCAGTGAGGGACTGGAACAAGGGGATACTAGTATAAAAGTTATCCACGTACAGGTGGTAACCCTTATCTAGCAGTGGGTGCATAAGGTCCCACACAAGTTTCCCGCTAACTCCTAGAGTGGGGGGACATTCTGGGGGTTCAATACGGGAATCTCGCCCCTTGTACACAAAACTTGTAAGTGTACCCTGTGGTACTCTCACAAAATTTGTACAGCTTCACGCCATACCTCGCCCGCTTAGAGGGAACATACTGGCGGAAAATGAGTCTCCCCTTGAAAGCAATGAGACTCATCAACCGTGACCTCCCTTCCAGGTACATTGGCCTCCAAAAATTTGGCCCCAAAGTGATTTTGTACAGGCGGTCATAGGCAGGATCATCTTGGGGGGACACGCTGCATTATGTGCATAATGCAGGCATTTCCAAATGGCCTCAAAATGGGAGCGTGTCATGGCCGTACTGTAAAGTGGAGTCTGGTAGAGGACGTCCCCACTCCAGTACAGCCTGACACAGCCTGGTTTTTTGACTAGGCCCATGTGCAGCACGAGGCCCAAAAACGTCCTCATCTCGGCTGCACTGACCGGAGTCCAGTCACCGGACCTAGCCAAAAAGGAGCCCGGGTGTTGAGCAATGAACTGTTGGGCGAACAAGTTCTTTTTCTCCACCATCAGATTCACAAAGTGGTCAATGAAAAAAAGACTTAAATAGTCGTATTCTGTGAAGCCCACTGTGGGAATCTGGATTCCTGGTTGGCCAACAAAATCAGGAATCACAGACTCAAAATCCTCTGGGGTACACTATGCAAGTTCACCGGTAGGGGGCTCAGCTGGACTTATCTGGTCGGCCAGAAAACTAGTACGAGCCCCAGAGCTGCTCGTACTAGTGTGGGTCACAGGGTCCCTGGCATGGTGGTCCCCTTGCTCCGCCTGGCGGCGTCTCCGCATCATTGCTAGATGATGAGGAGGATGCAGATGGCAAGAGGAAAGTGGGGTCATCCTCATCTTCACTGAGGCTCTCGGAGTCGGAGGCAAGCAGGGCGTATGCCACCTCGGCCGAGCACGTCTGGTAGGCCATAGGGGAGTGTGTGTGTGCGTGTGTGGAAAACTTTATTTTGTGTGCTGGTGTGTGGGGGCACGGGTGTTCGGGTACTTATCCCTAAACCTAACAGAAAAAAAAAAACCTAAATTTAAAAAAAGCCCCAAAAATGTGCAAAAAAAATTCAAACTCGTTGGTCCGAAGCTGATCAGCGGTGGGGTGCGCGGTGCGCTAAGAGTGGCCGGACGCTAAGAGTGCCGCCCACAGTCAGCGCACGCACACAAACAAAAAAAATGTGTGTGTGTGGGGGAGGGGGGGGGGGGGCAAGCTGCAGCACCCCTGGGGGGTCTAGGGTCTCACAGCTGTGCTGTTTTTTTTTCCCTAAACTTTCCCTGACTATACCTTCCTATCTAAGCTTTCCCTAACCTGTCCCTATGTACCTTTTTAGTGCCAGATGGCACTATGGAGGCTCACTGGGGTTGCTGGGGTCACTGGGCTCCGGAGCTGGACGACGCAGGCTGCTCTCTCTCCTGCATCCCGACACAGAAAGGAGGAGGAGGCAGAGCTGCACTAAGTTTAAACCGCTCGGCCGCCCCAGCCAATCGGAAGCGATCCTCAGAGGTGATGTCACCATCACCTCTTGGGATCGCAGGATGGTGATTGGTGGTGTATTATCACACCACCGATCACCATCCTATTCCGGGTTATCGGGTCACCAGAGACCTGAATAACCCGGAAACGCAGCAAACCGCAGGTCTGAATTGACCTGCGGTTTGCTGCGATCGCCGATACAGGGGGTCACAGAACCCCCTCGGCATTGTCCCAGGGTGCCTGCTGATTGATTTCAGCAGGCACCCAGTTCTGATCACCGTGCGCCGTGTGGCGGTGATCGGAAATACACAGGGCGTACAGGTACCTGTACGCCTTGTGTCCCCAACAGGTTAAAAAAAAAAATCATCTCAAATTCCTATAAAGGAGTAAGACTCAGATCATAGGATTACATTTTTAATTGAGCCATGAATGCTATGGTTGATTTGTTTTTAAAAGGATCCTAGTCAGATGGGTGAATTACTTGATTCTAGCCGAAATGCTCCAAATGGCCTTAAAATTTGTGTATGGCACTCAGAGATCTCCTAGGACTATATTTTTTTTTTTCTTTCTTGCCTTTCTCTGTTTATTAACTTTTTTTTTCAAGTGCTCTGCTATTGCCTGACTAAAAAAGGCTTACTTATCCTCTTATAAATGGTAGAAAAATTACAACAGCTTTTTGGGGAACTACAAACGAAGCAATAGAATGATATCACACTACAATATCCTTATTTGCTGTAATGGTCAGTGGGTGTAGAACCACTGCCAACCAATTAGTTTGATTTTGGGCTAAACCTAATGGTGTTATCCTAACAGTCCCCTGGTAATCACCCTTTAACCCTTAAACCGGGACCTGAACTACACCGTAGGTGCCCTACTGGGGAAATCCTGACATGGTTGACAGCTGACCCACAGGAGTCAGACACTCCGGTGCAGAGCATCAAGGGATAAGGCAAAACCTTAGTCAGAGAAAGACCAAAATATACACTGCTATTGATGCAATAAAATACTCTTTTTTGTGCACTTACAAATGGTATAAAAATTGCAGGATTTTGGGAGCAAAATGTTGCCACTGGATATCTCCTAGGTGCAGCAAAAATATACACTATTACACTGCTGTTGATACACTAAAATATGCTTATTACATACATTTAAACATTAAAGGCGTTGCAACAGTTTTTTTTTAAAGAAAAAGGCTCTATTGTGCAGCATATGCAGCCAAATACAAGCTGCTGCTGATGCTAGGAAATATGCCTATGGCACACTTATGAACTGTAGAAGCTTCGCAACAGCTTTTTGGACAAAAAAAGACTGGCTCATGCACGGAAAAAAAGAGAACTGTCTCTTTAAAAGCTTAAGGCTGGTTTCACACAGGCGTTCCGGATTGGGGCCGGGTGCGTTCAGTGAAACTCGCACTATTTTGAAAGCAAGTTCAGTCAGTTTTGTCTGCAGTTGCGTTTAGTTCAGTTTTTTCCGCGCGGGTGCAATACGTTTTGATGCGTTTTTCACGCGCGTGATAAAAAACTGAATGTTTACAAACAACATCTCTTAGCAACCATCAGTGAAAAACGCATCGCACCCGCACTTGCTTGGGGATGCAATGCGTTTTTCACGCAGCCCCATTCACTTCTATGTGGCCAGGACTGCGTGAAAAAAGCAGAATATAAAACATGCTGCGATTTTCGCGCAACGCAGAACTGATACGTGAAAAACAACGCTCATGTACACAGACCCATTGAAATGAATGGGTCAGGATTCAGTGCGGGTGCTATGCGTTCACGTCACGCATTGCACCCGCGCGGAAAACTCGCTCGTGTGAAAGGGACCTAAGTGTCTTGTGTTCTGCAGTGCAACACATCAATATATGCACAGCTCCAGCTGCCCTGACTGTAAGACACTTAGTACACTAACAGCTCCTATCTTCCCCCGAATGATAAAACCTGACTTTCTACCTAGCAATTCAACCTACTTAACTAAATACAGTGGTCACTCAAGTTAGAATATTAATTGGTTCCCGGATGATTATTGAAACCATTGTAAGTTGAGTAATTGGTTCCACAGCCCCAAAATGTCATCCAAGAGAAAATGAAGATTTAAGAAAAATAAGCAGATAACTAAGACAGATACAAGTCCTTACATATAACAGTCAGGAATGGCTGCTAACTAGCAACTAATCCAGCTATTTTACCAGAGAAGTGGCCTTGATTGGTTGGGTCTGAGTCTGAGGCATTGTATGTTGAGTCTGGTTTCAACTTACGATGGGTCAGAAAAAACATTGTATGTTGAAAATATTGTATGCTAAGGGAATTGTATCTTGAGGGATCACTGTATATCTTCTTCACAATCCCTACACTGCACCTGCAAGACCCTATAATGGCTGTCTTGTGTGTCCAATTGATATCTGTCAGAGACATGGCAGACATGTCTTATTACATCAGTAGCCGAGCTCACAATGGCGTCTGTGCTTCAGAGCTAGCATAGTGCCTGATAGAACAGTCAAAATCCTCCCTCCTAATTGGCTGTCAGGATGACTGCAAAGCATTGTGGGCAGGCCTGCAGGCTTGGGACCTGCACATGGTCATGGGTCCCTTTGTCTTCATCTTCTCTGCTGTTTACCTCACTAGTGTACTGAATTTTAAAAGTAAAATGGTGGGTGTCATTTTGTGCTATTCGTCTGATAAGAATTGCCAAAACTTTGGATCCATTTGGAATCACTAATTTATATTCCCAGTGAATCCTAACAGATCCCATGGACTTAATTCATTAATAATTAATAATCAGTTACAATAGAGGAAAGGGGCTTTGCTAGCACAAGGCATCTGGAACACCTGCTCAGACTTCTGACCTAAAGACCAAGCCCTCTCCACTAGAAAAATAATTCACATTGTCATGATAGGATGCAGTTGAATCCCATGGTAGGGCAAGGAGCAAAGGCCTTCGAGATGTCTGGATCATGCACAGGATTCCAGCATCTCAACATAGGCAGCATGATGACATCACTGCATGGCACCAGGCTGCTGACTTTATGGGCCAGTAGAGGCTTGTCATGTAATTGAAGTGAGGTGTTTATCTATAAGATTTATTTTCTTTTGCGGAACAAAGGGGACAGTATTGTCTATGAAGGGGAATTTTATTAGGGTACGGGTAGAGATGAGCGAATTTTTCAAAAATTCTATTTGGTCGCTTTGCCGATTTTTTTAAACAAATTTGGTTCGATCCGTATTTATTTCCTGGCTGCAGAGAGCCTTTATAGTGGTGTAGAACACTGTGCCTTACAGTAACACGCATAGGGAGTCTGCTGTGGTAGTGAAATAATACTGTGAGTCAGTATGACATTCAGATGAAAGGCGTCGCTCTTAAAATCACTGCACACTTCATTTATTTGGGCAGTCACGGGGCCAAATCTAACCAAATAACTCAAGTATGAACTCATCCTTACAGGTCAATGTTAGCACCAAGAAGAAGCGCACTCCTTTTATACCGTCGTCAGCTGATTCCACATAGATGTCTACAGAACCTGTTCTATTAAACACTTATACAAGTAGTGCCCCCCGACAGAGTGGAGAGGGTGCCAGCAGTAAGTTTGTGTTGACGTCACTGATTATTGTGCCCTTTCTCTGATCCGTCAGTACAATAACCCCCAAAAAACGGATCCTGTCTGTTGATTATCCGCCTTCACTCGGTCACCATTTGGTCAGTAATCCATCAGTATTGCTAATGCCAAAAACATCAAATAAATGAATAAAAAGGAGATGAAAACACCCCAAAAAATTCAGTAATTTTCTAACTTCACCACATAATGTCTAATAAGACCTTTTTTCCACTAATACATGCCAAAGAGGGCTGTAATTCTCACTTTAACACACAACGGCAAATGCTTTTTTTTGTGCCACTAATACACGCAAAAAAGGGCTTTAGAACATATAACTGCACCGCTAAATGGCAAATATATTTTTCTTTTTCCACTAATACAAGACAAAAAGTGCTGTAATTTTAGCACTTTACCACACAACTACTAATAAGCCCTTTTTTCCCCACTAATACAAGCCAAAAAATGCTTTAGAACATATAACTGCACCGCACAAGGGCAAATAAGCAATATTCCCTTGTGGTAAACCCTGTTAATGGCTGTAACACCCTAATAACAAGAATTTGCTGGAATTACAGAGCTGTATAATGGCAATTTGGGTGCCCAGTCAGTGCAGCAAGGTGTAATAGGATCGTTCCTATTACCCAGGCTGTAACCTCCCCTACTGAACCCTGTTCAACATAAATGCTGTGGAGTGATTCCTTCCTGTCCTTTTCCTACACCTTGAATAATCTTTCCCTGCACTTGTAAATAGTTTTTTTTAGCACAATGAAGTTTTTCCTAGCAATGTCCATAGCGCCTGCTGATGTCTCTCCCTGCACTGAGTACACTGGAAAATGGCAGAATCTAAGATGGCTGAGGCTATTTATAGGGCTGTGACATCACAGGGCTGGCTGCTGATTGGCTGCATGCATGGCATTATGGGTGATTCTGCCTTCCCAAAGTTCCTTGCTCCATGTCCTCACACGTGCAGCAGCTACAAAAATGTGAGGAAATTCAAATTCGGTGCGAATCTAATTTTTCCTGAAATTCGGATCGAATTCCACTTTGTCAGCATTATTGTTTTAGAGCAGCATTATTAGTTTTAAGGAGACATACTGCATTATCTTCTAAGGGCACATAGAAAATTATTATATTTTACAAGTCACATAGGAGACATTATTACTATATGGGAGGCACAAAGGGGGCACGTCAACTACGAGCTTCAAAGTGGGATTACTATTACTGTGTTAGGCAGAAAATCGGCATTATTACTGTCTAGTGGGCACAAATGGGGCATTATTTTATGAAGCAGCACATTGGTGGGTGCTGTTACTAGACAGAAAAGTGCTGTCACTGTTTGGGCACTAGTACTGTTTGGGGGCACTTTGAAGATCGCCAGCACCATGTGGAGGCACTGTTATTGTGTGGAATATAAAAGCTGGTACTTGTTCTTTGTGGTACAGTGTTACCATTTGGGGCACCAATACTGTATTGGACACAAAATGGGACATTTTCTCTTTGAGGCTATCATTTTGGGGTGCATTATATTTTGTGGAGAGTCTGAGCACTGGCTGGGTTTGGGGATTACCACTGAGCACTTGCGAACATATTTGCATATTGGATGAAACTTTTATTTTTTGCCAATTGAACCTCTGTCCAGGGACACACAGATGTGCTTAGTTGAACAGCTGTTTTATTGCTCTACCCTTTGCAGAAATTTGTTTAATCAGCAGGGAGAACATGATAGACTCCATTTAACTGGTATTATTTGTATGTGCACGTCACATTGGTAATGTAATCCAGATGTTAATGCTCCAGTGTGTTACAGAAAGTCTTTAGCAGTTACTGTAAGGCCCTGCATGGCAACTCAATTAAAGTAAACTTGAAAAGATCTCATATTTATTTGAGGACCCACTATCTACAGTAAAGAGAAAAAGCTTGGTGTACATTCACAAATAAGCAGCGGAACCCTTACCCAGGAGTAGGTTCAGTCTCCTTAAAACAGTCAAATCCACAAGCAATTTCAGGGACCGCGCTGATATCAGCAGTTTAAGACACAGTGCAGACTCGACACTCGATCCAACAGATGGTTGTTCACATTCCACTCCTATGGACCTCTCCTGCAGCGTCTTGCCACCAACCGAAACTTTCAATACATAGCACCAATACCTTCACAAAGAAAAGAAGCACATGGCGCAATACCCAAGTGGTAAAGTAAGTATGCAATTTATTGTACTTGCAAAATTCAAGGAGTAAAAAGCATTTCATAAAAACGCGCGTATAACTATGACACAAAGGAATACGTCAGTACACTAGTCTGTGATCAAATGATTTTCTTTAAATCAACTTAGATTTTTTTTTTAACGGTCAGTACTCAGTCCAGTACTCTATACCAGAAACACAAATGGTCATTTGGACAGAGTCCACTACAATATACAGTTGGTTCCTGTTATGCATGCAAATAAATCACCTAATAATGTTCTGGTAGCGATTATACAATTTTTTCCCCGACATTTGATAGCTTTTATGCATAGGGTGGGTGGGTCTCGAGGTCTTTAGCTCCGGACCTCTTTCCCTCCACCTATGCTTGTATAGATAAAATAAACAGGCAATGATCCTGGTCCAAAATAATCCATAGAGTGTGATCTATAACAACTAAGGATGCTTACCTGCAAAAAACGCACTAGTACCCGAAAAAACGCAAACATAACGCAATGGAACCGCACCTCAACATAAACCTAATCTACTAGATTCATTCCAGATTTTCTAAATAGCCCATTAATTGATTGATTGATCAGGTGACTACATGGGCGGATCTTCTTTCACTGCGCGCTCCTTTTTAAACCCAGGTAAGCACAGTGACTATCGGTTGCCGTATGCAGCACAACAGGCGCCTCCGGTGTACTACTGTTGAGGCGCCGTGAGCGCATTTCATCTGGACATTGTTTCCCTGTTGCGCACCACATGAGAGCTCGGCCTGGGATTCACTGATAAGTATTTAAGAGAGACTTAACCCCTGACTGTCCTCTACTTATTTTTCCTTTACAGGCATTCTCCATTAATGTTTACTTTATTATCTCTATGGTCCTCTGATGAATAAGCTTACAGCTTAAGAAACGCGTTAGAACGTTACTTGTTCTTTGTAAAGTGTATCTGAGCGTCAAGGCTTTGACGGCTTAGTGTTGCTACCATCTTTCTGTCCCTTTCTTTGGGCGAATGATCCGGCAGCCCATCTTGGCCCCGTATTTAGGGACAGTCTGAGGGAGAGATTGAGGGGGCTGTTTATGAGGTGAATGCAGGGCAATTGCAGGTCTGAGAGACCCGATCCTGTATCCTTTCCATATTTTCACTTCTCATGCCTCCCTTGGTCTCTAATTAGCAGTGTATACGCACCTTGTATGCTCCTGGCATCCATACCCTTTTGGTTCTATATTCACCATTCATTGTGGTGGGGCTTATTTTATTGATTTAATAAACGGACACAATCTGGCACAATAGAAAACGGGTCCGTCCTCCATTGACTTTCAATGGTGTTCAAGATGGATCCATCTTGGCTATGTTAAAGTTAATGCAAACAGATCTGTTCTCAACGGATGCAGATGGTTGTAATATCTAAACGGATCCGTCCATGAAGGATCTTCCCCAAACGCGAGTGTGAAAGTAGTCTAAACCTTTATCTGCTGCCCAGAAACAGGATGAGTGATCGCAGCAGTGGTTGTTAGTCCCCATACAGAGGAGGGGAAAGCTGCATGGACATTCAACTCTCATCTCCTCTAATGAGCCAGCAGTTATCAAGAATGAACAGATAATTGCCTGCTAAGCTTTAGTGAATCACAATTGTATTTATTTATTTTATCTGTAGCTATATTAGAATACATTTGCCAATTTTGAGATTAACAGCAAATTAAAGTGATTCACACACAGTTGGTGTTATGTTGAATATAGAATATTTTTATTGAATATATCTTTCCATCAACAACAAAAAAGATCATTTCAAAACTATATTTAATGTTTATTCATGATGTCTATATCTTGTATCATTACTTTATTATTTTATTGCAAGATAGAAAACTATTTAATGTCGCAGATATGTAAAAATGCAGGAAATAAGGAAAGGAACAATGTAATCATTTGTTAAGTTCTCATTATTAATTTGTTTTCATCTTACACTGACCAAGTATAACCTTGATCCAAATCTATTTAAATACTTGACAGTCTTCTAGAAAATGTATTATTTTCTTATCTATTTGTTGCCAAACAAAATTCAAAAAGAAAATGAAAACTCTTAAATAAAGTGTTTCTTATAGTTTTACGTGAAGCTTTTATTTAATACATTTATATGAGATTTTCTTTGAGAAGAAGAAAACAGGAAAACTGGCAGTAATCAAGATGTCTTAATTCGTTGACATAAACATACACACAGATTAATGAAGCTTGCAGAGATTCTTTATAAAGGAAAGATTGCTTATCGATCCATATCAAAATTTTCATGCTAATCCCAGTGAAGAGAGAGAGTAGCTGGTATCGGACTTAATAATCTGATTGCTGAGCTGTCCGAGACAATTCTACACAGGGTGAACTCTAATCAGTCCACGTCTTCTCATTTCAATGTACTTGCCGTCTCCAGATCTTTGTCCCTACAACTTGCTGCTGCCTGGACAGTGATTGAAGATATGATGTAAGCATGTTGACAAATTAAATTTTTATATCTCAGGGGCAATTTGCCACTTGAACTACCGTTTCTCACATAACTCATATTTTCTTGACTTGTTGATACCCTTTCTAAGACCATATAATTTATATGACACCAATGATATAAAGCTACATTAAAAAATAAAACTAAACCATTTAAAAATAATTTTAATCTCTACTTTTACAAATTTCTACTTTTTATATTTTCAATTTGCCCTAAACCTGAAATGATCTTGCATCTTGGTTTCATTTCAGGTATCTACTAATTTTTACACCCTTTTTCAATGGACACAATGAGCAGCTGAGTTCATTTGTAGGCACAAAATACTTTTTAATAGCTGTGACTGTACCTGTTATCAGATATCAGGAAAGCCTTTCTTTGCTCAATGAGGACTGCTTTGCTACATTAAAACTGGAGCGACAACTAGTTGTATTGCTTAATTGGAAAATGTCTTTATTGCAAAAAAGGTGGTGGCACGATCCATGCAGCCATTATCTGTCAAATAAGAAACATGTATGATTGGTATTTATTTCCTTTGGGTTTAATTCTGCCAATATATTGATTTTATGTGCTTGTTCTTATATCAGATGCTTGGATCAGTCACCTTAGCATTAGATCAAGATAACAGTTTCAATTACAATTTGTTTCAGATCACAAACAGTATAGTTTTATAACCCATGTGAACATGTACAGTATATGGTAAAAACTGTATATGCATGAGGTGCTTGAACATTTTATGTTCTTTTATAGCCTAGCCTTCTATAAAGTGAACTGGAGTACCAATACTTAAAGGGATTGTCCTGGCTTAGAAAAACATGGCTGCTTTTTCCCCAAAACATCCTGACAAAGAAAGCAGCCATCTTTTTCTAGTCCTGACATTTTTGGATAATAGCAAACAATAGCCACATTAGCTAATTGTGCACCCAGAGTTTGATGTAAATCGTGCTAAAAAGGAGCCCAATTTGGCACATCTAGGTGTAATGACCGGCGTCACGCACAGGGAGGAAAAAGGGAAAGCCCTGCCCAAGGGAGAGGGAAAGGTGGTGACCCCTAACTCACCTTGCGGATGGCACCTGACTACCCTGACGTCCCTAGATGGGTTCCTCACCCGTGCGGCGATCGCGTGCCTGAACCCTGGCTTTCCCTAAAATGAGCCCTAGATAGTGAACGGGCCGGTGGGATCGCTAGTCCGCACCACTGTCACTAAGAGGGAAACACCAGGGAGAGGACAGCCAAAACAGACAAACACATTCACCCAGGTGGGCGACCACAATAGACCACAAAGGTCCAACAGGGATCTGGAGGGTAGCGTTCTGGACCAACTACCAGAGAACGCAGCAACACAGCTCCAGAAGGTCAGAATAGATGTCCAGGCAGGAAGCTCTATATCTGGCAACCAGAGAAGTGTGAGGGGGAATATAAGGAGGTTGGGAGTGCTGGACAAGGAACAGCTGAGGAGAAAGAGCTACGGATCCCTGAGTGAGCCAAAAGGGTTTGCAAAGCAAACCCAGAAAGCTACCATAAGGAAACAGTCCTATCTACATAGAGCGTGCAGCCAACCGCTGCGACTTCCTGACCCCGAGTATAACGGAGTCAGGCGTGGTTCTTGACACCCTCGTGACAGTACCCCCCTCTCTACGAGGGGCCAGGTCTCTCAGGATGAGAGGCATGAAAAACCCGAACTAGCCTGTCGGCATTTAGCTCAGACGCAGGAACCCACATTCTTTCCTCGGGACCGTAACCTCTCCAATGCACCAGATATTGAAGAGAGCGGCGGACCCGACGAGAATTAACAATTTGGGATATCTGAAATTTTAGATTACCATCCACGACAACAGGAGGGGGTGGCAGCGGTGACGGTTCTAGAGGTGGAACATATTTTTTGAGTAACGACTTAAAAACATTATGGATTTTAAAAGTCTGAGGTAACTCCAGGCGAAAAGCCACAGGGTTGATGATGGCTACAATTTTGGCCAATAAACCTAGGACCCAGTTTCCAAGAGGGAACCTTCAATTTAATATTCCTAGTAGACAACCACACATAGTCATTCACTCCTAGGTCCGGACCTGGCGACCGTCTCTTATCAGCCATGCATTTGTATTTACCTCCCATATTTTTCAAGTTAGCTTGCACCTTCTGCCATACCGATGAAAGAGATGACGAAAACCGTTCCTCTTCGGGAACCCCAGAAGACCCCCCCTCTTTGAAAGTACAGAATTGGGGATGAAAACCATATGCACCAAGAAATGGTGACTTGCCAGTGGATTCCTGAAGACGATTATTTATGGCAAACTCAGCTAAAGGTAAATATGATGACCACAACTCTTGGTTTTCAGACACAAAACATCCTAGATATGTCTCCAGGTTTTGGTTGGTACGCTCAGTCTGTCCATTCGACTGAGGATGGAAAGCTGAGGAAAAGGACAAGTGTACCCCCAAACGGGAACAAAAAGCTTTCCAAAATTTAGAAATAAACTGGGTACCCCGATCCGAAACAACATCGGAGGGGACCCCGTGAAGATTCACGATTTCACTGACGAATACCTGAGCAAGAGTCTTAGCATTAGGTAGTGCGGGTAACGCAATGAAGTGTACCATTTTGCTAAACCTGTCCACTACTACCAAAATAACTGTTTTACCCGCAGACAAAGGTAAGTCAGTGATAAAATCCATTGACAGATGTGTCCATGGTCTATTGGGAATGACGAGTGGTAATAGAGACCCTGCAGGACGTGTATGTGAAACTTTTGCGCGCGCACAGGTAGAACAAGAAGACACAAAATCCAATACATCCTGACGCAACCTTGGCCACCAAAAACGACGAGACAATAGCTCCAAGGTTGCTTTACTACCCGGGTGCCCAGCAAGTGCCGAATTATGATGTTCCTTTAATAATTCGAAACGTAGGTTCAACGGTACAAACAATTTCTCTGAGGGGCAAGAGACCGGGCGTCCCCCTGGGCCTCTAACACCTTCCCCTCCAGAACAGAGTGTACCGCAGAAACAACCACTCCTCTTTGAAGAATGGGCACCGGATCACTTACATTACCCTCTCCAGGGAAACAACGAGATAGTGCATCAGCCTTGGAATTCTTTGCCCCAGGACGATAGGTAATCACAAAGTTAAACCTTGTAAAAAATAGCGACCACCTAGCCTGTCTAGGGGTGAGACGCTTAACTGATTCGAGGTACAGAAGATTTTTGTGGTCCGTAATCACAGTGACGGGGTGGACTGCCCCCTCTAAAAAGTGACGCCACTCCTCAAACGCAAGTTTAATAGCTAATAGTTCCCTATTGCCAATATCGTAGTTCTTTTCTGCTGCAGATAGTTTTTTAGAAAAGAAAGCACAAGGACGCCATTTGCCAGGAGACGGACCCTGAGACAGCACCGCCCCCACTCCCATCTCTGACGCATCGACTTTAACAATAAAAGGCTGAGAGACATCAGGTTGGACTAGTACAGGTGCTGAGGTAAACCTCTCTTTTAGAGAGGAAAAAGCAACTTTAGCGGCGTCAGACCATTTAGAAAAATCAGTCCCCTTCCTAGTGATGTCAGTAAGGGGTTTTACAATAAGTGAATAATTTTTTATGAATTTCCTATAGAAATTCGCGAAGCCCAAGAACCGTTGTAGTGCTTTGAGGTTCTCAGGAAGATCCCAATCTAAAATTGCCTGGACCTTCCTAGAATCCATACGGAAACCTGAAGCAGATAAAAAATAACCTAGGAATTGTATCTCCTGAACGGCGAAGACACATTTTTCAATTTTAGCATATAATATATTCGTCCGTAGGACCTGCAGTACTTGTCTGACATGCACCTCATGTGTTCTCAGATCAGACGAATAAATTAAAATATCATCTAGGTATATTACCACAAACCTGCCGATTAGATGACTAAAAATGTCATTAACGAAATGTTGAAAGACGGCAGGAGCATTGGTCAGACCGAAAGGCATAACTAGATTTTCATAATGCCCCTCAGGGGTGTTAAAAGCTGTCTTCCACTCATCCCCCTCCTTAATACGAATCAAATTGTAAGCCCCCCTAAGATCAAGTTTGGAGAACCACCTAGCACCCGCAATCTGGTTAAACAGGTCAGGAATGAGAGGAAGAGGATATGGGTCTCGGATGGTTATCCGATTTAATTCGCGAAAATCTAGGCAAGGACGCAGGCCCCCATCTTTCTTTTTAACGAAGAAAAACCCTGCAGCCATGGGTGAAGAAGAGGGTCTGATGTGTCCCTTAGCCAAGCTCTCGAAGATATAATCTTTCATGGCTTGTCTCTCTGGACCCGAAAGATTATATAACCTGTCTTGGGTAATTTTGTGCCGGGAATAGGGTTAACCGGGCAATCATAAGGACGATGAGGTGGTAACTTCTGACAACCCTTTTGAGAAAAAACATCCTCAAAATCCGAAATAAATGTAGGTAGGGTAGTTATGGAGGCGACTAAGCAATTGCTATTTAAGCAATTTTCTCTGCAATGCTCACTCCACTCTGATATCTCCCTGGCCTGCCAATCCACCACTGGATTGTGCGCTACCAACCAGGGAAGGCCCAGCACTACCGGAGTGTGAAGCCCCTCCAGAACATAACATGAAAGCATCTCGTTATGGTGGTCCCCTACCCGAAGGTGTAAATTATGAACAATGTGGGTGAGGTTTCTCTGAGACAGAGGAGCAGAATCAATAGCGAATATGGGAATAGGTCTCTGTAGCGTACAGAGAGACAAACCCATAGTGCGGGCAAATGGGCATCTATCAAATTTACCCCTGCTCCACTGTCTAGAAAGAAAGAAATAGTCTCCGTCTTATCACCAAAAACAATAACCGCTGGCAACACAAATTGCAATGTACGTATGGAGGAAACGTATACCCCTTGGCTGACATCCTCCACACAGCCTGGGGTTAGTAGTTTTCCGACGGTCTTTTGCTTCTGAGGAAAGAAGGACAGACAGCCGAGCCTCAGGAGGACGGACCTGACGAGTAGTTCCTCCTAGCTGCATAGGCTCGTCTAAGTCCGTACAGACTAACTGCTGCTTGGGAGGGGTTACCAATTGCTCCGTTTTTTTCAACCTGTCCCTAAGGCGTCTATCTATTCGGATAGAAAGGGACATAACCGCATCAAGGGAAAAGGGGGTCTCATATAATGCAAACGCATCCTTAACCCTTTCGGATAACCCAGAGCAGAACTGACTCCTGAGAGCCGGGTCGTTCCATTGGGTATGCGTAGCCCACCTACGGAATTCAGAGCAATACTCCTCTACCGGCCGCTCTCCTTGTAAGAGTCTCCGTAATCTTGATTCAGCCAGTGCGACTCGGTCAGAGTCGTCATATATGAGACCCAAGGCCCCGAAAAACTCATCCACTGACCGAAAAGCCTGGGAATCAGTAGGTAAAGAGAACGCCCAGGACTGCGGGTCCCCCTGCAGGAGGGAAATAACAACCCCCACCCGCTGTTCTTCATTACCAGAGGAGTAAGGGCGCAGTTTAAAATATAATTTACAGGCCTCACGGAATGTCAAAAACTTGTCCCTTCCCCCAGAAAATCTGTCAGGGAGAGGGACCTTGGGTTCCGCAACAACCTGGTTACCAGTAGCAACCGCTGGGCTTGCGGTCAGTTGTAATTGCTACTGTTGCTGGAGGACCGACGCCTTCAATCCTGCCACCTCCAAAGACAGGCCATGAAATTGTTTGGACAGAGCAGCAATTTGATCCATACTGGATTCTAAGTAGGTAAAAAAAATATATATATTATTTTTTTTTTTACCTACACAAAATAAGGGCCAGATATAATGTAATGACCGGCGTCACGCACAGGGAGGAAAAAGGGAAAGCCCTGCCCAAGGGAGAGGGAAAGGTGGTGACCCCTAACTCACCTTGCGGCTGGCACCTGACTGCCCTGACGTCCCTAGACGGGTTCCTCACCCGTGCGGCGATCACGTGCCTGAACCCTGGCTTTCCCTAAAATGAGCCCTAGATAGTGAACGGGCCGGTGGGATCGCTAGTCCGCACCACTGTCACTAAGAGGGAAACACCAGGGAGAGGACAGCCAAAACAGACAAACACATTCACCCAGGTGGGCGACCACAATAGACCACAAAGGTCCAACAGGGATCCAGAGGGTAGCGTTCTGGACCAACTACCAGAGAACGCAGCAACACAGCTCCAGAAGGTCAGAATAGATGTCCAGGCAGGAAGCTCTATATCTGGCAACCAGAGAAGTGTGAGAGGGGAATATAAGGAGGTTGGGAGTGCTGGACAAGGAACAGCTGAGGAGAAGGAGCTACGGATCCCTGAGTGAGCCAAAAGGGTTTGCAAAGCAAACCCAGAAAGCTACCATAAGGAAACAGTCCTATCTACATAGAGCGTGCAGCCAACCGCTGTGACTTCCTGACTCCGGGTATAAAGGAGTCAGGCGTGGTTCTTGACACCCTCGTGACACTAGGTTTAGAGAAAGATTCTGCATGTAGTTTGAAAATGGGTGTTGTAAGAGGGGTTTGCTTTCACAGAAAAGGGGGCATGAACTAAGATGCCATGTATTGCAGTTAAAATGTGCCATCATTTTAATATGAAGTTCTATCTCAAAGTAAGCCAACCAACAGTTGGTATAGGGTTAGACAAAAGTGGCTAGACATGCTCCATATTTATCATCCAGCCTGAGACACTTAATTTGGTACTGTCATTTCCCGCCCCATAAGACGCACTCCCCCGCCCCCCCAAAAGTGGGGGGGAAATGCCCCTGCATCTTATGGGGTGAATGCTTCCATTTTACATTGCAGTCTGCAATGCTGCAGCATCGCAGACTGCGATGTATGAGTTGGGAGAGAGGAGGGGCAGGAGTCCAGAACTAGGGGCGGGGCCCGGTGCAGTCACTGTACTCTTACACCGGGCCCCGCCAGTCACCAAAGTATTTATAAACATTAATCCTTATCCTGTTAATAAGTTTAACTAAAGCTGCTCTCTCCCCTGTTCCCCTGTATCCCCTGTATCAGTACAGCACTTACGAACAAGCTTCCATAGCAGGCAGAGCGGACGGCAGCAGTAACGTCACTCACTGACGTCGGGCGCCTGCTCCTCCCACTTTATGAATGTAGCAGGCGGAGCAGGCGGAGCAGGCACGCGACGTCAGTGAGTGACGTTACTGCTGCCGTCCGCTCTGCCTGCTATGGAAGCTTGTTCGTAAGTGCTGTATTGATACAGGGGATACAGGGGAACAGGTGGGAGCGTAAACTTATTAACAGGATAAGGATTAATGTTTATAAATGCTGCAGTGAGCAGAGGGCCGGTGTATTGGGGGACAATGCTATGAGGGGGATCTATAGATGATATATAGCAGTGTCATCCACAGATCCCCCCCATAACAGTGCCATCCACAGATCCCCCACCCCATAACAATGCCATCCACAGATCCCCTACCCCATAACAATTCCATCCACAGATCCCCCACCCCATAGCAGTACCATCCACAGATGCCCCATAACAGTGCCATCCACAGATCCCCCATAAACAGTGCCATCCACAGATCCCCCATAAACAGTGCCATCCACAGATCCCCCATAAACAGTGCCATCCACAGATCCCCCATAAACAGTGCCATCCACAGATCCCCCATAACAGTGACATCCACAGATCCCCCATAACAGTGCCATCCACAGATGCCCCATAACAGTACCATCCACAGATCCCCCATAACAGTGCCATCCACAAGTCCCCCATAACAGTGCCATCCACAGATCCCCCACATGACAGTGCGTTATCCACAGATCCCCCATAATAGTGTCATGCACAGACCACCATTAATTCAAAACCCACCAAAAGCACACCTTTTGGTTAAAAATATTTTTTTTTCTTATTTTCCTCCTCAAAAACCTAGGTGCGTCTTATACGCCGGTGCGTCTTATAGGGCGAAAAATACGGTACATGTCTAAACAGTCTAAGTTTATATAATCTCCAGCATTAGTGATATTTGCTTCTCTAACCACCTTTACTTTTTGATCATGTATAATTCACATGCGACAATAATGGTGGAGCTAAACCGTTACTGCAAAACAATAATTGAAGCATGGAGAGGTCCATGGGTATGTTGTTTTCTCTATTGATGTTTCAAGGTCTCTGAGAATCATTTATTAATATGACTTTTCACTACTACTCTGGATACATAGTAACATAATAACATAGTTTATAAGGCTAAAAGAAATACATCTGTCCATCCAGTTCAGCCTGTTATCCTGCAAGTTGATCCAGAGGAAGGCAAAAAAAGCCAATTTTCCTCATTTTAGGGTAACAAATTCCTTCCCGACTCCAATCAGGCAATCAGAGTAACTCCCTGGAATAACAACCCAACTCTAGTAGCTATAGCCTGTAATATTATTACACTCCAAAAATACATCCAGCCCCCTCTTGAACTCTTGTAGTAAATTCGCCATCACCACCTTCTCAGGCAGAGAGTTCCATAGTCTCACTGCTCTTACCATAAAGAATCGTCTTCTATGTTTGTGTACAAACCTTCTTTCCTCCAGACGCAGAGGATGTCCCCTCATCACAGTCCTGGGGATAAATAGATGATGGGAGAGATCTCTGTACTGACCCCTTATATATTTATACATAGTTATTAGATCTTCTCTTAGTCATATTTTTTTCTAAAGTGACTAACCCTAATTTTGTTAATCTTTTTGGGTACTGTAGTCCACCCATTCCAGCTATTACTTTAGTTTCCCTTCTCTGAACCCTCTCAAGCAATGCTACCGGCAGTTGTGCCTTCTATCTGTTTGCCAGGCACTTACATAGTTGTAAAATATATTATCAATTATCAACATATCCTACCTCGTGTTATCCAAATAGATAAAACCAAAGGGATAAAACAAAAACAAAATGATTAATAAGAGCTAAATGATATGACAACAGTAATTGGTTAAATTTAGTGTTGAGTGAATTGGATTTATTCATATTATCTTTATTGTGGCACAGAAAATACTTTTACTGTGCTGTTAGCATAAGAGATGAGCGAATCGAAGCTGACGAAGTGAAATTTGTTCCGAATTTCAGGAAAAATTCGATTTGCACCGAATGCAAATTTCCTCACGCTTCGTGGTAACGAATCAATTTTTATTCCTAAAATGGCTGCTGCACATGTGAGGACATGGAGAAAGGAACTCTAGGAAGGCGGAATCATCCATAATGCCATGCATGCAGCCAATCTGCAGCCAGCCAGCCCTGTGATGTCACAGCCCTATAAATAGGTTCTGCCTTTTACCTAGCGTACTTAGTGCAGGGAGAGACGTCAGCAGGCGCTAGGGACAGTTATAGAAAAAACTTCATTGTGCTTAAAAAAAACTATTTACAAGTGCAGGGAAAGATTATTCAAGGTGTAGGAAAAGGATAGGGAGGAATCATTCCACTACTGCATTTATTTTGAACAGGGTTGAGTCGGGAGGTGACAGCCTGTTTAATAGGAACAATCAGATTACACCTTGCAGCACTGACTGGGGATCCAAATTGCAATTATACAGCTCTGTAATTCCATCAAACCGTTCTAGAAGTGCTGTTTGGTACAGGCATTAACAGGGTTTATTACAAGGAAATATTTCTATGTCTTTTTTGCCCTTGTGCGGTGCAGTTATATGTTCTAGAGTATTTTTTGGCTTGTATTAGTGAAAAAAGGGCTTATTAGCTGTTGTGCGGTAAAGTGCAAAAATTACAGTCTTTTTTAGTGGCAAAAGTAAAATATATTTGCCGTTCAGTTATCTGGTTTAAAGCCTTTATTTGCGTGTATTAGTGGAAAAAGGAAAAGTATATTTGCCACTCAGCTGTGAAGTTATCTGTTTTAAAGCCCTTTTTTGCATGTATTAGTGGAAAAAGGAAAAATATCTTTGCCACTCAGCGGTGCAGTGATGTATTCTAAAGCCCAGTTTGCCGTGTATTAGTGGCAAAATAAAAATACTGTATATTTGCAAGCCTTTTCTGTAAAAGTAGAAAAAAATTATGGCCTAATTGTCATTCTGCGGTGAAGTGATATATTCTAAAGCCCAGTTTTCTGTGTATTACTGGCAAAATAAAAATATATTCGCCGTTCAGCATTGCACTTATCTGTTGAAAAGTCTTTTGTGCTGTGTAAAAGTAGAAAAGAATTAGGGCCTAATTGCCATTCAGCAGTGCTGACCAAGTGAAGGCGGAAGCTCCACAGACAGGATCTGTTTTTTGGGGGTTATTTTTCTGACGGCTCAGAAGAATGGCAAAATAATCAGTGACGTCAACACAAACTTACTGCTGACACCCTCTCCACTCTGTCCGGGGGCTCTACTTGTATAAGCGTTTAATAGAACAGGGTCTGTAGACATCTACATATGTGGGATCAGCTGATGACGGTGTAAAAGGAGTGTGCTTCTTCTTGGTGCTAACATTAACCTGTAATGATGAGTTCAAATGTGAGTTATTTGGTCAGTTTTGGCCCCATGACTGCCCAAATAAGTAAAGTGTGCAGTGAAGTGTGACATCTGTCATCTTCATGTCATACGGACTCACACTATTATTTTTCTACCAAAGCAGACTCCCTGTGCAAGGCACAGTGTTCTACACCACTATAAAAGCTCTCTGCAGCCAGTAAATAGCTGTTTTTTAACGTAGTTCGCCGTGAATTTATTTGGATTGAACCAAATTTTTTCCCCAAAAAATTCGGCGGACGGCAAATAAAATTTTTGAAAAATTCGCTCATCTCTAGTTAGAATCTATTTGTTACATAAGGGCAGATCAATATGGTCGCGGAAATCACAAGACCATTGTAAATTTGCGCATGCACTGTTACCGTGGAAAGTGGCGGCCCATGTGCGAATACACTTAATTAAGAATCTAAACACGGATTAGTTATGGTTGTGGCACACGCAACAATTCCCGGGTTTGTTGCAAGAATGTCACATGTACATATATTAAAACCTCCTCAGGACCGCCGTACGCAGTATTGCGTCTTTGCGGCGGTCCTGTTTCTGTTGGTGGACGCGCCGGTGCGTCCTCTCGCGAGACGCAAGATTTCGGGCAGGATTTCGGGCATTGCCGGCCCGCGCATGCGCATCGCGGGCCGGCAAAAGTTAAAGAAGTATTTCGTCACCAGCCTGCCAGCCACGATCATTGGCTGGCAGGCTGGCGATTTTTAAAAAATCAAATCAGAAGCCAGATAACAGATCATATTAGTAAATATGATCTGTTATATGGCTTCTCTGCTCCTCTGCTGGTCCTTTTCGTCGGTTGGATCCAGCAGAGGAGCAGACTTCACTGTGAGTATCCACCAAACAATACCCTTAGCCCCTGATCACCTTCCATCACCCCCATCATCCAAATTAACCCCTTGATCGCCCCCTGTCAATCACTTAGTGAAAGACAAAAAGTGATCAGTGTAAACTGTCACTTTTTTTTTTCACTAGTATTGGCTGTTAGGTTTTAGGATAGTTTAGGCCCCTTGGTTAGGTAGTTTAGCGTCAGTTAGCGCCCACCGCACCGCAGTCACTGATTCGCTGATTAGCGTATCGCTAATCAGCATTTGTACTTTTATAGTATCTGTAAGTGATCAAAACTGATCACGGTCAGATCTATAATAGTATTAGTGTCACTTTAGTTCGCCCTCCACCCAAAACGCAGTGTTTGCCCGATCAGGCCTGATCGGTCGCCCACACGTGCGTTCACCCACACCCGCCCCGCCGCAGTGACAAAAATTTTTTTTGTTTTTTGATCACTGCACAATCACTTTACACGCACTGCGGCGATAAAAATATCAGTTTTGATATTTTTTATTAACCGCAGCGGCCTCCGGTACTTCGCTAGCCTCCCCTTTGTAAGACAGGTTTGCTTTTTTTCTTGGGTAGTCTCAGGGAATACTCCTAAATTTAGTAGTCCAAATGGCAAACAGGGGGTATTCTTCTGAAGAGGCCTACAGGATTCTGACCCAGTCGGATGAGGAATGGGAACCCTCATCTGACGAATCTAGCGAGTCAGAATATGAACCTGTAGAAAGCAGTGGCTCTCTGACCCAAAGTTCGGACGAGGAGGTGGAGGTCCCTGATAGAACCAGGCGTACCCGGCCCCGTGTCGCTAGACCACAGGTTGTGCAGGATCCGTTTCAAGAGCAGCAGAGTAGGGGTGTCGCTGCTGGATCACGTGGTGAGGCATACACCAGCAGCGCAGCCCTTCCTGGACCTAGTACCAGCACTGCCGTACAACATGGTGACGTGGCGAGCACCAGAAGGGCAGTTGAAGCTGGTACGGTGGCACGTGCAGTAGTTACCCCATCGCAGCCACCGCGCAGACAGGCCCGTAGAGCCCCTAGAATCCCTGAGGTGCTGGCAAACCCTGATTGGCAGTCAACAACTTCAGCCGCACCATTAGTTCCCCCTTTCACCGCCCAGTCTGGAGTTCAGGTTGAGACGGCTCATATCGGTTCGGCCCTGGGATTTTTTGAGCTGTTCTTGACTGCGGAGCTCTTGGACTTAGTCGTGGCAGAAACAAATCGGTATGCCACACAATTTATATCCGCCAACCCGGGAAGCTCTTATGCCCAGTCTTTCCGGTGGAAACCAGTCCAAGTTTCCGAACTTAAAATTTTTCTGGGCCTTCTCCTCAACATGGGTCTAACTAAAAAGCATGAATTGCGGTCATATTGGTCCACGAACCCAATTCATCACATGCCCATGTTCTCTGCTGCTATGTCCAGGACACGATTTGAGACCATTATGCGTTTTCTGCATTTTAGCGACAACACCACCTCCCG
The DNA here is from genome assembly GCF_905171765.1 of Bufo bufo. Classification (NCBI taxonomy): domain Eukaryota; kingdom Metazoa; phylum Chordata; class Amphibia; order Anura; family Bufonidae; genus Bufo; species Bufo bufo. The sequence goes on from NC_053393.1 coordinate 430,944,462, forward strand.
TCCCAGAGGCCACCCAGCTTTTGACCGGCTCCACAAAATTCGGCCCCTCATAGACAATTTCAACCAGAAATTTGCAGATTTGTATACCCCCGAGCAAAACATCTGCGTAGACGAGTCCCTAATACATTTTACCGGGCGCCTTGGCTTCAAACAATACATCATAAGCAAGCGTGCCCGGTATGGGGTCAAATTGTATAAGCTCTGTGAAAGGGCCACAGGCTATACCCACAAATTTCGGATCTATGAGGGAAAAGATCAGACCCTGGAGCCGGTCGGTTGCCCTGACTACCTGGGGAGCAGTGGGAAGACAGTCTGGGACTTGGTGTTACCCTTATTCGGCAAGGGGTACCATCTTTATGTGGACAATTTTTACACAAGTGTGGCCCTCTTTAGGCATTTGTTTCTAGAACGGATTTGCGCCTGTGGCACCGCGCGAACTAGTCGCGTGGGCTTCCCCCAACGGCTCGTTACCACCCGTCTTGCAAGGGGGGAGAGGGCTGCCGTGTGTAATGAAGAACTGCTCGCGGTGAAATGGAGAGACAAGCGTGACGTTTACATGCTCTCCTCCATTCACGCAGACATGACAATCCAAATTGAAAGGGCAACCTGTGTCATTGAAAAGCCCCTCTCAGTCCACGACTATAATGCGCTCATGGGAGGGGTGGACTTCAATGACCAGATGTTGGCTTCCTATTTAGTTTCCCGATGCACCAGACGCTGGTATAAGAAGGTGTCTGTATATTTAATTCAATTGGCTGCATATAATAGTTTTGTTCTCTACAGTAAGGCTGGGAGAACAGGATCCTTCCTCAAATTCCAGGAAGAGATCATCGAGAACCTCCTGTATCCAGGAGGTTCCGTGGCCCCATCCACCAGTGTAGTTAGCCATCTACATGAGCGACATTTCCCCAGTGTCGTTGCTGTTACCTCAACCCAACCGCCACCCCGAAAAAAATGTCGTGTCTGTAGCAGGAGTGGAATAAGGCGTGACACCCGCTATTTCTGTCCTGACTGTCCTGACCACCCTGCCCTATGCTTTGGTGAGTGTTTCCGGAAGTACCACACACAGGTACACTTAGCATAGGGATTGCATCTCACAGGACAGGCACACAGGGCTATTAGGGCCCTTTTACTCACAGCTGCTGCAAACCTCTCCTTTCACCTGGGATAAAGTGCATAACGTACTTCACCACATCTTTGGGCGATTTGCGCTTTGCACATTGTCCCATGGGGAAGGAGAGGTTTGTTCTATAAAGGTAAAAAAAACTAAACAAAAAAAAAATTACCGGTAAGTAAAAAAGTTAACGTTCAGTTAAAAAAGTTAAAAAAAAGTTTCTATGTTCTGTTCAACAGTTAATAAATTTATTGCGTTGCGGACTGGTTTTTTCTTTTTTTTTTTTTTTTACCTTCCAGGTGGACCAACCGATCGACTAGCTGCAGCACTGATGTGCATTCTGACAGAAGCATTGCGCTGCTGTCAGATTACACGCAAGTCGGTGTATGCGGCGCTGCAAGAAGAGATTTCTCCTCTGCAGTAAAAGATACGTTTGCCGAGGCATATGAGCTGAGGAGGTGGCGGTGTTCATATACTTTGGCAAAGACTTTGTATATATATAAAAAAAAATCCCGGCAAGGATTTATTCATCCACATCGATTGATGTGAATGGAGAAATCTGGTTGGCCAGGGCATACGAGCTAAGTGGGTATGGATGTTGGGCGGAGCTCCTATGTCCTGGCAGACGCCTTTCCCCTCCTTTTTCTTTTTTTGGCAGAGATTTTTTCATCCACATTGATCGATGCGAATGAAGAAATCTGTGCCGTTCATTTTTTTCTTTCAGCCCAGAGGCTGAACGAAAAAAAAAATCTCATTACCCGTATGCTCAATATAAGGAGAATAGCAGAAACTCCTAATGCTGGGCATACATGTAATGATTGCGGAGACCCTCAAATGCCAGGGCAGTACAAACACCCACAAATGACCCCATTTTGGAAAGAAGACACCCTAAGGTATTTGCTGAGGGGCTTATTGAGTCCATGAAAGATTTAAATTTTTGTCCCAAGTTAGCGGAAAGGGAGACTTTGTGAGAAAAAAATCAAAAAAATCAATTTCCGCTAACTTGTGCCAAAAATTTTTTGTTTCTATGAACTCGCCATGCCCCTCATTGAATACCTTGGGGTGTCTTCTTTCTAAAATGGGGTCACATGTGGGGTATTTATACTGCCCTGGCATTTTAGGGGCCCCAAAGCGTGAGAAGAAGTCTAGTATCCAAATGTCTAAAAATGCCCTCCTAAAAGGAATTTGGGCCCCTTTGCCCACCTAGGCTGCAAAAAAGTGTCACACATGTGGTATCTCCGTATTCAGGAGAAGTTGGGGAATGTGTTTTGGGGTGTCATTTTACATATACCCATGCTGGGTGAGATAAATATCTTGCCAACTTTGTATAAAAAAATGGGAAAAGTTGTCTTTTGCCAAGATATTTCTCTCACCCAGCATGGGTATATGTAAAATGACACCCCAAAACACATTCCCTAACTTCTCCTGAATACGGAGATACCACATGTGTGACACTTTTTTGCAGCGTAGGTGGGCAAAGGGGCCCACATTCCAAAGAGCACCTTTCGGATTTCACAGGTCATTTACCTACTTACCACACATTTGGGCCCCTAGAATGCCAGGGCAGTATAAATACCCCACAAGTGACCCCATTTTGGAAAGAAGACACCCCAAGGTATTCCGTGAGGGGCATGGCGAGTTCCTAGAATTTTTTATTTTTTGTCACAAGTTAGTGGAAAATGATGATTTTTTATTTTTTTTCTTACAAAGTCTCATATTCCACTAACTTGTGACAAAAAATAAAAACTTCCATTAACTCACTATGCCCATCAGCGAATACCTTGGGGTGTCTTCTTTCCAAAATGGGGTCACTTGTGGGGTAGTTATACTGCCCTGGCATTCTAGGGGCCCAAATGTGTGGTAAGGAGTTTAAAATCAAATTCTGTAAAAAATGACCAGTGAAATCCGAAAGGTGCTCTTTGGAATATGGGCTCCTTTGCCCACCTAGGCTGCAAAAAAGTGTCACACATGTGGTATCTCCGTATTCAGGAGAAGTTGTGGAATGTGTTTTGGGGTGTCATTTTACATATACCCATGCTGGGTGAGAGAAATATCTTGGCAAAAGACAACTTTTCCCATTTTTTTTATACAAAGTTGGCATTTGACCAAGATATTTATCTCACCCAGCATGGGTATATGTAAAATGACACCCCAAAACACATTCCCCACCTTCTCTTGAATACGGAGATACCAAATGTGTGACACTTTTTTGCAGCCTAGGTGGGCAAAGGGGCCCACATTCCAAAGAGCACCTTTCGGATTTCACCGGCCATTTATTACAGAATTTGATTTCAAACTCCTTACCACACATTTGGGCCCCTAGAATGCCAGGGCAGTATAACTACCCCACAAGTGACCCCATTTTGGAAAGAAGACACCCCAAGGTATTCGCTGATGGGCATAGTGAGTTCATAGAACTTTTTATTTTTTGTCACAAGTTAGTGGAATATGAGACTTTGTAAGAAAAAAAAAAAAAAAATCATCGTTTTCCGCTAACTTGTGACAAAAAATAAAAAGTTCTATGAACTCACTATGCCCATCATCGAATACCTTAGGGTGTCTACTTTCCGAAATCGGGTCATTTGTGGGGTGTTTGTACTGTCTGGCCATTGTAGAACCTCAGGAAACATGACAGGTGCTCAGAAAGTCAGAGCTGCTTCAAAAAGTGGAAATTCACATTTTTGTACCATAGTTTGTAAACGCTATAACTTTACCCAAACCATTTTTTTTTTACCCAAACAATTTTTTTTTATCAAAGACATGTAGAACAATAAATGTAAAGAAAAATTTATATATGGATGTCGTTTTTTTTGCAAATTTTTACAACTGAAAGTGAAAAATGTCATTTTTTTGCAAAAAAATCGTTAAATTTCGATTAATAACAAAAAAAGTTAAAATGTCAGCAGCAATGAAATACCACCAAATGAAAGCTCTATTAGTGAGAAGAAAAGGAGGTAAAATTCATTTGGGTGGTAAGTTGCATGACCGAGCAATAAACAGTGAAAGTAGTGTAGGTCAGAAGTGTAAAAAGTGGCGTGGTCTTTCAGGGTGTTTAAGCTATAGGGGCTGAGGTGGTTAAATGAAATATTTTTTATATTTGTGAGTAGAGATGAGCGAATCTAAGCTGATGAAGTGGAATTCGATCCGAATTTCAGGAAAACTTTAATTCGCAACGAATGCAAATTTCCTTGCACTTAGTGGTAAAGAATCGCAATTTTCCTAAAATGGTGGCTACACATGTGAGGACTGAGGACATGGGGCAAGGAACTCTGGGAAGGTGGGATCAACCAGATTGATATGCCTGCATGCAGCCAATCGGCAGCCAGCCAGCCCTGTGATGTCACAGCCCTATAAATACGGCAGCCATTTTAGATTATGCCATTTTCCAGCGTTCAGAGTGCAGGGACAGACATGTGAAGGCACTAGGAACAGCTATTGGAAAAACCTCTATGTTTAAAAAAAACTGAAAAAGGGATTTATAAGTGCAGGGAAAGGATAGGGAGGAATCAATTCACAGCACCTTAGTGCAGGGAGAGACGTCAGAAGGCGCTAGGGACATTGATAGGAAAGTAATTTACAAGTGCAGAGAATGATTATTTGGGGATCCAATTAGTCATTAGACAGCTCTGTCATTCCAGCTTTATGTTATTGGGCTGCAAGTGTTATGTTGGAAAGTCTTTAGTGGCTGATATCTTAGTATCTTATTCAGTACGACAAGAAAAATATATACGCATTTCATTTCTGCAGTTATTTCTGTTGAAAGCATATAGGGGCGTATTACAGTACAACAAGAAAAATATATACGCACTGCACTGTTGCAGTTATTTCTGTTGAAAGCGTATAGGGGCATATTTCAGTAAAAAAAGACAAATATATACGCACTGCACTGTTGCAGTTATTTCTGGTGAAAGCGTATAGGGGCGTATTTCAGTAATTTAAGAAAAATATATATACGCACTGCACTATTTAATTGTTTTCTGGTTAAAGCGTATAGTGGCCTATTTCATTCCAACAAGAAATATATATTCTCAGGTCACTTTTGCAGTTATTTCTGGTGAAAGCGTATAGGGGCGTATTTCATTAAAAAAAGAAATATATATACGAAATGCACTGTTGCAGTTATTTATGGTGAAAGCGTAGAGGGCCTATTTCAGTAAAATAAGAAAAATATATATGCACTGCACTGTTGCAGCTATTTCTGTTGAAAGCATATAGGGGCATATTTCAGTAAAATAAGAAAAATATATACGCACTGCACTATTTAATTGTTTTCAGATTAAAGCGTATAGTTGCCTATTTCATTCCAACAAGAAATATATATTCTCAGGAAACTTCTGCAGTTATTTCTGGTGAATGCATATAGGGGAGTATTTCAGTAAAAAAAGACAAATATATACGCACTACACTGTTGCAGTTATTTCTGTTGAAAGCATATAGGGGGGTATTTCAGTAAACAAAGACAAATATATACGCACTGCACTGTTGCAGTTATTTCTGGTGAAAGTATAGAGGGGCGTATTTCAGTGAAATAAGAAAAATATATGCTCACTGCACTATTTAATTGTTTTCTGGTTAAAGCGTATAGTGGCCTATTTCATTCCAACAAGAAATATATATTCTCAGGAAGCTGCTGAAGTTGTTTCTGGTGAAAGCATATAGGGGCATATGTTATTAAAAAAAGAAAAATATATACGCACTGCACTGTTGCAGTTATTTCTGGTGAAAGCGTATAGGGGCGTATACAGTAAAAAAAGAAATATACAGTACAGACCAAAAGTTTGGACACACCTTCTCATTCAAAGAGTTTTCTTTATTTTCATGATTATGAAGGCATCAAAACTATGAATTAACACATGTGGAATTATATACATAACAAACAAGTGTGAAACAACTGAAAATATGTCATATTCTAGGTTCTTCAAAGTAGCCACCTTTTGCTTTGATTACAGCTTTGCACACTCTTGGCATTCTCTTGATGAGCTTCAAGAGGTAGTCCCCTGAAATGGTCTTCACTTCACAGGTGTGCCCTGTCAGGTTTAATAAGTGGGATTTCTTGCCTTATAAATGGGGTTGGGACCATCAGTGGCGTTGAGGAGAAGTCAGGTGGATACACAGCTGATAGTCCTACTGAATAGACTGTTAGAATTTGTATTATGGCAAGAAAAAAGCAGCTAAGTAAAGAAAAACGAGTGGCCATCATTACTTTAAGAAATGAAGGTCAGTCAGCCGAAAAATTGGGAAAACTTTAAAAGTAAGGGCTATTTGACCATGAAGGAGAGTGATGGGGTGCTGCGCCAGATGACCTGGCCTCCACAGTCACCGGACCTGAACCCAATCGAGATGGTTTGGGGTGAGCTGGACCGCAGAGTGAAGGCAAAAGGGCCAACAAGTGCTAAGCATCTCTGGGAACTCCTTCAAGACTGTTGGAAGACCATTTCAGGGGACTACCTCTTGAAGCTCATCAAGAGAATGCCAAGAATGTGCAAAGCAGTAATCAAAGCAAAAGGTGGCTACTTTGAAGAACCTAGAATATGACATATTTTCAGTTGTTTCACACTTGTTTGTTATGTATAGAATTCCACATGTGTTAATTCATAGTTTTGATGCCTTCATAGTCATGAAAATAAAGAAAACTCTTTGAATGAGAAGATGTGTCCAAACTTTTGGTCTGTACTGTATGTTCTCAGTGCTTTTCTGCAGTTAATTCTGGTGAAAGTGTGTAATGGCCTATTTCAGTCCAACAAGATAAATATATGCTCTGTTCACTTCTGTAGTTATTTCTGTTGAAAGCGTATAGGGGTGTATTACAGTAAAAATAGGAAAATATATATGCATTTCACTGGTGCATTTGGGGCAAAAGCATTCAGTGGTTCATTCCAGTACAAAAAGATAAATATATTCTCAGTTCACGTTGGCAGTGTAAGAAGGTACCTGGAATCATCGTGGATGGAAGGTATGTGTCACCGAGGTTCCTGGCCTCAGTGAAGTAAGAGCCGGTATTTTATGTGAAAGCAGCAGCTATTGCTAATTGACACCATGAGATTTTGCATGGCTGTCATAGTTGATCTGGTACGACTTACCTGGAGTAGTCAAAGAGCTGGGTGGGTGACTACTCCCATGTTCCAAGCCGGGTTTTGCCAGGCATAAAAACCAGCCAGCACTGCCAGGTGGGGTGGATTTACTTCCCTCTGACAGTGGAGCTCAGGAGTCTGTGTGCTGTGAACTGAGGGCTGGTGGTGGTGTCTTTGGGGGTGCACACAGCAGAGAGTGAGAAGGGTGCAGACACAGAGGATGAGGAGGGTGCAGAAGCGGAAGGCTGAGTGAGCCACTCAACCAACTCTGGTGCTCCCTTTGAAGTTATTGCACACGCCTTCTCCAACTTCCCACTTAGGCTCCGTCCTGGTGCACCTGCCCGACCCCTACCATTCCTGTGGAATGGTCTGCCTTTTCCTCTGCATGTAATTTTCAAAATGACCCTATGCCTTAGTCCATAGTGAAGAGCATTATTTGTGGAAGAAGGTATATCGCAGCCCTCAATCAGTATTTGGAGGAAAAAGGTATTTAGCAATAGCACCCCTCAATCAGCATTTTGTGGAAGAAGGTATATAGCACCCCTCAATCAGTATTTGGGGGAAACAGGTATATGGCACCCCTCAATCAGTATTTTGTGGAAGCAGGTGTATCGCAGCCTTCAATCAGTATTTGGTGGAAGAAGGTATATAGCAATGGCACCCCTCAATCAGTATTTGGCAGAAACAGGTATATAGCACCCCTTAACCACCTCCGGACCGCCTAACGCAGGATCGCGTTCCGGAGGTGGCAGCCCTGCGCAGAGTCACGCATATATGCGTCATCTCGCGATGGCCGAGATTTCCTGTGAACGCGCGCACACAGGCGCGCGCGCTCACAGGAACGGAAGGTAAGAGAGTTGATCTCCAGCCTGCCAGCGGCGATCGTTCGCTGGCAGGCTGGAGATGTGTTTTTTTTTAACCCCTAACAGGTATATTAGACGCTGTTTTGATAACAGCGTCTAATATACCTGCTACATGGTCCTCTGGTGGTCCCCTTTGTTTGGATCGACCACCAGAGGACACAGGTAGGTCAGTAAAGTAGCACCAAGCACCACTACACTACACTACACCCCCCCCCCATCTTTTATTAACCCCTTATTAGCCCCTGATCACCCCCTGTCATTGATTACCCCCCTGTCATTGATTACCCCCCTGTCATTGATCAACCCCCTGTAAAGCTCCATTCAGATGTCCGCATGATTTTTACGGATCCACTGATAGATGGATCGGATCCGCAAAACGCATCCGGACGTCTGAATGAAGCCTTACAGGGGCGTGATCAATGACTGTGGTTATCACCCCATATAGACTCCCTGATCACCCCCCTGTCATTGATTACCCCCCTGTAAAGCTCCATTCAGACGTCCGCATGATTTTTACGGATCCACTGATAGATGGATCGGATCCGCAAAACGCATCCGGACGTCTGAATGAAGCCTTACAGGGGCGTGATCAATGACTGTGGTTATCACCCCATATAGACTCCCTGATCACCCCCTGTCATTGATTACCCCCCTGTAAAGCTCCATTCAGATGTCCGCATGATTTTTACGGATGCACTGATAGATGGATCGGATCCGCAAAACGCATCCGGACGTCTGAATGAAGCCTTACAGGGGCATGATCAATGACTGTGGTTATCACCCCATATAGACTCCCTGATCACCCCCCTGTCATTGATTACCCCCCTGTAAAGCTCCATTCAGATGTCCGCATGATTTTTACGGATGCACTGATAGATGGATCGGATCCGCAAAACGCATCCGGACGTCTGAATGAAGCCTTACAGGGGCATGATCAATGACTGTGGTTATCACCCCATATAGACTCCCTGATCACCCCCCTGTCATTGATTACCCCCCTGTCATTGATTACCCCCCTGTAAAGCTCCATTCAGACGTCCGCATGATTTTTACGGATCCACTGATAGATGGATCGGATCCGCAAAACGCATCCGGACGTCTGAATGAAGCCTTACAGGGGCATGATCAATGACTGTGGTGATCACCCCATATAGACTCCCTGATCACCCCCCTGTCATTGATTACCCCCCTGTAAAGCTCCATTCCGATGTCCGCCTGATTTTTACGGATGCACTGATAGATGGATCGGATCCGCAAAACGCATCCGGACGTCTGAATGAAGCCTTACAGGGGCATGATCAATGACTGTGGTTATCACCCCATATAGACTCCCTGATCACCCCCCTGTCATTGATTACCCCCCTGTAAAGCTCCATTCAGATGTCCGCATGATTTTTACGGATGCACTGATAGATGGATCGGATCCGCAAAACGCATCCGGACGTCTGAATGAAGCCTTACAGGGGCATGATCAATGACTGTGGTTATCACCCCATATAGACTCCCTGATCACCCCCCTGTCATTGATTACCCCCCTGTAAAGCTCCATTCAGATGTCCGCATGATTTTTACGGATGCACTGATAGATGGATCAGATCCGCAAAACGCATCCGGACGTCTGAATGAAGCCTTACAGGGGCATGATCAATGACTGTGGTTATCACCCCATATAGACTCCCTGATCACCCCCCTGTCATTGATTACCCCCTGTAAAGCTCCATTCAGATGTCCGCATGATTTTTACGGATGCACTGATAGATGGATCGGATCCGCAAAACGCATACGGACGTCTGAATGAAGCCTTACACGGGCGTGATCAATGACTGTGGTTATCACCCCATATAGACTCCCTGATCACCCCCCTGTCATTGATCACCCCCCTGTCATTGATCACCCCCCTGTCATTGATCACCCCCCCTGTCATTGATCACCCTCTGTAAGGCTCCATTCAGACATTTTTTTGGCCCAAGTTAGCGGAATTATTATTATTTTTTCTTACAAAGTCTCATATTCCACTAACTTGTGTCAAAAAATAAAATCTCACATGAACTCACCCTACCCCTCACGGAATCCAAATGCGTAAAATTTTTTAGACATTTATATTCCAGACTTCTTCTCACGCTTTAGGGCCCCTAGAATGCCAGGGCAGTATAAATACCCCACATGTGACCCCATTTCGAAAAGAAGACACCCCCAGGTATTCCGTGAGGGGCATATTGAGTCCATGAAAGATTGAAATTTTTGTCCCAAGTTAGCGGAACGGGAGACTTTGTGAGAAAAAAATTAAAAATATCAATTTCCGCTAACTTGTGCCAAAAAAAAAAAATTTCTATGAACTCGCCATGCCCCTCATTGAATACCTTGGGGTGTCTTCTTTCCAAAATGGGGTCACATGTGGGGTATTTATACTGCCCTGGCATTCTAGGGGCCCCAAAGCGTGAGAAGAAGTCTGGTATCCAAATGTCTAAAAATGCCCTCCTAAAAGGAATTTGGGCACCTTTGCGCATCTAGGCTGCAAAAAAGTGTCACACATCTGGTATCGCCGTACTCAGGAGAAGTTGTGGAATGTGTTTTGGGGTGTCATTTTACATATACCCATGCTGGGTGAGATAAATATCTTGGTCAAATGCCAACTTTGTATAAAAAAATGGGAAAAGTTGTCTTTTGCCAAGATATTTCTCTCACCCAGCAAGGGTATATGTAAAATGACACCCCAAAACACATTCCCCAACTTCTTCTGAATACGGCGATGCCACATGTGTGACACTTTTTTGCAGCCTAGGTGGGCAAAGGGGCCCATATTCCAAAGAGCACCTTTAGGATTTCACAGGTCATTTACCTACTTACCACACATTAGGGCCCCTGGAAAATGCCAGGGCAGTATAACTACCCCACAAGTGACCCCATTTTGGAAAGAAGACACCCCAAGGTATTCCGTGAGGGGCATGGCGAGTTCCTAGAATTTTTAATTTTTTGTCACAAGCTAGTGGAAAATGCTGATTTATTTATTTATTTATTTTTTTCATACAAAGTCTCATATTCCACTAACTTGTGACAAAAAATAAAAACTTCCATGAACTCACTATGCCCATCAGCGAATACCTTGGGGTCTCTTCTTTCCAAAATGGGGTCACTTGTGGGGTAGTTATACTGCCCTGGCATTCTAGGGGCCCAAATGTGTGGTAAGGAGTTTGAAATCAAATTCTGTAAAAAATGACCTGTGAAATCCGAAAGGTGCTCTTTGGAATATGGGCCCCTTTGCCCACCTAGGCTGCAAAAAAGTGTCACACATCTGGTATCTCCGTACTCAGGAGAAGTTGGGGAATGTGTTTTGGGGTGTCATTTTACATATACCCATGCTAGGTGAGAGAAATATCTTGGCAAAAGACAACTTTTCCCATTTTTTTATACAAAGTTGGCATTTGACCAAGATATTTATCTCACCCAGCATGGGTATATGTAAAAAGACACCCCAAAACACATTCCTCAACTTCTCCTGAATACAGAGATACCAGATGTGTGACACTTTTTTGCAGCCTAGGTGGGCAAAGGGGCCCATATTCCAAAGAGCACCTTTCGGATTTCACTCGTCATTTTTTACAGAATTTGATTTCAAACTCCTTACCACACATTTGGGCCCCTAGAATGCCAGGGCAGTATAACTACCCCACAAGTGACCCCATTTTGGAAAGAAGAGACCCCAAGGTATTCGCTGATGGGCATAGTGAGTTCATAGAACTTTTTATTTTTTGTCACAAGTTAGTGGAATATGAGACTTTGTAAGAAAAAAAAAAAATAATAAAAATCTTCATTTTCCGCTAACTTGTGACAAAAAATAAAAAGTTCTATGAACTCACTATGCCCATCAGCGAATACCTTAGGGTGTGTACTTTCCTAAATGGGGTCATTTGTGGGGTGTTTGTACTGTCTGGGCATTGTAGAACCTCAGGAAACATGACAGGTGCTCAGAAAGTCACAGCTGCTTCAAAAAGCGGAAATTCACATTTTTGTACCATAGTTTGTAAAAGCTATAACTTTTACCCAAACCATTTTTTTTTTTACCCAAACATTTTTTTTTTATCAAAGACATGTAGAACAATAAATTTAGAGCAAAATTAATATATGGATGTAGTTTTTTTTTGCTAAATTTTACAACTGAAAGTGAAAAATGTCATTTTTTTGCAAAAAAATCGTTAAATTTCGATTAATAACAAAAAAAGTAAAAATGTCAGCAGCAATGAAATACCACCAAATGAAAGCTCTATTAGTGAGAAGAAAAGGAGGTAAAATTTATTTGGGTGGTAAGTTGCATGACCGAGCAATAAATGGTGAAAGTAGTGTAGGTCAGAAGTGTAAAAAGTGGCCTGGTCTTTCAGGGTGTTTAAGCACTGGGGGCTGAAGTGGTTAATCAGTATTTGGCGAAAACAGGTATATAGCACCCCTCAATTAGTATTTGTTGGAAACAGCTATATGGCACCCCTCAATCAGGATTTTGTGGAAGCAGGTGTATCGCAGCCCTCAATCAGTATTTGGTGGAAGAAGGTATATAGTACCCCTCATTCAGTATTTGGCGGAAACTGGTATATAGCATCCCTCAACAGTATTTGGCGGAAACTGGTATATAGCACCCCTCAATCAGGATTTTGTGGAAGAAGGTATATAGAACCCCTCAATCAGTATTTGGCGGAAACAGGTATATGGCACCCCTCAATCCTTAGTTTGTGGAAGCAGGTGTATTGCAGCCCTCAATCAGTATTTGGTGAAAGAAGATATATAGCAATGGCACCCCTCAATCAGTAATTAGCGGAAACAGGTATATAGCACCCCTTAATCAGTATTTGGCGAAAACAGGTATATAGCACCCCTCAATTAGTATTTGGCGGAAACAGCTATATGGCACCCATCAATCATGATTTTGTGGAAGCAGGTGTATCGCAGTCCTCAATCAGTATTTGGTGGAAGAAGGTATATAGTACCCCTCAATCAGTATTTTACGGAAACTGGTATATAGCACCCCTCAACAGTATTTGGTGGAAACTGGTATATAGCACCCCTCAACAGTATTTGGTGGAAACTGGTATATAGCACCCCTCAATCAAGATTTTGAGGAAGAAGGTATATGGCACCCCTCAATCAGTATTTTGTGGAAGCAGGTGTATCGCAGCCCTCAATCATTATTTGGTGGAAGAAGGTATATAGCAATAGCACCCCTCAATCAGTATTTTGTGGAAGATGGTATATGGCACCCCTCAATCAGTATTTGGCAGAAACAGGTATACAGCACCCCTCAATCAGTATTTGGAGGAAACTGTTATATAGCACCGCATAATCATTATTTGGCGGAAACAGGTATATAGCACCCCTCAATCAGGATTTTGTGGAAGAAGGTATATCGCAGCCCTCAAGCATTTTTTTTTTGGGTCAACAGGTATATCACACCCATTCCAATAAGTTACTCCAATAGCGTTTGTCCCTCTATCTAGCTGCGGAATCGCAGCAGAACCGCACACAACTGCTGCACAATACAAATACACTATAATATAATTTCTATTTTAGAAAGTATATAAGTATATCACACCCCTATATATCACACCTATCTATAGCACACCTATACCAGTCCTTAAAAGGACTTTTGTGGCCCTATTAGCTAGATTTTGGTGTCACTAAATGTCCCTGCTCCAAAATGCAACCTCTCCCTACACATAATGTAAAATGGCTGCCAGATAGGGTTCTGCTATAGGGTTGGGGGGGTGTCAATGTGCTGAAATTTCTCAATTGGCTGTCTGTCCTGTCCCACCTGATGGATGTGTCATGGGTCAAAGTTTGGCGCTATGCAAAAAATATGGCGCGTGCGAATATCGCCATATGTTTGCATGTTCGGCGAATCGTGAACAAGCAAAGTTTGCCACAAAAAGACCACCGGGCGAACCGCAAGGCCATCTCTAGTGACCATCACTTTGGTGGAAGAGGGGGAGACAACCCCGAGTATGGTAATGGTGGGAAACGTGAAGCAGTTGCCACCAGGTCCTGGGTTGGCAGACTTCAACGTATCCGGGGAGAATTTCGGTACAGCCCAACGCCGAGACTCAACCCTATCCCAGGCCTGGGAGAATATGGTAATACTTTATGGTGTACCCCAACAACCTGGGGCCGGGTTTATGTTTCCCCGTTTTGTGGTCCACCAGAATATGCTATATCGGGTAAACCAGCTGCGGGGTGAACCTGTTGAATAGTTGGTGGTGCCCGGGCCTATCGAAAACTCGTGTTAGTGTTAGCCCACCAACATGTTCTCGGGGGTCATCTGGGACTGGAGAATACACAGGACCGCATGCTACAACGGTTTTACTGGCCCAGTGTCTTTAGAGAGGTGGATGACTTTTGTAAGTCTTGCCCGACCTACCAAACTACTAGCCCCCAGCACCTGTTTTGCAGTCCCTTAGTGCCCCTCCCGATTATCGAGGTACCATTTGAGAGAATCGCTATGGATCTTGTAGGCCCAGTACCGAAGTCCGCTAGGGGGCACCAACACATCTTAGTCATCCTGGAGTATGCCACTTGATACTCAGAGGCGGTGCCACTGCGACATACATCGGCCAAACTCATAGCAAAAGAGGTGAAGGAGCAACAACCCACACCATATAAAAGTGTTGTTGAGTCACCCAGATGCAGGAACGTGGCCGAGTTTTCTAGGGGGAGAGGTTCCGGCCTCTAAGGGAAGCGGTTGCCACAGTGAAGATTGCTGACAGCCTCTCCTCTAAACAGACTCAGGAGGCCAGGAAGTTCATCAGCAGGAACACGGATGTGTTCTCAGACCTCCCTGGACGCACATCCATAATCCAGCATGACATTGGCACTGAGCCTCAGGCCAAATTCCGGTTGAAACCATACCGGATACCGGAGGCTCAGCGACAGGCCATCTCTAAAGAAGTACAACTAATGCTGCAACTAGATGTCATCGAGGAGTCTAGAAGTGAGTGGGTCAGCTCTATAGTACTGATACCCAAACCGTGCGGGACGTTGCGGTTTTGTAATGATTTTCAAGGTATCTAAGCTAGACGGCTATCCCATGCCCCGAGTAGACGAGCTGATTGAGAGATTAGAACAAGCCCGGTATTTTTCTGTTTTGGACCTCACCAAGGGGTACTGGCAGGTACCCTTAACAGAGGCTGCCAAAGAGAAATCAGCCTTCATCACACCGGAGGAGCTGTACCAGTATAAGGTGTTACCCTTTGGTCTACATGGCGCCCCCGCCACTTTCCAAAGCCTAATGGACATTGTGCAGCAACCATATCGTCGATACGCTTCGGCTTACCTGGACAATATTGTCATCCACAGTACCAACTGGTAAAGTCACCTGCCCAAAGTGCAGGCTGTAGTAGACTCCCTTTGAAAAGCTGGACTAACCGCTAACCCCAAAAAATGCGCGATAGGGTTAGAGGAGACAAAATACCTTGGGTATGTCAATGAGCGTGGAGTGATCAAACCCCAAGTAAACAAAATAGAGGCGATAAGAAATTGGCCCCGACCTGTCACCACTAAACAAGTAAAGTCGTTCCAAGAAATGATAGGCTATTACATGAGATTTATTCCCCACTTTGTCACTATAGCCGCGCCATTGACAGAACTCTTGAAGGGACGAAAATCAGTGATGTTCGCTGGGATGAGCGGGCGGAAGAGGCTTTTTCCCCTTTGAAGTTAGCCCTTTTTCCACTTTGAAGTCAGGTTTGCTATGACCCATCCGATTTGGTGACACCCGACTTCAATAGGGAGTTTGTGGTACAGACAGATGCCTCCGAAGTAGAAATGTCCAGCTGAGTCAATAAACAATTTATAGAGGGGTCATAAAGTCTAAAGAGTTCCAGCAGAGTTGACCCTTTAAAACATAACTTTTACTAAATTATTCTAATAAAATTATACCACCTTCGTGATTCACCAGTGAGAAAATTGTGAAACAAATAATATAGAACGATAAAAACTGTTTACACGGGATAGCTAACCAATGATATGGCTATAGAGGTTCGGTGTACACAGGGCAGTATTCGGGGGAGTGCTTAAAAATCTAGCCTGTCCCTGCACTCACCCTGAATCAATCCTCAGCCCAGGGACGTCCCCTGATGGTGGAGACTCCCTGTCCTCATTCCTGGACTGACTGCCCTACGTATACCCTCCTCTCAGTAAGCAATACCTGGGTGCCCCGTATAAACAACGGATATTTACTGTGTCACAGTTATTGATACCTGTATAGACCACAGCCCATATGGATAGAAAACTGAAACAAATATATACAGTAGGTGCAGAGGAGAGGATAAGGGCTCTTTCACACCTGCGTTCTTGTCTTCCGGCATAGAGTTCCGTTGTCGGGCTCTATGCCGGAAGAATCCTGATCAGGATTATCCCCATGCATTCTGAATGGAGAGAAATCCGTTCAGGATGCATCAGGATGTCTTCAGTTCCGGAACGGAACGTTTTTTGGCCGGAGAAAATACCGCAGCATGCTGCGCTTTTTGCTCCGGCCAAAAATCCGGAACACTTGCCGCAAGGCCGGATCCGGAATTAATGCCCATTGAAAGGCATTGATCCGGATCCGGCCTTAAGCTAAACGTCGTTTTGGCGTATTGCCGGACCCGACATTTAGCTTTTTCTGAATGGTTACCATGGCTGCCGGGACGCTAAAGTCCTGGCAGCCATGGTAAAGTGTAGCGGGGAGCGGGGGAGCAGTGTACTTACCTTCCGTGCAGCTCCCCGGGCGCTCCAGAGTGACGTCAGGGCGCCCCAAGCGCATGGATCATGTGATCGCATGGATCACGTCATCCATGCGCATGGGGCGCTCTGACGTCATTCTGGAGCGCCCCGGGAGCCGCACGGACTGTAAGTATACCGCTCCCCCGATCCCCGCTCCTACTATGGCAACCAGGACTTTAATAGCGTCCTGGGTGCCATAGTAACACTGAACGCATTTGGAAGACGGTTCCGTCTTCAAATGCTTTCAGTACACTTGCGTTTTTCCGGATCCGGCGTGTAATTCCGGCAAGTGGAGTACACGCCGGATCCGGACAACGCAAGTGTGAAAGAGGCTTTAATCCTACAACACCATTACGAGGAGCCCAAAAGAAACGTTGTGATGGCAATACGTTCCCAGGCTAATTCTCATCAATACCCCAACGCGTTTCCCCTACTACTAGGTTCATCAGGGGGTCAGGAGACAGTCATGGGTAAACCGTTACATAAAGAAATAATTCAGATATACTTATGATACATATGGAGGACATAGGACCGGACACGCAGATGCTGATATGTGTATGGGACCAAGCGGACCATTAGATATATCCCACTTAAAGTCCTGGACAATCAAATTGGTCAGAAGCCCATTTAGATCAGGGCAGGTACTGTATCCAAAAGGATTTCTCTGGCGTTCCGGTAGCCTCCTATGCCTCCGAAGTAGGCCTCGGTGCTGTACTCTCTCAGGAAGTCAACGGGGAGGAGAATCCCGTTGTCTTTTTAAGCCACAAGCTCACCCCAGCCGAAACTAGGTATAGTATAGTGGAGAGAGAGTGCCTGGCTATCAACTGGGCACTTTAGTCTCTTTGCTACTATTTGTTGGGGAGAAAGTTCCGCCTGGTCACTGACCACTCCCCTCTCAAGTGGATGAGCCAGGCCAAAGAGAGAAATGCCCGAGTCACCAGGTGGTTCCTGTCCTTCCAGAACTTTAAGTTCTCCGTGGAACACGGGGAAGGCTGGTTGCATGGGAACGCGGATGCCCTGTCCCGGGTATACTGTATGGCAGGTGTTTACCCCCTAAGGGGTTGAACAAAGGGGGTTATATAAGAAGGTACCTGGAATCATCGTGGATGGAAGGTATGTGTCACCGCGGTTCCTGGCCTCGGTGAAGTAAGCTATTGCTAATTGACATAGTGAGATTTAGCATTTCTGTCATAGCTGATCAGGGATGACTCTTACTGGGAGTAGTCAAAGTGCTGGGTGGGTGACTACTCCCTATGTTCCAGGACGGATTTTGCCAGGCATAAAAACCAGCCAGCACTTCCAGGTGGGGTGGAATTACTTCCCTCTGACAGTGGAGGTCAGGAGTCTGTGTGCTGTGAACTGAGGGCTGTGCTGGGATTTGAGGTTTGAGCCGGGCTGGAGGACAGGCCCCTCTAAAGGCGAGCAGGCCACCTATGGACTTGATGAGGCTGAACTGCTAACAGGGTGTGAATTAACACCCAGGAGAAAAGGTGACTTTTATTGTTTATGGACTTTCCTTGTGTGTGAACAGACACCAAGCCACCTGCATTTTATGATAGATCTTTTCTGCATTTTATTATACACCAATGTGTGAATAAACACCGCTGTTTGATTCAAGAACTGTGTACTTTGCCTCTATACTGCATCCGCTAGTCTTAACTATCAGAGCGAATCCCCACAGTGGTTATATGTGTTGAACGCATGCCTGGGAGTCAGCAGGGTGACAGCAGTGGGAGCCCGGAAGCCAAACGTGCCCGGCGTAGAGCACCTGATTCGCAGCTGCCTACCAGCCCAGGAAGTAGTGGTGCAGGGGTTCACGGAAGTATCGGTTGTAGCAGTTATCAGTGCGGCGGTTATATGTGTTATTTTTTATTTCAGTACAGAAAGAAAAATACATTCTCAGTTCACGTCTGCGGAGGTTAGATGTGTTGAAAGCGTTTAGTGGCCTATTTCAGTACAAACAGAAAAATGCATTCTCAGTTCACGTCGGCGGCGGTTAGATGTGTTGAAAGCATTTAGTGGCCTATTTCAGTAGAAACAGAAAAATGTATTCTCAGTTCACGTCGGCGGCGGTTAGATGTGTTGAAAGCATTTAGTTGCCTATTTCAGTACAAACAGAAAAATACATTCTCAGTTCATGTTGGCGGTTATATGTGTTGAAAGCATGGCTGGGATTCAGCAGGGTGGTAGCAGTGGGAGGTCGGGAGCCAAACGAGCCTGGAGTAGAGCACCTGTTTCGCAGCAGCCTACCTACCCGGAAAGTAGCAGGGGTTCATGGAAGTAGCGGCGGTAGCCATCAATCAGTGCAGCAGTTATATGTGGTAAAATCTTTATTGAAGTATTTCGGTCGAAAAAATGTATTCAGCAGTCAGCGCTGCGGTTATATGTGGTTAAATCTCCATGATGTCTCCATGATAAATCTGCAACGTGGGGGCCCTGTGTGGCTTCTGCACACTTTCAAAATAATCCTTTAGCAGAGCGAATAGATGCCGGATGACCTTCCCAGGAGCTGCTGACCTTCCCAGGAGCTGCTGACATGACCTTCCCAGGAGCTGCTGTTGGGGGCAGTGGTTAATTTCTGAGACGACCGTATAGTGCGGGGGGAATCCGAAGACCCTTTCCATCTCCGTGCTCCGTTATATGTGGTAAAATCTTTACTAAAGTATTTTGGTGGAAAAATACATTTTATTCAGCGTTCAGCGCTGCACTTATATGCGTTAAAATCTTTTGTAAACTATTTCAGTGGAAAATCTAATTTCCTTCAGCGTTCAGCACTGAAGTTATATGTGATAAAATCTTTAGTGACTTATTTTGGTGGAATTTTTTTTTTATTCAGCGCTGCAGTTATATGTGGTAAAATATTTTGTGATTTATTTTGGCGAAAAAAAAATTGTATTCAGCATTCAGCGCCGCAGTTATATGAAGTAAAATCTTTTGTTACTTATTTTGGTGGGATTTTTTTTTTATTCAGCGTTCAGCGCTGCAGTTATATGTGGCAAAATCTCCATGATGTCTCTATGATAAATCTGCAGCGTGGGGGCCCCTGTGTGGCTTCTACACACTTTCAAAATAATCCTTCAGCGGAGCGAATAGATGACCTGGATGCTTCATGACCTTCCCAGGAGCTTGCATTCAGCGATGGTGTTATATGTGGTAAAATCTTGTGTGATTTATTTTGGTGAAAAAAAATAATAAATTGTATTCAGCGTTAAGCGCTGCAGTTATATGCGGTAAAATCTTTTTTGAATTATTTCGGTGGACAAAAAATCTTGTATTTAGCATTAAGCACTGCCCTTACAGTATATGCGGTAAAATCTTTTTTAAATTATTTCGGTGGAAAAAAATCTTGCATTCAGCATTAAGCGCTGCACTTATATGTGGTAAAATATTTTTGGAATTATTTTGGTGGACAAAAAATCTTATATTCTGCATTAAGTGCTGCACTTATGCATTAAAATATTTTTTGAATTATTTAGGTGGAAATACAAATTTCCACCTCTTCCATTAACTTTCTCACCTCTTCATTAGCATTAGACACACTAACTTTACACCCCCCTCCAGCTATATATATAAGTGGTGCAAGCACCACCTAGGGGCGAATAAAGGTAAATGACAATGCCAGCCTGTTAAAGGGAATTACAGCAAGATACTACAATACATTTGATATGACATTTAGCAAGAGTTTAAAGTGCCCACATATAGCACATAATGGGACACTGCATCAAGATGAATCAGGCGTGGATCAGCCAAGATTTCCACACACTAATGCCTGATGCATCAAACTAGATCATCACCAACAATTTGACAAAAGAGACCGGTTTCTTCTGGCTACCTGCCTCAGCTACTATTCTAATGCTGTTACCAGCTTGATGCCACACATCTTATGCCAAGTGCACCTTCTTTCACCCACCATCTTCAGCGGGTACTAGTATTTCCACCCACCTCCACAGTGTGTCACCTTGCCACACGGTGGCCTCCTGATGCTGCCTCCACCAAAAGACTCTGTCATTGTGCCACTCTGTGGCCTACTCATGCTGCTGCCACCTCCAGACTCTGTCATCGTGCCTCTGTGGCCTACTCATGCTGCTGCCACCTCCAGACTCTGTCATCGTGCCGCTCTGTGGCCTCCTCCTGATGCTGCTGCTGCCGCCTCCTCCTCCAGACTCTGTCATTGTGCCACTCTGTGGTCTCCTAATGCTGCTTTCACCTCACCACTATGTCATAGGTCCACTCTGTGGACTTCTCATGCTGTTCCCACCCTCCCCACTTCATGACTGGTCCAATCGGCTTGGCTGACATCATCATTTATTTGACACTTCTTTTGATCTGTCAGAAGGAAGAAAAAACTAGACGTACAACGGATCCTGTCTGTGTAGCAGCTTTAAGGCCTGTATGGTCCCATCAGAATTGGCTTATGATTTGGTAGCCAAAAGCAGGAGTGGGTAGAAAACACAGAAGACATGCAAATATTACATTCACGTGTCATCTCTGTTTTAGATCCACTCCAGTTTTTTTTGCTTTTAGCAATAATGATGGATTATTGAGCAAATGCTGACCGACTGAAGGAATATGCTCCACAGACAGAATCAGTTTTTTCTGGGTAATTGTTTTGACGGACCAGAGAATGGGGAAAATTAATCAGTGTCGTCAACACAAACTTACTGCTGACACCCTCTCCACTCTGACAGGGGGTTCTAATTGTATAAGCATTTAATAGAACAGATTCTGTAGACATATATGTGGAATCAGCTGACGAGGGTGTAAAAGGAGTGCACTTCTTCTTGACGCTAACATCTACCTGTAAGGCTGAGTTGATACTTAAGTTATTCGGTCAGTTTTGGCCCCGTGACCGCCCAAATAAGTAAAGTATTCTATGATTATAAGAGCCGAACTTGTCATCTACATGTCATACGGACTCACAGTATTATTTCACTACCAAAGAAGACTCCCTATGCATGTTACTACAAGGCACAGTGTTCTACATCACTATAAAGGCTCTCAGCAGCCAGGAAATAGAAGTTTTTTAACATAATTAGCCGCAAATTTATTTTTAAAAAATTTGCTCATCTCTATTTGTGAGCTTCCCTTAAATTGATTGATGAAAGCTGATAGACTATTTTAGTTGTATCATACCGCAATCATATAAAAATAAATTATTAATTTTTAGTAGTTTCAAATTTCTGTGCAAATTGTGATTTTTAATTTAAAATGTTCAGAGATGAGCGAACCGAAGCTGACAAAGTGGAATTTTATCCGAATTTCAGGAAAAATTTGATTCGCAACGAATGCGAATTTCCTCGCGCTTCGTGGTAACGAATCACAATTTTCCTAAAATGGCACCTACACGTGTGAGGACTGAGGACATGGGGCAAGGAACTCTGGGAAGGCGGGATCACCCAGATTGATATGCCTGCATGCAGCCAATCAGCAGCCAGCCAGCCCTGTGATATCACAGCCCTATAAATACGACAGCCATTTTAGATTCTGCCATTTTCCAGCAGGGACAGACATGTGAAGGTACTAAGGACAGCAAGTGGAAAAACCTCCATGTTTAAAAAAAAACAGAAAAAAAGGTTTATAAGTGCAGGGAGAGGATAGAAGAAATCATTTTACAGCATTTTAGTGCAGGGAGAGACGTCAGAAGGCAGTAGGCACATTGATAGGAAAATGATTTACAAGTGCAGGGAACGATTATTTAGAATGTGTCGGCAGATAAGAACCATTTGGCCCATCTAGTCTGCCCAATATACTGAATACTATGGATAGCCCCTGGCCCTATCTTATATGAAGGATGGCCTTATGCCTATACCATGCATGCTTAAACTCCTTCATGCACTATTCCATGCATCCACTAATAGAAACATAAAACAAACAGAGAAGTCAGACATGTGCAGCCAGTCTGACAGACCTCTGCATATTCACAGGGCAAGGCGTGACAATTTCTTGATGAAGGACACAGAGCAGTTGATGATGATGATGTACATGCAGTCTTACCCTTTGGGCCTTGATGTGCTGTAAGTATGTCTTTGGAGTGTGGGAGGAAACTGGAGAACCCGGAGGAAACCCACACAAACATGGGGAGAACATACAAACTCCATGCAGATGTTGCCCTTGGTCGGATTCAAACCTAGGACCCCAGCGCTGCAAGGCAACAGTGCTAACCACTGAGCCACCGTTCCTCCCTTTAATCCAAATAGTCCAAATAGATCCAAATAGTCATTAGACAGCTCTGTCATTAAAACTTTTTGTTATTGGGCTGCAAGTGTTATGTTGGAAAGCCTTTAGTGGCTTATATCTTAGTATCTTATTCAGTACGACAAGAAAAATATATACGCATTTCACTTCTGCAGTTATTTCTGTTGACAGCATATAGTGACGTATTTCAGTACAACAACAAAAATATATATGCACTGCACTGTTGCAGTTACGGTATTTCTGGTCAAATCGTATAGGGGCGTATTTCAGTAAAAAAAGACAAATATATATACGCACTGCCCTGTTGCAGTTATTTCTGGTTAAAGCGTATAGGGGCGTATTTCAGTACTACCAGAAAAATATATACGCACTTCACTATTTAATTGTTTTCTGATTAAAGCATATAGTGGCCTATTTCATTCCAACAAGAAATATATATATTTTCAGGTCACTTCTGCAGTTATTTCTGGTGAAAGCGTATAGGGGCATATTACAGTAAAAAAGAAAAATACATACGCACTGCACTGTTGCAGTTATTTCTGGTAAAAGCGTATAGGGGCCTCTTACAGTCGAACAAGAAAAATATATACGCACTGCCCTGTTGCAGTTATTTCTTGTGAAAGCGTATAGGGGCGTATTTCTGTACTAACAGAAAAATATATATGCACTTCACTATTTAATTGTTTTCTGTTTAAAGCGTATAGTAGACTATTTTATTCCAACAAGAAATATATATTCTCAGGTCACTTCTGCAGTTATTTCTCGTGAAAGCGTATAGGGGCATATTACAGTAAAAAATAAAAAATATATACACACTGACCTGTTGCAGTTATTTCTGTTGAAAGCATATAGGGGCGTATTTCAGTAAAAAAAGACAATTCACCGGGTATCCTGTCACAACGCGGGGGGGGGTCATGTAACCCCCCGCATTGGCGATCGCAGCAAACCGCAGGTCAATTCAGACCTGCAGTTTGCGGCTTTAACTGAGGTTTGTGGCGGCGATTCGCGGTGCCATCGGGTCCCCCTGCGGCTGTAGGGGGGACCCGATGGCATGGAAGGCAGCGCGATGCCTTCCTTAGGCATCAGCGCTGCCTTCCGATGACGAGCCTGTAAGATCCAGCAACCTGGAGCTCACAGGCCGGAAGCTGTATGAGTAATACACACAGTATTACTCATACAGCCAATGCATTCCAATACAGAAGTATTGGAATGCATTGTAAAGTGGATTAGACCCCCAAAAGTTCAAGTCCCAAAGTGGGACAAAAAATAAAGTGAAAAAAAAGTTGAAAAAATAAAGTTTCCCCCCCAAAAAATGTAAAGTTTCAAATAAAAATTGTCATGACCGGCGTGCCGATCACATACGTGATGCAAAGGGAGGGAAATGGGAAGGCCCTGTCCAAGGGAGAGGGAAAGGTGGTGACCCCTAACTCACCTTGAGACTGGCACCTGACTGCCCTGACGTCCCTAGACGGGTTTCTCACCCGTACGCCGATCACGTGCCTAAATCCTGGCTTTCCCTAAGATGAGCCCTACGTAGTGAATAGGGCGGTGGGAACATTAGTCCGCACCACTAACACTAAAGGGAAAAACCAAGGAGAGGACAGACAATACAGACAAACATATAATCCCAGGTGGGCGACAACAGCGGACAACAAAAGCCCAACAGGGATCCGGAGGGTAACGCTCTGGAACAACAACCAGGAATCACAGCTACACAGCTCCAGTGGGTCAGTATAGAAGTCCAGGCAGGAAGCTCTATATCTGGCAACCAGAGAAGTGGGAGATGGGAATATAAGGAGGTTGGGATTGCTGGACAAGAAACAGCTGAGGAGGAGAAGCTATGGATCCCTGAGTGAGCCAAAAAGGATTGCAAGGCAAACCCAGAAAGCTACCATTAAGAAACAGCACTATCTTTCGACATAGAATGCGCAGCCACCCGCTGCGACTTCCTGACCCCGGGTATAACGGAGTCAGACGTGGCTCTTGACACCCTCGTGACAAAAATAAACAAAAACTTAATTTTCCCCAAATAAAATTAAAAAAAATTGGTAAAAAATAGGGGGGGGGGGGAGTATACATATAATGTATCGCCGTGTCCGTATCGACCGGCTCTAAACTGTGCTAAATAAACAATTTTTTTGTCACCTTACATCACAAAAAGTACAACAGCAAGCGATCAAAAAGGCGTTTGCCCACCAAAATAGTACCAATCTAACCGTCACCTCATCCCGCAAAAAATGAGCCCCTACCTGAGACAATCGCCCAAAAAATATAATAATATGGCTCAGAATATGGAGACACTAAAACATAATTTTTTTTGTTTTAAAAAAGCTGTTATTGTGTAAAACTTACATAAATTAAAAAAATTTTAGGTATCGCTGCGTCCGTATCGACCGGCTCTATAAAAAATCATATGATCTAACCCCTGAGATAAACACCGTAAAAAATAAAAAATAAAAACTGTGCTAAATAAACAATTTTTTGTCACCTTACATCACAAAAAGTGTAATAGCAAGTGATCAAAAAGTCATATGCACCTTAAAATAGTGCTAATCAAACCGTCATCTCATTCCGCAAAAAATGAGACCCTACCTAAGATAATCGCCCAAAAACTGAAAAAACTATGGCTCTCAGAATATGGAGACACTAAAACATGATTTTTTTTTTGTTTCAAAAATTATATTATTGTGTAAAACTTACATAAATAAAAAAAAGTATACATATTAGGTATCGCCGCGTCCGTATCGACCGGCTCTATAAAAATATCACGTGACCTAACCCCTCAGATGAACATCGTAAAAAATAACAAATAAAAACTGTGCTAAATAAACCATTTTTTGTCATCTTACATCACAAAAAGTGTAATAGCAAGCGATCAAAAAGTCACATGCACCCCAGAATAGTGCCAATAAAACCGTCATCTTATCCCGCAAAAATCATACCCTACCCAAGGTAATCGCCCAAAAACTGAAAAAATTATGGCTCTCAGACTATAGAAACACTAAAACATGATTTTTTTGGGCTTCAAAAATGAAATCATTGTGTAAAACTTACATAACTAAAATAAAAGTATACATATTAGGTATCTCAGCGTCCGTAATAACTTGCTATATGAAAATATTACATGACCTAACCCCTCAGGTGAATACCATAAAAAATTTATTAAAAAAAACGGTGTAAAAAAAGCAATTTTTTGTCACCTTACATCACAAAAAGTGTAATAGCAAGCGATCAAAAAGTCACACGCACCCCAAAATAGTGCCAATAAAAACGTTATCTCATCCCGCAAAATTCTTACGCTACCCAAGGTAATCGCCCAAAAACTGAAAAAATGATGGCTCTCAGACTATGGAAACACTAAAACATGTTTTTTTTTTGCTTTAAAAATGAAATCATTGTGTAAAACTTACATAAATAAAAAGAAAATCTACATATTATGTATCGCAGCGTCCGTAATAACTTGCTCTATAAAAATATCACATGACCTAACCGCTTAGGTGAATACCGTAAAAAAATAAAAATAAAAACTGTGTAAAAAAAGCAATTTTTTGTCGCCTTACATCACAAAAAGTGTAATAACAAGCGATCAAAAAGTCATACGCACCCAAAAACTGAAAAAATTATGGCTCTCAGACTATAGAAACACTAAAACATGATTTTTTTTGGCTTCAAAAATGAAATTATTGTGTAAAACTTACATAAATAAATAAAAAGTATACATATTAGGTATCGCAGCGTCCATGACAACCTGGTCTATAAAAATATCACATGATCTAACCTGTCAGATGAATTTTGTAAATAAAAAAAAATAAAAACGGTGGCAAAACAGCTATTTCTTGTTACCTTGCCTCACTAAAAGTGTAATATAGAGCAACCAAAAAACATATGTACCCTAAACTAGTACCAACAATACTGACACCCTATCCCGTAGTTTCTAAAATGGGGTCACTTTTTAGGATTTTCTACTCTAGGGGTGCATCAGGGGGGATTCAAATGAGACATGGTGTCAAAAAAAACAGTCCAGCAAAACCTGCCTTCCAAAAACCGTATGGCATTCCTTTCCTTCTGCGCCCTGCCGTGTGCCCGTACAGCAGTTTACGACCACATATGGGGTGTTTCTATAAACTACAGAATCAGGGCCATAAATATTTAGTTTGGTTTGGCTGTTAACCCCTGCTTTGTAACTGGAAAAAATTATTAAAATGGAAAATCTGCCAAAAAAGTGAAATTTTGAAATTGTATCTCTATTTTCCATTAATTCTTGTGGAACACCTAAAGAGTTAACGACGTTTGTAAAATCAGTTTTGAATACCTTGAAGGGTGTAGTTTCTTAGATGGGGTCACTTTTATGGAGTTTCTACTCTAGGGGTGCATTAGGGGGGCTTCAAATGGGACATTGTGTCAAAAAAAACAGTCCAGCAAAACCTGCCTTCCAAAAACCGTATGGCATTCCTTTCCTTCTGGGGTGTAGTTTCTAGAATGGGGTCATTTTTGGGTGGTTTCTATTATGTAAACCTCGCAAAGTGACTTCAGACCTGAACTGGTCCCTAAAAATTGGGTTTTTGAAAATTTCTGAAAAATTTCAAGATTTGCTTCTAAACTTCTAATCCTTGTAACATCCCCAAAAAATGAAATATCATTCCCAAAATGATCCAAACATGAAGTAGACATATGGGGAATGTAAAGTAATAACTATTTTTGGAGGTATTACTATGTATTATAGAAGTAGAGAAATTGAAACTTGGAAATTTTAAATTTAAATTTTTTTTGGGGTCAATTTGGTATTTTTTTATAAATAAAAATTATTATTTTTTCCCTTCATTTTACCAGTCTCATGAAGTACAATATGTGACGAAAAAACTGTCTCAGAATGGCCTGGATAAGTCAAAGCATTTTAAAGTTATCAGCACTTAGTGACACTGGTCAGATTTGCAAAAAAATGGCCAAGTCCTTAAGGTGAAATAGGGCTGAGTCCATAAGGGGTTAAAAAAGAAAAATATATACGCACTGCACTATTGCAGTTATTTCTGTTAAAAGCGTGTAAGGGCGTATTACACTGTTGCAGTTATAAGCGTATAGTGGCCTATTTTAATCCAACAAAAAATATATATTCTCAGGTCACTTCTGCAGTTATTTCTGGTGAAGGCATATAGGGGCGTATTTCATTAAAAAAATAAATATATATACGCACTGCACTGTTGCAGTTATTTCTGTTAAAAATGTATATGGGCTTATTACAGTAAAAAATAAAAAATATATATGCACTGCACTGTTGCAGTTATTTCTGGTGAAAGCATATAAGGGCACATTTCAGTAAAATAAGAAAAATATATACACACTGCACTGTTGCAGTTATTTATGTTGAAAGCGTATAGGGGCGCATTTCAGTAAATAAATACAAATATATATATGTACTGCACTGTTGCAGTTATTTCTGGTGAAAGCGTGTGGGGGCGTATTACAGTAAAAAAAAAGAAAAATATATATGCTCCCTACACTGTTGCAGTTATTTCTGGTGAAAGCGTATAGGAGTGTATTTCAGTAAGATAACAAAACTATATACACACTGCACTGTTGCAGTTATTTCTGGTGAAAGCATATAGGGGCATATTTCAGTAAAATAAGAAAAATATATCCGTGCTGCACTGTTGCAGTTATTTATGGTTAAAATGTATAGGGGGTATTTGTCACGGATGGTGTACAGGAAACAAGACAATGCAATATAATCAATGACCCACTGGATCCACAACTAAGGAACAAAAGGGAGACCCCTGCATGAGACCTGCCACTCCCCTGACTGCTCAGCCTATGTGAACACCCCTACAATAGTGAGGGGACACGACCACCGGCTCCCTACACTAGACACGGAGGGAGTCAGGGTCTCCTGAAATCCAGCAGACAGAAAATCACAAATAAAGGAACAGCACTTATCTTGCAGAGGACTGGGAAATAGGAACAGCATGCACACACACTCCAGGAAGTTGTATAAGCCGCACACTACTGCATTATGGGGAGGAACTTAAAGGGAAGCAATCAGTCCAACTGCATGACAGCTGAGATAGACTAACGAGATGAGGAACTGAAACCAAAACAAAGAAACTCAAGGAGGAGGATCTGGAAGACTCCTGTCAGAGCTTCTCAGCTGTCTGGTTGTGACAGTACCCCTCCCTCTACGAGTGGACTCCGGACACTCAGAGCCCACCTTCTCAGGATGGGACCTATGGAAAGACCTGATGAGACGAGTGGCCTTAATGTCTGTCACTGGGACCCACATCCTCTCCTCAGGACCATAACCCTCCCAATGAACGAGGTACTGGAGGGAACCGCGGACAAGACGAGAATCCACAATCCTAGAGACCTGAAATTCAAGATTTCCATCAACCATAATCGGAGGAGGAGGCAAAGGCGAGGGTACAATAGGTTGAACATAAGGTTTCAATAAGGACTTATGAAAAACATTATGGATCTTCCTAGTCTGAGGAAGATCAAGACGGTAGGCAACAGGATTGATGACAGACAGGATCTTGTAAGGCCCAATAAACCTAGGACCCAACTTCCAGGAGGGAACCTTCAATTTGATATTTTTGGTAGACAACCACACCAGATCACCAACATTCAGGTCCGGACCAGGCACACGTCTCCTATCTGCCACACGCTTATATCTCTCACTCATGCTCTTTAGATTATCCTGAATCTTTTGCCAAATAGATGACAAAGACGAGGAGAATCTGTCCTCATCAGGTAAACCAGAAGACCCCTCTCCCGAGAAAGTCCCAAACTGCGGATGAAACCCATATGCACCAAAAAATGGTGACTTATCAGAGGACTCCTGACGACAGTTATTTAAAGCAAACTCAGCAAGGGACAAAAAAGAACACCAATCCTCCTGATTCTCCGCCACAAAACAGCGCAGATATGTCTCCAGATTCTGATTGACGCGCTCTGTCTGGCCATTCGACTGAGGGTGGAAAGCAGAAGAGAATGACAACCGAACCCCCAAGCGAGAACAGAAAGCCTTCTAGAATCTGGAAACAAACTGCATGCCCCTATCAGAGACTATGTCTGAAGGAATACCATGCAATTTGACAATGTGGTCAATAAATGCCTGCGCCAGCGTCTTAGCATTGGGCAAACCAGGAAAAGGGATGAAATGCACCATTTTGCTAAAACGGTCCACCACCACCAGAATCACAGTCTTCCCTGAGGAACGAGGCAAGTCCGTTATGAAGTCCATGGACAGATGTGTCCAAGGACGGGAAGGAATGGGTAAGGGAAGGAGAGGACATGATGGCCGTGAATGAGGGACTTTGGCACGAGCGCAAGTCTCGCAAGCTGCCACAAAACCCTCAACCGACTTACGAAGCGCAGGCCACCAGAATCTCCGAGCGATGAGATCCAGTGTGGCTCTTGCCCCCGGGTGCCCAGCAAGGACCGTATCGTGGTGTTCCTTAAAAATCTTGTGTCTCAAAGCGAGAGGCACAAACAACCTCCCAGGAGGACAAAGATCAGGAGCCTCTGACTGGGCTGCCTGCACCTCTGCCTCCAATTCAGGAAAAAGAGCAGAGACCACCACACCTTCAGCCAAAATGGGACCCGGGTCTTCAAAATTCCCACCTCCCGGAAAACAACGTGACAGGGCATCTGCCTTCACATTCTTAACCCCAGGGCGGAACGTGACAACAAAATTAAACCTTGAAAAGAACAAAGAACATCTGGCCTGTCTCGGGTTCAGACGCTTGGCTGACTCCAAGTAGGCCAGATTTTTATGGTCAGTAAACACGGTAATAGGGTGTCTGGCTCCCTCTAGCCAATGGCGCCATTCCTCAAAAGACAACTTGATGGCCAACAATTCCCTATCTCCCACATCATAATTTCTCTCTGCGGAGGAGAGTTTCTTAGAGAAAAAGGCACACGGTTGCCATTTGGCAGGAGAGGAACCCTGAGACAAGACCGCACCCACCCCTACCTCAGAAGCATCAACCTCAACTATGAAGGGTAACAAAATATCAGGTTGTACCAGGATGGGAGCGGAAGCAAAACTCTCCTTGATATTAGAAAAGGCCTTACGCGCCTCTACCGACCAGGAAGAAAAATCTACCCCCTTTCTGGTCATATCAGTGAGTGGTTTAACAACAGAGGAATAATTCAAAATAAATTTCCTGTAATAATTGGCAAAGCCCAAAAAACGCATCAGCGCCTTCTGATTCTCAGGAAGCTCCCACTCAAGCACAGCGCGGACCTTCTCGGGGTCCATGCGAAAACCAGAAGCGGAGAGAAGAAACCCCAGAAATTAAATTTCTGGAACCGCAAACACACATTTTTCCAGTTACGCGTATAATTTATTCTCCCGCAGGATGAGCAAGACCTGACGTAAGTGTTCCTTATGAGTCTTGAAATCAGGAGAAAAAATCAAAATGTCATCCAAATACACTAATACAAATTTTCCCATTAAATGATAAAAAATGCTGTTCACGAAATGCTGAAAAACGGCTGGGGCATTCATCAAACCAAAAGGCATAACCAAATTCTCAAAATGGCCCTCAGGGGTATTGAAAGCCGTCTTCCATTCGTCTCCTTCTCTGACCCTGACCAGGTTGTATGCCCCTCTTAGATCTAATTTGGAAAATACTTTAGCCCCAACAACCTGGTTAAACAGGTCCGGGATCAGAGGAAGCGGATAAGGGTCACGAATAGTGATACTGTTCAGCTCCCTGAAATTCAGACAAGGTCTTAAAGAACCATCTTTTTTCTTAACAAAGAAAAAACCAGCGGCAACAGGTGACTTCGAGGGTCGTATGTGTCCCTTTCTCAGACTCTCAGAGATATAAGCCCGCATAGCGACCCTCTCAGGTTGGGAGAGATTGTATAAACGAGATTTAGGCAGCTTGGCGCCTGGGATGAGATTAATAGGGCAATCGTACTCCCTGTGCGGAGGCAAATCCTGAACTCCACTCTCAGAGAAGACATCCGAAAATTCAGAGAGGAAAGGTGGTACAGTCTTAGTAGAAACCTCAGAAACAGATGTCATGAGGCAATTCTCTCTGCAAAAGTCACTCCAACCATTTATTTGCCTCGCTTGCCAATCAATGGTGGGGTTATCTTTAGTGAGCCAGGGTAGCCCCAACACTAGAGGAGTAGGCAAACCGCTAAGGACGAAACATGAGACATCCTCAACATGAGCATCACTCACAATTAAACGGATATTGTGAACTATGCCCTTTAATGATTTCTGAGAAAGTGGAGCGGAATCAATAGCAAAAACAGGAATATCCTTTCCCAAAGTGCATACCTGGAAACCATGAGTTATTGCAAATTGATTATCAATGAGATTGACAGCTGATCCACTATCCACAAAAATCTCACAAAAAATGCTCTTGCTCTCTAGCGCCAAAACGGGAACTAAAAGCAAATGGAAAACCTTCAATTTCCGCCTCAACCCTGCCAATAGTAACAGACGGAACATTTTTAAAAGATTTTTTCCTTTTTGTTTCTTTATTACTCTCAGAAAACTGCCTGAATCTCCTAGAGGGACAAACATTTGCCAAATGATTTATACCTCCACAACAAAAACAAACCCTCCCATGCGGGCTGAATCTTCTATTGTCTGAGGCAATCAACCCCAGCTGCATGGGCTCCTGCTCAGAAGGGGCTGACAGCGACTGAGACCCCTGCGCACAGAATGAGACCGCTGCACTGTCCCGGGACTGAGTATGACAGGAAGGAGAGATTTCTCCTCTCTCACTAAGACACCTGTCAATTCGAACAGCCTGAGACATAGCAGAGTCCAGGGAGATAGGCCTCTCATGAAAGGAAAATGCATCTTTCAATCCCTCTGAAAGACCATGGCAAAATTGACTTTGGAGTGCAGCATCATTCCAACCAGTATCAGCTGCCCATCTCCGAAATTCTGAGCAGTATATCTCTGCGGATTGTTTACCCTGGCATAATAGACGTAGTCTAGACTCAGCCAGAGCAATACGATCCGGATCATCATATATCTGACCCAGGGCTAAAAAGAATTCATCCACTGAGCGGAGAGGCCATGCCCCCTCCGGTAGCGAAAAGGCCCAGGACTGAGCGTTACCCCTGAGCAGCGATATAATGATCCCCACCCTCCGTTCCTCATAACCAGAGGAATGGGGAAGAAGGCGAAAATGGAGTTTGCAAGCCTCTCTAAAACGCACAAAATTCTCACTACCCCCAGAGAACGTATCCGGGAGCGAGATCTTAGGCTCAGCACAAACTCCATGAACGCAAGCTGAATCGGTCACTTGAAACTGAGAAAAAGTCTTACTGAGATAAGCTACCTCCAATGAAAGACCCTGGAGGCGTTCAGCCAAAAGTGAAACCGGATCCATGCTTGAGACGGTTTTGGCGGCTTATAATGTCACGGATGGTGTACAGGAAACAAGACAATGCAATATAATCAATGACCCACTGGATCCACAACTAAGGAACAAAAGGGAGACCCCTGCATGAGACCTGCCACTCCCCCTGACTGCTCAGCCTATGCGAACACCCCAAAGGTGGATGGGCGCATATCCACGTACCTCGGCTATCTAATACCTGAAGACCCTACAATAGTGAGGGGACACGACCACCGGCTCCCTACACTAGACACGGAGGGAGTCAGGGTCTCCTGAAATCCAGCAGACAGAAAATCACAAATAAAGGAACAGCACTTATCTTGCAGAGGACTGGGAAATAGGAACAGCATGCACACACACTCCAGGAAGTTGTATAAGCCGCACACTACTGCATTATGGGGAGGAACTTAAAGGGAAGCAATCAGTCCAACTGCATGACAGCTGAGATAGACTAACGAGATGAGGAACTGAAACCAAAACGAAGAAACTCAAGGAGGAGGATCTGGAAGACTCCTGTCAGAGCTTCTCAGCTGTCTGGTTGTGACAGTATTTCAGTAAAATAAAGATATATACTCACTGCAGTGTTGCAGTTATTTCTGGAGAAAGCGTAAAGGGGCGTATTACAGTAAAAAAAGAAAAATATATACGCACTGCACTGTTGCAGTTATTTCAGTTGAAAGCGTATAGGGGCGTATTTCAGTAAAATAATACAAATATATATACGCACTGCACTGTTGCAGTTAATTCTGGTGAAAACTTGCAGTGGCGTATTACAGTAAAAAAATAAAAATATATACGCCCTGCTGCAGTTATTTCTGGTGAAAGCATATTTGGGAATATTTCAGTAAAATAAAAAATATATATACGCACTGCACTGTTGCAGTTATTTCTGGTGAAAGCGTATAAGGACGTATTACAGTAAAAAAAGAAAAATACATATGCACTGCACTGTTGCAGTTATTTCTGTTGAAAGCGCATAGGGGCATATTTCAGTAAAATAAGAAAAATATATACGCACTGCACTGCTGCAGTTATTTCTGGTGAAAACTTGCAGTGGCGTATTACAGTCAAAAAAGAAAAACATATACCTATTTCTGTTGAAAGTGTATAGGGGAGTATTTTAGTACTGCGAGAAAAATATATGCCCACTTCACTCTTTAATTATTTTCTGGTCATATCGTACATTGGCCTAATTCAGTCCAACAAGAAATATATATTCTCAGTTCACTGCTGCAGTTATTTCTGTTGAGAGTGTATAGGAGCGTATTTCAGTACTGCAAGAGATATATATACGCACTTCACTCTTTAATTTTTTGTCTGGTCAAAGCGTACAGTGGCCTAATTCAGTCCAACAAGAAATATATATTCTCAGTTCACTGCTGCAGTTATTTCTGTTGAAAGCTTATAGGGACGTATTTCAGTACTGCAAGAAATATACATATGCACTTCACTCTTTAATTTTTTTCTGGTCAAAGCGTACAGTGGCCTAATTCAGTCCAACAAGAAATATATATTCTCAGTACAATGCTGCAGTTATTTCTGGTGAAATCGTATAGGGGCGTATTTCAGTACTTCAAGAAATATACTGTATATACACAGTTTATATATTTTTTTTATTCTGGTCAAAATGTATAGGGTTGTATTTTAGTACAACAAGAAAAATATATTCTCAGTGCATTTCAGCAGTTAATTGTGGTGAAAGCGTTTAAAGGCCAATTTCAGTACAAAAAGAAAAAGATATTTGTCGCTTTTAGGGGTGTTTTAATTTCCACTTTATTTGTTTAGTTCAGCTACAAATATGTCAGGCAGAGAAGTGCCAGGCCATGCACAGAGGAGTGGCAGAGGCTTGAATGTTTCTGGTGCAAGCAAAGGTCGCCACAGAGTAAGGGGTCGTGGCAGCAGTAGTTGCAGTGAGAGGCCTGAGCTCCCGGTTTCATCTAGCAGTCGTGTCTTGACCAGCAACCCTGCGGTTATTGATTGGTTAACTCGGTCAACCACATCATCCCAAGTGACATCCGACACTCCCAGCCAACAGTCGGTGGGTTCGTCAGACACAACCCTTAGTTGGCATGGCCCGGGAGCAGGCTTTGTGCCCTCACCTGTCCTCAACCTGGCTCTGGCCTTTTCTGTTCCATCACCGCAAGAAGTACTACATGCAGTGGGCATGTGGAGAAGATTTCCGCCACTTCCTCCTCTAGACGGGCAGGTAGTGATGAGGAGAGTGGCAAGGGAGCTTGTGTTGCGAGTGGTCAGGCTCCTAACCCAAAATCCATTGAGAAGGACATCAGTGATGTGCAGACACTACTCGATGATGATGAAGCCGATCGCACTTGAGAGCCGGAGGAAGGGGCTTTGTCATCATCAGGAGAAGAGTGTGGCAGCTTGCCCGTCTGGCAGCGGCTGAGCCAGCAAGGCGCTAGTGTGGTTGGGAGTCAGCAGGGTGGCAGCAGTGGGAGTTCGGGAGCCAAACATGCCCAGGGTAGACTACCTGCTTTGCAGCAGCCTACCTGCCTGGGAAGTAGTGGTGCAAGGATTTGCGGAGCCAGCGGAGGTAGCAATCAGTCAATGTGGACTGTTGGGGCGAAAATCACCTACTCAGCGATGTGGCAGTTTTTTATCAAAATGCCAGAGGAGGTGAACGTGTCCATATGTCGCATCTGTGGGCAGAAGGTGAAGCGTAACCAGGGTGCCAATGTTGGCAATACGGCCCTGCATCAACATAAGCAGCGTCGCCATACAGTGGCCTGGGATAACCGTGGCTCTGATGTTGTGGTCCATCCTGCCGCAGCAACCATTGCTTTACCCAGTGGCACGCACCAGGTATCAGGCAGTCAAAGCTCCACCACCTCAGCCGAATGTTGCTGTCTGTCATTCCCATCTTCTGCTGGTCCAGCTCCTGCTCCTGATCCTACTCTTCCTCAGTTATTCTGTCAGCAATCGATCAACAAAGCGATTGCCAAGAGACAGCAGTATGCGTGCACACATCCAGCAGCGCAGAAGCTGAACGTGCTCCTGTCCAAGTTACTAGTGCGGCAATCCCTCCCTTTCCAAGTGGTGGACTCCGCACCTTTCAGAGAACTGATGGCTTGGGCCAAGCCAAGGTGGAGAGTCCCAAGCTGTCATTTCTTTTCGGAAAAAGGCAGTACCAACCCAGCACAAATATGTAGAACAGAAGGTGGGCCAGTCCTTGAGCCTGTCAGTGTCTGCCAAAGTGCACATCAGCGCGGACGTGAGGACCTATAAATATGGTCAGGGACAATACATGTCCTTTATGGCCCACTGGGTGAATGTGGTTCCTGCACAGCCACACCAGCAACTTGGCCAGGTCACATCGCTTCCGACCTCCACGTTGTCACGCTGTTAGTCCTGCGACAATGTCAGCCTCTGCCTCCTCATCCTCCACTATGTCCTGAACCTCCACTGCAGGGACAAGTCACAGTGCCCCTCAAGCATACCACATGTGCAGGGCTCGGCGGTGTCACGCTGTTCTGTACCTGGTTTGCCTTGGTGAACAGAGTCACACAGGGGAGGAACTGCTTCGTGTGATGCATCGAGAAATTGAATCCATGCTTTCTCCACGACAACTGAAAATCTGAACTATACACTTTCAACAGAAATAAGTACCAGCTCTATCAGCAGCAGCCTGAGTCTACAGTCGCTGATGAGTAGCTTTTTTCACCCGCATAGTGAAGAAACTACTCATCATCAGCAGCAGGTTGACCTGAAGCAGGACCTGAACCAGCAGGTGGTGGCATACTTGGACAGCACCCTGCCACCCCACATTGAAGATCCGCTGGACTACTGGGTAGCCAAACTGGATTTGTGGCCGCAACTAGCAGAGTTTGCCCTGGAAAAGCTGTCCTGCCCGGCCAGTAGTGAGACATCAGAGTCTTCCAACTCCAGACTCTGTCATTGTGCCACTCGGTGGCCTCCTCATACTGCTGCCAACTCCAAAGGATCCTATTTGTGTAGCAGCTGTAAGGCCTGTATGGTCCCATCAGAATTGGCTTATGATTTGGTAGCCAAAAGCAGGAGTGGGTAGAAAACACTGAAAACATGCAAATATTCTATTCACGTGTCATCTCTGTTTTACATCCACTCATGAATTATTGAGCAAATGCTGACTGAGTGAAGGCGTAAGCTCCAAAGACAGGATGAATTTTTTGTGGGTTATTGTTCTGACGGATCAGAGGAATTGCTAATTAATCAGTGACTCTGTCCGGGGGCTCTACTTGTATACGCGTTTCATAAAACAGGTTCTGATAACATCTATGTGGAATCTGCTGGCGACAGGAGTGGGCTTCTTCTTGGCACTAACATCGACCTGTAAGGCTGAGTTCATAGTTAAGTTATTTGGTCAGTTTTGGCCCCATGACTGCCATAATAAATGAAGTGTGCAGTGATTCTGAGAGTGATGCCTGTCATCTGCATGTCATACGGGCTCACAGTATTATTTCATTACCAAAGCAGACTCCCTATGTGTGTTACTACAAGGCACAGTGTTCTACACTGCTATTAAGGCTCCCAGTAGCCAGGAAATAGCAGTTTTTTAATGCGATTCGCCGCAAATAAATTCAGATCAAAGTGAATTTTTTCGGAAAAATTTGGCATACCGGCTGAATCGAATTTTTAAAAATTTACTCATCCCTAATTATGTTGTAGAGGTCAGTGGACTCAATGGGAGAACTCCTTGACTCTGTCAAACAGCCTTAGCCCCTCTGCTTCTGTCAATTTGTTATTGATCATAGAATCTAAGGAGTTAAACTGCCTGGACCAGAGTTACCCCAAGCTTGGCAGTTGTGGCCGGACCTTGACCATGTAATTATAGCTGATCAAGTGGGCACAGTGAGTAAAATAATAGAATTTTGCTGGCCCTCTGAGAACTCTTGTCTGCATTATACTATTATGTTGCAGTGTTCAAGGGGTTAAAGATTTACAACCCTCCATAAAGACTGGTATAAATGCCCAATTCCCTAAGGCAATAAGATCTAAGTACATTCGATAGCCCTTGGGTAGAAAAGCTTCATCCTCATTCTAAGGCCACATGCACACGACCGTAGTTATGGTCCGCATCCGAGCCGCAGTTTTTGCGGCTTGGATGCGGACCCATTTACTTCAATGGGGCCGCAAAAGATGCGGATAGCACTCCGTGTGCTGTCTGCATCCGTTGCTCCGTTCCGAGGCCCCACAAAAATAATATAGCATGTCCTATTCTTGTTCGTTTTGCGGGCAAGAATTGGCATGTCTACAATGGGCCGCCCGTTCCGTTCCGCAAATTGCGGAAGGCACATGGGCAGCTTCCGTTTTTTGCGGACCGAAAAAAAACGTCACGATCGTGTGCATGAGGCCTTAGGACAACTTTTTTATACTATATTTTCAGCTGCAGTTTGCGACAGTATAGTTTTTGAATGTGTTTCCTCTCTTGGGTTCCCTGGTCAAGTGTTACAGAACAAATATTTTACAAATAAGCCCTAATGTGGGAAATACTTTATAAAGTGCAAGTTGTGAGATTTAATATATTATCAAAGCAGGTTCAAATACATATAATACATGGAGATTTACAGGTAACTTGGAACCACAGTGTTGTCTTGGAGTACACATCAACCTTCCAAGAATCTTAGGACCAACTCTAGGTTTCATGTGTCTGGCTTCATGTCATTTAAAAATTCTAGGAAATGAAATACAAATTACTCAATGAGAAGCAGCAATGTTATAATGCAATCACAGCTGCACAGCTAGGTAAACATAAGAATTTACTACCAACAAACATTTGTTTCAAAACCCTTTTCCTCTAATTAAAAACAGATCTGATTCTCCCAAACAACCAATTATTGAACAGTTTGTCAAGTCATCCTACAAGACAGTGAGTTGCAGCACGAAAAGCAGCTGGAAATTTGTGATCAGCTTTTAATCAAATGTCATTTTTACAATTACTTACCACTCACATGATTTTTATTGTGTTGTATAAGCTAATAAGCAATATATTGATTTTCAGATATATTTAGATAGCAATTTTATCATTTTGTTTGAAATTGCTCTTAAAAGGCAACTATCATCTATAATGCATACCATTTTTAAAAAAAATATCCTGTAGAATTTGTATAGTGGGAAGGTCGTCATGACAAATACTTTTTGTATTACATGTGGTAGGTAATAATTTTACTTCAAGGTCTATTCTCAACTAAAACAAGTAAAACTGAGCTACAAAGTATAAACTGACCAGGATCCTAAGCTGCTTGCACCTGCTAAATAAATTGTGCAGCTGTTGCAAAGAGCCTATAGCCACATCAATACAAATGGCTGGAAACGAGAACTTGCTAAAAATTGGACCTCAATTTAGATTAGAATCCCTTTATTTCTTATTGCATTGAAAAGCAAAAAAATAAAAATAAAAATCAATGATTCACATATTGAAGAATAAATGTAAAATAATATTTTTCATGATTTTCTCATTTCTTCTAAACTGTCTTCATAACTTTTCCTAGTTAGTCGATGTGCCTTTCCCTACTGTTTAACATACAGTATCCTTCAGAAAAGAGTGTAGCATTGCCTCTAAAAATTTATACAGCCACACCAACCAATATTTTTTGATTGGTGGCCCCAGGTCTTTCTTTAAGTTTTGCTAGTTGTTACATATTGTAGCCTGTTGACACTGAGTGGTTTCCAAATTCTTTATGTATCCTTTGGTAAATTCATATTTCCATTATTATATCGTTATTCCTCAAGGCCTATTTCTAGGATCTAATTTATTTAATAATGCAAACTTTAGGCCCCACACATTAATTTAGGCTACATGCACATGACCTTATGTATTTTGCAGTCTGTAAACCACAGATCCATAAAATAAGGATAACGGCCGTGTTCATGTAGCAAATTCTTTGTAGAAATACAGAATGTTTTCCACAAAATGTACACGAATAGGACATATTCTACAATTTGTGGAGAGGACACATGGATGGGGATAGCATATGAGTGACATCTGTGTGCTGTCCACATTTTTTGCGTCCCCATAGAAATGAATGGGTCTGCATGCAAAGAATGCAGATCGGACGCAGCGCAAAATACAGTGGCATGCATGAGGTATAACAGTGTTGCTTTTGGTGCCTTCTTCTTGTAACAGTACTCCTTTTACGTTTCCACTCAATAATAATGTCTCTTTTGTTCCGCAACTCAGTAATACACGTTCCCTAATTCCTACTTTTCCTCACAGTAGCAATTTTTATTTGATGTTCCCCACACATTAGCAATGTCTCTTTTGTGTGACACCCCATTAATAGTGACCCGTTTGCCCCCCCCAAAAAAAAATAACTTGTGCTAACCTAACCTCGTTCCTACAATGAGCTGGATTGTTCTTGTGTGTGCAGTCAGTCAACTTGATAGGGATGGCTTTAAGCAGTGTTCCTGGTGTCTCATAGGCTGTAGGCCTAACAATTCCATGACCTATGAGAGTAAATGGTGGAGCAGGGAACCTATGGCTCTCTGCTCTGCCGTAGGTTTGAATTGTGTCCACATCATGCAATATGGACACAGAAAAAAGTGACACTTGCACAAGCATCCAGGGCACCAGGCCAGAAATCTGGGACATGTGCCTGTGATGCCCAGTTCTAGTGATGCCCCTGTACTACATAATGATTTCTAAACATGTATGCAGCCATTTGTAAATCAGTCCAAATAGCCATTAATGTGTGGGTTTTATCTTCCCAATAGACATATTTCATATTATACATTGTAAGAGACAATCTGGGTTCATGTTGTGGTTTAGAAACTGGACAGCAACATGTGGCATCAATTAAAATAAATGACCTTTCATTTTTATAGGAAACATAGACAAACTGTATTCATGGTGGTCTAAATCTAGTGACAATCATATGTCAATAGCCAGAAGCACTGTGAAATATTTTATCCAAGAATGTTAAAATGGAACAGCACGGGGTTGACAGGAGGCTACATGTAAATTTATACAAGACGGTAGTTTTGTCAAGGCTCATAAATGACTTGTTCTTGTGTTCTTAATCCCACATATGTCAAGCAGAGGCCTAAAGTAAACTTTTATAATCTAACATTCATCTCATATTGCTTAGATTTAAAGTTTGAATACAATGGAATGAATATTCTAATCTGTTTTGTCTTTCATTGTGATGCACATTTATAGTGTTTGAGCCTATTGTTGTTTGTGTACCATTGTTTCTAAAGATTATACCTACCACAGTCTCCCATCCCCCAAAAAAGAAACATTTGTGCATATTTTGATGAATCCTTGGTTTTGAGTCATCAGAGTAAATCTGGATTTTGTTGAGATGCATAAATAAAAACATAGATACATGTAGCAGTGGAAAATGCACAAAACAAGAAACCTTATGTGACATTTTCCAGTCCAATACATTTTAAGCTACGGTATTCATTATCTTACTTTGCTCTCTCGCCTCTTTCTGAAGCTTTCTTAACATCATTTTTTTTTTTTGGCATAGATGTCTGAAAGATGCCTGGATGTATACTGTACATTTCCTATTGACTTCTATAGGGCAACCAAATCACAATGTGTCTCCATTTGGGATATGTCTAGCCTGTTCACATCTGGATACCTTCTTTTTTTCTGTATAGAAAACCATGGGCTGCAGAGTTTTCCTATACAACATGATAGCACTTTTCTTATATTTGAAGTCAAATGTATCTAAATGTATGGGTAAGTTTTCCTAATATACTTCCATTTGACAGAAAATAAAAATGAATCAGTTAGACAGATATAAACTGTATGCAATAGGAAACTTTTCTGACAAAAATATTTTTCTTTGAATACCTTCTTGACCAAACAACTTCATTTGTTTCAAATGTACGCTGTTAGGTTTTCTGACCAACTTAGGTATAACAAGACATTTACAGGAATAAAAATAAAATATAGTGGCTCCCCGTCTTAATTTCTGGTGTTTACTGTTATAGGTCTGCCCCCACAGCCCTTGGATATCAATGTTATAGACTAGTATTAACAGGCACTCAATCATCTGGGACTGCGTTGAGGATTTATGTTTTATTATATCAATATAACATATAGATAAACAATTGAGTCAAATTACCACAAATAATAAAAAAATGGAAAAATGTAGAATTAAAAATAAATAAATTAAAAACATAAAAAATTAAAAAAATTATACCACAAAAGTTCATATGGTAATTAATCAACTGTCAATCATGTATACTTTTTCATAATCCTTACTCAAGGAGGATAGGCCATTCTGAGATTGTTTTTTCGTCACATATTTTAGTTCATGAAACTGGTAAAATGGAGTCCAAAAAATTCATTTTTATTTATAAAAAAATACAGAATTTGCCAATTTTTTTTAAAAATTAGCAAATTTCCAAGTTTCAATTTCTCTACTTCTATAATACATAGTAATACCTACAAAAAATAGTTATTACTTTACATTCCCCATATGTCTACTTCATGTTTGGATCATTTTGGGAATGACATTTTATTTTTTGGGGATGTTAAAAGGCTTAGAAGTTTAGAAGCAAATCTTGAAATGTTTCCGAAATTTTCAAAAACCCACTTTTCAAGGACCAGTTCAGATCTGAAGTCACTTTGTGAGGCTTACATAATAGAAACCACCCAAAAATTACCCTATTCTAGAAACTACACCCGTCAAGGTATTCAAAACTGATTTTACTAACTTTGTTAACCCTTTAGGTGTTCCACAAGAATTAATGGAAAATAGAGATACAATTTCAAAATTTCACTTTTTTGGCAGATTTTCCATTTTTATTATTTTTTTCCAGTTACAAAACAAGGGTTAACAGCCAAACAAAACTCAATATTTATGGCTCTAATTCTGTAGTTTACAGAAGCACCCCATTTGTGGTCGTAAACCGCTGTACTAGCACACAGCAGGGCGCAGAAGGAAAGGAATGCCATGCGGTTTTTGGAAGGCAGATTTTGCTGGACTTTTTTTTTTTACACCATGTCCCATTTGAAGCCCCCCTGATGCACCCCTAGAGTAGAAACTCCAAAAAAGTGACCCCATTTTAGAAACTATGGGATAGGGTGGCAGTTTTGTTGGTACTATTTTAGGGTACATATGATTTTTGGTTGTTCTATATTACACTTTTTGTGAGGCAAGGTAACAAGAAATAGCTGTTTTTGCACCATTTTTATTTTTTGTTATTTACAACATTCATCTGACAGATTAGATCATGTATTATTTTTATAGACCAGGTTGACATAGACTCGGTGATACCTAATATGTATACTTTTTTTATTTATGTAAGTTTTACACAATGATTTCATTTTTGAAACAAAAAAATAATGTTTTAGTGTTTCCATAGTCTAAGAGCCATAGTTTTTTCAGTTTTTGGGCGATTATCTTGGGTAGGGTATGCTTTTTGCGGAATTAGATGACGGTTTGATTGGCACTATTTTGGGGTGCGTATGACTTTTTGATGTCTTGCTATTACACTTTTTGTGATGTAAGGTGACAAAAAAGGGTTTATTTAGCACAGTTTTTATTTTTAATTTTTAACGGTGTTCATTGGGGAAAATGACGTTTTTGTTTATTTTTACTTGAAACTTTTCATTTTTGGGGGGAAAACTTTATTTTTTCAACTTTTTTTTTTACTTTATTTTTTGTCCCACTTTGGGACTTAAACTTTTGGACCTTTTAGATGTTCTATCACAGCAATGTATAACCTCCGAAAACATATGCATATCCTGGCTGGGGTCTTATATGGTGTCCATGACACGTGTCAGTTGTCATGGGGCGCCAAATGCACACTCGGTCTCCCATCAGCTGCAGACCTGCTGCTTAGCTTCGGGAGAGAGGATCTGTGTTTGGCCTCGTTCCCAGGGCGGCTTTGCTAGCTGGGAGGCTCCCTGCTCTTAGGTCTGCCTTGAGCGCCGAGCTGATCACTCGGTGCTCGACTTGTCTGTCTGTCGGTCATGTGATGCTGGCCACGTCACATGACCCTCAGACCCCACTATAAATACAGGCAGCCTGCTGGCCACAGGTTGCCTGTTAATTCTAGGTTCCTGGCTATTTGTTGGACTACTGAATACTCACCTGATCCTGTCCCCTCACGATCCTTTGCCTGCTCCTCCTGTACTGCGCATCCCTCCTGGTATTGTGACCTCGGCTCCCACCTGACTACTCTTTGCGGACTCCTCTGGTACTTCTCTACTCTCCTGGTATTTGACCCCGGCTTCTCCTGACCATTCTTTG
Source organism: Bufo bufo (assembly GCF_905171765.1). Classification (NCBI taxonomy): domain Eukaryota; kingdom Metazoa; phylum Chordata; class Amphibia; order Anura; family Bufonidae; genus Bufo; species Bufo bufo. The sequence continues at coordinate 430,989,021 of NC_053393.1, forward strand.
CTTAACCCTTTGTACTGCGTAGCTCTCTTGGTTCTGACCCGGTCCGTTCACGTTCCGTATTTTGTCTTGTCTGTCTTCCCTGCACATATCCTAAGTAAGGGACTGTCGTCCAGTTGTCCTCTATCATCAGGACTCGTGAGGCAAGTAGGCAGGGCCAGGGGTGAGGGTGGAGCGCAGTGGTCACTATCCTTCCCCCTGTGTGTGTGTGGACGTGACCGTTACATCAGTATAGTCCTTCCTTATTCCTGACTGAAAAGTCATTATGGGCAAGCCCACCAGCCAGGGCACTGTTCGAGGTCATGTGATCCTCCTTCCTCATCTTCCTTAGCCTAAAGTGCTATCTTCTGATCCATAATGCCATTTTTAATGATTAGTCTGTAGCAAACTGTAAAAGTTTTTTGGAAGATTTGTAAAAAATTGCATTCATGTAGATCAATTTAATTATCTTGATCAGGCAGCAAATGAACATTTAATTCTTGAAGTTGAAAGCAGGAAAAAAGGGTAAGCATAAACATTTGAGTGACTCTGACAAGATACAAGCTATGAAGGGTTAGACCACCTCCAAAGTGGGATCTTCCCGATGTGAGATTGTTATTATCTACCAAAACTACCAATAAAGGACAACTGACATTAGGGTCATAGACACTCAATGCCTGATTGATGCTTGTGGAGACTGAAGGCTAGTCCATCTGACCCAAACACACAGATGAACTACTGTAGCATAAATTGCTGAGTAAGTTAATACTGACTATGACAAAATGATATCAGAACACGCAATGCAAGCGCATTGTAGCTGTAAGAGCATTGAACTAAATAAGATCAGTGCTGCAGTAGCAAGTATCGATAGGATAGCCCATCATTTGTAATTAGTGAACTCAATTAGATTCAGATTCTGATTAGGTCAGCCAATTCAAGTCCAAGTAAATTCGACCTGAATGGAAAGTACTCCAGTTGTCCTGACAAGTTGTGGATGACAATTCTGGGATCTCTTAGAACTATATGCAAGTGCTTTCAAGCTCTTTAATAGTAACATATCATTAGTAAAGTGTCAGCGACAAATATGACTATGGGTAAACACATGGCTGCTGGTGATAACAAACAGCCTATTTTAAAACACACTGCTCTGACAGATATTCAGTTGTTTTATTTTCTAATAGTCCAAAAATTTAAATTGTTTCTTAGCAAATGCCTGCCGGTGTGTACACTGACTTGGGGTCATGTGATGCTCCTCCTTTATCTTACCTATCTTCTGATCTGAAAAATGGCTAACACTATTTTGAGAATTTTTGGAAAATTTGGTTCGAATTTGATATAAACTAAATCTATTCACTCATCTACAGCCATCATGAAGGAGAGGACAACCCTTTAATGTCATGGCTGATCATTGTATATTATCCAAGAAAAAAAGTTTTTGAACTTTAGAAATGCCTGAATGCCTGTTGCAAAAGTGCAGAAGCAAGGCAAACTAATTAAAATATGGTGCGCAATGTAGTCTTCCAAAATAACAAGATATATAGGGTATTGTTATGCACTTATAGCTTGATACAGATTCATCTGGAATGTAAATGAGGCTGCAAATAGTTATCTAGAGACCAATTAAAGTCTGTTCTGTCTGCAAGTGCCACTGTAAATGTTCCCTTTCCTGGAATAAGTGACTGGATATGGTCTGCCATTGGAGTATGCACTTTGTGGTTTATCCTACTGTCAGAATTAATTCATTTTGCACATCATAAATTACATCTAGTAGTGCAATAAGTGCACCTATCATTATACTGTAGATAGAACTCTCCATAATAGTATGCACATATGTTTTGTAAACTATTACAGTTTATATAAGCAAATATACATGGTTTTCAGGCCACATATGAACTCCTCATCCACTCTGGTACTGGAGTTAATACCACAAAAGAATGGAAGTTTTGTTTTCTATACACAGTAATTTTATGTGATCAAATGGTGTCATGTTAACCTAAAATGACACAAGCTGCTTTCACCTACAAGAAAAGCTGCCTGTCATTGAGAATCACATTGAAGCTAGTTCTGCTGCTCATTTACAAGCCTATTGCTGTTCTATTTTTGATTTCTGGTATTCAGCTCTTACATGAAATAACTCTAACTGTACTGTAATAAGATCCACACTTCTGTGAGCATCATGCAAGTTTTTTTTTTATTATCTTCAAGCAAATAATGAAAGACAGCAAGCACAGGTCTTGAAAGACATGAAGAATTGATACAAAAAGTATTTGAAAAAACTTTGTAATGTTCCATAACACAAATGATATGCTGAAACTGTAAAAACTCTTTTAATGTAACTTTTCTATTATAAAATATAGTTTCTAATTTACCCACGTTTCTTTATCCAGAAAGCCCAAGCATGAGACTTTTTTCACCCAAATGCTAAAAAAGGTAGCATGCCACACAAAAAAGCTTACAAGGATGCAATCTATTGCAAGTCCACTCTGAAAGGCGAAGGAAAAAAACTTTCCTCAAACCTCCAAACGAGAGTGTGGTGCTGGAATTTATGGCTTCCCTTAGCAAGAACCTTTGTAGAGACTATGCTTTTGTCATTCATCTGAACTGCCAGCCAATGTCCAACAGCAGTCAAGTCAAGGTTTGGTTCACTTATAAGAGCAACCAAATGGTGGCAAAGACCCACTTCAGAAGGGCTATTCCATAAAGACACAACACCCTGAATGATCCAGTGACAATCAAAGTGGACAATAAGCACAGTGACTAAAAACGAACCCCTTTGAATTTACACTCACCTAAAGAATTATTAGGAACACCTGTTCTATTTCTCATTAATCCAATTTTCTAGTCAACCAATCACATGGCAGTTGCTTCAATGCATTTAGGGGTGTGGTCCTGGTCAAGACAATCTCCTGAACTCCAAACTGAATGTCAGAATGGGAAAGAAAGGTGGCATGGTTGTTGGTGCCAGACGGGCCGGTCTGAGTATTTCACAATCTGCTCAATTACTGGGATTTTCACGCACAACCATTTCTAGGGTTTACAAAGAATGGTGTGAAAAGGGAAAAACATGCAGTATGCGGCAGTCCTGTGGGCAAAAATGCCTTGTGGATGCTAGAGGTCAGAGGAGAATGGGCCGACTGATTCAAGCTGATAGAAGAGCAACGTTGACTGAAATAACCACTCGTTACAACCGCGGTATGCAGCAAAGCATTTGTGAAGCCACAACACGCACAACCTTCAGGTGGATGGTCTACAACAGCAGAAGACCCCACCGGGTACAACTCATCTCCACTACAAATAGAAAAAAGAGGCAATAATTTGCACGAGCTCACCAAAATTGGACTTTTGAAGACTGGAAAAATGTTGCCTGGTCTGATGAGTCTCGATTTCTGTTAAGACATTCAAATGGTAGAGTCCGAATTTGGCGTAAACAGAATGAGAACATATATCCATCCTCTGATGGCTACTTCCAGCAGGATAATGCACCATGTCACAAAGCTCGAATCATTTCAAATTGGTTTCTTGAACATGACAATGAGTTCACTGTACTAAAATGGCTCCCACATTCACCAGATCTCAACCCAATAGAGCATCTTTGGGATGTGGTGGAACGGGAGCTTCGTGCCCTGGATGTGCATCCCTCAAATCTCCATTAACTGCAAGATGCTATCCTATCAATATGGGCCAACATTTCTAAAGAATGCTATCAGAACCTTGTTGAATCAATGCCACGTAGAATTAAGGCAGTTCTGAAGGCAAAAGGGGGTCCAACACCGTATTAGTATGGTGTTCCTAATAATTCTTTAGGTGAGTGTATATCTGTCAGGAGCTGGTGCCAGTTCCCAAATTATGATGGATATATCTGTCATGTTAATATTGTAGTCACTGCCTTATGAGAAATAATACAAAAAAATTACTAGATGACTAAGTGACAAACAGGACTAAGTCAGTCTGCTAGTTAAGAGGCTAAATTAATATACAGGGTGGGTCATTTATATGGATACACCTTAATAAAATGGGAATGGTTGGTGATATTAACTTCCTGTTTGTGGCACATTAGTATATGTGAGGGGGGAAACTTTTCAAGATGGGTGGTGACCATGGTGGCCATTTTGAAGTCGGCCATTTTGAATCCAACTTTTGTTTTTTCAATAGGAAGTGGGTCATGTGACACATCAAACTTATTGGGAATTTCACAAGAAAAACAATGGTGTGCTTGGTTTTAACGTAACTTTATTCTTTCATGAGTTATTTACAAGTTTCTGACCACTTATAAAATGTGTTCAATGTGCTGCCCATTGTGTTGGATTGTCAATGCAACCCTCTTCTCCCACTCTTCACACACTGAAAGCAACACTGCAGGAGAAATGCTAGTACAGGCTTCCAGTATCCGTAGTTTCAGGTCCTGCACATCTCGTATCTTCACAGCATAGACGATTGCCTTCAGCTGATACGAGATGTGCAGCACCTGATACTACGAATACTGGAAGCCTGTGCTAGCATTTCTCCTCTGGTGTTGCTATCAGTGTGTGAAGAGTGGGAGAAAAGGGTTGCATTGACAATCCAACACAATGGGCAGCACATTGAACACATTTTGTAAGTGGTCAAAAACTTGTAAATAACTCATGAAAGAATAAAGTTACGTTAAAACCAAGCATACCATTGTTTTTCTTGTGAAATTCCCAATAAGTTTGATGTGTCAAATGACCCTCTTCCTATTGAAAAAACAAAAGTTGGATTCAAAATGGCCGACTTCAAAATGGCCGCCATGGTCACCACCCATCTTGAAAAGTTTCCCCCCTCACATATACTAATGTGCCACAAACAGGAAGTTAATATCACCAACCATTCCCATTTTTATTAAGGTGTATCCATATAAATGGCCCACCCTGTAGTTGTGAATCATGAGTACAACCCAGACATTTGACTTGAATCATAAAAATTACTCATATTGTCCCTTATTACTCATATTGTCCCTTACCCATATTGTCAGAACACCTGGACAAAAACAGGTGAGTGTGCACAAATATATCAAGGTCAAAGCTTGCAAATATGTCATTGTATGCAATATCTGGTGATTTTGGGTCACCGCTTCTGGGCCACCTTTGCATCTTAAACTTTCATATATACCCACATGATAAACTTTAAAACTATGTATCAGTAACTAGTAAATTTTGCTAAAAGTATAAAGTTGTCATTATTAACTATTGTGGTATTTCCCAAGTAGAAGATGGAGATCGCAGAAACGTTAGCTATAAACTTTTATGTGTCTGGGAATTTTTTTAGACAGTTTTACATGGTTTAACATATTAATTAAACAGTCAGTTTTAATTCTCTTGATAGAGTAAAAGGTAGGGCTTTTTTATAATTGTGATTGAATAAATCTTCTTTCATGTATATTGTGGAAGATACATTATAAAAGAAAAAAAAATTGCCCAAAAGGAATCTTGCTGGTAAGACATCTTATGTTGGGTGGGAACTGATGTCCTATGACATTAACCTATTAATCTTGTAGGCAACATTTCCTTAAATAACTACCTGTAGAAAATTGCTTATTCATAAGCCTTATCTGTTGTTACAGTTTATAATCCGTAAGAATGCCCTAATTTTTATCATTCTCTAAGCTTGTCATCATGGCCGAGACAAGGCTTATCCCTTTGAGCAGATTAGTTGATCATGTTGAAATCAGAAGAGGGATTATATTGCTTGTAATACAGTGAGTTAAATTAAATGTATTTTGTTTAACAACACAAGTTGTTACTAAGGCTTTGGTGTTTCCTAGTAAATTAGCAACAAGTTTGAACATTGGCATAATTCTAAATATTATAAGTATGATGCTTAACATAATAATAGTAATAATAATAATAATAATAATAATAATAACATTGAAACATAGAAACATAGAATGTGTCGGCAGATAAGAACCATTTGGCCCATCTAGTCTGCCCAATATACTGAATACTATGGATAGCCCCCGGCCCTATCTTATATGAAGGATGGCCTTATGCCTATCCCATGCATGCTTAAACCCCTTCACTGTATTTGCAGCTACCACTTCTGCAGGAAGGCTATTCCATGCATCCACTACTCTCTCAGTAAAGTAATACTTCCTTATATTACTTTTAAACCTTTGCCCCTCTAATTTAAAACTGTGTCCTCTTGTGGTAGTTTTTCTTCTTTTAAATATGCTCTCTTCCTTTACCGAGTTGATTCCCTTTATGTATTTAAAAGTTTCTATCATATCCCCTCTGTCTCTTCTTTCTTCCAAGCTATACATATTAAGGTCCTTTAACCTTTCCTGGTAAGTTTTATCCTGCAATCCATGTACTAGTTTAGTAGCTCTTCTCTGAACTCTCTCTATATCCCCTTCTGGAGATATGGCCTCCAGTACTGCGCACAATACTCCAAGTGAGGTCTCACCAGTGTTCTGTACAGCGGCATAAGCACTTCACTCTTTCTACTGCTTATACCTCTCCCTATACATCCAAGCATTCTGCTGGCATTTCGTGCTGCTCTATTACATTGTCTTCCCACCTTTAAGTCTTCTGAAATAATTACTCCTAAATCCCTTTCCTCAGATACTGAGGTCAGGACTGTGTCAAATATTCTATATTCTGCCCTTGGGTTTTTACGCCCCAGGTGCATTATCTTGCACTTATCCACATTAAATTTCAGTTTCCAGAGTTCTGACCATTCTTCTAGTTTTCCTAAATCCTTTTCCATTTGGCGTTTCCCTCCAGGAACATCAACCCTGTTACATATCTTTGTGTCATCAGCAAAAAGACAAACCTTACCAGCGAGGCCTTTTGCAATATCACTTATGAAGATATTAAACAAAATTGGTCCCAGTACAGATCCCTGTGGAACCCCACTGGTAACATTACCTTGTTTTGAATGTTCTCCATTGACTACAACCCTCTGTTGTCTGTCACTCAGCCACTGCCTAATCCACTCAACAATATGTGAGTCCATGCTCAATGACTGCAGTTTATTGATAAGTCTTCTATGTGGGACAGTGTCAAAAGCCTTACTAAAATCTAGATATGCGATGTCTACAACCAAGTAAAGATGAGAAATAGCAAGACCTACACTCACCTAAAGAATTATTAGGAACACCATACTTATACGGTGTTGGACCCCCTTTTGCCTTCAGAACTGCCTTAATTCTACGTGGCATTGATTCAACAAGATGCTGATAGCATTCTTTAGAAATGTTGGCCCATATTGATAGGATAGCATCTTGCAGTTGATGGAGATTTGAGGGATGCACATCCAGGGCACGAAGCTCCCATTCCACCACATCCCAAAGATGCTCTATTGTGTTGAGATCTGGTGACTGTGGGGGCCATTTTGGTACAGTGAACTCATTGTCATGTTCAAGAAACCAATTTGAAATGATTCGAGCTTTGTGACATGGTGCATTATCCTGCTGGAAGTAGCCATCAGAGGATGGGTACATGGTGGTCATGAAGGGATGGACATGGTCAGAAACAATGCTCAGGTAGCCCGTGGCATTTAAACGATGCCCAATTGGCACTAAGGGGCCTAAAGTGTGCCCAGAAAACATCCCCCACACCATTACACCACCAGCACCAGCCTGCACAGTGGTAACCAGGCATGATGGATACATGTTCTCATTCTGTTTACGCCAAATTCGGACTCTACCATTTGAATGTCTCAACAGAAATCGAGACTCATCAGACCAGGCAACATTTTTCGAGTCTTCAACAGTCCAATTTTGGTTAGCTTGTGCAAATTGTAGCCTCTTTTTCCTATTTGTAGTGGAGATGAGTGGTACTCGGTGGGGTCTTCTGCTGTTGTAGCCCATCCGCCTCAAGGTTGTGCGTGTTGTGCCTTCACAAATGCTTTGCTGCATACCTCGGTTGTAACGAGTGGTTATTTCAGTCAACGTCGCTCTTCTATCAGCTTGAATCAGTCGGCCCATTCTCCTCTGACCTCTAGCATCCACAAGGCATTTTCGCCCACAGGACTGCCACATACTGGATGTTTTTCCCTTTTCACACCATTCTTTGTAAACCCTATAAATGGTTGTGCGTGAAAATCCCAGTAACTGAGCAGATTGTGAAATACTCAGACCGGCCCGTCTGGCACCAACAACCATGCCACGCTCAAAATTGCTTAAATCACCTTTCTTTCCCATTCTGACATTCAGTTTGGAGTTCAGGAGACTGTCTTGACCAGGACCACACCCCTAAATGCATTGAAGCAACTGCCATGTGATTGGTTGACTAGATAATTGCATTAATGAGAAATATAACAGGTGTTCCTAATAATTCTTTAGTGTATATCTAAACAGTGAGAAAAATACTGAAGAGCAAATGGTGGGAATACCATAAAGGCCATACCCATCATAACACTGCTGGGATCATCAACTAGGCACAAGCAGAGTTAGATATATTAGACAGAAAAAATAGAAAATTTATGATAATTGTTTAAAAATATGAATTCAAAAGATTTGAGAATGAGTAAGCTTACACAGGCTAAGTGAATAAATATATTTACTAAGTGTGATTAAATATAAGGTAAATCAGACAAATCACATACAGAGTAGCAAAAATTACATAATCATCACTGGCCTTCACATACAATATAGAGAGTGACTCCAGACGCCATCTTATAGCACATGGCCGACACCCCAGGGTGTTACAATAAAGAAATAGTGTTTATCCTAGCTAGATGAAGTTCCTCAATGGAGTGCCTCTTACCTGTCTGTGTGCAGCCAGGTTTATACCCTTTTAGCCCCTCTTCCTAAAGATGTCCAGAGTGTAGCACGCATATCTCTTAGATAACCACTCAGGAATATGGCCTTATTAGCACAATGGGGGTTGGAGGCTTTGTGTATGTACCTAATTCACTATAATACAAGGAATATCATTAGGCAGAATATTAAAGGGGACAGAATTAACGTAGACAGAATCAATCGATACTTAAAAATACCCTTACAACTGATTCAACCCCTGGTTCTTCCACTTTAATTCATTTTCACCTATCCAAATTTAAATAATTTTCGATAACAATAACTGTATTTTAATAACAATTTTTGAATGGAACGATTGAGGTCCTCTGCTAAAGCAAAATACGCTTTGCTAAACCCTAAGTCTCATCTAATTATCTCTATGTTAAGACTATCTGTGTAATCATACTTCAAAACAGACATACATTTAGCAATTTTTAGCAGTTTTGTGATTTACTCTGTACTTAATATCCATTGGTATTTTGGTTTGCATATGTACTAGTGTTGAGTGAGCATGCTCGGCCGAACACTTTTTTACTCGAGCATCGCGATGCTCGGCACATCGTGGTGTTCGGCCGAACACCGTGTGTGCTCAAGCACGATGCTCAAGTCTGTTCCCCGCATGTTTGTTGGCTGCTACGCAGCCAATAGACGTGCGCAGAGGTACTGGCACTCACTGTAATGCCATAGCCATGTTGGCTACTGGCATTACAATGATTGGCTGGCTGGAACGCATCATCGGGTGCTATATAGCACCCAATGAAATGTGGTTCGGCTCAGTCTTAGTCATTGAGAGCTGCAGCAGAATGGACAGATAGTGTAGAGTCAGGAATTGGTTTATTTTTTTAAAGGAAAGTGTGGACTATAAAAGAATTGTCATTTGCAACCTGTGCCATACCAAAATGAGCAGGGGAGTGAAAAGTATCAGCCTCATCACCACCAGCATGATCCGCCGCTTGGTGGCCGAACGCCTGGGTCCACAATCAGTGTCTGTGGGTCACACCACTGCCTCCTCTTCCCCTGTGTTATGTGCTGGACAATACCCTGTCCAAGACGCAGGCACAGATGCCTCTCACCCTGCACCTGGACCTTCGCAAGCACCATCATCTACCACATCCACATCTGTGTCCCAGCGCAGCGTACAGATGTCCATACCCCAGGCCTTTGAATGAAAGCGCAAATACCCAGCCACCCACCCATAGGCCATAGCACTAAATGTGCACCTTTCTAAATTGCTGGCTCTGGAAATGTTGCCATTTAGGCTTGTGGACATCTAGGCTTTCCGCAGCCTAATGGCGGTGGCAGTCCCTCGTTACTCAGTCCCCAGTTACCAATATTTTTACATCAGCATGTGTCCCGTAACATCACCCGTGCCCTGACCAACGCAGTTTTTGGGCAGGGCCACGTAACCACTGACACATGGACAAGTGCTTGTGTCCACGGACGCTACATTTCCCTGACAGCACACTGGGTGAACATTGTGGAGGCCGGGAGAGAGTCGTACCCTGGAATGGCCCAGGTGCTACCGACACCAAGGATTTTGGGCCCTACTTCCATCAGGACCCATAATGTTTTCGATGGTCAGCTCAGCAGCAGACCCTCACCCCTAAATTTTTAGATGGTCAGATTAGCAGCAGGCCCTCGCCCCTAATTTTTTAGATGGTCAGATCAGCAGCAGGCCCTCGCCCATAATGTTTTAGATGGTCAGCTCAGCAGCAGACCCTCACCCCTAATTTATTAGAGGGTCAGATCAGCAGCAGACCCTCACCCCTAATTTTTTAGATGGTCAGCTCAGCAGCAGACCCTCACCCCTAATCTTTAGATGGTCAGCTCAGCAGCAGGCCCTCACCCCTAATGTTTTAGATGGTCAGATCAGCAGGAGGCCCTCGTCCCTAATGTTTTAGAGGATCACCAGAAGGCCCTTGCTCCTAATGTTTTTGAGGGTCACCAGCAGGCCATCAATCATAATTTTTCAAGGGTATGTATGATGCCCTCCCTTATGTGTAATAAAGGGTGTATTGGAGTGCCAGTGTCTTCTCATTTTTGGCAGCCCTTTTACTTAGTGCATAGGCTTTATGAGTGTAGGAGTCCCACTACCTGAACAATTGTACCACAATGTGAATGAGGCCCTCCTTTATGTGAGATGCAGGTTGCATTGGAGTGCCTCTTCCTTGCAATTTTTGGCAGCACTTGCACTTTATAAACAAGTAAATATATAGGAAAGAATTTTTCCTAACAATGTTTCCTCTAAAATCAATTTTATCTTCAGTTTTGTGCGTATTATTGTCAGTCTATAAAAGTGGTGTACTACTCGGAATACATCGTTCCCAGCAGCGACCTATGAGTCCAAGATGCATCCAGACATCCTCCCCATGCTGTTCCCGAACCATCTCAGTGGTGTTTCCATCCATTTTTGACCTTTTCCTATGAACACCCTCCCTCTTCAGAGCAGGTAGTGCCTGATTTAATGCTCAGGTTCTCCCATTAACTTCCAATGTGCTTAGGTGCTCTGCCAAGTACCCGAGCATCCCAAAGTGTTCTACTCGAGCACCGGTGCACTTTGGTGCTCGATTAACACTAATATGTACCCAGATTTTCTTGATGTTGATTTTCCATGAAGGCATATACCAGACCACATAAAGATTTTACATTGTTTTCACAAAGGACTTCTCTTCTTTCATGGGGGTGTCTTGTAATTAGGGATGGGCAAAAGGTCTGTCTTTGTGTCTGTAAGGTCCACCCTTTTCTCCTTCCTCCCCTCTAGGTTATCTAAGTACACCCTTCTGGATGGATAATGCGATCCTCCCTCGTCTAACCAGTCTACTCTTAACCATTCATGAAGATAGCTCTCTGGTGTTATTTGAATATTCAACATATAATATGTAACAACAAATCTGACAATACAGACATGCACACATGAAGGGCCCATATGAAACGTTTCTATTAAACTTTGAGCTCAATAAAAAAATGTTGGCGCCAATAAAAAAAAAAAATTAAACATTAAAAACCCCAATGCTCATTATAAAAAAACGAATGTTGTATTACACCTTCAAATGTTTATTCCTTGCTGCAGCATCATATATACATTGATCCACACACTGTTCATAATCACACAATTATTCTTGGAGTACAGATTTCACACACAGCTCTGCTAAGCATCCATCAAATTCTTCCCTACTACAACTTCACACATTCATAACAGCAACTCAAAGCCACAACCATTCACATTTCAATGTATGATTTATGGCTTCAATACTGCTCTCGGCTCTACCTAAAACTATACAGCCATCCAGCTTTCCTCGAAATACATATGCACAAGCGAACTACTGCCCTACTTATAGCTTGTAGCAGATTCACATAACCCATGCAAACATTATTAATTTGCCTACAGATTATTACTCTCTCTATCTATCACCCTGTCAACAATAAACATATTCATTTGCTCAAATCCCACTTCTGACACCAAATGCTTTAAAACATGAATTCAAAAGATTTGGGAATGAATAAGCTTGTGCAGGCTAAGTGAATAAATATATTTACTAAGTGTGATTAAATATAAGGTAAAACAGACAAATCAAATACAGAGTAGTAAAAAGAACATAATCATCACTGGCCTACATATACAATATGGGGTTGAACTCCAGCTGTCATGTCGTAGCATATGGCAGACACCTTAGGGTGTTACAAGAAAGAAATAGTGTTCATCCCACCTAGATGAAGTTCCTCAATGGAGTGCCCCTTACCTGTCTTTTTGTAGCCAAGTTTATTACCTTTCTGCCCCCCCGACAAAGATGTCCAGTGTGTAGCACGCATGTCTCTGAGATAACCACTCAGGAATGTGTCCTTCTCAAAACAATGGGGGTTGGAGGCTTTGTGTATGAACTGGTGGGACCACAAGCCTAATAAGGTAGTTGAAAATAAATGTGTCAAAATACTCTGGGATTTTCACATTCGAACTGTAATGGCCCATAACACACCCACCATCATAGAAAAGAAAAGGGTGTGGCTCATCCACATTGCAGAAAAAGTGGCGAAATATGAAGATTTGAAAACTGAAGTGCAAAGTGTAACGGTCGCGTACACACACACACAGGGGGAAGGGAAGTGACCACTGCGCTCCACCCTTACCCCTGGCCCTGCCTACTTGCCTCGCGAGTCCTAATGACAGGGGACAACTGGACGGCAATCCCTAACTTGGAGTAAGTGCAGGGATGACAGACAGACAAACAACAGGACGTGAACGGACCGAGTCAATACCAGGAAAGCTGCAAAGTACAAATGGAGCAAGCAGAGAATTGTCAGGAGAAGCCGGGGTCATAAATACCAGGAGAGCAGAGAAGTACAAGAGGAGTCCTAAGAGAGAGGTCAGGTGGGAGCCGAGGTCGCAATACCAGGACGGATGCGCAGTACAGGAGGATCAGGCAAAAGGATGGTCAAGGAACAGGATCAGGTAAGTATTCAGCAGTCCAACAAATACCAGGAACCTAGAAATTAACAGGCAACCTGTAGCCAGCAGGCTGCCTGTATTTATAGTAGGGAGTGAGGGTCATGTGACGTGGCCAGCGTCACATGACCGACAGACCAACCAGTCGAGCACCGAGTGATCAGCTCGGCGCTCAAGGCAGACTTAGGAGCAAGGAGCCACCCAGCTAGTAAAGCCGCCCTGGGAATGAGGTCAAACACAGAACCTCATTCCAAAAGCTAAGCAACAGTTCTGCGGGCAATGGGGGACCGAGTGCACCTTCGGAACCCCGTGACACAAAGACTCTGGCACTAACCAGCAGCTGTGGTGCCAGCGGTGATCTGCACACTGGTTGTCATCCCCAAGGACCTCAACACTTAAAACTTAAAACAACTGAATGTTGACAAAAATCAACATCTGTCAAATTCAGAAAGCCACACTGCTGCAATCACTGCTGTATTCATTGTTCGCTGATACATCACCTCATCCTAGATTCCTGGTAAAAATACGACAAGTAATGAATACAAACACCTACTGTGATCTCCTGTTATACTGTATATACTTTTCTATTGATAATAATAATCAAAATCATCATCATCATCATCATATAGTATTATTGTCTTTTCCGTGTTTACACAGTACTGTTATGAATTTTTTAGTTTCCAGAAGCAAAAGGCATGGATTCTCCAGTGGTTCCAGGCTCTGACATAAACTTCAAAGAACCAGAAAAAGACAACCCCATTTGCAGGTTAATTCAGAACCAAGCAATTGCCACTAGGGATGTTTGACAAATTAGACCTTATTGATGATGATACTGATGATTTCCTCTATGTGTAATAATAACAGCTGATATAATGTATTTAAAGTGGATGTCTTCTGTTTAAATGAAGAGTTGGCTTTCAAAATAATTTCCTGTGGGACTTCCAAGGAACTCAAAGGCTTATACTGATATACAGACATTGTATTTCGTATAACAGTCTCAAAAATATACTAGTGCAGGGGTCAGCAACCTCCGGCACTCCAGGTGTTGTGAAACTACATCTCCTATCATGCACACTTTTTTGGCTGTTCTCTGAACTCCCACCGAAGAGAAATAATCATGCTGGGAGTTGTAGTTTCACAACAGCTGGAGTGCTGAAGATTGCTGATCCGAGTACTACTGTAACAATATCTGCTCCAGAAGCCAAACAGAGAGGTTAGAAAGGAGGAATAGGGGGCTTGGCATGACAGCCAATCAGTGAGATCTGTGTTCTACTTACATGGGCTGTCCTGCCATTTATATTGATGACTAGAGATGAGAGAAGTTTTGAAAAATTAGATTTAACAACTTCGCCGAAGATCGACAAGAAATTTTGTTTTATATTAATTTGTCACATTTTACAAATGGTAGTATTTTCAAATCTGACATAAAAACGGATTTCAGAAGGAATCAGAGCAAATGGATTTCAATACAATGACATCTGTCCTCCATGGAAGTGTAGGTAAAATAAAATGGAAATGTTTGTTTCCGTTTTAAAGAACAGGCAGGTGGATCTATCAAATGGAAAGCTGAAAACCAGCTAAATGCTGGTGTGAGCCTTCCCTAAGGCATATTCTTCCCATTTGGTGGCCCAATCTCAGTGTGAAGGCTTGGAAGTAACAACTACACAATGCAGTATTTTTAACCAACTTTGGGGGTCCAATCCCTGTGTGTTGGTCCAGTGTCTAATACATTTCATAAATAGTAAAAAATTAGTGTATGTGGGTGGGGGGTGGAGGGGTAGCAGCAGTTGCAGTAACAGTGACAATAGTGCCCCCATGGCAGAGTGGGGAGGGTGTCATCATCAGCATCAGTGGCATTAATAGTGACAATAGTGGTCCCATGACAGAGTAGGGAGGGTCGCAGCAGCAATGGCATACAACACAAGATGGTGGCAGATCACAGTAGTAGCAGAACCCAACAACAGCAGTATGATAAGTACCAATGGCATGCATATCCTTTTAAAAATTTGACATATACATATCAGTAAGCCAAGAAGACCAATTGTAGGAATGGCAGTAGAGACAGCAAGCAGGTGACATCAGAATGGTGGCAACAGCACATGGCCAGAAGTAATGGCCCATTTTGTACAATATTCCAGTATGCCAGAACACTACAGCATGATCATTAGTGGCAGAATGATCTATTATGTTGCATCAAGTATCGGTGTCTGGAAATCCCGGTTGATCCACGCCTGATTCATCTTTATTAAGGTTATGCTCTCAACATTTTGGGAGGAAAGGCGAGTTCTTTTAGGTGTAACTATGCCCCCCACAGTACTTAACACCCGCACCGATGCCACACAACTGGCTGGGCAGGAAAGCATTCCCATGGCAAACTCGGCCAGTTACGGCCACACTTCAAGTTTGCATGCCCAGTAGTGATGATCGAGCATGCTCGGCCGAACACCTGTTCAGCTCGAGCATCTCGATGCTCAGCACATGGCGATACTCAGCCGAGTACCGCATGTGCTCGAGCGCCATGCTCAAGTCTCCTTCCCGCATGTTTCTTGGCTGCTAAACAGCCAATAAACGTGCAGGTGAGTACTGCCCTCACTTTAATGCCAGTAGCCATGTTGTATATTATTACTACATTGTTCTTAGAAATTTTATTACTTGTATTTTATGGGGATTTAATAAATATTTTCTGCATATGTCAATCTGGTTGCCAAGTGTATGAGTGCTCGCTCATTTTCCTATTACGACATCCTGGAATAATTTAGTTCTGAGCTTTGTACTTGCTTTGTATTGGAATTGATGGGGATTTTTTAAATTGTCTGCATTATTTCTAATAAACTATTAAGAGACTTTATTATGATTTTTTTATTTTATGTATTAAAAACCCACCCATACAACTTAAAAAAATATATAAAAAAATTTATGTTTTTTCTATGAAAAATTATCCAGCCGATCGCTTTTAGTCTGATCATAATGAAGAAACGGCCTTATCATCTGGGGTGTGGCAACATTGCCAACACACTCATAGAGGTGATGATCGCTTCCTTGTGATATGCATGCCCCTTCACCACAACAAGGTAACGATCACGAAGGGGAATTGACACTTGCATGTGCCTTTTTTTTTTGTTTTGTTTTTGCAGCCACAGTGCAGCACCAGAGGCCAGAAAAATTAGGCATGTACACATGCCTGAAAAATAATGTTATTGTTGCAGCCGCTGTTGTAGCAGCGGCCGGAAAAATTTATGTTTTCAAGGCAGAAAGGTGACTAAAACATTGCGGCTTGAACCCTAGTTGGTGGCGGAGAATTCACGAAAGTCATCCGGTATGCAGACATTAAATACAGCAGCGTGGGGACCATTTTGAGGCCAAGGCATGTCATCAGGCTCTTTGTTAGTCAAACGTATCCCCCACTGTCAGTCCCTTCGGGATCCATGCCTCATTCATCTTAATGAAGGTGAGGTAATCAACACTTTTTTGACCGAGGCGACTTCTTTTGTCAGTGACAATGCCTCCTGCTAGACTGAAGGTCCTTTCTGACAGGACACTTGAAGCGGGGCAGGCCAGAAGTTCTATCGCAAACTGGGATAGCTCAGGCCACAGGTCAAGCCTGCACACCCAGTAGTCAAGGGGTTCATCGCTCCTCAGAGTGTCTATATCTGCAGTTAAGGCGAAGTAGTCTGCTACCTGACGGTCGAGTCGTTCTCTAAGGCTGGATCCTGAAGGGCTGTGGCGATGTGTAGAACTGAAAAAGCTCTGCATGTCCTCCATCAACAACACATCTGTAAAGCGTCCTGTCCTTGCCGCCGTGGTCATGGTAGGAGGAGGATTACTTTCACCTCTTCCCCTGTTAGATTCCCGTGGTGCTGTGACATCCCCCTTATAAGCTGTGTAAAGCATATTTTTTAGTTTTGTTTTGAACTGCTGCATCCTTTCTGACTTTCGGTAAGTTGGTAACATTTCCGCCACTTTCTGCTTCTATCAGGGGTCTAGTAGCGTGGCCACCCAGTACAGGTCGTTCTCCTTCATCCTTTTTATACGAGGGTCCCTCAACAGACATGACAGCATGAAAGACCCCATTTGCACAAGGTTGGATGCCGAGCTACTCATTCCCCGTTCCTCGTCCTCACTGATGTCATTGACGGTCTGTTCTTCACCACAGCCACGTACAACACCACGGGTCCCAGATAGGTGACAACAACGAGCACCCTGGGATGCCTGCTGTGGTTGGTCTTCCTCCTCCTCAAAGCCACATTCCTCCTCTGACTTCTCTTCCTCACACTCCTCTTCCAGCGTTGCCGCAGGTCCAGCAAGCGATGATGACAAGGCTGTTTCTGGTGGTGATGGTGACCACAACTCTTCCTCTTCACGCTCATCTACAGCCTGATCCAGCACTCTTCACAGGGCACGCTCCAGGAAGAAAACAAATGGGATGAGGTCGCTGATGGTGCCTTCGGTGTGACTGACTAGGTTTGTCACCTCCTCAAAAGGACGCATGAGCCTACAGGCATTGCGCATGAGCGTCCAGTAACGTGGCAAAAAAATTTCCAGCTCCGCAAAAGGTGTCCTAGCACCCCGGTCATACAAATACTCGTTGACGGCTTTTTCTTGTTGGAGCAGGCAGTCGAACATTAGGAGTGTTGAATTCCAACGTGTTGGGCTGTCGCAAATCAAGCGCCTCACTGGCATGTTGTTTCGGCGCTGAATGTCTGAAAAGTGCGCCATGGCCGTGTAGGAACGCCTGAAATGGCCACACGCCTTCCTGGCCTGCTTGAGGACATCTTGCAAGCCTGGGTACTTAGACACAAAGCGTTGTACGATGAGATTCAACACGTGTGCCATGCACGGCACATGTGACAACTTGCCCAAATTCAATGCCGCCAACAAATTGCTTCCATTGTCACACACCACTTTGCTGAACTCCAGTTGGTGTGGGGTCAGCCACTGATCCACCTGTACGTTCAGGGCGGACAGGAGTGCTGGTCCGGTGTGGCTCTCTGCTTTCAGGCAAGTCAACCCCAAGACAGCGTGACACTGTCGTATCCGGGATGTGGAACAGCCCCTGGGGAGCTGGGGGGATTCAGTTGATGTGCAGCCAGACGCCGCAGCAGAAGAGGACTCAGCCGAGGAGGTTATGGAAGAGGATGGAGTAGGAGGAGTAGAGGAGGTGGCAGTAGGCCTGCCTGCAAGTCGTGGCGGTGTCACCAACTCCGCTGCAGAGACACGCATTCCATGCTTGTCAGCCGTCAGCAGGTTGACCCAATGCGCAGTGTAGGTGATATACCTGCCCTGACCGTGCTTTGAAGACCAGGTATCAGTGGTCAAATGGACCCTTGCCCCAACACTGTATGCCAGAGATGTCATGACTTCCTTTTCAATCACTGAGTAGAGGTTTGGGATTGCCTTTTTTTTTTTTTAATTCGTGGTGTCCCAATAGCGACAAATTTTTTGAAGGCCTCAGACTCCACCAGCTGGTATGGTAAAAGCTGGCGGGCTAAGAGTTCCGTCAAGCCAGCTGTCAGACGCCGGGCAAGGGGGTGACTCTGGGACATTGGCTTCCTACGCTCAAACATTTCCTTTACAGACACCTGACTGTGGGCAGATG
Organism: Bufo bufo; assembly: GCF_905171765.1. Taxonomy (NCBI): domain Eukaryota; kingdom Metazoa; phylum Chordata; class Amphibia; order Anura; family Bufonidae; genus Bufo; species Bufo bufo. Next base: position 431,007,789 of record NC_053393.1, read on the forward strand.
AGATGGAACTGCTGAAGGTGAGAGGCGGAGTGGCGGGTGGTTGAGAGGGGGCAAGGAGGACAGCAGTGGTTGACGTGGCTGAAGATGCTGGACCAGGAGGAGGATGGTGGCTTTGAGGTTGTGTGCTGCTTCTACTCATCATCATGTGTTGATCCCATAGGCGTTTGTGATGTGCGATCATGTGCCTTCGCAAGGCAGTTGTACCTAGGTGGGTGTTGGATTTCCCACGACTCAGTTTCTTTTGGCACAGGTTGCAAATGGCATCACTGTTGTCAGAGGCAGACACACAAAAAAAATGCCACACTGCTGAGCTTTGCAATGACGGCATTCTGGTGGTGGCAGCAGCATGTATTGATTTGCGTGCTGTCTGGCTGACCCCGGGTGCCGATACATGCTGTCTGACTGTGCCACTAGCTCCTTCGACGACCTCCCCCTGCTTCCAACTGCAATGCACAATCCCAACATAATTGTCATGTGATTGAGGAAAGGTTTAACTCTGTTGAAGTGCATTTTAGGAACAATCAAACACCGGATGTCACGATCCTGAAAAATGGTGAGCCCGAGGAAGCCGTCAACGGTGCCGCACATACCATAACCATCCAGAAGGACCGAATTGAAAAGAGGAAAGGAGAAAGAAAAAACAAACAAACAAACAAACATTGGGATTATAGATCTCTGGAGAATCATTTGGATTATCGGGAAAAACTCTTGAGAGCTGGCTGCCCCAAGACTCTGGACATCACTTGACCCTTGGGTAATGTATATTTTTGTTTTATGTAGTATTGATCTAAATTAATTGGCTTGATACTTAGTCAGATACCCGCTCATTTGCGGACGTGTAACGTTAGTTGCCACATCAGTATTCTCTCTTGTTTCAGTTACGATGCATATAACTGAATAAAGGGGATAATATTGGAGAAACTTTCTGTTGGGAATCTTAATATTCCCTAGTTTGATATCCAGCCAATAATTTATAAGTTTTGTTGCAATACTACGATTATCTGAGTTTGGTCATCATTTTTTATTTTTTTTGGGGCGGAGCAAGGGTTCCGTATCTGTCATCTTCTTGATTGAGTTTTCCGCATAATCCATTGATTGTATATCTCTCACAAATTTAAAGCTGTATTGCATAATATTCTTGTGTTGGTTGAGTATTGTTTTGTTGGCATCATATAGTGGTGAATTCTGGGTACTGCATATCATTGCATATTATTGAAATTTACGTTGATTAATTTTTGATTGTATTGTAAACTATTGTATAATAAACCATTTATATTTTTGCATAGACGCTGTACCCTGTTTTACTGATTGCACAAAATAATCAGGTTCTTGATCGAACTCGTTTTGAGATGATTATGTCCATCTGCCGGATCAATATCGTTTGCATAATTTTTTTTTTGATCCGTTTTTTTTTAAAATCTTTATATAAAGCATTTGCTTTATATACCCGACACAACTCGTCTCCTCCTTCTCTCTGTCTCCCCTTCTGAACTTTCCCCCTCTTCTTCTTCTCTTCGAGCAGGCACCCACGTGGCATCCACGGACACATCGTCATCATCAACAACTTCACTTGTATCTGACACCTCAGCAAAGGAAGCAGCAGCGGGTACAACATCATCATCATCATCACACTGTACGTCCATGTGTGTAATGCTGCCTGACTGAGACATATCCCTGTTATCTCCATCCTCTGGCAATAATGGTTGCGCATCACTAATTTCATCCAAATGATGTGTAAATAACTCCTCTGAGGGATCAAGTGAAGCGGCTGTGGTGGCTGTGGTGGTAGTGGTGGTGGGGGCGGCGGGCGGGAGAGTGGTAACTTGAGAGCAGGTTACCAAAGCTGAGCTGGAGGAGGATGGTGCGTCAAGGTTCTTAGCGGAAGCTGTTGAAGATTGGGTCTCCTGTGTAAGCCAGTCAACTATTTTCTCAGAATTTTTTGGGTTCAGGGTACGTGGCCTCTGAACACTGGGCATTATTCCAGGGCCAGTGGAAATCACAGCACCACGAACACGACGGCCCCTGTGGCTTGGCCTGCCTCTGCCTGTCATTTTTTATTAGATAAGTGTTACTATGCGTGCAAGGTACTGTGCCACCCTATATAAGTGGTGGGCAGTGGGCACAGTACAGTCTGTGTGGGCCTGACACACACTGGCTTACAAATGGGATTAGATCACAGAAAAAAATTTAATATAATTTTTTTTTATCTGCGAGGTATTTGTGAGTGAATGACACCCTGTAACAGTATAAGTGGAAGTCTAGCCACTAGCCAGTGGCCACAATACAGTCTGTGTGGGCCTGACACACACGGGCTTGCAGATGGGTTTAGATCACAGAAAAATATTAAATAGAATTTTTTCTTATCTGCAAGGTATTTGTGAGTAAATGACACCCTGTAACGGTATAAGTGGAGGTCTAGCCACTAGCCAGTGGCCACAATACAGTCTGTGTGTGCCTGACACACACGGGCTTGCAAATGGGATTAGATCACAGAAAAAAATTAAATCGATTTTTTTTTTATCTGCGAGGTATTTGTGAGTAAATGACACCCTGTAACGGTATAAGTGGAGGTCTAGCCACTAGCCAGTGGCCACAATACAGTCTGTGTGGGCCTGACACACACAGGCTTGCAAATGGGATTAGATCACAGAAAAAAATTTAATAGAATAAACGGTGTCCGCTTCTGACAGTGACCTTACCAGGACCACATCTACAGTGCAACGCGTGCATTTAAAAAATTTATCTGCGACATACAGTGTACTTTGTCAGTAGAGTTCAGCGAACCCGAACTGTAAAGTTCGGGTTCGTACCGAACTTTAGGTTTTTCGGCACCCGGACCCGAACCCAAACATTTACGTAAAAGTTCGGGTTTGGGTTCGGTGTTCGGCGATTTTTATGGCGCTTTTTGAAATCAACAAGCATCATACTACTTGCCCCAAAAGGCTATCACAGCCATGCTTACTATTGGCATGGCTGTGATTGGCCAACTGCAGCATGTGACCCAGCCTGTATTTAAGCTGGAGTCACGTAGCGCCGCCCGTCACTCTCCTCGGATTAGTGTAGGGATAGGCTGCAGCTGCTGTGAGGGAGAGATCAGGGAGAAATCTTATGAAGAACTGCTTCTTTACTCAGCGATCTACAGCAAATGTGTTTTGTGGGTGCAGTGCACAATTGTTTTAAGCTTGCCCTGAGCCAACTACTACTGAAAACAAACTTTTTTCCCTTCAGTTAGTCAATATCAATACATAATCGGCAGCCATTTTATGCAACGATAGTGCACCAGCACAGGATATCTGCAAGTTTGCAAGTCCAGAAATACTGCTTTGAGACACCGGGGTTAAAAAAACCCCTTTTTTTTCATATAGTGCACATCTAGGATTATCGCTGCATAAGTGACTGTGAAATTTAGGCCAGAAATACGGCTTTCTCATACTGGGGCGAAAAAAACCCCATCTGTTTCATATAGTGCATATCTAGGATTATAGGTGCATAAGTGAGTGTCACATTGAGGCCAGAAATACAGCTTTTTGCTTACTGGGGTTAAAAAATTGTGTTGAGCGCGAATATTCGAATAGCAAATTTTTTTTGCGAATATCGGCACTTCGCTAATTTGAGAATATTTCGAATATAGCACTATAAATTCGCTATTTCGAATATTCATTTATTTTTTATTTTTATTGTTATATTTTTTTCTTTCCCACTTCTCAAAAGTAGTTCTTACCTGTCCTGAGGATTCCTGGCTTCCTGGCTGCTCCAGTCTGTGCCTGTTGCCGCTTCTGCCGACTTCTGTGCTCATGGAGCGTCCCCATCACCATGGGAACGCCTCCATACTAGAATGTACTGTCGGATGTGAGAATTAGGTTAAAATCGCAATGCGATTAATATAACTTGAAGTAATCGCATTGCGATTTCAACTTAGACCTGGTTTATTATAGTTGGCTTGGTAGAATTAGCGAAGATGACGAAGTATTCTCCATGTTCGTTTTAGCTCCATATTCGTCAACTTCGCTAATTCTAGCAATCAAATAGGAAAGTTGACTATAGAGAGAGTTGTGTTTAATTCGCTATGCGATTTATATTACTTAGCTTTTTTTATAAATAGAATAATAATAATAATTATCAAGTATAATTATTTTATTTATTTTAAAAAAAGCAAAGTAATATTATCGCATAGTGAATTAAAAACTTAGCTGTCTCTAGTCAATTTTCCTATTTAATTGCTAGAATTAGCGAAGTTGACAAATATGGAGCTAAAACGAAGATGGAGAATACTTCGTTATCTTCGTTTTGAGGAATATGACGAATACATTCGAAGTTAACGAATATGGAATATAGCAGTGCTAAGTTGAAATCGCAATTCAATTAATATAACTTGAAGTAATCGCATTGCGATTTCAACTTAGACCTGGTTTACTATGATTGGCTTGGTAGAATTAGCGAAGATGACGAATATGACGAATGCATTCGTCATATTCCTCAAAACGAAGATAACGAAGTATTCTCCATCTTCGTTTTAGCTCCATATTCGTCAACTTTGCTAATTCTTGCAATCAAATAGGAAAGTTGACTAGAGACAGCTAAGTTTTTAATTCGCTATGCGATAATATTACTTTGCTTTTTTTTTAAATAAATAAAATAATTATAATACTTGATAATTATTATAATTATTCTATTTATTTAAAAGCAAAGTAATATAATCGCATAGCGAATTAAGCACAGCTGTCTCTATAGTCAACTTTCCTATTTGATTGCTAGAATTAGCGAAGTTGGCGAATATGGAGCTAAAACGAAGATGGAGAATACTTTGTTATCTTCGTTTTGAGGAATATGACGAATACATTCGTCATATTCGTCATCTTCGCTAATTCAAGATATCAAACCAATAGGAAAGTTACCTTGAGTTAAAATCGCAATACGCGATTATTTAAATCACATATTAATCGCGATAACTAGAATAATGACGAATGTTCGATTTCGACGAATATGAGACGAATATTCAAGCGAATATTCGCGAATTTCATCGAAATCGAATATGGCACCTCCCGCTCATCACTATTAAAAAACTCTCTGATATACTGCACATCTGGAATTAGACGTGCATAAGTGATTGTGAAATTTAGGCCACAAATACGGCTTTTTGCTTACTGGGGTTAAAAAACCCTTTGATATACTGCACATCTGGGATTAAACGTGCATAAGTGACTGTGAAATTTAGGCCACAAATACGGCTTTTTGCTTACTGGGGTGAAAAAAAACCCATCTGTTTCATATAGTGCACATCTAGGATTATAGGTGCATAAGTGAGTGTCACATTTAGGACAGAAATACAGCTTTTTGGTTACTGGGGTTAAAAAACCCTCTGATATACTGCACATCTGGGATTAGACATACATAAGTTATTGTGAAATTTAGGCCACAAATACGGCTTTTTGCTTATTGGGGTTAAAAAATCCTCTGATATACTGCACATTTGGGATTAGACGTGCATAAGTGACTGTGAAATTAAGGCCACAAATATGGCTTTTTGCTTACTGGGGCATACTGGGGTGAAAAAAAACCATCTGTTTCATATAGTGCACATGTAGGATTATAGGTGCATAAGTGAGTGTCACATTTAGGCCAGAAATACAGCTTTTTGCTTACTGGGGTTAAAAATCCCTCTGATATACTGCACATCTGGGATTAGACGTGTGAAATTTAGGCCACAAATAGTGTTGAGTGCGAATATTCGAATATCAATTTTTTTTTGCGAATATCGGCACTTCGCTAATTTGCGAATATTTCGAATATAGTGCTATAAATTCGATATTTTGAATATTCTTTCTTTATTTTTATTTTTTTATTGTTATATTTTTTTCTTTCCCATATCCCAAAAGTAGTTCTTACCTGTCCTTAGGATTCCTGGCTTCCTGGCTGCTCCAGTCAGTGCCCGTTGCCGCTTCTGACGACTTCCGTGCTCATGGAGTGTCCCCATCACCATGGGAACGTCTCCATACTACAATAAATAGTGGTAGGTTGTGGTGGCTCACTAGCAAGTAGTTAAGGTATGGTGCTGCAAGCTCATATAGAGGGAATCACCCCACCCTCTCTTAAAGGCAAATGTAGTAATAGAGTAATGAGCGAGCACTCATACACTTGGCAACCAAATTGACATGTGCAGAAAATATTTATTATATCCCCATAAAATACAAGTAATAAGGCTTTTCAATGCAGGTACATCACTTGTTTCACCATACGCGTTACGGGTAGATTCACTCTCCCTTCCTCAGTGGACCACTGTGGAAGGGAGAGTGAATCTACCCGTAACGCGTATGGTGAAACAAGTGATGTACCTGCATTGAAAAGCCTCCGATAATACTGTATGGCCATACAGAAGAAAATCTCTACAGTAAAGGATTAACTATTCTTATCGTCGAAAGCTGCACCAAAGGAAATTGCGGAACAGAGTGGCAACTCCTGCGATCTTTGGAACTCCCGCGAAATTTAAACCAGCTTGCTGTATGGAGCGACTGAATAAGCCGGCAAATATTTAAAGCTCCATTGAAGCAATAGGGAGACAGCAGACGCTAGACGGTAAGCCAAATATCGATTTAAAGTTTTCTTCAATCCAAAGCTCATATCGACCATAAAAGGATATGCTATAAGAGACTTTTCACATTATCAGGATTCCTGTGGACAATTTATGAACATATTGCGCTCCCAGTGAATACACCTACAACATTTTCAGTGACATTCAGTTTCCCAAATTGGGATAGAGCGCTAGAAGATAATACCCCCTCTTTTCCAAATAACAGCATATACTTGAAGTTTCTTGGTGTGATATATATTATTGAATTTATCGACACTATTGAGTCATATGAATATAGTGTTGATCATATCTACCACAATATATGTGATTGTAATGTTGTATATTATTGCTACATTGTTCTTATAAATTTTATTACTTGTATTTTATGGGGATATAATAAATATTTTCTGCACATGTCAATTTGGTTGCCAAGTGTATGAGTGCTCGCTCATTACTCTATTACTCCATACTACAATGTATTGTCGGATTTGAGAATTACGTTGAAATCGCAATTCGATTAATTCAAGTTATAATAATCGAATTTCGATTTTAACTTAGCACTGCTATATTCCATATTCGTTAATTCTAGCCTAATATGGAATATAGCAGTGCTAAGTTAAAATGGAAATTCGATTATTATAACTTGAATTAATTGAATTGCTATTTCAACTTGGACCTGCTTTACTATGGTTGGCTTGGTAGAATTAGCGAATATGACGAATGTATTCGTCATATTCCTCAAAACGAAGATAACAAAGTATTCTACATCTTCGTTTTAGCTCCATATTCGTCAACTTCGCTAATTCTAGCAATCAAATAGGAAGGTTGACTATAGAGACAGCTGTGTTTAATTCGCTATGCAATTATATTACTTTGCTTTTTTTTATTTTTATAAATAGAATCATTATAATAATCAAGTATTCAACTATTCAATTTTTTAAAAAAAGCTAAGTAATATAATCGCATAGCGAATTAAACACGGCTGTCTCTATAGTCAACCTTCCTATTTGATTGCTAGAATTAGCGAAGTTGACGAATAGGTAGCTAAAACGAAGATGTAGAATACTTCGTTATCTTCGTTTTGAGGAATATGACGAATACATTCGTCATATTCGTCATCTTCGCTAATTCTAGATATCAAACCAATAGGAAAGTAGCCTTAAGTTAAAATCGCAATACGCGATTATTTAAATCGCATAATAATCACGATAACTAGAATAATGACGAATATTCGATTTTGACGAATATTAAACGAATATTCTATCAAATATTCACGAATTTCATCGAAATTGAATATGGCACCTGCCGCTCATCACTAGCCATAAATACGGCTTTTTGTTTACTGGGGCATACTGGAGTGAAAAAAAGACATCTGTTTTATATAGTCAGGGGCGTACATAGAAATCACTGGGCCCCATAGCAAGAATCTAAATTGGGCTCCCATGCCCCATTTATAGCACATCCCAATACCCTTTCTTGGCCTCTCCCTTTACTCGATGAACCTGTCACGACTGTGACTGATCCAGACAGGTCTGGGAGGAGAAGGTCGCAGCGACTTGCTACTCGCGATAGCTTGTGAGTTTGCTCCGTGGTTCAGGGTATGTCATCTGGGTTTTGCCTTGTGAACCTTTTTGTCCTGACTGGGAGTTTGTAGGCATCCTTCTCAGGTGAGTCCTGTCTGCCACTCCCAGCTACTATATTAGTTTCACTTTCACTTGCAGTCATTGCCAGATATAGTCCTTACTTCCAGTTCTATTCTGACCTTTGAAGGAGATCGTTTGATGGTGTTGCTGTGGAGCTCTTGTCCGGCGTGGACTGTCGTGATTGGGATCGCCTTCTCTGCTCGTGACTGGATAAGTCTATCTCTGTTATAGTTTGTTTGTTGCTGTCTTCCCCTGCTGTTCTCCTAGACATGAGTGATGGTGACTAGTGCTCCCATCGGCCTTTTCCAACTCTAGGCTTTAGGGTGACTGAGGGTTTAGGCATCCTGCTCGCCACACGGGTTCACACCCCGTCTAGGGTATCAGGGCAGACAGGTGCCAGCCTAGGGTTAGTCAGGGGTGGCCATTCTATTTCCCATCCGTAGATAAGGGTCCCCCTTCCCCTCCGTCTGGTGCGACACGACTGCTGCTGGGGTAGCGGTCATGACAGTATATCTGGCCTTTTAAAAAAATAAATAAAAAAAAGTGACATTTCTTTTTTTTTTTTTTTTTGCTTGCTGTTTTGCTTTGTATTTTTCTGTTCCACTATGGATCCGGTTACGGTTTTGGCGAAACAATTACAGGGATTATCCCTTGAAGTGGCAGGATTAAAAGCAACAGTGCTGCAGCAGCAGCAGCCATCCTTGAGTTCCACCGTTGCTACGGGAAACCAAGGTACTCCTGAGCCAAAAGTGGCTTTACCTGACAGGTTCTCAGGAGGGAGAGACCAATTTGTAACCTTCAGAGAAGCTTGCAAATTGTTCTTCAGGTTACGCCCTAGATCCTCCGGCGGTGAGGAACAACGCGTGGGCATTGTAATTTCTCTCCTGCAAGGAGATCCGCAGGCTTGGGCTTTCTCCCTACCATCAGACTCTCTGGCCTTACGATCAGTGGAGGAGTTTTTTGAAGCCCTGGGTCTCGTATATGATGACCCGGACAGGGTCTTACTGGCTGAGTCTAAGCTACGTGGACTTCGGCAGGAGAACCGGTCTGCTGAACTATATTGTTCCGAATTCCGTAGGTGGGCTACTGATACGTTATGGAACGACTCGGCCCTTAGGAGTCAGTTCTGCCAGGGGTTGTCTGAAAAATTAAAAGACGCGCTGGCGGTATACGAGGTCCCTGGGTCTCTGGAGGTTGCTATGTCTCTGTCCATAAGAATCGACAGACGACTCAGGGAGAGACTATTAAATTTTACGGAGGCCTCTATAGGGCAGGGATCGGTTTGTTATGATCCAGTCGAACCAATGCAAATAGGGGGCGCCACTAGAGGGTGAATCCTCCTAAGTTCCGCCGTAGGTCAGAGGTTTGTTTTCGTTGTGGGGGGAGGGGTCATTTTGTAAAGGTTTGTCCCTCAGAACCCAAGAGACCACAAACAAAGGAGCCGCCGGGAAAACTAGAGTCCCCAGATTGTGCGGAGGATAACAGTCTGGGCGTATTCGTTTCCTCCATACGCATGTCTCAGTTTTTGTTGTCCGCTACCGTTGAGGCGGGCAATAAGACTGAGATCTGTTCCGTCTTTTTGGACAGTGGGGCGGGGGTCAACTTGGTGGATTCACGGTTTGCTCAGGCTCTGGGTTTTACTCCAGAACCGATACGCAGAACTATTCCTGTTTTTGCCATCGACTCCTCCCCTCTTACTCAGAAAGAGTTAACTCAGATCATTCATAATATCCATCTGCAGGTAGGGGACCTCCATAAAGAGCATATCTCGTGTTATGTCCTGGACGGTCTTCAAGCTCCTATGGTATTGGGGCTTCCCTGGCTGGTGACTCACAATCCAGAGGTGGATTGGCAGGCCGGGGAGATTGAGGAGTGGAGTGAACATTGTAAGGACAACTGCTTGAGTAGTAGGTGCTCTACAATCTCTGTAACATCTTTACCTGCCTTTCTGTCAGATTTTATGGATGTGTTCTCTGAGAAGGGTTGTCAGGGGTTACCACCTCATCGTCCATATGATTGCTCGATTAATCTACTACCTGGGGCCAAACTACCTAAAACCCGGTTATACAATCTTTCCGGCCCTGAGAGGAAGGCTATGAAAGATTATATTTCGGAGAGTTTGGCTAAGGGACACATCAGACCCTCTTCTTCACCTGTGGCTGCAGGGTTCTTTTTCGTTAAAAAGAAAGATGGGGGCCTACGTCCTTGCCTGGATTTCCGGGAATTAAACCGGATAACTATCCGAGATCCCTATCCTCTTCCTTTCATTCCCGACCTCTTTAATCAGGTTGCTGGTGCTAAATGGTTCTCCAAAATGGATCTCAGAGGAGCCTATAACCTGGTTCGCATCAAAGAGGGGGATGAGTGGAAGACGGCTTTTAATACTCCGGAAGGGCATTATGAAAATCTGGTCATGCCATTTGGTCTTACTAATGCGCCTGCGGTATTCCAACATTTTGTCAACGATATTTTTAGTCACCTTATCGGGAGATTTGTTGTGATATATCTTGATGACATCCTGGTCTATTCCCTGGATCTGGATACACATAAGATCCATGTGAGACAAGTGCTGCAGATATTAAGGGCCAACAAATTGTTTGCTAAGTTAGAAAAATGTGTGTTCGTCGTAAAAGAACTGCCATTTCTGGGGTATGTGTTGTCAGATTCAGGTTTCCGCATGGATCCAGAGAAAGTCCGGGCGATTATAGACTGGGATCTGCCTGAGAACCTGAAGGCATTGCAACGCTTCCTGGGGTTTGCCAATTTTTATAGAAAGTTTATAAAAAACTATTCCTTGGTGGTCAAACCACTGACGGACATGACCCGAAAGGGATCCAATTTTTCCAAATGGTCACATGCAGCCAAAACTGCCTTTGCATCTCTGAAGGAGAGATTCATCTCGGCCCCTATTCTCGTACAGCCAGATGTCTTGCTTCCTTATATTGTAGAGGTTGATGCATCAGAGGTGGGGGTGGGAGCGGTACTATCTCAGGGCCCGTCCCCTGGTGAATGGCGTCCGTGTGCTTTCTTTTCGAAGAAATTGTCTACTGCAGAAAGGAACTATGATATTGGCAACAGGGAACTTTTGGCTATTAAGTTGGCTTTTGAGGAGTGGCGTAATTTTTTGGAGGGGGCAGTTCATCCCGTCACGGTGATTACTGATCACAAAAACTTATTATATCTGGAGTCTGCTAAACGTCTCACCCCTAGACAGGCTCGGTGGTCGTTATTTTTTACTAGGTTTAATTTTGTAATAACCTATCGCCCGGGGGCAGAAAATACTAAGGCGGATGCATTGTCTCAAAGTTTTCCTGGAGGGGGTGATGTTGAGGTACCAGAGCCCATTTTGCAAAAGGGGGTGGTGGTCTCTGCATTACACTCAGGTTTGGAGGGGAGGGTGTTGGAAGCTCAGGGGGACGCCCCAACCTCCTGCCCCTCGGGTAAACTGTTTGTGCCAGAAAATTTACGACTGGAGATACTAAAAGAACACCATAACTCCACACTGGCAGGACACCCAGGTAGTAGGGCAACCTCTGAGTTAGTGTCTCGTCGGTTCTGGTGGCCTAAATGGCGCCAGGAGGTGTTGACTTTTGTGTCTGCATGTGCTACCTGTGCTCGTTCTAAGGTAGATCATACTCGTCCGGCAGGGCGTCTTGTACCTCTGGCCATCCTCAACAGGCCTTGGACGCACCTGTCAATGGATTTCATTACGGATCTACCAGTATCAGCGGGGAAGACTGTTATCCTTGTAGTTGTTGACAGATTCAGTAAAATGGTGCACTTTATTGCTCTTGCCGCATTGCCTAATGCTAACACACTGGCTCAGGTTTTTATTGACCACATCGTGAAGCTTCACGGGGTCCCTTCCGATATTGTTTCGGATCGTGGTACCCAATTCGTTTCTAAATTTTGGAAAGCTTTTTGTTCTCGTTTAGGGGTTCATCTGTCGTTTTCTTCATCTTTCCTTCCACAGTCCAACGGTCAGACTGAACGTACCAATCAAAACCTAGAGACATATTTGAGATGCTTTGTTTCCGAAAATCAGGAGGAATGGTCATCTTATTTACCGTTAGCCGAGTTCGCCATTAATAATCGTCGTCAAGAATCCACCGATAAGTCACCATTTTTTGGTGCGTATAGTTTCCATCCTCAGTTTTGTACGTTTAGTGAGGGGGGGCCGTCTGGGATTCCCGAGGAGGAACGATTTTCGTCTTCACTTTCTTCAGTGTGGCAGAGTGTGCAAGAAAGTTTGAAGAGAATTGGTGGTAGATACAAACGTGCGGCTGATAGGAAGCGTTCTGAAGGTCCGGACCTTGGGGTGAATGACTTGGTGTGGTTGTCTACCAGAAATATCAAGTTGAAGGTTCCCTCGTGGAAATTAGGTCCGAGATTTATTGGTCCTTATAGGGTAATTAAGATCATTAACCCGGTGGCTTTTCGTCTGGAGCTACCTCAGACTCTAAGGATCCATAATGTCTTCCACAGATCTCTGCTTAAGAGATATGTAGAACCTCCTGAACCATTGCCACTACCGCCTCCACCGGTGGTTGTTGATGGCAGTCTTGAGTTTCAGGTAGAAAAGATTGTTGATTCACGATATGTTCGCCGCTCTCTTCAGTACCTGGTGCACTGGAAAGGTTATGGTTCCGAAGAGAGAATGTGGGTTCCAGCATCAGAGATAAAAGCGGACAGACTCATTCGGGCTTTTCATAGCTCCCATCCGGAGAGGCCTGGTCTTGAGGGTCCAGGGGCCCCTCGTAGAAAGGGGGGTACTGTCACGACTGTGACTGATCCAGACAGGTCTGGGAGGAGAAGGTCGCAGCGACTTGCTACTCGCGATAGCTTGTGAGTTTGCTCTGTGGTTCAGGGTATGTCATATGGGTTTTGCCTTGTGAACCTTTTTGTCCTGACTGGGAGTTTGTAGGCATCCTTCTCAGGTGAGTCCTGTCTGCCACTCCCAGCTACTATATTAGTTTCACTTTCACTTGCAGTCATTGCCAGATATAGTCCTTACTTCCAGTTCTATTCTGACCTTTGAAGGAGATCGTTTGATGGTGTTGCTGTGGAGCTCTTGTCCGGCGTGGACTGTCGTGATTGGGATCGCCTTCTCTGCTCGTGACTGGATAAGTCTATCTCTGTTATAGTTTGTTTGTTGCTGTCTTCCCCTGCTGTTCTCCTAGACATGAGTGATGGTGACTAGTGCTCCCATCGGCCTTTCCCCACTCTAGGCTTTAGGGTGACTGAGGGTTTAGGCATCCTGCTCGCCGCACGGGTTCACACCCCGTCTAGGGTATCAGGGCAGACAGGTGCCAGCCTAGGGTTAGTCAGGGGTGGCCATTCTATTTCCCATCCATAGATAAGGGTCCCCCTTCTCCTCCGTCTGGTGCGACACGACTGCTGCTGGGGTAGCGGTCGTGACAGAACCGTGCTTGCTGCTGCATGTTATACTGTATGCCATCAGGGCTGGACTGGGATTACAAAACAGCCCAGGCACACAAATGAGGTATAACAGATGCAGTGTGTACAGGTATATACACTCACCTAAAGAATTATTAGGAACACCATACTAATACGGTGTTGGACCACCTTTTGCCTTCAGAACTGCCTTAATTCTACGTGGCATTGATTCAACAAGGTGCTGATAGCATTCTTTAGAAATGTTGGCCCATATTGATAACAATATTAAATAAAATACTCTAAAAAGAATAAAAAAATATATATCTAAAAGTATAATATGGAATACATGATATAAAATAGTAGAGCAATTGTCACGACCGCTATCCCGGCAGCAGTCGTGTCGCACCAGACGGAGGGGAAGGGGGACCCTTATCTACGGATGGGAATAGTATGGCCACCCCTGACTAACCCTAAGCTGGCACCTGTCTGCCCTGATACCCTAGACGGGGTGTGAACCCGTGCGGCGAGCAGGATGCCTAAACCCTCAGTCACCCTAACAAGCCTAGAGTGGGGAAAGGCCGATGGGAGCACTAGTCACCATCACTCATGTCTAGGAGAACAGCAGGGGAAGACAGCAACAAACAAACTATAGCAGAGATAGACTTATCCAGTCACGAGCAGAGAAGGCGATCCCAATCACGACAGTCCACGCCGGACAAGAGCTCCACAGCAACACCATCAAACGATCTCCTTCAAAGGTCAGAATAGAACTGGAAGTAAGGACTATATCTGGCAATGACTGCAAGTGAAAGTGAAACTAATATAGTAGCTGGGAGTGGCAGACAGGACTCACCTGAGAAGGATGCCTACAAACTCCCAGTAAGGACAAAAAGGTTCACAAGGCAAAACCCGGATGACATACCCTGAACCATGGAGCAAACTCACAAGCTATCGCGAGTAGCAAGTCGCTGCGACCTTCTCCTCCCAGACCTGTCTGGATCAGTCACAGTCGTGACAGCAATCCTTCATGTGCATGATATTCTATACACTTTCTTATCAAAGGTTTCTGCTTCCTTTGTACTTTGATGTGGTTTTTCATATTTTTCTAAAATTGATATTTTTAATTAATTATTCCATGATGTAATGTATAATCTAACCAAGAGTTAATTATTCCTAATAATACATTGGTCCATACCTCTAAGGTTAATATTTTAAAGATAATATTTGTATATTACATTTAAAATTGAGAATATATTTGAAGTAAAAGAATGCAAGAATGAGCTGGAAGGTGATCCGATGACATGGATGGATGCCCGCCGCCAAGGGAACAACCTCCCCCCCAGACCATATAAACTGGGTTAGGTTATACCATTGTGATCACAGAAAACCAAAGAGCTCGAACTCTGCATTCAATCCTCCTGGGAGTAGTGTATTTAATTCATATATCCGTTGTGTTTCCAATCTAGACATCTTGCCTATATGGTTGCCCCCTCTCCAATCTCTATTAACCTTATCGATAGCTGCAAACTTAATGCCCATTAGGTTTTTATTATGGACCTCCTTGAAATGGTTAGATAGTGTATGAGTTTTAAGACCTTTTCTAATGTTGGTGAAGTGTTCTGCAATACGTTTTTTTAAAGTTCTCTTTGTCCTTCCCACATATTGTTTACCACATGGGCATTCTATGATGTATATTACATCTTCTGAGTTGCAGGATAGGAATTATTTTATTTTGTGTTTATGTTTGTTCACAGTTGAAATTATTTTGTTTGTCCTCCTTGGGAATGAAGTAATTTTACAATTCATACATTGGCCACATCTATAAAATCCCTCCATATTAGCCTAGTTTTGTACAGAACCTTCTGTGTGTTTCTCCTTTTTGATTGTTGGCGCTACCATATTACCCAAATTTGACGCCTTGGTAAATGTAATTTGGGGCCTAATTGGGATACTAGATCCTATTATTTTATCTTTCTTTATCATATGCCAGTGTTTATATATTATCTCAGGGGTGTCAAACTCAAATTCATCGGGGGTCGCATCAGCAGTTTGGTCACCCTCAAAGGGCCGGTTGTATCTGTAGGACTATGTGTCCACTCTTTATTATCATAAATTATTGTCACTGCATTCAATTATTACTGTTTTTTGTAATAATGTAAGTAATAACTAGCTCTGAAAGCAGAAACATAGTCAGAATAATGGCAAGTAGATATTCAAATGTACAATTATTGTACAATTTATTGAAAAATGATTTTTGGTAACAGACAGTAATTTTTTATTTTTTTTAAACATACAAATACCTAGGTTTTTGGGGAGGAAAATAAGCAAAAAATTTTTTTTACCCAAAAGGTGTGCTTTTGGTGGGTTTGGAACTAATGGTGGTCTGTGGATGACGGACACTGTTATGGGGGGGATCTGTGGATGACGGACATTGTTATGGGGGGGATCTGTGGATGATGGACACTATTATGGGGGGATCTGTGGATGATGGACACTGTTATGGGGGGATCTGTGGATGACGTACACTGTTATGGGGGGATCTGTGGATGACGGACACTGTTATGGGGGAACTGTGGATGACGGACACTGTTATGGGGGGATCTGTGGATGACGGACACTGTTATGGGGGGATCTGTGGATGACGGACACTGTTATGGGGGGATCTGTGGATGACGGACACTGTTATGGGGGGATCTGTGGATGACGGACAGTGTTATGGGGGATCTGTGGATGACGGACACTGTTATGGGGGGATCTGTGGATGACGGACACTGTTATGGGGGATCTGTGGATGACGGACACTGTTATGGGGGGATCTGTGGATGACGGACACTGTTATGGGGGATCTGTGGATGACGGACACTGTTATGGGGGGATCTGTGGATGACGGACACTGTTATGGGGGATCTGTGGATGACGGACACTTATGGGGGGATCTGTGGATGACGGACACTTATGGGGGGATCTGTGGATGACAGACACTTATGGGGGGATCTGTGGATGACAGACACTGTTACAGGGGGGATCTGTGGCTGGCACTGTTACAGGGGGGGGGATCTGTGGATGGCAGTGTTATATATGTGCCATCCACAGACCCCCCACCCCATAACAGTGCCATCCACAGACCCCCCACCCCATAACAGTGCCATCCACAGACCCCCACGCCATAACTGTGCCATCCACAGATTCCATGTACTAATAAGAAGCAACATTTAAAACAGTTCAGTGGGACGCAGGCTGACTCTTAAGTATAGCGGGACGCCGCTACACATGTGACTTATTGAAAGTACAATCCTGTTCTTTTTAACACTGGAGGAATATCGATATTTTGGCAATAGCAGCACACTATTGGGCGGATATAGACTACTATTGGAAGTGGAATTATATCACTTAAAGACCAACATAGGCATCCATTAGGAGAGCGTGCACAGTGCACTCACCCAACATAGGAGTATTATATCTGTTTGTATATTTTTTTAAGATCACCTTTTATTATCTGTGTATTTAGTGTTATTTTTAGGATATCTACTTCAACTATTTTAGATATATCATTATGGTGGTATGATTTTATATTGAGTGTGCATTGAGTGTGCACGGTTACCTACGATATTTTATTGCAAAAAATTTGTGTTTTTTTAAACCCAGAATATAATTGCAGTATTTCAAGCTAGTATCTCAATGTGACAAATGCAGCCAAGGCCCCAGATGTAGGCTTTTGCAAAAAATGTGTTTTTTTTTTAAACCCAGAATATAATTGCAGTATTTCAAGCTTGTATTTCACTGTGACAAATGCAGCAAAGGCCCCAGATGTAGGGTCTTGCAAAAAATGGGTGTTTTTTTAAAACCCAAAATATAATTGCAGTATTTCAAGCTTGTATTTCACCGGCAGAAATGCAAATATGCTTTGCTGGTGCACTGAACTTGCATAAAATGGCCGCCGACGCCCACCTAACTTACAGACGGATAAAAAAAAAATTCTGTGTCACTGGGCTCAGAGCAGGGTAAAAAAATTATGCACTGCGCCCTCAAAACAAAATCAAAACAAAATCGCTGTAGATCGCTGAGTTAACAAGCACTTCTGATAACTGATTCTTTCCTATTCTCTCCCTCACAGCAGCAGCAGCAGTAGCCTATCCCTACACTAATAAGAGCAGAGTGACGTGACTCCAGCTTATATAGAGGCTGGGTCACATGCTGCACTGGCCAATCACAGCCATGCCATTAGTAGGCATGACTGTGATGGCTTCTACCGGCACACGAGTTAAACACTTGTTGATTGGCTGCTCTGCAGCCTTTCAAAAAGTGCCATTAACTCGCCGAACACCGAACCCAAACTTTAACTGAAAAGTTCGGGTTCGGGTCCGGGGTCCAAAAATCCTAATGTTCGATACGAACAGTTCGGGTTCGCTCAACCCTGGTGTGCACTAATTAGGACAGGTTTTGTGGGCAGCCATTTTATTTCTTCTAATGATTGCTCCCTAGACAAAACGAGCCATTATAACTAATTAATGGTATTTGAGAATATGTTTATAATACAGTAATATTTAAGTATTTTCATTTTTTTTCTTCCTGGAGAACCCCTTTAAAGAGTTCAAGAGGGGCCTGGATTTATTTCTGGAGTGTAATAATATTATAGGTTATAGTTATTAGATTTCTGAACAGGGTGTTGATCCAGGGAATTATTCTGATTGCCTGATTGGAGCCGGGAAGGGATTTTTTCCCCTAAAATGAGGAAAATTGGCTTCCACCTCATGTTTTTTTTTTTGCCTTCCTCTGGATCAACTTGCAGGATAACAGGCTGAACTGTATTGACTGATGTCTTTTTTCAGCCTTACAAACTATGGTACTATGATTTATGCAGCTACTAATATAGTGTGCATGAGATTAACAGATGATCCTTAGACATTCCATAAACTTGGCACATGGTAAACAACATGTGCAACCTTTTAATAACAAAGAGCTGTTTTTTTTTTATAAATCTGTCCCAATATGTCACTTGGAAAAGCAGGTACCTTTAAACTTCTCCATCACACCAAACAAAAGAAAACCATAAAGTAACCTTACAGATATCCATATTGATCCAGAGGGAAGCTAAAGGAAATTCCTTTGGGCCTTCTGTCAAAAGCATTAATGCATATCTCCCAAATGTCTTGATCACTATCAGCAAATGTGCTCATTGCTATGTATATTTGTGGTCCTTTATAACAGACCATAGTCCTTCAGAATTGATGTCATTGGTAGGATCAAAGCATGTTTTTAGCAAATTGAGGTCAAGCTTTACTCGACACAAAATTTATCAAAATAATATGTTATCATTGTCTCTATACTTTGTAGAAAATTAATTAATTAAATACATGGATGTTTTCAAAAAATTAAATGGTAAGGGAAAATGTCTACTGTATGTCGTGTGCATGTGGTGGGTAGTGATGAGCGGCAGGTGCCATATTCGATTTCGACAAAATTCGCGAATATTCTATAGAATATTCGTTTCATATTCGTCGAAATCGAATATTCGTCATTATTCTAGTTATCGCGATTATTATGCGATTTAAAAAATCGCGTATTGCGATTTTAACTTAAGGCTACTTTCCTATTGGTTTGATATCTAGAATTAGCAAAGATGACAAATATGACTAATGTATTCGTCATATTCCTCAAAACGAAGATAACGAAGTATTCTACATCTTCGTTTTAGCTACCTATTCGTCAATTTCGCTAATTCTAGCAATCAAATAGGAAAGTTGACTATAGAGACAGCTAAGTTTAATTCGCTATGCGATTATATTGCTTTTTTTTTATTTAATAGTTAAATACTTGATTATTATAATGATTCTATTTATAAAAAAAAAAAAAAAAAGTAATATAATCGCATAGCGAATTAAACACAGCTGTCTCTATAGTCAACCTTCCTATTTGATTGCTAGAATTAGCGAAGTTGACGAATAGGTAGCCAAAACGAAGATGTAGAATACTTTGCTATCTTCGTTTTGAGGAATATGACGAATACATTCGTCATATTGGCTAATTCTACCAAGCCAACCATAGTAAACCAGGTCCAAGTTGAAATAGCAATTCGATTAATTCAAGCTATAATAATCGAATTTCGATTTCAACTTAGCACTGCTATATTCCATATTCGTTAATTCTAGCCTAATATGGAATATAGCAGTGCTAAGTTAAAATCGAAATTCGATTATTATAACTGGAATTAATCAAATTGCTATTTCAACTTGGACCTGGTTTACTATGGTTGGCTTGGTAGAATTAGCGAATATGACGAATGTATTCGTCATATTCCTCTAAACGAAGATAACGAAGTATTCTACATCTTCGTTTTAGCTACCTATTCGTCAATTTCGCTAATTCTAGCAATCAAATAGGAAGGTTGACTATAGAGACAGCTGTGTTTAATTCGCTATGCGATTATATACTTTGCTTTTTTTTAATAAATAGAATCATTATAATAATCAAGTATTTAACTATTAATTTTTTTTTTTTAAAAAGCAAAGTAATATAATCGCATAGCGAATTAAACTTAGCTGTCTCTATAGTCAACTTTCCTATTTGATTGCTAGAATTAGCGAAGTTGACGAATATGGAGCTAAAACGAAGATGGAGAATACTTTGTTATCTTCGTTTTGAGGAATATGACGAATACATTCGTCATATTCGCTAATTCTACCAAGCTAACCATAGTAAACCAGGTCCAAGTTGAAATAGCAATTCGATTAATTCAAGTTATAATAATCGAGTTTCGATTTTAACTTAGCACTGCTATATTCCATATTAGGCTAGAATTAACAAATATGGAATATAGCAGTGCTAAGTTGAAATCGAAATTCGATTATTATAACTTGAATTAATCGAATTGCGATTTCAACGTAATTCTCAAATATGACAGTACATTCTAGTATGGAGACGTTCCCATGGTGATGGGAACGCTCCATGAGCACAGAAGTCGTCAGAAGCGGCAACGGGCACTGACTGGAGCAGCCAGGAAGCCAGGAATCCTAAGGACAGGTAAGAACTACTTTTGGGAAGTGGGAAAGAAATAAATATAACAAAAAAAAACAAAAAACGAATATTCGAAATATCGATTTTATACCACTATATTCGAAATATTCGCGAATTAGCAAAGTGCCGATAGTCGCTAAAAAAATTTGATATTCGAATATTCGCGCTCAACACTAGTAGTGGGCATTAGATGCAGAACAAGCCATTCCATAAATATGTAGCATGGGTAGAAGTACTTCAGTTGTTGTGGGCTAGAACACAGAATCTCAATGGACAATAGATAGTCATTTATAGTATATGTAGACTGATGATGAAATATTCATTGCTACAGATCAGTGGACTAGAAACTATTATTGTAGTAATTTTTTTAATATATTCAATGGTAAAATGTCCTATTTCTGCTTTTCAGTAATGACTGGAATCTATATCAGATTCTTTAGGTTTAGCTTGACATTATGAGATTCCCTGAAGACTTTTTGTCTCTGAGATAAGTCAAAGTCAGAAGGATACTTTGCAGGGTCATTCTGGTTCACTTAGCAGATCGAGATAATAATATCACTGTAGACTGCCGGCATTACTGGTGACATCTTTTATCATCTGCAGAACTGATTAATAGAAAATAAGTGTGTTCCTTCTTAGAAATTTTTATAATTATAGACTTTCAATAAAATAAAAACCATTAATATATACTATAACTGGAGCAAGAGAAATCAAGTAAACAAGTTTTTTTGTAGATCAATTTTTATGTGAATCCACATGAGAATGGGATACTTGAGCAATCGAGTGACTTCAAACAAGGGATAGTCATCAGTGCTAGACTAGCCAGAAGCCAATGTTTCAACTACCAACCTTGTCAGTGGGCAATGGTGTAAAGTACACTATTCTGACTCAGATTGTTGTAATAGCGAATTATCCCTAGTGAGACCTCTATGCCTGGCCTGTATGAGCAGATATAATCACTGTGGACAATCCTTATCAGATAGCTTGAACTCACCAACACTGAGTTTATTTGTGTAAGTTGCTTTATTCTGTAAGCCAGATAACAGAGTACAGCAGAACAGATGGATTTCGATATTGTGCAGAGTTGTGCGGTCAAAAGATGATGCTTTTGCAAGCTTACATAAGAATACATGTGTACCTTGTGCAAATGCCTGGAGCAGAATAAAGATACAGGAAGTGAGGTACACAGAAGAAGGGTGGAGCAAAGAAATAAATGACAGATCATGAACAGAAAAACAAAGTGCAATGCTAAAAACGGCCACTAGATGGGAGCATATAACCAAATATAGAATATATGAATGGTTCAACGAATTAAACTCTAAAAATTTAACTGCGTAGCAGCACACTCCCCGTCTGGCATTGAAAATGTCACTATTTAAACCATAACAGTAGTTATATAATTGCAAATAAACAACTTTCTTGATGTCCAAGGACCTGAAAAACATAAAGAGAACAGGCATATAATGCAACATTTAAATGTAAGGCTTCAAATGAATCAATTAAAGTTCAAATACTTCTTGCTTGAAGTTTCAGGTAGGATTCAGCAGCCTAGGCAAATAAGTTCATTCTCCAAAGGGCAAGAGCAGAATAAGTTCCGTGATAGGCCTGATGAAAGTCTTTACGGTCCCTTGCCACTATCACCTCCACCTTGCGTACCTTACCATCATCACTAGGAACGCTCTTCACAATAAGTCCCATAGGCCACTCAATTCTTTCGGCTTGCTGGTCCTTGAGCAGAACGAGATCTCCAACTTTTATATTAGGGTACTGTCGTTGCCATTTCCTACGTCCTTGCAGAGTGGAAAGATACTCCATCTTCCAATGATTCCAGAAGCGGTTGGCAAGGTTCTGTACTCGCTTTCATTGATCAAAGCACAGATTTCCGTCTTTAAAGTTTCCAGGTGGAACAGGAACGGACCCAAACTTCTGGGTAAGTAGGGTAGCTGGGGTAAGGATAGTTGGGTACTCTGGATCTGTAGACACTGGAACAAGTGGTCTTGAGTTGATTGTGGCAGATGCTTCTACCAAGGTGGTTAGAATCTCTGGATCCTTATCAGGTTCTAGAAGACCGAAGACGTCAGCTGTGGTCTCTTCTGTGTGATGCAGCAGGAATTCAGGACCTGTTAACCAGGAAGAATTTGCAGACACTGGCCTAGTAGCATGATCTGCAGGATTCATTTCAGATGGTACATAATGCCATTGTTCAGGTTTAGATGATTTCCTGATTCTTTCTACACGGTTGCTGACGTAGACATAGAAACATTTAGTCTGGTTGTATATGTAGCCCAGAACAACCTTACTGTCTGTGTAGAATTTAGTGTCATCTATCTGAATGTCTAGCTCACGTGATATGAAATCTGCAATTTCTACAGCTAGCACAGTCCCATAAAGTTCAAGCCTAGGAATTGTGTGCTCAGGCTTAGGTGCTAACTTAGCTTTCCCAAACATAAACCCTATGTGGGTTTGATTAGAAGAGTCTCTCACCTTGAAGTAGGCAACAGCCGCAATGGCCTCAGTAGATGCATCTGAGAAGATGTGAAGCTCTTTTCTCCGGCTCGTAGCAAGGGAAAGCTGAGGTATAGCAGCGTGGTATATTGGTTCCATCTAAGGCGTGTAGAGATTGCTTCCAGGACTCCCACTTTGAAAGCTTGTCAGATGGCAGTGGTGCATCCCAATCTTTAATAGATTCTGAGAGTTGTCTAAGTAAGGCTTTACCTTGTATGGTGATGGGAGCCACAAATCTCATTGGATCGCATAGGCTGTTTACCACTGACAGAACACCACGCTTGGTAAATGCCTTATTTGTAGAGCTGGCTTGAAAGCTGAAAGTGTCCTTTATTAAGTCCCACCGTAGGCCCAGACTTCTCTTTATAGGCGGCATGTCCATTCCCAGATTTAAGTCCGTAAACCCTGTGGCATGATCGCCAGGTTGAAAGGCTTCCATAAGAACAACACTATTTGAGGCAATTTTGTGTTGTCTGAGGATAGCCTCAGAAAGCATACCTTGTGTCCTTTGGAGCAGGTCTATGGCTTCTTCGTCTGTAGGTAAAGACTTAAGTCCATCGTCAACATAAAAGTCTCTCTCAACAAAGTGTCGAGTATCCGTGCCATACTCCTTTTCTCCATCAATGGCAGTCCTTTGTACCCTCACCTAAAGAATTATTAGGAACACCATACTAATATGGTGTTGGACCCCCTTTTGCCTTCAGAACTGCCTTAATTCTACGTGGCATTGATTCAACAAGGTGCTGATAGCATTCTTTAGAAATGTTGGCCCACATGATAGGATAGCATCTTGCAGTTAATGGAGATTTGAGGGATGCACATCCAGGGCACGAAGCTCCCATTCCACCACATCCCAAAGATGCTCTATTGGGTTTAGATCTGGTGACTGTGGGGGCCATTTTAGTACAGTGAACTCATTGTCATGTTCAAGAAACCATTTTTCCAGTCTTCAACATTTCAATTTTGGTGAGCTCGTGCAAATTGTAGCCTCTTTTTCCTATTTGTAGTGGAGATGAGTGGTACCCGGTGGGGTCTATTGCTGTTGTAGCCCATCCGCCTCAAAGTTGTGTGTGTTGTGGCTTCACAAATGCTTTGCTGCATACCTCGGTTGTAACGAGTGGTTATTTCAGTCAACGTTGCTCTTCTATCAGCTTGAATCAGTCGGCCCATTCTCCTCTGACAAGGCATTTTTGCCCACAGGACTGCCGCATACTGGATGTTTTTCCCTTTTCACACCATTCTTTGTAAACCCTAGAAATGGTTGTGCGTGAAAATCCCAGTAACTGAGCAGATTGTGAAATACTCAGACCAGCCCGTCTGGCACCAACAACCATGCCACGCGCAAAATTGCTTAAATCACCTTTCTTTCCCATTCTGACATTCAGTTTGGAGTTCAGGAGATTGTCTTGACCAGGACCACAACCCTACATGCATTGAAGCAACTTCCATGTGATTGGTTGACTAGATAATCGCATTAATGAGAAATAGAACAGGTGTTCCTAATAATTCTTTAGGTGAGTGTAAATCATATTTTGCAACAGCCGGTGAGGGACTATTTCCGAAAACATGTACTTTCATGCGGTATTCAATAATCTCATTGTCCATGTTGTTGTCACGGTGCCACAGAAACCTTAGGAAGTTCCTATGGTCTTCACGTACAATGAAGCAATTAAACATCTGTTCAATATCAGCAGTTATGGCAACTGGTTCTCTTCTAAATCTCATGAGTACGCCTACAAGGTTGTTGGTTAGATTCGGGCCAGTGAGAAGAACATCGTTTAGGGATACACCTTGATGCTTGGCACTGGAGTCAAATACTATCCTAATTTCTTTTGGCTTACATGGATGATACACTCCGAAGAAAGGCAGATACCAGCACTCATCGTGTCTTTGAAGTGGTGGCGCTGGTTCGGCGTGATCATTGTCAAAGATCCTTTTCATTAAAGCGATGAAATGGTCCTTTATTTCAGGCCTGTTCCTTAGTGTTTGTTGAAGTGAGTTGAATCTAGATAAAGCCTGTTCACGATTGGTTGGGAGTTTGGCCCTTGTAGCATGAAGAGGTAATGGTGCAACCCAACTGTTAGACTTATCCTGAAAGAATTCCTTATCCATTATTTTGATGAATTTTCTGTCTTCAACTGACAAGGCTATTTTGTTGTCCTCACTTGTAGTACAAAACACTGTAGTACCTAGGTTGTCATCACAAAGGACAGGAGTAACATCAGGTACTTGGATGATGTCAAGAAGCTTCTCCTTTACTTCATAATGGTGAGGGCACTGTTTGAAGTGGGATACACGTCCATTTTCCAACACGTAAGTCTTGAAGATGGCGTACACATCCTGTTCAAGCATGCATCGCCAACTATTACCCAGCCTAGGTCAAGTCTTTGTGCATAAGGGGCGTTGTCAGGCCCATCGCACTGATCGCGTACTTTATGTACTCTGAGAATGTCCCTTCGCAACAGGACTAAGATTTTAGCACTCTTGTCCATTGCAGGAATCTCATCAACAAGGTGCCTTAAATTAGGATGTTGATACACAGCTTCTGGAGTGGGAATCTCCTCCCTTTGGTCTGGTATCTGGTCGCACTCGACTAACGTTGGTAGGGTTATGCCCTCTTCCTCGTTGATATGAGAGACCATGAATCCATCAACCCTTCTGCCAAAAGAGGTTCTGAGAGTATATGGTGTTGCGTGACCTTCTATGCCAAAGATCTCAAACAATTTAGGCTTAACCAAGGATCTGTTGCTCTGTTCATCTATTATGGCATACCGTACATCCTAGCAGCTTTCTCAGGATGACTCTTTGGGTATATCTGGACTAGGCATATCTTGGCATAGCATTTGTGGTCCTTGCCTTCTCCACAGACTTCTGTACATGAAGAAGAGACATTATCTTTGGTTGGAGCATGACGGAAGTGGAGGTACAAAGCTGCTGTGGGTTGTCTGGAAGTGGAGTAGGATGCATGACTGTAACATGTCTGTCGCTACCACATACTGTGCACTTGATGACAACTTTAAAGTCTTTAGCAAAATGACTATAAGAAGCACAGCACTTGTAGCATATGCCAAGTTTCTGGAGAATCTCCCTGCACTCTTGTAAAGTCTTTGCCCTAAGCCCACAACATTTCTTAGGAGGGTGAGGCTTCTTGTAAATCGGACACTGACGATTAGGGTCTTTATATCTGGCATCCACAATGCCCTGATCAGTAGGTGAGGTTGTGGAGGGTGAGATGTCTGTCCTTTTAACAGATATAGCTCTATTTAAGTCTCTACGTTTAGCTGCTGTATTATCATACCTTAATGATGGTGAGGATGAAGCAGGCAGGTTGGGTTCACTGAAGCTGAAGCTGGGATCGTTTCTCATCCAGGCTTGATCACTAATGAACCTGCAGAAATATGAGAATGGAGGAAAGGATACATTATAGTCTATTTTGTATCTTGAGCCCTGTTGTGCCCATTTCTCTTCTAGTCCATATGGCAGTTTAGACACCACTGGGTTGACACCATGAGTGGTGTCCAGGAAGCTTAGTCCAGGTAGACGTGGGTCAGTCTTTGCCAACTCTAGCTCCATGAGGAGGTCACTTAGATCTTGGAGCTTACGATAGTCTTTGTTCCCAATTTTTGGGAAGTTTTGCAGTCTCTTGAATAGCAGGCTTTCTATGGCTTTAGAGCTACCATAGGCTTGCTCAAGTCTTGCCCATGCAGCAACAAGACCTGCATCTGGGTGGTCAACATGTACTGTTCTGAGTCTTTTAACACGACCTGCAGATTCTGGTCCCAGACACTTTATGAGCAAATCAAGTTCTTCCTTAGCAGTAAGGTTGATATTGGCAATAGTAGCCTTGAAGGTTGATCTCCAGGCCCTGTAGCTCTCTGGACAGTCGTCAAACCTTGAGAGGCTGGTTTTAATGAGTTCACGGTGTACCACATATCTGGCAAAGTCATCCATGTCTGGTCTCTAACTCCTTGGTGTCAAAGTAACTTGTGGAACCCCTTGGGTGGGAAAGTTCTCTGATGATGTAGGGTGAGGTTTACAGGGTAAAATGATGTTGCATGAGCGTTTAACTGTGGTGTAGTCTCTGAGGCTTGTGCTGGCTTTGGTTTGAGCTGCGGCTTATCACTGGAAGTCCCCTTGTTGTTGACATGAGTTGATCTGGTTTGCTGCATAGATGTACTTGCGTTGTAGACTTGAAGAGGCTCAGGCATATAGAGCTGAGAGGTCTCTGCGTTGAGAGTCAGAACAGTATTGTTAGTAGGAGGTACAGGAGATGACTCTGTATCTTTGCAGATGTCATGCTTTAGAACGTATTCACTTGTGCGTTCAGCTGGATCTTCCAGTTCTACTGGGATAAGGCAGTCTGAATTAGTACTTTGTCCCATTGATTGTTCAAGGACTTTCAACCTTGCTAGGGAAGTTGCTTCCTCCCCTTCCATTTGCAGAATCTTTATTTGTGAATCTGCCTCTGCTTGGAGAGCCTTGCTTTGAGTCTCCATCTCTGCTTGCTTTCTGGTAAAGGAGCTTTGCGCCTTTTTTGATTCGGCATCAGCGCGGGCCTCTATTAACTTGTTGCTTAATGTTGATCTTCTGGAACGAGAGCATCTGGAAGAAAGTGCAGTGTGCTTGGTTGTGGTGGATCTGTGAAATGTGGTCTCCTGCAGTTGAGTAATGTGGAGTTCTGCTTTAAGCTTAGCATTTTGCACTGCGAGATCCCTTTGTTGGTTCAGTGCATCAGTACTAGTCAGTTCTGCTGAAGAATCCTCTATATTAGAGTCCTGCAAGAAGGCTAAGTATTTTGTAGACAGCTGCTGGCAGCGTACATACACAGCAAATAGATGATTTATAGAGTCTCTTATTTCAGCTGGTTGATAATTAGAGTGTGACAAAACTGACATGCGGTGTGAGGTTCTGTCCCAGAGGTCTGACAGATTACTGAAGAACTCATCTCTAGTGGCTTCATAGTTTTCTCTGAGTTTCTGTGTTTTATTTTTCTGGGTTTTATTGTACGTTTGGGTCTTACACTCTTTTCGGTAATATCTGCAGAATCTGCTCCCTGTACGTCTGCCGGTTCAGAGGCATGATGCATCTGCATTGGTTCAGCCATAAAAGAGTGTTCAGAGCCTTGTTTAGACATTTTTTACGGTTTTGCGAAAAATGGTACTGTCTCTTTAACCCCTTAAGGACTCAGCCCTATTTCACCTTAAGGACTTGGCCATTTTTTGCAAATCTGACCAGTGTCACTTTAAGTGCTGATAACTTTAAAACGCTTTGACTTATCCAGGCCGTTCTGAGATTGTTTTTTCGTCACATATTGTACTTCATGACACTGCTAAAATTGGGTCAAAAAAGTTAATTTTTTTGCATAAAAAAATACCATATTTACCAAACATTTGCAAATTTCAAAGTTTCAGTTTCTCTACTTCTGTAATACATAGTAATACCCCCAAAAATTTTGATGACTTTACATTCCCCATATGTCTACTTCATGTTTGTAGCATTTTGGGATTGATATTTTATTTTTTGGGGATGTTATAAGGCTTAGAAGTTTAGAAGCAAATCTTGAAATTTTTCAGAAATTTACAAAAACCAAATTTTTAGGGACCACTACAGGTCTGAAGTCACTTTGCGAGGCTTAGATAATAGAAACCGCCCAAAAATGACCCCATTCTATAAACTACACTCCTCAAGGTATTCAAAACTGATTTTACAAGCTTCGTTAACCCTTTAGGTATTGCACAAGAGTTATTGGCAAATGGGGATGAAATTTGAGAATTTCATTTTTTTGCCTAATTTTCCATTTTAACCCATTTTTTCCACTAACAAAGCAAGGGTTAACAGCTAAACAAGACTGTATCTTTATTGCCCTGACTCTGCCGTTTACAGAAACACCCCATATGTGGTCGTAAACTACTGTACGGGCACACAGTAGGGCGTAGAGGGAAAGGTGTGCCGTTTGGTTTCTGGAAGGCTGATTTTGCTGGACTGTTTTTTTGACACCATGTCCCATTTGAAGCCCCCTGATGCACCCCTAGAGTAGAAACTCCATAAAAGTGACCCCATCTAAGAAACTACACCCCTCAAGGTATTCAAAACTGATTTTACAAACTTTGTTAACCCTTTAGGTGTTGCACAAGAGTTATTGGCAAATGGGGATGAAATTTGAGAATTTCATTTTTTTGCCTAATTTTCCATTTTAACCCATTTTTTCCACTAACAAAGCAAGGGTTAACAGCCAAACAAGACTGTATCTTTATTGCCCTGACTCTGCCGTTTACAGAAACACCCCATATGTGGCCGTAAACTACTGTATGGCCACACAGCGGGGCGTAGAGTGAAAGGTGCGCCGTATGGTTTTTGGAAGCCAGATTTTGCTGGACTGTTTTTTTGACACCATGTCCCATTTGAAGCCCCCCTGATGCACCCCTAGAGTAGAAACTCCATAAAAGTGACCCCATCTAAGAAACTACACCCCTCAAGGTATTCAAAACTGATTTTACAAACTTTGTTAACCCTTTAGGTGTTGCACAAGATTTAATGGAAAATAGAGATCCAATTTCAAAATTTCACTTTTTTGGCAGATTTTCCATTTTAATATTTTTTTTCCAGTAACAAAGCAAGGGTTAACAGCCAAACAAAACTCATTATTTATGGCCCTGATTCTGTAGTTTACAGAAACACCCCATATGTGTTCGTAAACCGCTGTACGGGCACGCGGCAGGGCGCAGAAGGAAAGGAACGCCATACGGTTTTTGGAAGGCAGGTTTTGCTGGACTGGTTTTTTTGACACCATGTCCCATTTGAAGCCCCCCTGATGCACCCCTAGAGTAGAAACTCCAAAAAAGTGACCCCATTTTAGAAAGTACGGAATAAGGTGGCAGCTTTGTTGGTACTAGTTTAGGGTACATATGATTTTTGGTTGCTCTATATTACACTTTTTGTGCGGCAAGGTAACAAGAAATAGCTTTTTTGGCACTTTTTTTTTTGTTATTTACAACATTCATCTGACAGGTTAGATCATGTGGTAATTTTATGGAGCAGGTTGTCACGGACGCGGCGATACCTAATATGTATACCTTTTTTTTATTTATGTAAGTTTTATACAATAACTTCATTTTTAAAACCAAAAAAAGTTTTAGTGTCTCCATAGTCTAAGAGCCATAGTTTTTTCAGTTTTTGGGCGATTATCTTGAGTAGGGTCTCATTTTTTGCGGGATGAGATGACGGTTTAATTGGCACTATTTTGGGGTGCATATGACTTTTCGATCGCTTGTTATTACACTTTTTGTGACGTAAGATGACAAAAAATGGCTTTTTTTACACCGTTTTTATTTTTTATTTTTTACGGTGGTCACCTGAGGGGTTAGATCATGTGATATTCTTATAGAGCTGGTTGATATGGACGCGGCGATACCTAATATGTATACTTTATTTTTATTTATGTAAGTTTTACACAATGATTTCATTTTTGAAACAAAAAAAATCATGTTTTAGTGTTTCTTTAGTCTGAGAGCCATAGTTTTTTGAGTTTTTGGGCGATTATCTTTGGTAAGGTATGATTTTTGCGGGATGAGATGACTTGTGACTTTTTTGATCACTTTTATTACCTTTTTTGGGAAGTAAGGTGGGCAAAATTTCAATTTTCTCATAGTTTTTATTTTTTTATTTTTATGGTGTTCACCGTGCGGGGAAAGTAACATGACCGTTTTATAGATCAGGTCGTTACGGACGCGGCGATACCTAATATGTGTAGTGTATTTTATTTTTTTAATTTTTATTCAGCGATGAATGTTTTTTTTTTTATCTTAACTTTTTTCACTTTTTTTTACTTTTTTTTTGACCCAGACCCACTTGGTTCTGGAAGATCCAGTGGGTCTGATGTCTGTATAATACAGTACAGTACAATATATATTGTTCTGTACTGTATTTTACTTACACTGAACAGATCTATGCTTTCAGCATAGATCTGTTCAGCACCATGGACAGCAGGACGCCTGAGCAGGCGTCCTGTTGCCATGGGAACCCTCCCCGTCTGCTCAGAACTTCGCAGACGGGGAAGGGTAAGCACAGGGCTGAGGGGGGCTCTCTGGGGGCTCTCTCCCTCTCCATCGGGGGGCTGCAAAGGCACAGCAGCCCCCCGATGGAGAGGGAGGGAGCTCCCTGACCGACGACAGTTAACTTTTTCCATACAGCGGTCCGTACGGACCGCGGTATGGAAAGGGTTTAAACGGCTGACATCTGCACAGATGTCAGCCGTTTATACCAGGGTGCCAGCAATGTGCTGGCACCCTGGTATAACCACTAGAAGCCAACGATCATTCATGGGGAGGCGGGCGGGGGATCGCGATCCCGCCTGCCGCACCGCCCGCCTCCCGCACCGCCCCCACCGCATGCGACACCCACCGCATGCGAAAAATATTGATTATAGGCACTCAAAAGTTTCTGATCCCCGCGGTCAGGGACCGCGGGCATCAGAAACTGCAAAAAGCGCAGCAAACCGCAGGTCTGAATTGAACTGCGGTTTGCTGCGATCGCCGACACGGGGGGGTCACATGACCCCCCTGGCGTTGTCACAGGATGCCGGCTGAAGGATTTCAGCCGAAATCCCGTTCCGTTTAACCCCTCGGGCGCCGGAATACTGATTTCAAGTTAGG
Source organism: Bufo bufo (assembly GCF_905171765.1). Lineage (NCBI taxonomy): Eukaryota > Metazoa > Chordata > Amphibia > Anura > Bufonidae > Bufo > Bufo bufo. Next base: position 431,039,567 of record NC_053393.1, read on the forward strand.
ACGTACCGGTACGCCCTGAGTCCTTAAGGACTCGGGAAATAGGGCGTACTGATACGCCCTGCGTCCTTAAGGGGTTAAGAAGACGAACATCGAAAAATGGTACTGTCTCTTTAAGAAGTCGAACAGCGGCTTAGACAGGTGAGGTAACACAGTACAATGTAGAGAAACAGTTTTGAACATTCACTTGAAGTGCAGTAAGCTTGTGCGACAATGTGCTTTCACAAGATGGCGGATGGCACTGAGCTTGATTGCAGACTAGGCACACACATATACACAGCAGGCTGTAGGAATTCTATGGATCTTTTGACTATTCTGACTCAGATTGTTGTAATATAGATTTATCCCTAGTGAGACCTCAATGCCTGGCCTGTGTAAGCAGATATAATCATTGTGGACAATCCTTATCAGATAGCTTGGACTCTGAGTTTATCCGTGTAAGTTGCTTTATTCTGTAAGCCACATAACAGAGTACAGCAGAACAGATGGATTTCGATATTGTGCGCTGTTGTGCGGTCAAAAGATGATGCTTTTGCAAGCTTACATAAGAATACATGTGTACCTTGTGCAAATGCCTGGAGCAGAATAAAGTGAGGTACACAGTAGAAGGGTGGAGCAAAGAAATGAATGACAGATCATGAACAGAAAAACAAAGTGCAATACCAAAAACGGCCACTAGACGGGAGCATATAACCAAATATAGAATACATGAATGGTTCAACGAATCAAACCATAAAAATTTAACTGCGTAGCAGCACATACGCTAAGAATAGGATGATCAAGTAAAAGCATCCAGTGAAAAGGGATCCTGACATTGCGGTCTGAGTGAAACAAAAAGGCATGACTCTAGTGGACAAAAGAGCACAATAATTGGATCACTCAACAGTCAAAAAACATTGTCTGGTTAGATGAACCAGATTTCTGTTGTATCATGCTGAGTCAGAATTTGGTGCAAACAGCATGAATCAATGGACCCTTCTTGTCAAGTGTCAACGTTTTATTCTGGTGGAGTAATGTTGTGGGGAATGCTTTCTTGGCACATCCTGGGTCCTCTGATACTTGTTGATGGACCTTTGAACAGAAGGGCTTACTTAAAGGGGTTATCCCACAAAAAATATTCTACTGTTTTCCAACCAGCACCTGGATCTGAATACTTTTGTAATTGCATGTAATTGAAAGTTTAGCATAGCCACTGAGTTATTCTATAAAATGTATCTGTATAGCGTCACCTGCTGTTAATTTTTTCTTATTTCTTTGACCTGCTCACTGAGAAGGCCGCACATGCCAACTGAGCTGGTTCTGGCTTTGTTAGAATTAGATTGTCATGTACTATATGATTAAAAATTGTGGGGGGTTGAGTCAGCACAACCCGTATGTAGGTGCATATCACTATGGCGAAATACATATACAAACGGAAAATGCAAATGTGATCGCACACTACATCCAGCACTCTGCCCTGCCTCCATGCTGGATGAGACATTGGTGTACATTTTGGCCAAAGCGTAATAAGCCACTCACCGCATCAAGGTCGTCTCATTTGAGTGGTCCCTAACACTAGTTCCTACCTGTTTATGGGCCATGACAGCCACACAAAGTCCAGAGAATGCAGGTCAGCATGCAAGCCAAGCACACTCTGCTTTTAACCCCGTCCGGTGCCATTACAGCTTTCATCGGATCCAGGGATGCAAGTACCAACATGCATGCTGAGCCCACCATATACTTCTCCTGGTGTTAGGGACCACTCAAATGAGACGACCTTGACGCGGTGAGTGGCTTATTACGCTTTGGCCAAAATGTACACCAATGTCTCATCCAGCATGGAGGCAGGATGTAGTGTGCGATCACATTTGCATTTTCCGTTTGTACATGTACTATATGATGTCTGATTTTCATTTTTTACATTAGTCATGGGGTAACCCCTTTAAGCATTGTGGCTGACCAAGTTGATCCCTTCATAGCAGAAGGACACTTTCAGCAGGACAATATACCATGCCACAAGGGTTGGATAAGCAAACAAATACAATATGCAGCAGCACACTATTCCATGTGCAAAGACACATGTAAACGCTGGAAACATAGATAAATCTGAATTGCACTACTGCCATACTTACTTTCTGAAAAATGTAATCTCTTTGTGCACATTTTTTATCAAAATTGGGTTGGGCCAGCGACAAGGTTCTGGGATTCGCGTCCCCACGGCTAAAATGGTGGCTACACATGTGAGGACATGGGGCAAGGAACTCTGGGAAGGCGGGTTGACCCATAATGCCATGCATGCAGCCAATCAGCAGCCAGCCAGTCCGGTGATGTCAATGCCCTAGAAATACGGCGGCCATCTTAGATTCTGCCATTCACCATCGTACTTTGTTCAGGGACAGATGTTTATGCAGGCACTAGGGAGAGTGAAAGAAAACCTCATTGTGAAAAAAAAAAGCATTTTATAAGTGCACGATAAGGATAGGGAAGAATATTTTCACAGCATCTTAGTGCAGAGACAGACGTTTCAGACGCTAAGAAGAGTGATAAAGAAAATATCATTGTGAAAAACAAAGCTGTTTATAAGTGCACGATCAGGGACGGCCTTTGGGGTGTGCGAGCTGTGCAGCCGCACAGGGCGCCATGGCAACAGAGGCGCCTAGCGGCCGACACAGCCACTGGCGGATCCAGGGGCGCGGTAGGGGGCGGTGGCAGCGCCGGGGGGGCACAGGGAGATGAACGCTTCCATTGTGGAAGCGCTCGTCTCCATAGTCATCTGTATCGCCGTCCTCAGGACAGCGATACAGATGGCTGTGCTGAGGCAGGGGAGGGAGAGGCGTGTCCCTTTCTCTAATAGGCTGCAGGCACTAGGCCGGCAGCCTATCAGAGGCCGGCGCAGGCGGCGCAATGACGTCATCGCGCCGCCTGAGCCGTACAGCGCGGGACACAGGCTTGAAGAGGCCTGCATCGCATCGCTGATACTGAGGTAAGTATAAGTGTTTTTTTTATTTTATATATATGCAATACTTTTACTGACACATTGGGGGACTGTTATTACTGGCACATTGGGGGTCTGTTATTACTGGCACATTGGGGGGATGTTATTACTGGCACATTGGGGGGGCTGTTATTACTGGCACATGATGGGGGGCTGCTATTACTGGCACATGATGGGGGGCTGTTATTACTGGCACATGATGAGGGGGCTGTTATTACTGGCACATGATGGGGGGCTGCTATTACTGGCACATGATGGGGGGGCTGTTATTACTGGCACATGATGGGGGGGCTGTTATTACTGGCACATGATGGGGGGGCTGTTATTACTGGCACATGATGGGGGAACTGTTATAACTGGCACATGATGGGGGGCTGTTATTACTGGCATATTGGGGGGCTGTTATTACTGGCACATTGGGGGGGCTGTTATTACTGGCACATTGGGGGGGCTGTTATTACTGGCACATGATGGGGGGCTCTTATTACTGGCACATGATGGGGGGCCGTTATCACTGGCACATGATTGGGGGGTTGTTCTTATTACTGGCACATTATTGGGGGCACTATAGGGGCATCTACTGAGGCCACAAAGAAGGAGTATTTTATATGGGGGCTCTGTGCAGTAGAATTTTATACTCAGACACATTATGGTGGGCACTATGGGGAAGGGGGAGAGGAGTACTATGGGGTCATCTACGGGGGGCACTAAGAAGGGGTATTTTATACTTGAAAATTAAGGGGGAAACTGAGGGCATCTACTGGGGCATTTTATACTGGTACATTATGGGGGCACTAGAAGGAAGGGGTGAGAGGAGCACTATGGGGACACTGTATAGGGGTATTTTATACTGGCACATTATGGGGGCACTATGGGGACATTAGCTCAACTGGGGGCATTACAAGGGGGTATTTTTTGCACATTATAAGGAGAATTATTTCTACTGGGGGGCATTATGGTGGGCATTATTACTCCCCCATAGTATGACCCCCTATTAGCAGCACCAGCCTCTCCCTGCTCTGCTATCCCTCTGCACCTCCAAATCCTTATTATAAAATCTTTCTCATTAGGATAAAACACATCAGCTCCACCAAGCCCCCAGCCAAGTGTTGAAGTGGTGTCCGAGATCCCCAAGGGCCAAGCCAAGTAATTGTAAGTTTTCATGTGAAATATGTTTGTTATACACATATAGCATACACTGTGCCACACAATATACAGTATATATCTACACTGTGTAGTCTGTTCTATAAGCACCATTGTTTTGTGGCGGCGGACAGAAAATAATCTGGAAGTGCCCCTCCCGAGACCAGGCTTGGATCCGCCACTGGACACAGCTCGCAGTCGGTCTCTTAGGCCCCTTTCACACGAGCGAGTTTTCCGCGCGGATGCGTTGCGGGAGGTCAACGCATTGCATCCGCATGGAATCCTGACCCATTCATTTCTATGGGGCTGTTCACATGAGCGGTGATTTTCACGCATCACTTGTGCATTTGCGTGAAAATCGCAGCATGCTCCTCTTTGTGCGTTTTTCACGTAACGCAAGCCGCATAGAAATGAATGGGGTTGCGTGAAAATCGCAAGCATCCGCAAGCAAGTGCGGATGCGGTGCGATTTTTACGCATGGCTGCTAGGAGACGATCGGGATGGAGACCCGATCATTATTATTTTCCCTTATAACATGGTTATAAGGGAAAATAATAGCATTCTGAATACAGAATGCATAGTAAAACAGCGCTGGAGGGGTTAAAAAAAATAAAAAATCATTTAACTCTTTTTAGTCCAATTGATCGCGGCCCGGCATCTCCTTCTGCCCCCTTTACTGAATAGGACCTGTTGTGAGCATTAATTATAGGTAAAGGACCTTTGATGACGTCTTTTCGGTCATCACATGGTACGTCACATGATCTTTTACCATGGTGATTCACCATGGTAAAAGATCATGTGACGTACCATGTGATGACCGGAGTGACGTCATCAAAGGTCCTTGACCTATAATTAATGCTCACCACAGGTCCTATTCAGTAAAGGGGACAGAAGGAGATGCCGGCATCGCAATCAAGTGGATTAAGGTGAGTTAAAGGATTTTTTATTTATTTTTAACCCCTCCAGAGCTGTTTTACTATGCATTCTGTATTCAGAATGCTATTATTTTCCCTTATAACCATGTTATAAGGGAAAATAATACAATCTACAGAACACCGATCCCAAACCTGAACTTCTGTGAAGAAGTTCGGGTTTGGGTACCAAACATGTGCGATTTTTTTCACGCGAGTGCAAAACGCATTACAATGTTTTGCACTCGCGCGGAAAAATCGCGGGTGTTCCCGCAACGCACCCACACATTTTCCCGCAACGCCCGTGTGAAAGGGGCCTTACAGCAGGCCGGTCCGAGATTGTGTGAAAAACTATTTATTGCAAAGATTGTTTTCCTCTTTGTGTATGTTTAGGTGAACCCGGGAGAGGGTGGGGGGGGGGGTAAGCGCCACAAGATTAGCTTGCACAGGGCGCCTGAACACCTAAGGCCAGCCCTGTGCACAATAAGGATAGGGAGGAATAATTTCGCAGCATCTTAGTGCAGGGACAGACATTGCAAGGCTTAGGGAGAGTTATACAGAAAACATCATTTGGAAAAAAATACGATTTACAAGTGCAGGGAAAGATTATTTGGGGATCCAAATAGCCATTATACAGCTCTGTAATTCCAGCAATGTGTTGTAGGGGTGCAAGTGTTATGTTGAAAAGCCTTTAGTGGCTTATATCTGTGTAAAAAAATAAATATATACTCTGTTCACTTCTGCAGCTATATATGGTGAAAGCGCTTAGTGCCCTATTAGAGTACAATACGAGAAAAATAGACACTGTTCACATTTGGTGTTATTTGCAATAAAAACATTTCTTGTCAGTTCAGTATAATACGAGAAAAATAGACACTGTTCACAGTTGGTGTTTGCGGTAAAAACATTTATTGTCAGCTCAGTTCAATACGTGAAAAATAGACGCTGTTCACATTTGGTGTTATTTGTGCTAAAAGCGTTTCTTGTCATACTTCTGGAGAAAAAGAGAAAATACACGCCGTTCACATTTGGTGTTATTTGCGCTAAAAGCGTTTCTTGTCATACTTCTAGAGAAAAAGAGAAAAATACACGCTGTTCACATTTGGTGTTATTTGCGCTAAAAGCATTTCTTGTCATATTTCTAGAGAAAAATACATAACGTTCACATTTGGTGTTATTTGCTCTAAAAAACATTTTTTCCTTCTTGCTTGTGGGCCAATGAGTCATTGGCCCACAAGAAACTTAAGCAGGGAGGAATCATGACTTCAGAAGAAAAAAAATGACAAATATTCTAAAAAACAAATATATAGCACTATAGTCAATATAGTGCTATAGTGTATATTAGTTTTTTAGAAAATTTGTCATTTTTTTCCATCTGAAGTCATGATTTCTCCCTGCCTAAATTGCTTTTGGGCCAATGACTCATTGGCCCAAAAGCAATTTAAGCAGGGAGAAATCATGACTTCAGATGGAAAAAAATGACAAATACTCTAAAAAAACTAATATACAGTATAGCACTATATTGAATACAGTGCTATATATTTGATTTTAGAATATTCGTCATTTTTTTTCATCTGAAGTCATGATTCCTCCCTGCTTAAGTTGCTTGTGGGCCAATGACTCATTGGCCCACAAGCAAGAAGGAAAAAATGCCGAATATTGAAAAAACAAATATATAGCACTATATTCTAAATATTTGTGAACTCTCGAATATGCGATATTCGATATAAAAATTTGCTTTTCGAATATTCGCTCTCAACACTAGTCTAGGTGTGCTATCGATAGGTATGATATACTGAGGGGTGTGATATACTTATAATATACTTTCTAACATAGAAAGTATATTATAGTGCATTTGTATTGTGCAGCAGTTGTGTGCGGTTCTGCTGCAACACCGCAGGTATATAGAGGGACAAGCGCTATTGGAACAACTATTTGCAACGGGTGTGATATACGCAATATACCTGCTTCCAAAAAACTATGATTAAGGGATTTGATATACCTGCTTCCACAAAATACTGATTGAAGGGTGCGATATACCTGCTTCCACCAAATATTGATTGAGGCCTGCGATATACCTGCTTTCACAAAATATTGATTAAGGGGATTTATATGTCTGCTTCCACAAAATACTGATTAAGGGGTTTGATATACCTGCTTCCACAAAATACTGATTGAGCGGTGCAATATACCTGCTTCCACAAAATACTGAAGGGGTTTAAAATACCTGATTCTAGTGTTGAGTGCGAATATTTGAATCGCAAATTTTAATCGCGAATATCTCCACTACGAGAATTTGCAAATTTTTTTAATATAGTGCTATATATTCGTATTTGCGAATAGTGTTGAATATTTTAATCTCAAATTTATTGTGAATTTATCGCGAATATATTACATTGCCGATTTTGACTGGAGATCAGGAATTCTCAAATTTGCAAATTTATGGCGAATATTCGGCCAAAAATTTGCAAAATATCGCGAATTCGAATATTGCCTATGCCGCTCATCACTACCTGCTTCCACAAAATATAGATTGAGGGTTGCGATATACCTGCTTCCACCAAACATTGATTATGGGATTCTATATACCTGCTTCCACAAAATTCTGATTAAGGGGATTGATATACCTGCTTCCATCAAATATTGATTGAGGCCTGCGATACACCTGCTTCCACATAATACTGATTGAGGAGATTGATATTTTTGCTTCCACCATATATTGATTGAGGCCTGCGATATACCTGCTTCCACAAAATACTGATTAAGGGGTTTGATATACCTGTTTCCACAAAATACAGATTGAGGGGTGCCATATACCTATTTCCAACAAATATTGGTTAAGGGGTTCTATATCCCTTCTTCCACAAAATACTGATTGAGGGGTGTAATATGCCTGCTTCCATAAAATACTGATTAAGGGGGCTGATATACCTGCTTCCACAAAATACTGATTAAGACGATTGATATACCTGCTTTCACCAAATATTGATTGA